>NC_060141.1:585016938-585641938 GCF_021461385.2 Schistocerca piceifrons | reverse complement strand
CCTCTATATACTCCTTCCACCTTTCTGCTTTCCCTTCTTTGCTTAGAACTGGGTATCCATCTGAGCTCTGTATCTTCATGCAAGTGGTTCTCTTTTCTCCAAAGGTCTCTTTAGTTTTCCTGTAGGCAGTATCTATCTTAACCCTAGTGAGATAAGCCTCTACATCCTTACATTTGTCCTCTAGCCATGCCTGCTTAGCCATTTTGCACTGCCTGTCAATCTCATTTTTGAGACATTTGTATTCCTTTTTGCCTGCTTCATTTACTGCATTTTTATATTTCCTCCTTTCATCAATTAAATTCAATATTTCTTCTGTCACCCAAGGATTTCTACTAGCCCTTGTCTTTTTACCTACTTGATCCTCTGCTGCCTTCTCTACTTCATCCCTCAGAGCTACCCATTCTTCTTCTACTGTATTTCTTTCCCCCATTCCTGTCAATTGTTCTCTTATGCTCTCCCTGAAACTCTGTACAACCTCTGGTTTAGTCAGTTTATCCAGGGCCCATCTCCTTAAATTCCCACCTTTTTGCAGTTTCTTCAGTTTTAATCTACAGTTCATAACCAATAGATTGTGGTCAGAGTCCTCATCTGCCCCTGGAAATGTCTTACAATTTAAAACCTGGTTCCTAAATCTCTTTCTTACCATTATATAATCTACTTGAAACCTGTTGGTATCTCCAGGCTTCTTCCATGTATGCAACCTTCTTTTATGATTCTTGAACCAAGTGTTAGCTATGATTAAGTTGTGCTCTGTGCAAAATTCTACCAGGCGGCTTCCTCTTTCATTTCTTACCCCCAATCCATATTCATCTACTATGTTTCCTTCTCTTCCTTTTCCTATGATTGAATTCCAGTCACCCATGACTATTAAATTTTCGTCTCCCTTCACTAATTTCTTTTATCTCATCATACATTTCTTCAATTTCTTCATCATCTGCAGAGCTATTTAGCATATAAACTTGTACTACTGTAGTAGGCGTGGGCTTCGTGTCTATCTTGGCCACAATAATGCGTTCAGTATGCTGTTTGTAATAGCTTACCCGCAGTCCTATTTTTTTTATTCATTATTAAACCTACTCCTGCAATACCCCTATTTGGTTTTGTATTTATAACCCTGTATTCACCTGACCAAAAGTCTTGTTCCTCCTGCCACCGAACTTTGCTAATTCCCACTATATCTATCTTTAACCTATCCATTTCCCTTTTTAAATTTTCTGACCTACCTGCCCGATTAAGGGATCTGACATTCCATGCTCCGATCCGTAGAATGCCAGTTTTCTTTCTCCTGGTAACGACATCCTCTTGAGTAGTCCCCACCCGGAGATACAAATGGGGGACTATTTTACCTCCGGAATATTTTACCCAAGAGTACGCCATCATCATTTAACCATACAGTAAAGCTGCATGCCCTCGAGAAAAATTATGGCTGTAGTTTCCCCTTTCTTTCAATCGTTTGCACACCAGCACAGCAAGGCCGTTTTGGTTAGTGTTACAAGGCCAGATCACTCAATCATCCAGACTGTTGCCCCTGCAACTGCTGAAAAGGCTGCAGCCCCTCTTCAGGAACCACACGTTTGTCTGGCCTCTCAACAGATACCCCTCCGTTGTGGTTGCACCTACGGTACGGCTATCTGTATCGCGGAGGTACGCAAGCCTTCCCACCAACGGCGAGGTCTATGGTTCATGGGAGGGGTTGATGAGTCCACTATGTCAGTTAAAAACTGTGTTTACAACTCAGACTGGATAACATCTGCATAAGTATGGTAATTTTGAATCTCTGGACCTCAGTAAAGGATAGTGATATAAGAAAAGGTTTCAGGGTTCCCTCAAAACATCATCTTAACAGCATATGATAAAAATTTTGACTGGTGCCATGAATAGAAATTATAGAAGTACCCTTTCCCACAATTGGTACTTTTGACACCCAAAAATCATGGTTTTTCAAGTTTATCTTGATAATAGATACAGATTTTTCAAAAAAAGAAAAATATTTTTCTTGATGAATGTCTAAAGAATGTACAGTGAAAATTTGAAGTATTTGCTATGGATAGTCAGTTAGATAATTGTAACCATTTTTTTTTCGCAATTTTCTGAAAAAGTAGGGTAAATTTGAAAGCCTGCATCTCGGAAATGAATAATTATATTGAAAAAAGTTTTGACATTCCCAGAGAGCACATATGCTAAGGATTTTAACGATCTGTCATGAACAGAAATTATAGAAGTGGGAATCCCTGCAATTGATACTTTTTGTACGCAAAAACGGGAACTGCCCATAAACAATTGGTGCTCTTATAAACTGCCTAAGGTTAACCCTATATCACACCTAATGCAAAAGAACCAACTAATTTGTTCAATTTGCCTGGGCTGGAGGAAGTGTGCAATGCTTGAATTTTGATCCAGCACTGTAGGATAGCTACAGTATGCCCATTCTTCCAACAGGTATACAAATGTTTGATAAGGCAAGATCTACCCATAACACTCGATCTCTTATCTCTGACCCTCTCAAAAATAGCATTTTCACGTGGCTTTTTGGAACATGTTGGTATTGTGTACTGTCATGAACAGACAGGTTTGAACATTACGAATCACCTCAAAGAAAGCAATATTGACAACACAGTCAGTACGGATTCAGAAAACATCATTCTTATGAAACACAACTGGCTATTTATTCATAAGAAGAAATGAGTGCTTTATACAGAGGATCTAAAATTGATTCCATATTTCTACATTTCCAGAAGACTTTGACACTGTTCCTCACAAGTGGCTTCTAATCAAATTGTGTGCCTATCGAGTATCATCCCACTGTGTGACTAGTATCATGATTTCCTATCAGAATGGTTACATTTTATTGTAAATGATGGAAGTTCATCAAGTAAGACAGAAGTGATATCTGGTGTTCACCAATGAAGTCTTATACATCGTCTGCAGTTCCTGATGAATGAGGTCTGCTCAAAAAATCCCAGAACATTTGTAATTTAGCACCAGTGGTGCATTGAAGTTAAATGCAATTGGCATCCCTGCACGTGCCTGTGTTTAATGTGTGACAGCCAGAAGTTTCACTGTTGAATGTCTGTTGGTTATTGTTCAGTGCTGTACTGAATACAGTTTGCAAATTTTGAAATGGTAGAGTTAGAGGGGAAACACATCTGCATTAAATTTTGTGTAAAACTTAAGAAAACCTTTACAGAGACACACCAAATTATGCAGGAGGCATATGACGATGAATTCTTAAGCTGTACTTGGTGTTATAAATGGTTCACATGGTTTAAAAACGGCCTGACAGAAGTTAAAGATGACCCTCATTCAGGATGCCCTTCGATGTCTAGCAATGTTGCTCATTATTGGGTACATCAATGAAATTGTGCACGCCAATTGAAAACTGACTGTCCCATGCTAACTGAAGACTGAGTGTCCCAGAGATTGTAGAAGAATGTAACATTTTAGTTGAATCATCTCATAACACCCTCACACAGCATTTGGGAATGCATCACGTTGCTGTCAAGTTCAGTCCACGGCTCATGAGTCAAGACCAGAGAGATCTTAACCTCACAATCTGTGTAGACCTTTTGGTTCATGCAAATTAGAACTAGATGTTCCTTAAGAGAATCATAACTGGTAATGATACATGGGTCTATGTTAAATCTTCACAATAGGTCAGGAGAGCTTCTCCAAGACCAAAAAATGCTCATCAGGTCAGGTAAAATGTCAAAGCCATGCTGATAGTTTGCTTTGACTTTGAAGGAGTAGTTCATCATGAATTCGTGCTGCAAGGACAAACTGATGGCACTATTCGAATGTGTTGTGATACCTGTGAGAAAATGTTAGAAGGAAAGGGCCTGAATAATGCACCTGCACTTTCATCCCTGTTGGTGCACAACTACTGCACAAGAAACAAAATCACTGTGCTGCCTCTTACTCTATACTCTCCAGACCTGGGCCCTGTGGACTTTTTTTTATTTCCAAAGTTGAAACCCCATTGAAAGGAGGAAGATTTGCAATGATAGATGACATAAGAGAAAACTTGCAGACAGCACTTCACACGATCCAGCAAAAGCATACCAATACTACTTCTGGAAGTGGAAACGGAGTTGGGAGCGGAGCATCACATGTGGAGGAGAGTATTTTGAAGGAGATAATGCACAATAAGTAAAAGGTAAGCAGAGAAAAATTGTGCGGATGAAGTTCTGGAATTTTTTGAACAGATCTCGTATATAAACAAGTTATGAGACATTCTGAGCAGCCCTCTTAAGAGTCTGCAGATGATGCTACCATTGATTGTATAGTAAAGTCATCAGAGGAACAAAACCAACTGCAAAATGATTTAGACAAGATATTATATAGTGTGAAAAGTGGCAACTGACTCCAAACAATAAAATGTGTGAAGTCATCCTTAGGAGTATTGAAGATTGGATTTCATAGGCAGAGCACTTAGAAAATACAATATATCCACTAACGAGATTGCTTACAATACTCTTATATGTGCCAACAGCCTTGGCACAGTGGTAACATCAGTTTCTGTCAGTTCACTGAAGTTAAGCGCTGTTGGGCTTGGCTAACACTTGGACGGATGGCCGTATGGTCTGCTGAGTGCTGTTGGCAAGCAGGTTGCATTCAGCACTTGTGAAGCAAATTGAGGAGCTACTTGGCTAAGAAATAGCTACTCCATTCACAAAAACTGACAAAGGCCAGGAGAGCAGTGTGCTGATCACATGCCCCTCCATATTTGCATCCAGTGATGCCTGAGGCTGGGGATACCGTGGCAATCGCTCAGTACCATTACGATCTGCCGAGATCTGTACAGACAGAGTTTAGTCTAGTTTTTACCCTTCTATGTACTATTCTGGTATAACGCTGTGCAGTATGGGATTCTTACCAGATACAGTTGATGGAGGACATTGGAAAAGTTTGAAGATGTGCATCTATACTAACCAAGTAATACACGAAACCGATCCAAGTAATATAAATATGGCTATACCCTATTTACTCGAATCTAAGCCGCACTTTTTTTCCGGTTTTTGTAATCCAAAAAACCGCCTGCGGCTTAGAGTGCAAAGCAAGCGGAAGTTCTGAAAAATGTTGGTAGGTGCCGCCACATCGAACTTCTGCCGTCGAATATATGTAGCGCTACACAGGCATGCTTTGCAGGCACCAAGATAAATACTGGCGCTAAAACCTCTGGGTCAGTAAATAAATTTCAAAAACAAAGATGGAAGATGAGCTTTTTTCTCCGCCCCATGTTTCGACCACTGCATTTTTATACATTATCCAACGAAGTAAATACAAATTCCATATTGTTCATCTTCGAATGTAGCAGCATTTCAATGTACTACGAAAATCCACTGGCAAGACTGTTTGGGATGTTTGTCAATGTGGCCAACTCTACGTTTTGAATTTTTTCCTACTTGTGAGAAGAGATGTTTGCTAATAGGAACTTTTATGAATTGTCAATCACATGCAGTATTCTCTTCACCGTAAGAATAATATGAATATAAACATTTTGGCATGTATTGTTTCGCGTTTGCTGCTATCTCATTTAAATCCTGTCTGCCTAATAAACTACGAAACTAGAGTGAGACAACAGCAAACGCGGAAGAATATACTGTCATGTTTTATATTCGTATTATCCTTATGCATAATAGTGATACAGTCAGAAATGAAGCACGGCAATTGACTAGATTTTTAAATTTAAGATGAATCTAATTTCTGTGCAGAATGTAATGTACTAAAGAGACGCCTGCAAAGATTTTCAAATGGAGAAAAATTTTCGCTAAACTCTCATTCAGAACATCTTCTATCATATGCAGTCTATTATTTGGTTCTTGTTGATCATTATCAAAGAAAGCAGCAGTGTAAGTAACAACAAATTGCAGTCTCATTCCAATGTTTTGCTAATGAGACAATTCCTCTCTCATTTTTTAATGGTAAGCAGCGGCAGCGCGCACTAAAGCAAGCCATGGCGCGATCGGCAACAAGTCGTAAACATTCATCATCAGAATGCGACAAACAACGGATGACACAGTACAATAAGGCATTTTCAGTTTTAGAGTGACGTAAACACCTATAGCAAAGAGAACGGCACTTGTCAGATCAAAGAAAAACAAGCAATGAATTAAAACAAGATGAAGCGCGTGAAGAAGGAAGGGTATCCGTATAAATACGGACGGAGCGCCTGATGCATAGCAATGGCTACCTGGTAAAGCTTAACTGCTAAGCTTACGACTCGAACCAAACTGCTGTACCCGTATCATCATTCATTCCACCTAAATTGTGTCTCATATTACAATGGACCAACTTTGTTTCGATTTGGAGGAGCGGCCATAAACTTTTCTCTTCCCTTGAATTTCGGGTCTCAAATTTCAGGTGCGGCTTAGATTCGGGAAAATTTTTTTTCCTTGATTTCGAGTCTCATTTTTCAGGTGCGGCTTAGATTTGAGTGCGGCTTAGATTCGAGTAAATACGGTATTCATAAACCTCTAAATAATAATGGTAATGAGCTTCAAGTGACTCCAAATGTAACAAGATAAAATAATCATACAGAAGGTGCAACATAAGCGATACACAGAACAACTGACATGTTTGGTACAAACTAAAAGAACATGGCAAGAGCAAGTCAGCAGTGCTCTGTTCATATATAAGTGTGAGTTGCCAGCAGATGGTGCAGCAAAGGCCATGTCACATGCACACTTCCAATAGGCAGCCTCTAGTGGCTGGTCCATGCCGTTACAGTTGGTGGTTGATTCAGATACATAAATGCAGTAACACTACACTCAGTGCACTCATACTCACCCACACAAGCAGCAGGATACAGCTCAATCATTAAAACAGAAGCATTTCTTATGGCAGTGAGGTCTTTAAACAAAATTTAAGCCATCAAATTTCTCCTTGGAATTAAAAAATATTTTGTTGATGCCCACCTACATTGGGAAAAATGACCATCATACTAAAATAAGAGACTCCCACTCAGGAAGATTTAATTGTTCGTTTTTCCCATGTACTGTTCGAAAGTGGAGCAGTAGAGAAACAATCTCATGCTCTTTGAGAGTTGCTTTCCATTAGAATGTTCTAAACAGGGTACTAGCAGTAATAGGCAGCCCGGGTGGCTGACTAGCGGGATAAGGATATAGTGTAGAACAAAGTGGAAATTATATCAAAATGTTAGAAATAGTCAAAATCGAGCTAGAGTAGCCCATTACAGACAGCATTGTGAGGTGCTTAGAAATGTTATTATGAAGGCAAAGAATATGTGGTATGCAAATAGAATAGTTAATTCACAGGATAAAATTAAAACCATATGGTCAGTTGTGAAGGAAGTGTCTAGCCAGCAGCACAAGGTCAACGATATAAAGTCAGTTCGTAGTAAAAATATTTCTGTTACTGATAAATCAGATATAAGTACCGTATTCAACAATCATTTTCTGAGCATTGCTGGTGAATTAAATAAAAATTTAGTTTCTACAGGGAATTGTATAACTTTCTTGGCAAATGTCTTTCCAAAATTGATGTCTGAAACACTCCTCTGTGATACAGACGAGGGGGAGATTGAGTCAACAATTAAATCACTGAAGACTACGGACTCTCATGGTTATGATGGACTGCCTAGCAGAATATGAAAGTACTATGCTGCACATGTTAGTCCTGTATTTAGCCAGATTTGTAATTTTTCCTTTAGAAATGGTCAGTTTCCTGAGTGATTAAAGTACTCAGTAGTAGAGCCACTATTTCTATGCCATCAGTGTTTGCTAAAGTTATTGAAAAGGCTGTGATGTAACGATACTTGATCATTTTATATCACACAATTTGCTATCAAATGTACACTTCGGCTTTAGAAGTCATTTAACAACTGAAAATGCTATATTCTCTTTCTTCTGTGGGGTACTGGATGGGTTAAACAAAAGGTTTCAAATGCTAGGTATATTTTTTTATTTAACTAAGGCGCTTGATTGTGCTGACCACAAAATATTGCTCCAGAAGTTGGACCACTATGTAATATCGGGAGTATCTCACAATTGGTTCACCTCTTACTTTATTACTTAAGCAACGGGTAGCGAATGTTGAGAATGGCTGTGATGTGGAGTCTGAGTGGGGGTATGGTCAAATTGGGGGGGGGGGGGGGGGGGGGGGGTCCCAGGGATCAGTGATGGGGCCACTCCTGTTCCTTTTTATATAAATAATATGCCCACTAGTATCACGAGTAACTTTAAAATATTTCTGTTTGCTGATGACACTAGCTTGGTAGTAAGGGATGTTGTGTGCAACATTGCTTCAGTTTCAAATAGTGCAGTTCATGACCTAGTTCATGGGTTGTAGAAAATAAACTAATGCTAAACCACAGTAAGACTCAGTTTTTACAGTTTCTAACACAAAATTCAACAAAACCTGACATTTTAATTTCACAGAATGGGCATACAATTAGTGAAACTGAACAGTTCAAATTTCTAGGTGTTCTGATAGACAGTAAACTGTCAGTAAGCTACCACTTGAATTCAAAAATTTTAGCAGTAATCAACAAGCTTTCAAATCAAAACTGAAGAGTTTCCTCATGGGTCACTCCTTGTATTCTGTCGAGGAGTTCCTTGAAAAATTAAGCTGATTCTTGTTGTATTGTTGATTGCGTTTACTTAAACTTATGGATTGCCTTTTTTTGAGTTTATACACATTTTATTTTTATCTGTGATTACTTTTATGTTGTAATTTCATACATTGACACGTTCCATGACCTTTGAGATTTGTTCCTCAATTTGGTCCTACAGAACTTGACGTATGAATAAATAAATAAAAAGTGGTTCAATAAACACTCGGCCAAGCAGTTAAGTGTGAACTGCAGAGTAGTCATATAATAAACATAGATGTAGATATATACAGTCTCTGTTAGTCCTATTTGGTATGGGATCACACACTTAACAGTAGCATAAGATGGGATGCACAATTGATGTAAGTAGTCTCCTTTGTAGACAGACTGTGTTTACTAAGTATCAAGCCAATGTACCAAAGACTGCTACCAATCTCACCCATGGATAAGCCTTTGTAATCATTCTATTTCATATATGAAGAAATTGTTAAACCCTGGTATTTGTACATGTCAATTGATTCCAATTGTGACTCAGTGGTGTTGTCACTGAACAACTGCAGAAGATACAGATAATGCCCATCTTATTCAAACTGAGTTAATCCTTTACAAACCCCAAAAAGGGCCTTAGTCTTAGATGGTGGTCTAAAAACACATTTAACACTGAGGGTTTTGGCCTATGACCAACCTTTTTGCAGATACTACTAGCATAAAGCAAAAAAGTTGTAGACTTGAGTGTAGCCTCATTATTCTCATTACTCAAATGACTGAAAGTTTGTTGAAGTGCAACGTGGTGTTCCAAAGTTTGTCAAAGAAGTGCATTACATTAATGCCCCGTTGATGCAAAACCTTCATTGCATTAATGTTTCTGCCACAAATCACACCAAGTAATGGATCGTGTAGTGTTCATGACCAAAGGGAACAATGCACTACAAATTGAAATGTCTGGTAGCACGGAACATTGTATATCTTTTAGAACACTGTTTCTTGGGCATAAGTCTGCACTACTTGGAAGCACAGTTGCTGATGTTGCACAGGAAAGTTCTTACACATCTGAAGTCCACAAGGACATGATTGATTCTGCATGGCTCTGTGAACTCCAACTGATGAGCTACTAGGTGTAGACACTGTAAGCTGAAGTTTGAACTGTCTGCAGACTGATCAGGCAGTGTCCCAAATACCTGCAGCCTGATGGAAGATGGCTTTCCAGGGGCACGTGACTTGCAGAGGTGAGGTAGTGCCATGATAGTAGCTTGTTAGTGGTGGTACTTACACCTCTGGTGGAGAAACTGATACCACACAGTACCATTGCAGCTACTGGAGGTTCAGCTGAAAATAACCCATGTTGGTGTTGATGATGGATTGGTTTCATTTGATCTCAAGAGGTAGTGTCACTAGTGGACCATACCTTCAGCAACCAATGGTAAATGACTGTGTGGCTGGTGGCTGTGTCGCAAGTGATCTTTCGTCCTATCTCCAGAGGTGGTATCAATAGTGGGCCAAAGTTTTGGCAACTCATGGTAAATGACTGCATGGCTGGTGGATGTGCCACAGAAGGTAGCCTTGGGATACAGCAATTGGTTTATATCTAGTTCATGAAATGATTCATTATACTCACTGAGAGTTTAATTCTGTTTCTAAGGAACTGTTTGGCTTCCTATAAGGATTGCTATGTTAATTTCTGCATTTTCTTGGCTGCCTAATTGGAAACCTTATTGTGTCATTGAGTGACTAAGTTTGAACATTTGTGTGGCTTGAAGCCTGATTATATTGCATTCAATGATCAAGTCAACAAGAAATCTTTGGATTATGCAACTTTATCCATACTAGGGAAAGACTTTTGTTTGTGGTTGATTTCATAAGCTCTGTTGAACACACCATTCTAAAATTACTTAGGGACACTGCTGAGGAGGCTAACAGAGAAGTACATTTTGTGTTGATGAGGGCTTGTTTGCCTGAGAGTAATGTTACAACAGCACAGAAATGCTGACCTGCCAGAATGGGTGAAGAGGGAGACTCCACAAAAAAAGTTCCATATCATAAGATACTATCAACAATTTTAACTTTTATTGTGTTTTCCTGTTCTAGATTATATGATCTTCTGGGGAAGCAGTTCATCTTAGGCCTACTGCCAGGAACAAAGATGCTCCGACACGCTGTGTAACAAAACACCTCACTTCACTGTTGACCCCGCAAGTAAGTCACAGTGCACATCACATTAGATTTTCACAACTTTCATACATTCCTTACAAGAACTGCATTTGAGTGACTCTTGAAATTTTAATAAGTTTTGGCATGGCCCCTTCCGTTACTCATATTCCTCTATCATATTCATTATGGTTAACTGAGATTAGATTTGGCGTTGAATGAACCAACCTGTTTTGACATATGTTTGCTTTAACTTACTTTTTTGAGATCCATGCATAAATCAGGAAAAACTGAATCTTTATAGGATCAATTTTTGTTTGTCTGTCTATCTGTTTGTCTGTCTGTTAACACATATTCTTCTCATGAATGGGTGGGCATTGTTGTTGTTGTTGTTGTTGTTGTGGTCTTCAGTCCTATAATCTAACTCTGGTTTGATGTAGCTCTCCATGCTACTCTATCCTGTGCAAGTTTCTTCATCTCCCAGTACCTACTGCAGACTACATCCTTCTGAATCTACTTAGTGTATTCATCTCTTGGTCTCCCTCTACAATTTTTACCCTCCATGCCGCCCTCCAGTACTAAATTGGTGATCCCTTGATGCCTCAGAACATGTCCTACCAACTGATCCCTTCTTCTAGTCACGTTGTGCCACAAACTCCTCTTCTCCCCAATTCTATTCAACTCCTAATTAGTTATGTGATCTACCCATATAATCTTCAGCATTCTTCTGTAGCACCACGTTTCGAAAGCTTCTATTCTCTTCTTGTCTAAACTATTTATCATCCATGTTTCACTTCCATACATGGCTACACTCCATACAAATATTTTCAGAAATGACTTCCTGACACTTAAATCTATACTCGATATTAACAAATTTCTCTTCTTCAGAAACGCTTTCCTTGCCATTGCCAGTCTACATTTTATATCCTCTCTACTTTGACCATCATCAGTTATTTTGCTCCCCAAATAACAAACCTCCTTTACTACTTTAAGTGTCTCATTTCCTAATCTAATTCCCTCAGCATCACCTGACTTAATTCGACTACATTCCATTATCCTCATTTTGCTTTTGTTGATGTTCATCTTATACCCTCCTTTCAAGACACTGTCCGTTCCATTCAACTACTCTTCCAAGTCCTTTGCTGTCTCTGAAAGAATTACAATGTCATCGGCGAACCTTAAAGTTTTTATTTCTTCTCCATGGATTTTAATACCTACTCTGACCTTTCTTTTGTTTCCTTTACTGCTTGCTCAATATACAGATTGAATAGCATCGGGGAGAGGCTACAACCCTGTCTCACTCCCTTCCCAAGCACTCCTTCCCTTTCATGTCCCTCGACTCTTATAACTTCCATCCGGTTTCTGTACAAATTGTAAATAGCCTTTCGCTCCCTGTATTTTACCCCTGCCACCTTCAGTATTTGAAAGAGAGTATTCCAGTCAACATTGTCAAAAGCTTTCTCTAAGTCTACAAATGATAGAAACGTAGGTTTGCCTTTTCTTAATCTAGCTTCTCAGATAAGTCGTAGGGTCAGTATTGCCTCACATGTTCCAATATTTCTACGGAATCCAAACTGATCTTCCCCCGAGGTCGACTTCTACCAGTTTTTCCATTCGCCTGTAAAGAATTCACGTTAGTATTTTGCAGCCGTGACTTATTAAACTGATAGTTCGGTAATTTTCACATCTGTCAACACCTGCTTTCTTTGGGATTGGAATTATTATATTCTTCTTGAAGTCTGAGGGTATTTCGCCTGTCTCATACATTTTGCTCACCAGGTGGTAGAGTTTTTCAGGACTGGCTCTCCCAAGGCCGTCAGTAGTTCTAGTGGAATGTTGTCCACTCCCGGGGCCTTGTTTCTACTTAGGTTCTTCAGTGCTCTGTCAAACTCTTCACGCAGTATCGTATCTCCCATTTCATCTTCATCTACATCCTCTTCCAGTTCCATAATTTTGCCCTCAAGTACCTTGCCTTTGTATAGATCCTCTATGTACTCCTTCCACCTTTCTGCTTTCTCATTCTTTGCTTAGAACTGGGTTTCCATCTGAGCTCTTGATATTCATACAAGTGGTTCTCTTTTCTCCAAAGGTCTCTTTAATTTTCCTGTAGGCAGTATCTACCTTACCCCTCGTGAGATAAGACTCTACATCCTTACATTTGTCCTCTAGCCATGCCTGCTTAGCCATTTTGCACTTCCTGTCAATCTCATTTTTGAGACATTTGTATTCCTTTTTGCCTGCTTCATTTACTGCATTTTTATATTTCCTCCTTTCATCAATTAAATTCAATATTTCTTCTGTCACCCAAGGATTTCTACTAGCCCTCGTCTTTTTACCTACTTGATCCTCTGCTGTCTGCATTACTTTGTCCCTCAAAGCTACCCATTCTTATTCTACTGTATTTTTTTCCCCCATTCCTGTCAATTGTTCCCTTATGCTCTCCCTGAAACTCTGTACAACCTCTGGTTTAGTCAGTTCATCCAGGTCCCATCTCCTTAAATTCCCACCTTTTTGCAGTTTCTTCAGTTTTAATCTACAGTTCATAACCAATAGATTGTGGTCAGAGTCCACATCTGTCCTTGGAAATGTCTTCCAATCTGGTTCCTAAATCTCTTTCTTACCATTATATAATCTTACTGAAACCTGTCAGTATCTCCAGGCTTGTTCCATGTATACAACCTTCTTTTATGATTCTTGAACCAAGTGTTAGCTATGATTAAGTTGTGCTCTGTGCAAAATTCTACCAGGCTGCTTCCTCTTTCATTTCTTACCCCCAATCCATATTCATCTACTACATTTCCTTCTCTTCCTTTTCCTACTATCGAATTCCAGTTGCCCATGACTATTGAGTTTTCATCTCCCTTCACTACCTAAATAATTTCTTGTATCTCATCATACATTTCTTCAATTTCTTCATCATCTGCAGAGCTAGTTGGCATATAAACTTGTACTACTGTAGTAGGCGTGGGCTTCGTGTCCATCTTGGCCACAATAATGCGTTCAGTATGCTGTTTGTAGTAGCTTACCTGCACTCCTATTTTTTTATTCATTATTACACCTACTCCTGCATTACCCCTATTTGATTTTGTATTTATAACCCTGTATTCGCCTGACCAAAAGTCTTGTTCCTCCTGCCACTGAACTTTGCTAATTCCCACTATATCTAACTTTAACCTATCCATTTCCCATTTTAAAATTTCTAACGTACCTGCCCGATTAAGGTATCTGACATTCCATGCTCCGATCTGTAGAACGCCAGTTTTCTTTCTCCTGATAACGACATCCTATTGAGTAGTCCCCACGCGGAAATCCGAATGGGGGATTATTTTACCTCCAGAATATTTTACCCAAGAGGACACCATCATAATTTAACCATGCAGTTAATCTGCATGCATATGAAGTTGAAATCTATCTCATATACTAACGCCTATGTCTCCTGATGGCATAAAAAATTTAAGTTTCAAGTCAGTGCAATCAAAAGATATGACTAGTTATTTCACATACATTGATACTCACAAATTCGCTTATCAAAACTTATGGGGTACTTTCTGTTACCCTAAAACCATGAAAATTAACAAGACGCAAGGTTTCACAGGAAAAGTGAATGATAAATCCAAAAATTAGTAAACTGTAAATACACCACATAAAAAATATTTTTTGCCATTACAAAGTCATATTGCACTCATAATCTGTCAAAAATCTCAGGAAATATTGCAAGGATTTTTATCTGGATCTCAGTAATGTGTACAGTGACCCAAGAGGAAGATTTGTGTGCATAATTTATAAATATTTCATGCTAAATGGCCAAGTCGTGATGACATGAAATCCCCTGCTGTTGTGAAAATAATACCTTTGCCATCTAGCGGTGACAGGCATAAGGCCACCCAATTACCATACTGATAATGTATGTCTGTGACACATACAGCATCCGTAATGTTTCAAAGGAAAATAATACTGGTAATGCTGCAGGACAGCATTTCTATAGTTTGAGATGAGGTTCCAGTATCCCATAACAATTTGATATTTGCCTAACAACAGTAGCCTTATGGCCAGCTGAACTATTTTCTTCTCTGGAGACTTCCATCAAATTTTACCAGTAATCGCAAAAGTGATGAAAGCAGATGGAGTTGATATGTCTTCAATTGCCAGTTAGCATGGCATCTTAATATATCTCCAAAATTAATAAAATAAAATATGAAAAAATTACAACAGAAAATGAGAAATTGCACAAAAAAATTTGAACTTAAAATTAAAAAACTCTTGAAAGTTTTGGAATTCTCAGGATGTTATACTGATAACAGGTGAAAATCATCCAGTTTCTCAGTTCCAGGTAATGATGGTCTACCTACAAACATAATGAAGTTTGTATATAACCCTCAGAGCACAAGTCCTATTTGTATTTTTATTTAGTGACCAGTTCAATAAGCAGACGGGTGACACTGTGATGGGGAGACCTTTGTCACTGCTGCTAATCATTTTTTGTAAGATTTTGAGAAAGATGCCCTGGAGTTGGCAACATTAAAACCTGTCTGCCTTTTTCCCATGTGTAGACAACACTTCTCCCACTGAGTCTCATGGCAGTGAGTTTTGCACAGCTATTTAGAAAATCTAAATTCAATCCTACCAAACATTTGCTTTATTGGTAGTATAGAAAAGGATGGCTGCCTGCCCTCCATTGATGTGTTGGTCAGGAGGGAGGATGATGGTATCTTGGGCCATGTCATTGGTAGCAAGCCATTTAATACTGATTTCATATCTTCAGGCTGACAGTTATTACCATCTGTCTCAGTGTGAAGATGTACTTTCTACCATAGTTCATAGGACACATGTAATTTTAGACCCTGAAAGTGCCAACTGAGTTAGCCAGCCTTCAGTTACCTTTTTTCAGAATGGGGATAGTGAGACATAGCATTACCAAGTAACTCTGAATTGGGTGGACAATGAGAACGAGGCAGTGTCTAAGCCAAAAGCTTTTCTGCCTTTTATGGGTGACCCTCCAGGCCACCATGCGTTGTTGCCATTTTTCAGGGTGCACTCAGCCTCGTGAAGCCAATTGAGGAGCTACTCAACCGAATAGTAGTGGCTTCGGTCAAGAATACCATCTTACGACCAGGAGAGTGGTGTGCTGACCTCACGCCACTCCTATCCGCATCCTCCATCGAGGATGACATGGCGGTCAGATGGTCCTGGTAGACCACTTGTGGCCTGAAGACGGAGTGCTTTTTTTTTTTTGTCTTTTGCAGGTAGAATTTGTAACAGAATTGGTTATATTCTGAAGAAATATGGAGTGAAGTGAGTTTTTTGATCACTGTCTATGATTAAAGCCCTTTTTAGGATCTGTAAAGGATGATTAATCTTGGTTTGTATCAGGTGAGTGTCTACCTTATCCCCTGCAGTTCTGGCATGCCATATATTGGTCAGACCAATAGGACTTTGAAAGAGTATTGTATAAAGCATACACATTTACAAAAGCTAGAAAAAACTGACATTTCAGAACACTGCCTTAGTACTGGTCATCCTATGGACCATAACAACATAGAGATTCTAGTGCGCAATTCCAGTTACTGGGATGGCTTTGAGATTGCACTAACATATGGCTTTATGAATAATTACAGAAGATTTTGTCTTAATTCAGCTTGGAATTCTGCTCCCTCACCAGTTAAACAACAGTGGGACAGAGTTAGAAATACATGTTCATCTTCTGTTGGTCAATGTTTCACAGTCAATATAGTCTTCTGTTAGTCATCTTTGGTTGTGTGGTGGCACTAGTTTTTTACTATGTGTGTTGTCTTTCTGTATACATGACCTTTTTGTTTCCACATCAGTGCAATACCACCCACCAGGGGTTTAAAACACCATGCATAGCTTTCTCTAATAGTATTTGCAATTTGAAAATGATGGAATGTCCACCTGTTGAAATATTGTTGACTGTCAAGAACATTGTCCTCCTGCATTCCTGTAAGGTATTTGAAAATCCTAATAACTTTCACTTAACTTCATGAATTCGTGATGGCACTCACCTCATTTATGAATGCTCCAACAAGTGATAAGTAAGGCGCTGGGTAAGTAGTAAAAATACCAGCAGTACCAAGGGGACCAGTCACCTGACGATCTCCATGATCAAAATTGTACAAAGCATCTGAAAAAAAATATATAACTGTGTGCCCATTGTAATTCAAATGAAACCAAAACATTTGATTTTAATAATGACTACACTAACAGAAACAATTATGAGGAACAGCCAATGTTTTGCCAGATTTAAATGCACATATGCATATTCAGGATACCTCACTAATTATTTTAGCTTGCAAGGCTACAAAATTAAAGAGATATGTAATGAGTTAAAAAATAAAACAATAGAGCAGTAGTATAATAATGACTTATCATTATGATACAAATTATTAAAGTTTTTAACATAGCTGTTACTATTACATTGTAGAATGCTGTTCTTTAACTGCAGCCTGTACAAGGGGAAAAGTGGTTTTATGATACACCAAACTTTTATGATGTGGCCAAAAAGTCCTCTTTAAGGAAATGTGATTTTGGTGCTTGTTACTGTGGCCTTCAACCCAAAGACATGTCTGATGCAGCTCCTCTTGCTAATCTCTCCTATGCATCTTCACCTCTGCAAAACTATGACAATCAAGATCCATTTGAATTTGATTACTGACTCTCTCTCTCTCTCTCTCTCTCTCTCTCTCTCTCCTCTCTCTCTCTCTCTCCACCCCAGTGCTGAATTCACGATCAACCAGTTCCTTCTTTTAGGCATAATGTGCCCTACATTTCTTTTTTCCCCAATTCAGTTTATTACCTCTTCTTTAGTTATCCAATACATTCATCTAATCATCAAGATTATCCTGCAGTGCCATATTTCAAAAGCTTGCTATAACTTCTTTCAAAGACATCTATTCTTTTCAGTTGATCTACCAAGTCCTAGCTGTCCCTGACAAAATTAAGATGTCATTGGCAAATATGAAAGTTACAATTTCTCCTCTCTGAACTTTAATTTCATTTCCAAAATTCTCCTTCATTTCCAACACAGCTTGCTCAATGTACAGATAGAATAACAATGGGGATGGGTTTTAGCCTTGTATCACTGTTTACTCAACCACTGCTTCCCTTTCATGTCCTCCAACTCATAAATCCAGTATCATTTCCATAGATGCCCTTTTTATCTCTATATTTTATATGCAATACCTTCAGAATTTCACAAAGTTTGCTTCAGTCAACTTTTTCAAAAGCCTTTACCAAAAATAAAAATGTCAAACACAAAGTTTGCTCTTTGGTAACATACCTCCCATGATTAGTAACAGGGTCAGTATTGCCTTCTGTGTGTCTTCATTTCTCTGGAACCAAGACTAATACGAGGGTGGTTAGAAAAGTTCTCAGAGTGGAATAGCAAAGAAGTACTTACATCACTGAAACTTTTTCTATTTTTCAGTGTAGTCTCCTTGTAGATTAATGCTCTTGGTCCAACAACCTTCCAGTGCCTTGATCCCATCTTGAAAATTAGTTTCCTCCAGGCCTGCAAAATAGTTATCAACTCCGGCTATCAATTCTTCGTTTGAAGTGACTCTTCGTCCACCAAGAAAAATTTTCAGTTATGGGAAGAGATGGAAGTCTATGGAGCCATATGAAGTGAATAAGGTGGGTGTGGCAACAATTCATACCACAGTTCATGTAATTTTGCCATGGCGACAGCACATGTGTGCAGATGCGCATTGTCTTGAAGGAAAATGTCTTTCTTCCTTGTTAAACCTGGCCTTTTTTCGCATATCTTTTGTCTCAATTTGTCCAGAAGGTTATCATAGCATTCTCCATCAATTTTTTGCCCGATGATGACATGACCTTTCCTGCCGAAGGAATTGTCTTAGCTTTCTTTGGTGGCAGAGAATCAGCATGTTTCCAAAGCTCTGATTGTTGTTTAGTCTCTGGGGTATAGTAGTGCACCCAAGTTTCATCTAACTGGTGCAAAAAATCTTGTTTGTTTCTCCTAAAATGGGCCAAACATTGTTCCGATATGTCCATTCTCAGCTGTTTTTGAACCAACATCAGGAGTCGCGGCACCCATCTTACAGATAATTTTCTCATTTCTAATTCTTCAGTTAAAATATGATATACCCTTTTGGATGACATCTGGCAAGCATGAGAAATTTCACACACTTTCAACCAGCAATCCTCCATGACCATTTTGTGCACTTCTGCAATTATTTCTGGAGTAGTCATACACCTTGGCCGACCACTGCATGGATCATCATCTAAGCTCTGCTGACCAAATTTAAATTCATTTGTCCACTTGGCAACAGTTGAATAAGAAGGAGCAGAGTCCCCCAGTGTATTCTGAAAATCAGAATGAATATCCTTTGCTTTCATACCTTTCTTTATGATGTACTTAATCACTGCTCGAATCTCAATTTTTTCCATCTCGCAAATTACTAGGTGGCAGCAACAACAGAGCCACATCAGCATCGCAGCTCTCTTCCAAGAGCACTGATGTGGCACATGTTTACGGGCAACTGTCCAGTGAATATTACATGTACAACTTGTTGCGCTCGCACTGACCTCTCATGGGGATTCCGAGAACTTTTCAAACCACCCTCGTATTCAATTTCTACAAGCTTTTCCATTCGTCTGTAAATAATTTGTGTCAGTATTTTGCACTTATGATTTACAAAAGTGATGGTTCGGCAGTATTCAAATGTGCCAACACCCCTCTTTGGAATTTGAATTGTCACATTCTTCTTGGAGCTGAGGGTATTTTTCCCACCTCATACTTTGCATACCAAATGTAATACCATCATAGCTGGCTCTCCCAAAGATGTCAGTAAATCTGAGGGAATGCCATCTTCTTGAAGTGCCTTTCTTTGGCTTAGTTCTTTCAGGGCTCCATCACAATTATTTCACAGTATCATATCCCCCATCTCACATTTGTATTCTCTGCATCTACATTTACATCAGTTCTCTTCAAACCACTGTGAGTGCATGGTGGATATGATTTTCTAATGAGCCAATTTATACAGCTTCTTCCTGTTCCATCTGAGTGTGGAGCATGGAAAGAATGTTTGCTTCAATGCATATGAGCAAGATTTAATTAATCTAATTTTGACTTCTTGATCCCTATGCAAGCAATATGTATGAGTTTGTAGTATATTCTAGATTTATCACTTAAAAGTACTTCTTGAAACAACGTAAAAAGGCTCTCATGGAACAGGTCGCATCTGTCTTCAAACATCTGCCAGTTCCATTTTTTCAGTGTTTCTGTGTTGCTCTACCATAGGCCAAACAAACATGAGACCATTTGTGCTGCCTTCATAGTCCTGTCTGGTACAGGTCCCACACTCAGGAGCATAGGTGTAGGATGAATTATACAATTGTTTTAAGAGCATTTCCATTGTAGACTGATTGCTTTTTCTTAGTATCCTACCAATGAAACTGAAGTCTGTAGCCAACTTTCTATCTATGACTGAGCCTATGTGATTGTTCCATTACAGAGTCCTACAAATTGTTACACCAAGGTATTTGTATTATTTGACCAATTCTGATTGTGATTCATTGATGCTGTAATCATATGATGCTTACTTTTTTGTGGAATACAAATTTTATATTTTACCTGTTCACCAAGCGGTGGCAGAACGCACACACAAAAGAAGGTTGTATTTGGGCAAGCTTTTGGAGCCAGTGGCTCTTTATTCAGGCAGAAGGGTTGAAGGGGAGGAAGAGGAGTGAACAAAAAGGACTGGAAAGGTCAAAAAAAGGGGTAAATTTTGGGAAAGTCACCCAGAACTGGGAGTCAGAGATCTCCTCTGACCAATGGTTGTGGGTGACTTCCCCAAAATCTATCCCTTTTCCTAGACCTCTCTAATCCTTTTCCTTCAACCCTCTTCCTTCCCCTTCAACCCTTCTGCCTGAAAAAGGAGCCACTGGCTCCAAAAGCTTGCATTATTACAACCTTCATTTATGTGTGTGCTCTGCTGCCACTTGGTGTGTAGATTTTTTATCTATCCAATGAAATCATTTTGTCAAAAATTGATTGTTTCCTTTGTTAAATTTTATATTTTGGAGCTTAATGCAGCAAGTTGTCCATATTTGCACCATGTTGAAATGGCTTTGAGACATGGCCATTTTTAGACTGTTATTGATAATAGACAACTGCTTCATTCATGAAAAGTCAGAAGTTACTATTAATATTTTCTGCGAAGTCATTAACATACAACATGACCAGCAAGGGTGCAACACACATCCCTGGGGAACTCTGGAAGTTACTTCTACATCTGTCTATGACTCTCCATCCAAGATAATATGTTGCATCCTTCATACCAAGAAGACAATCCAGTCACAAGTTTTGTTTGATACCCATATAAAAACATACTTCTGATAAAGGTATTGGTGTGGTAATGAAAGAAGCTTTTGAGAAGCTGAGAAATAATGCATATTTCTGACCACTTTGATCCACGTCTTTCAGGATGGCCTGCAAAAAAAAGCATGAGTTGGGTATCACATGATTGATGTTGGCATGGAGGATGTTATTTTGTTGCAGATGTCTCATTATGTTTGGTTCAGAATACATTCTAAGATTCTATTACAAACGGATGTAAATGATATTCAGGTATAGTTCTGTTGGTCACTTATGCTGCTTTCCTTGCAGGCATGTGAGACCGGTGCTTTTTTCCAACTACCGGACACAATATTATTAGAGGGATCTCTGGTATATCATGGTAAAAAAGTGGTTAACACAGCTATAAGTGCTCAATAGAATCTGATAGGAATCCATTGGGCCCTTGAACTTTGTTGAGATGTTTCTTAACATCACTGCCAATAATATCTTTATGAGTCATTTCTGCGGTGAGGTGAGAATGAAACTGTGGCAATCCTAATAGATTTTCCTTTGTGAAGGAAGATTTGAAAACAGAGTTCAGTATTTTGACTTTTCCATTGATACCCTTAATCTGAGTTCCCTTGTCATCAATGAGTGTCTGGCCACTATTTGTATTTTCACTAACAGCCATTACATATGACCAGAATTCCTTTGGATTTTTTGAGAGCTCTTTCAATAATATTGTGCTGTGGTGGTCACTGAAGGGTTCATATATTGCCCTCTTGACAGCCAAATGCATTTTATTTATCATATCTCTAGCTATAGCCTTATGTTTTGTTTTATAACTATTATGCAGTAGTCTCTGCATATTGAGATGTTTATTTACTGTGAATTTTTACCAAGGAGGGTCCCTCCCAACATGAACTGTTCTTCCAGGTACATATCTATCCAGTGCATGGTCAATTATTCATTTAAACTTGAACTACAGTTATTCTACATGCTCCTGTCCAGAGCCAAATGTTTCAAGTTCTTCAATGAGATATGACTCAACAGCCTCTATTTTTAGGTTTCGGAACATATAAACATTTCTACTTATTTTAGTTGGCATTTGTACTTTGATAATTGTTGTTGCTGCAACTGCCTCATTGTCACTGATACCAATTTTAATGCAGACAACCTCAAAGAGAGTAAGTCAACTTGCTGCCATTAGATGCAATATATATACACTATGAGAGGACTTCTGACCAATGTATTTTAAGTAGTTTTCAGAGAAAGCAATTAGTATTGTTTTGCAGGCTGCCTTGTCATGTTCACCTCTTACAAAGGTGTAAATTTTCCAATTGATTGTTAAATGACTGAAGTCTCCTCTGACAATAACAGTGTGATTGAGGAACATAAGCACCAGTGAACTGCAGTTCTCACTTATATCTGATGAGCCTCCACACCTGATAGTGAGTCTTCATGAAACAACCTACAGGTGGGATGGAGCTTCAATTTCTATTTCAATAGATGTGAGTTTCTTGTCTACCTTGAGAAAAAGATCTCTTATGCTTCCCACTGATCTATCCTTTTATTATACACAAAATTACCAGTGGTGTAAATAATCTATGGCAACTGCCGACATATCTATGCAAACACTGTTTTCGTGGTCGAATGTCAACCCTTGAGACATCTTTCGCAGTACACAATAATCTCTGATCATCTGATGCCTGCCTCACCAGGCTAGGACGCCCTTTCCACAGCAACTATCGATGCACTTTAGTAACATCGTTCTGCTGATATTACAGAAATGTTGGTGTGGTTATTTTACATGGTGCTGACATCAGAAGAGAGCAAAATTAACCGTATTTCTACAGCATCACATAACTGAGTTTAGAGCGCAGCATACTCTAAGCCTTATTTCATACCAATGAACCATTATAATAGTATAATTTACATTCATTGACAAATAATGATCAGTAATTGTCATTATGGTGTATTCTAACTGTAACTGTTCCTTCATAGTTATGTATTACGTTATCTAATCATGAATGTGTTTTCTGATTGGCTACTTATGATGTCATACTCAGAATGGTGGGTGTGACCAGCCCTATTAATACCCATTCCCTCCATGCACAGTCAGCAGTTACACAAGCATAGAGGGTCAACGGAACTCATCTAGCAGTGTCCATCCGCTACTTGGGCTATAATTTATTACCATTTCTCTTATTTTTATATTTCTTTATATGCTTATTATAACGTCTATACTACTTTGGCAATATATCTTTACAGAGTCTGAAGATGACTCTTTCACAGAGCCAAAACCGGTCACTCGCTCCATAAAAAAATATTTTAACAAGATTGCGATCAAGACTGTTTTAAATTTTAATTTTAACCCAGGCAGCTGACTGTGTGTGGAGTGCACACAGGGGTTTTTATATTAGGCAACTTTCCATCCAGTCCAGTAACGATTGCTATTGGAAACCCATAAGTAGCAGAGTAAGAGAACAAGAAATGCCTCCCACATGTGAAAGTATTAAAATCCTAGTGGTTAACTGCCAAAGCATTCACACCAGAGTTTAAAGCGCTCCTAAAAAGCAGTGAAGCTCACATAATATTAGGCACAGAAAGTTGGTTGAAACTTGAATTTGATAGGAGTGAGATTTTTGTGGAAAACGTAAGTGCATATCAAAAGGGTAGGCTAACAGGAAATGGAGGAGGTGTATTTGTCACAGTGGACAAGAAACTCAAATCCACCAAGATAGAAATTGAAGCCATTGTTAGTGTAGCTCTGTTTCCTGAGTGTCCCCTGCAGCACCAGTGCAATGTGTGCTCCAAAGTGACTCACCATACAAGATTGCCAAGATGTGGTGGATATGTCACCAGAACAGCTCAACCATGTTCACATTTGTGTTACCAGTTAGAGAAGCTATCTTGCTCAGGTCACTACCTACGTTGTCCAACCTGACCCTATACAATCAGTTCCCTACCCCACTCACTATCACTATTTGATCATTTTTAATGAAATCCTTACACAAAGGTCCTAAGTGCTGTCATCTGATTCAGCTCAGCACTTAGCTTGAAAATGCTAGTGACCTGATACTCGTCCTTTAACTTCTCCTTCAATCGTGGTCCTACATCTCTGCCATGACTGCTACCTAGTAGCAATACTCACTTCTTCCTAACATTTGTATTATTCCTAGCCTGTCAATTCACGGGTAGTGTCTGCTGCACATTTTCTACTCCTACACTATCTCAAGACTCTCCTCTCCCCTCAACTCTGAGCTCTAACCTGTTACAGATATGACACAATAACGTTATGAGACTGCAGTCTCCTCCTCTAGCCTTGTTACCAGCTGGCAGTTCCCAACCACCGCCTCACCTGTCACTCTTAAGCAAGGACCTTTTCAGGGACCTAGGCATTCTTACCCTTGTATGGCAATGCATATATTCACTAATGGTACTTTTGGTTAATAATAACTAGAATAACTGCACAACTCTCAACCAAAATCATAAAAATGTCCATACAACATTTTAATGTCTATAAATGGGTCAAAATGGATTTTTATATTCTGGTGCAAAATGTCTTAAGAGATTATTGGCAGATATCAGGCAGATATTCAAAATTAGGATAAAAGACTATCTCATTTGTAAGTCCCCCAACTTATCACAATATTTGAACTCAGAGATACAAAATTCTGCATAACTTCATTAGTCACTGTCATCACCCATCCAGCCCCTTCCTTTTCCCATTCCAGCACTACATAGCTGTCATTCCACCACCTCACCCAGTCTTTTTATTTCTCTCCTTTTCTGCTACTTCCCCTCCCCCCTTCCCACCTCTCCACTCCTCTGTCTAACCAGCAGCACTTCATTGTCTGCCACCCCCACCAAACTATCCCTCCCCCTCTCCCTCCCCACCCTAGCTCCCTCCTTACCCCCACCCAGCTGCCACTCCCATCATGTGGTGGTGCTGCCACTCGCAGTGTGGTTT
The DNA here is from genome assembly GCF_021461385.2 of Schistocerca piceifrons. Classification (NCBI taxonomy): domain Eukaryota; kingdom Metazoa; phylum Arthropoda; class Insecta; order Orthoptera; family Acrididae; genus Schistocerca; species Schistocerca piceifrons. The sequence continues at coordinate 585,616,936 of NC_060141.1, read as the reverse complement.
CAGTTGCCTGAGACTGTAGTTGCGAGTACATGCACGCACGTGCTCGAGCGTCTGTGTGTGTGTGTGTGTGTGTGTGTGTGTGTGTGTGTGTGTGTGTTGTTGTTGTTGTTGTTGTTGTTGATGATGTTGTTGTAATCACTGAAAGCTTTAATCGTGAGAGTCTTTTTATTGTGCCTATCTGCAACTCAGCAACTCTACTATACGGTGAGTAGCAACTTTCCTTCTCATAATGTTATTATATTCCATCCTGGATTTTCTATTGTTTGTATTAAATAGATCTTGAAATTGTCAGTATACAGGTAGCTGATGATGGTTGTGTAAACCAAATGCTTTGTTTGAAGTGTAAGATAACAACAGCTGCTGAATAGTATAAGAAAGATAATGGCTCTTCTCAAAGTAGCTGCTTTTATTCCATTATAAAGTAATACCTATTATTATCAGCTTGAATAGATTATCACAGGTCATAATTTGCCATACATATACTTTAATATACTTGTAGAAGCAGAAACAGTGGCTGCTTGTCCCTGTTAATATACAACTTGACTACTTCCACATCTTTAAATATTCTCCTCAGGTTTATGGAACATGATACACAAATGAATGAATGTGATAGGAGATATTGGAAATCAACTACTACTGCTGAATTCAATGCAGATTTTGCAGTGGTTGCTGTTAAAGAAGCTTCTTATGTATATTTTGCTACTATACCCTCAGTTTGAGGCAAATAAAAATCCAGCTAAATTTTAAAATTCTCATTCTCAAACATAAAATGGACAACAGGTTTATTCCTCGGCATTAAAAGGTAAAGGAAGATGGTACGGTATGTAGAATAAGACATATTTCAATTTTATGGTTGAATTAAAACACAGAACTCAAAAATAAGTTACACAATTTATATACAAAACTAGAAAATTGCATAATTTAGTTTGTACCTTCTTTCAGACACACACTATCTAGAAAGTCATGTACTTTAATCCATATCCATTCAGACACTCACTGTGTTCTGTGTATATCACAAAGATGAAATAAAATATCATGGATCCATACATAAAGACCAATTGATTATCTTAAATTTCATATTTTGGGCAATATTATGCTGTATGTCACTCTTTCAGAAAATGCATAATTCTTACTGAAATGGCAGCTCATGGGCAGGATAAAACTGCCTTCTTATATAATCTCCAGAACTCAGTGTAGATTTCTTATCAATATGAACATATAATTTTTGACTAGGTGGGCGTTGTTTCTCTGAAGATGAATGCAAGTTTGAAAGCCTAACTATATTTCAGTCATATTGTTTTTACATTGTACATAGTTAATCCATTGGTGGCAGGCTAAGGGAACAATAGTGGATGTTTGTGTGTGAGTTCTGTGTGTTTGTTTGCTCTGACAAAAGGTTGTGACTGAAACCTAAGCATTTTAGTTTTGTTTGTGGGTTCCACATTAAACAATAGCCTTCAAAAGAAGTAAAATAAGTCCCATATCGCATAAACAACTTGTTAAATAGTAATGCTGAAAATTATACTAACAGTTAACTTAAAGTAAAGTGGTATAACATGTCCACTTACACTAGCTGTAAAATAAAGTACTAAAATTTGTAAGAAAGTTAGCAATTTGAAATAGGATACAGATTTCAAAATATTTACATGACTACACTTATGACTGTAGAAAGTTATTTTCATTCTGTAGGAAGAGAAGTATATTTTCTGTGGATATTGTTACTTTCAATGTTGCTAACAGAAGTTTTCCGTCTTTGAGTCTAAATAATCAGATAACTGGTAGGAGGAAGGAAAGAAGACTAGGGTTTAACATCCTATCAACAGTGAGATCATTAAAGATGGAACAAAACTTCAAATTGGGATAAGAATGGGGAAGGAAATAAACATGATCTTTTTTAAGGGAAGACACGGGATGTGCCTTCAGCAATTCTGAAAAACTACAGAAATATCTAAATCTGATTGGTCAGATAGGCATTTGGATCACTGTCTTCCCAAATGCAAGTCCATTGGGTTAACAATTCTTGAACTCATTTGGTAACTGGTGAAAGGGATTTCTGACCAGCCAAGGAAGGGAAAAGGATTCCTGATAAGACAAGGAGGCAAAGCCTAAAAGAAAATTAGTTCTGTCTATTTTACTAAAGTTGTGTAAACCACAGTTCATTTGAAACTTTTTGATTCTTAGTCACAAATCCCATGAATTTATAAATGTACAGGATAGTGAGCATAAGAACAAAACATGATTGAGAGGCCTCTGCAATATGTGTAGTTATTCAGTTCACAAAGAAACTCCCTAATAGATCAAAACTGTATGCCAAATAGGTACTTGAACTGAAACCTTGTGTTTGTGGGCAATGCTCTCACTGAATGAACTATCTCACAACTCATGATCTGCTCTCACAGCTTGAGTTCTAGTAATACCTCTGTCCTACTTTACAAACTGCGCCAAAGCTGAGCTGAAGAGCATCAAGTGAGGTGGCATTGTGGTTAGTACACTGGTCTCACATTTGGCAGGATGATGGGTCAAATCCTCATCTAGCCATCCATATTTACATTTTCTGTGATTTCCCTAAATAGCTAAATGCAAATAGTAGGATGGCTCCTTTGAAAAAGGCTACTTCGTCAGTAAAAGTCCAGCCTATGAAAGGCAAGGTTCTCAGTTCAAAATCAAGACTACATGCATTTTTAAACTGTTAGGGAGTTTAAAAACAGTGCACACTCCACCCCAGAGTGAATGATTTATACAATTTAAGAATATTATTATTGAACTGATCACTCTGGATAAATAAATACTACATCAATATAAGCTGCATTGCCTTGATTGATAATCACATAGGATTACTAATATGTAATAGTTAAGGCTGATGAACTGTAATTCAGATCAGTGAATATTTTCATTGTGTTATTATTTATCTTATCAGTCCATTAATTGTAATGTTAATTGATTTTGGTAGACAACTATGAAATGCTACCATTCACTATTTTCTAATGCCTTATATCTAATCAATGCTATAATCAAACTTCAAATCATATCTTCTGCCTATTTCCCCTTACATTGCCACTATTGTCAGGGCTCTCTGGCATTGGAATAGCACCCCAGCACTATAGTACAGAACTGTCCCATTAAATCCAGTGCTGGGGTGATATTACAACGCCGGAGAGCCTTAGCAATAGTGACAATGTAAGGGGAAATAAGCAGAAGATATGATTTGAAGTTTGTGATGGGGAGGGCACTCAACTTGGATAGTTCATGCAGCAATGCTATAATTAATATACATAAATGATCTACAAGGCATCCAAAAATGAATGACAGCTGGAAGTAACCAGATATCCAACACATTGCTCTTTCTCATAAATTTCACTACACAAACATGCTATGGGGGGCACCCATGAAAGTGAAGCAACTGCTGTCATACAATGAAATTATGCACTGCATACCTCTACACATTACTGGGCAATCCAAGACTGTATATTTACCAATAAAAATGTTGTGCTATGCAGTACTACATATTCTAAATCACTGAAAAATTATGGGGGAGAGCAAGCTGAATTTTTGCACCTACTAACTTCGGCTTATCTAAAAAGGACCACTTGAAATCTCAGATGAAACATGAAAAGAACATTTTCTGAAAGATTGGCTATGGTTAAAGACAGACAAAGTCACTCTCTAATAAATGAAAAGACATAGATGTTCAACCATCTTGAGATGACCTGTTTACTGCACTTCTTTTCCATGTGACTATATCCAGAAAATACGCAGGGTTCATGGCAGAAAAGTCATTCAACCTGCTATTCAACCACCAATGAAGCTGAATATTATTTACACCTGTTAAAAGATATTCTTAGTCTCTGGGATGTACTTCCCAACAAGATCATTGGCTCTAACAGCATTCCTCAATGACAAACATAATTTCTGGTATCAAATTTAAATTTCTTGGGTTTCGCGCAACACGACCGCAACATAATTCAGCAGTTTTTTGTCTAAAATATTACCATTGCATCAGTTAAATTACCAGTAAAACTTCTAAGGTAGGAGGAAGGGCAGCATTGATCATAAACTTTTAGCTTGGTTATTGTGGAACAATTTCAGCTACTGTGTATCTACCTTCAGTGCATTCTTATTCCAGTCGCAATGACTCATCATAAATAAAATTGCACATGGTACCACACTGTACAGATAACAAACACTGTTTGTTCTATGGAAGTGTCAAACTATGCAACCATGATGTAAAGATAGCTATCATAAAATCAATTGTTACGTGCTCTGTGCCTTCTATAACAGTCACTTTGTATTACATTTAATATCCACTTTCATTGATGTTATAGAGTGTCTGTATTTGTTGTCCATTTCCACTATTTTTGAGTTTGTTGGTGATCATAACTTTGAGAAAAAAGAAGAAAAAACATTGAAACTCAAACTCCTGATTACCTTCTGGGACTCTAAATTTTACTCATGGTTTTTCTCTTTGCTCAGTGTTAATAAATGCACTTCTTAAGGGAACCTGTAATCCTTGTAGCATAATAAATTAAAAGAGAATCAGGAACATAAAAAAATTACAATAATTAAAATAATTTGTTTACTGTTCAGTAAAACATTGCAGTGCCACTGCAGATATTGTTCTCTGGGACAAAATGAGTTAGGTGCTGTCTGCATGCAACTGAAAATTGTCCTGACTGCTGTCAAGTGATTGTAAGCTACTATACATTGATTTGTTGGGAGTACTTCCAAGAGATGTGTACCACTGGAACAAAAGGTATTTTACCCATGGATACTGTCTCCTCTACAGGAAATAAAAGATCTATCACAACTTGTCCATTTGACTGTGACCAGCGCACAGTATAGGAGACACAGGGACCACAGAAAACTCAGGATATTTCATTGACTCCTTGAACAAGTGAGACACACTTCATTTGTTGGGAAGCCTGATAAGTTTCATGCCATGGGGAATTGAATCCAAAGGATAAGGGTCTGATAATCATCAGCGTGCATGATGAATAATAATACCCCTTCAGAAAATGGCATGAAGGATCATCCTACAAACTCATTGTGTGTGCGTGGAAGCCCCATTCAACTTGACTGAGGGAAAAGGGTGAAAACAACTGCAGGTAGTGGTAGAAACTGGATCAAGTAACACCTGTTCTGAGTTGAGAGCAAAATTTGCTCTAGTTATTTTAGAAGTACTGTGACAAAAACTAGGCTGCCATTTCTTGAGATTTGAGCAAAAGGGTTGATAATTGCAGTTTCCCTTTAAATGGTTCAGGGATGCCCTTCAGATCTGAGGCTGTCACACAGATCATGTTATTAACATCACTCCCAAAAACCACTGAAGCATGTATGATATTAGGTACAGAAAGCTGGATAAATTCAAAATTGACAGCAATGAGAGTTTCTGGGTAAGTCCAAGTGTATAGTGAAAGGCTGTGCTAATCTGAAAAGGAAGAGATGTTTTTGTTTCCAAAGACAAGAAATTTAAATAAATTGAAGCAGACATTGGGGCTGCATGCAAGATTGTATGGACAAAATACAGTATCAGGTGTGGGCTTTCTGTTGAGCACCGGACTCACTCCCAGATATGACCAAAAACTTTAGAAAAAAACCTCCGCTCACTAGTGTGCATGTACCTCAATTATACTGTCATTTTTAGAGGGGACTTTAATCATCCAAAAGTCAAGGGTGATAATTACAATTTTGTAAATAGTGTGTTTGACAGGACATTCTACTGATCAATACAAAATACATAGCACAGATCATTCAGAAGCCCATTCATGATGGAACTATATTTAATATAACAGTAATAAACAGATCTAACCTTTTTGAGAATGTCAGCATTGAAACTGGTATCAGTGGCAATGAGGCAGTTGTAGCAACAATGATTACTAATGTAGACACAGCAGTGAAAATAGGTAGAAAGAATTAAATTTGAAGAAAGACGTTATTCCATTGAGCTGTATTCTACACTACTTTATTCCCTGTAACTAGTTTCAGGTATGGTCCATTTTCAAGTGGAAGTACAGTGCAGTGGAATAATGCCTTTCTTCAGAATTATTGAGGCTGTGATGCTCACCCAGAAGAAATTGAGTAGATTGAAAGTTCAGTAACCTAGGTGAAGAGGCAGTAGTCTCATATTTCAATGGGGAACTCGATATTTTTAACTTTAGGCAGGTGCATGTACACAAACTGTGACTGAGGGTAAGAAGGACAGTTAACCTAGCACCAGGTAGACATGTGCCTAGTAGAACAGTTCATGTTGGGGTATAATGTTATATATGCTAGCAGTGGCTTGGAGAACAGAGTTCCAGGGTACAAATAAATACATCAGGGGGAAGGAAGTACAGTACTAACCTGACTATAGAAGATATTGAAAGTGCCCACCATTAATCTCTTGGCACTTTTGGGCCCTGGTCAGCAAGTTGCTGAAGGTGGATGAAAGCCAGACTGTTGAAATTGCTGCAATCTCATCCAAAATGTTCTGCTGCAGTTCTTGAAGACTAAGAGGGTTTTTGTGATACACCTTAGAATTGAGGGCTTCTTACACAAAGTACTCACACACTGACAGATCAGGAGACCTGGATGGCTAACTAGGGCAGCAACCAGACTGATCTCAGCTAGCAAGTGCATCAGGTATGAAACTTGTGTAAATGTGCTCCAAGGTTTGGCCAGCTGTAGGGGAAGTTATATGTGGTTATATGCATATGAGGTTATATGTGGCTGCATGCATATATTCACAATGAATCTTGTATTAATGCGTCCCTCTACAAAACTACATAAATGTATAAAGAATAACATACAGGTATACCAACAAAACCATATTACTACTGTACTGCTACATTGATTTCTGTTTTGTTTTTCTTTGTGAAATACTTTATGTAATTAAAATCAACATAATGACATTTGACCAGGGACTTTTGCTAAAGAGGCCAAATGGAAAGGAACACTGTGTATCTTTTTCAGTAAAATGAATGAAATATTATACTTCTTTTAATCTCACCATATTTAAATGTCTTATCATCATGGCAGATGTAATTTAAGCATCCATATTTCTATGTACAGTAATTTTGACTTAAATAGAACATGTTGCTCTAGCTGTGCATGTGGAAATCTCTTAAAATATTAGACCTGATTATTTCCCATGTTAATAACCATAAGTTTGTATGAATTTCTGAGTGGCCATAAAGAAAGGATCAGTGATGAAATGTTTGAGGGTATAATGACCAACCACATTTTGTACTCTTTCATTATTTGTAGTGTATTGCTAAGCAGAACCTCCCTGAGATGAATTTCCTGTTCACTTCTTTTAGTTCCTAGCATATATTTTTTAAGTGCAACTCTTGTTAGTCAATTACTTTCAAACAAAGATGTCCACAATCACTTCACTGGCTTGTGCCCCACCAAAATCAACAGGCAGCAACCTGCAATATTAAGTGAATGGGTAACTGTCATCTTTCAACAACAATCATTAATTCCATTTATTGAGAATTTTGGGTTCACCATCTATGGACGTTTCTCTCACTTATCACAGTGTGGTGACAATACCACAGAAATGCAAGAATGGCAGAACTGCAGTTACAGCTGACACAAGCAAACAGTGCCCGGCATTTGCCAGCCCATGCACACAGATTTACTGTTAAGCCAAATTTTGGCAATGATGCAATGTGTACTGGACCACATGAGTCAAAACAGGCAGTCAGTGCAAGCTGGACAACACGACACACACCTCTGATTATCTTCGTGCACCGTGTGTGTCAAGTGAATGTGACTCCCCAAAAGCACGTATGCGAAGTTTTGCTCATTTGTTTGTTTCACAGTGTCTATCAGCCATCTGAAAAAGACATGCTGCTCCATGGGTCATGCCAGAAAATGACCACTCAGAGACATGACTTTTGTTTCATGTGATTCACACAGTCATGGAGCATGCTTATCACTGGAGTGTGTATCCTCCAGGATCAGCTATTGAGCTGTACCATAAGTGCAACAGACCAGTATGGACATAAAAATAAAAGTTTGTTTGTAAAATCTTGCAAGATATGGCAAAATAAATGTATGTCACGAACAGAACAACTCTCATCAGTTCCCATCATGTTCCTATCACCAAGCCTCTTACTTTGACATAGTGCATGGCTGCAACGATAAAACCAGTTCACTGCACATCTAGGGCCGTAAGCAGTTATAACACATGTCCACACTTCACTGATGACCCCAACATGATCTGAGGCTTTTTGGCCCTGCAACCCAGTCATGTGGTTCAGCCAAGTGGAGGCAGTCTTCATGAGTAACAACACAACCAGTGACCTTGCAAAATTCAGGCACAGTGTGAGCCAGCTCAACCAAACATGCATGGCCAAAGTGGGGGCCATAACCAACACCCTGGTGATGCAGTCCTGTTACAAATGACTGAAGGAAAAACTGATTCATCAGCTCTCATTGTCTGAAGAACGAGTGCACCAATTGCTGTGCCAAGAGGAATGCGGCGACTGGAGACCTTCTCAGTTCCTGCACGACTTGTGGCCCTCATGCAGTCCGACATGGTACTGGACTTGCTGTTGCACATCATCTGGATGCACAGCTCCCTGCTCAGATGCAGGTGGTAATAGCAGTGCAGACAGAGATGCAGCTGGATATTGTTGCATACCTGGCTGACAGTGGTGCCTGGCACTACAGCCACGGTAGCTTCAGATACCATTCTGCCACCTCTGTGGTGGCACCCACCCTCTGCAGCTTCCACCATGGATGCCAACCTACACCAGCTAGTTCACAATTTGGCCACACAAGTAGCAGCTCTCACCATGCAGGTCAACCGGTAGGTGCATTCATGGGCAGAGAGCAGCGATGACCAATCCAGCCACCACCAAACTGGCTCATGGAACTGGCAATGCAGTTGCAGCCATTTTAACAGTACTCCACTGACAGCAGAGCAGCCACTGAGTGCCTTCTGTTGGTACCCGCATGCTTTGGAACTGAAGTGACAAAGTGTCATCCTTCCTGTGTGCACGCAAACACCAACTGCAACCAGGCCTAAATGCATCTCCTTTTCACTGCAGTGAACAATTCAGCCATTAAAATGTACAGCACACACAACTGCAATTTAGATCTCTGACTAAGCTGCACATTCTCATGGACATTTATTGCGACCGATGTAAATGAGCCAATCCTGAGAGTGGACTTTCTTGGTCACTGCAGACTGTTAGCAGACATCGAAAACGGCCAGCTCATTGATGTGACAACAAATTTAAAGGTAGCAAGACAGTGCTCGAAGGCTGCATTCTACAGCATAAAACCTGTCAACTGCCATGGACCTTATGCTGACATTCTGGAAAAATTTGCTGAACTCACTCACCTGGCTGCTGCACGGAAGGACATCAAGCATTCAACGGTGCACCACATAATAACTACACCTAACTCACCCACACTGTGCCACCCAACTTGCCTGGCAGGCTAATGGTAGCAAAGGCCAAGTTTGAGGTCATGCTGAGGTAAGGCATCGTTTGGCCATCAAGCAGCCCACAGTCATCTGCACTGCATTTAGTTCCATAAAAAAGGCAATCTGTAGTGCCAATGTGGGGACTATCATGCCCTTAATTCATGAACAGTCCCAGATAGATATCCAGTACTGCAGCTTCAAGATTTTAGCCATGCTCTGGCAGGCTGTGTCATATTTAGTAAGATTGATTGTGCAGAGGCATACAGACAAATTTCAGTGGTACCTAAAGACTTTCAGAAAATGGCTATTGTCATGCCCTTTGGGATTGCAGAAAGTCTGTTTATGACGTTCGGTCTTCAGAATGCTGCCCAGACCTGACAGCAGTTCCTGGATGGCATCTTGCGAGGCTTGCCTTGTTGTTTTGCATATCTTTACAACACCCTGGAGTTCTTGAAATCACTATCTAATGATCATTTTTCAGCGCGTGAGTGAAACCAGAGCCATTATCAACCCAGTGAAGTGTGCATTTCGTGTGGCAGAAATCGAATTTGTTGTCCATTAAATCACTCCCACCAGATAGACACTATTGCTGGAGAAAGTATAAGCAATTCTGAACATGTGTCCCCAGACACACAAAGAATTACACCATTACCTCAGAATGTTGAACTTTATCGCTGCCATCTCCCCAATACTGCTGCCATGCAAGAACCTATGACTAAGGACCTACACAGTCCCAGCTCGAAAGTGAAAAATCCTGAGAAACTTGACGTATGCACTGGAGCAGAGGTCCGCAGAGTCAAAATGAAATTTTGTACAAGTGATGCTGCTCACGCACCAGCTACACGACATGGACTTAGCCATAGTGGTGGACACCAGCCAGACCATCATCAGGGCAGCATTACAACAGCACTTTGGTGGCAGCTGGCTCCCATATGGTTTTTTCTTGAAGAAGCTATTGAAATCACAACAAGTTGCTTATGGTATACACTGTGGTGAAATATTTTTGCCTGTTAGTAGAAGCCCAACAATTTGTCATTTTCATTGACCATAAACCGATAACTCATGCATTTTGAAACAATCACTTCAAATGTTCATTGCACCAGCTCTAGCAATTAGAATATGTGTCACAATTTATGACAGATATCTGCCTTATTTCCAGGATAGTCAATATAACGCCTGATTACTTGTCCTCAGTGTGTACCATTGTGTCGCCCCTTTGATCTTTGAGGAGAGTGATGAAGTACAGCACAGTTTCCATCATGACACCTGCAGTGGCCTACAACTGGTGTTTGTGCCTGTCCCCAGCTCTACATGGAAGAACTGGTGCAACATTTCCACTGGCATACACCAACTGTTCCTTCCAGAGAAATTCTAGCGCAGCGCCTTTGACTGAGTCCACAGACTATCACACCCTGACACCAACACCACTGTAACACTTGTGGCTGTGTGTTTCATCTGCCCAGGATTTCAGGACTGCTGTGAATGGCCACCCACTTGCACTATACACCAGTGTGCCCAAGTCAGGAGGCACATCCATGCAACCTGACATGACAGACCAATTCGTTCAAATACATGTGGGCATTATCAGCCTCCTGCCTCTCTCTCAAGGCAAGTCGTATCTACTAACTATGTTGGACCACTTTACTCACTGGCCAGAGGCAACGCCCATCATGGACACCAACGCCAAGACCACTGCACCTCCCTCAAAACCTGGGTGGCATGCTTTGGATGCCCCAGTCATGTGGCAACAGACCACAGTTGCCAGTTTGACTGTGCATTATTCACAGACATTGCCACACTCTGTGGCATCCAATTACACAGAACCAAAAGCCGCCATCCGACATCAACTGGCATGCTCGAACGGCTCCTAGGACTTGGAAAACCACCCTCAAGTGCCATGACACTGCCTAGATGGAGGCCCTCCCACTAGTGCCACTGGGCCTGCAAGTAATACCAAAGGAGGAGATCAACACGTTACCTGCCGACCTTGTTTATGGTCAAACCCCACCACAGCTGCCAGCTGACTATGTCTTGCATGCCAGCCACCATGTCCACTTCAAATTCCCTTGCTCCTTTGTAAAAATGTTGGGCATAAAGACTGGATTGGTATCCATGCCAGTTTTTGTACTCATATCCCCATCGAGCTCTGAACATCACCCTCCGTACTGCTGGGCTTGTCTGTCGCAGCAACCATACATCATTAGAATCTGGTGCCGCCCCATCTGCTGTCTTCTTAGAGACTCTGTCTCCAGCTGACCCATCCTGCAGCCAATATGTCTGGTTGAGCTCTGGACATCGCCTCCTGTGGCAATCGCTGCTTGTCTGTCATAGTTCCTGGACTCACTTCCACGTCCCTGTGGCCTCTGCCATGTTGGGCGTAAAGGCTGGATTGGCGTCAATGCCAGTTTTTGTATTCATGTCCACATCAAACTCTGGACATCAGCCTCTGTGCTGTTGGGCTTGTCTCTCACAGCTCTGGGACCTGCATTTGACTCACAGTGACACCATACTCACACAAGTTTATATTTAGCATGCAATCTCCGTACCTCCGCTACCTTGAGTTTTGAGGCCAGGTAGAGTGCCGTGCTGTGCTTCCATGACTGAGTCCGTCAGTGAACATGTGGGACAATGCAACTCATGAATCTTGGATTTGTCATTCTGGATGTCATTCTGAACAATACAAATAGTGAACTTCATTCTACTGTAGTGTATTAACTTTAGTACTAGTGAACACTCTATCATTATTAAGCTATCAGTGCATCAGCCTTCAAAATGTCTTTCCATGTGACTCAAAGCTGCAGGGCTATGTCATGCATTGCTATGGACAATTCATAGATAGTGATAACTGCCACTGCTGTCAGTAGTCGACCACATGAGGGCACACCAACTGCATGCTTGCCAGCCCTGTGTGCTGACGTCGTGGGCAGCTGTCCTTCCACCACTGCCTGATCCGCCACCACTGCGCTTGCTCTCACATCACCATTCAGTGCACAAACTCAAACACAGCTGTGCCAAGGTGGGGTCTGTGTGAATGGCGGAACTGCAGTCACAGGCGACACAAGCAAACAGTGCCTGTCATTTGCTGGCCCACACATGCAGGTTTACCATTACACCAAATTTCGGCAATGGTGCAATGCACACTGCCCCACATCAGACAAAGCATGCAGTCAGTGCGTGCTGGGCAAAACAATGCAACACACACCTCCGATCTTCACACCGCAGACCATGTGGGTCGAGTGAAAGCAGCTCCCCACATACGCGTACATGAAGTTTTGTTCATTTGTTCACTTTGTGGTGGCTATCATCTACCCATGAAAGAGACAATGCTCTGCAGGTCACACCGGAAACCAACCATTCACAGACATGACTTTTGTTTTAATGGTTCACATGGTCGTGCAATGTGTGGAATCACCAGGATCAGTAATTGAGCTGTACCACCAGTGCACCATGCCAGTATGGACATTAACAATAAGAGTTTGTTTGTAACATCTCGCAAGATATGGAAAAATAGGTGTATATCACTGGCAAAACACCTCTCATCAATACCTGTCATGTTCCCATCACCAAGCCCCTTCTGTGGACATAGTACATAAATGTTGCAACAAAGCCAGTTTCCTGCACATCTAGGACTGTAAGTGGCGATAACACACATCTGTGCTAAAATGGTATTATGTTATGTTATGTTAACCGGGGATCTAGAAACGATGGAGAGGCTCTGTCCCTGCTGCAGCAGCAGTGGTCCACAACCCCACAACGACTATCGCAGTCCACTTCACCCCTCCGCCGCCCCACGCCGAACCCAGAGTTATTGTGCGGTTTGGCCCCCGGTGGACCCCCCCAGGGAACGTTGCGTGGTAGAGTAATGGTGGTGTACGCATACGTGGAGAACTTGTTTGCGCAGCAATTGCCGACATAGTGTAGCTGAGGCGGAATAAAGGAAACCAGCCTGCATTTGCCGAGGCAGTTGGAAAACCGCCTAAAAACCATCCACAGACTGGCCAGTTCACCAGACCTCGACACAAATCCGCCGGGTGGATTCGTGCCGGGGACCAGCGCTCCTTTCCACCCAGAAAGCCGTGTGTTAGACCGCACAGCCAACCGGGTGGGCCAAAATGGTATTACATTATAATCAGAACTTTAATAATGATATTGCACTCTTGCCATGACATACTGGGAAAAATTTCATTTAAAATATCTCAGGCTTTCTCTTGTAGTAAATTCAAGAGGGCAATGCTTCAGGGAGGAATCCTGCATGGTATATAATCTCTGTAAGTGAACTTCTAAAGAAACAGTAACTCCTGGACAATAGGTGTAAAACAAAGCATAGGAATATGAATAGATATATGCAATATGAAACACGTGTGTGAAGTCTTCAATGACTACCGCAGGAGAGTCTTATCGAAAGACCTCTCACAAAAGACAAGAAAATTTGGATCATCGTATTAATATCCAGACACTTGTATATATTAATATCCAGACACTTGTATATGACACAAGAAATAAAATGAAGGCAGCAAAGCAAAAGCAGAAATGCTGAACTTTATTGTAAAATGCTCCTTTACAAAGTTTAATTTTCATACCAACACAAAGTTGAGCATAAGAATATTAGTGTGAATGACATTGAGAATCCAGTCAAATCGATAAAATTGAAATAGATCCAGACCCCAATGGAATTTCTATCAGATTCTGTACAGAATTTGTGGCTAAGATACCTCTTGCTTTAAGTATAATATGCTGTGGATCACTTAAACAAAAAAAAAAAAAAAACTGTTCCCAATAGTTGGAAGAAGCCACAGGTTACACCCATCTACAATAAGGCTAACAGAAGTTTTTAACATTGCAATTCACTCAACGGAATCATCATCATTATTACAGGCTGTATATGTGGACAAGGAAAAAAAATTCCCGGATTTCCCGGTTAAAAATACACTTTCTCCTGGGTGACAGTATATTTTCCCTTATCAATCCTTTGAATGGTTATGGTTTTATATAAGGATGTACAATTTCCCGGCACTTTAGAAAAAGTAACTCAGGGAAAAAAAGACACGTTTTGGAAATATCTTTGATGTGCAGCATCATGTACGCTGCGTATTTTCGTATTACGAAAGTATACATCAGAATTCCACCAAACACCGCATGTTACTTTCCGAATCATTGAAATTGAGATTTCGATCTGCTTTTGGAAGCCGTTCGTAGCTCATGTCACGTGATCTCGCCAGCCGATGACAGCGGATATTCAGAGCATAGGACACGTGATGTAGTCAGCCAACAGCAACATCACTGTTAAGTAGCACGAACACACAAACAGTGAAGGTTAATATTTTAAATTAATATACATAGTGTTGCTACAAGAAAAGCAAAGCTTTCATATATAATATTGGTCTCAAGCTGCAAGAGAAGCTAAGCTTTCGCATATACTGTTGATCTTTTTCACACGTGTTACACTTTAAGATATATCACACAAATGTGCCAGTAAAATTTTTAATAATGACATAAATGTCTGATCTTCAGGGTTCGAAATTATTCCAAATGGATCGTCATCAAAGAGTTGATTTTTAAATGAGAGTCAAACGCTCTGTGATTTAATAAATTCATGCTGCATTCTTGCACATAGTTCAACTTACATAAAAGGATATTTACTTTGAAAGTAACGCTTTTTTAACTACTGTTCGCAATTTTTTCCCGCAACCTGTTACAAATAGGTTCGTTTCAGCAGTTGCCAGAGAGCGCAGATAACAGGCGACACCGCACTTTGGTAACTATCATGACGTAGGAAACCCGTATGTACATATGTGTAAAACATTGAATGATCATACATTATGTCATAAAAGAAACAAGACATCAGAGGATGCTGCAAGAGCATCGGAATTTCCCATATAATTAAATGTGCACATTTAAAGTGCATACTTAAAGGGCACATTCGTAAGTACAGATTCCCAATGAAGTAGCACATTCGTAAGTACAGATTCCCAATGAAGTAGACCGCGACCTGATATTAAGCTTTTCAGTTTGGTTTTCGGGATGTAAATTTTCTTGGAGCACCAGTACTGTATTATATTATGTTTGGTTCTTTATTGTAGCATAATGCCATACGTGCCAGAAAATGAAAACGTGCACTTGAAATGCAGCGAACAGTTGAAACTAGCCAGTAGTGTGGAATTAAACATTTCATTTCAAATACATTGACTGCCTCTGCGGAGAAGGTTAACAAAAATTTCTTTAGCAAACAGACAAAAATAACTTCATTGTTCCGCATGGCGATTAATGCTTGACTGTCAGAAAGGTGTAAATAAAATAAAATCTGAAACTAATGACATATTTCAGCCTTCCGTAATTATGTGAATGTGTTTTAATTCACATGATAGCTCCTGGCCACAGATATCCGTTTTGTTTTCATTTGACGTGAGAGTAAACGAAGGGGAAACAACAAAATCACTAAATGTAAACACTGGTCACGTGGAGACTACCCACCATAACTCAGACTGCTCTACGCATCAGCCCCGGATCTACGACATTTGCGAACCGGGTCAATACTAAAAAAAAAAAAATCGAATTTTCAAAATATGTTCATCTTGTAGCACACATCTTTCTGAAAAGTCTGAAACATGAAACATATGTATTCGAGGAAATGTACGACATATTACTTCGTCTTAAGTATGCCAAAGTGCAGTGCCACGCCTCTTCATAAAGCATTTTTCTACCACACGTCCAAACTATATTCAAGAGAGTGGAAATTGAAATGTCCTATGGTGCTTCTCCTGTTCCCAGTCGGTCGGTTTGACAGCCTGCACCTCTTTAAAAAAATCTCGCAATTAATAGCGGATGTGATTATATGTAATCGAGAGAACAAGAACTCTTCAGAAAATCTGAACTCTCTATTGCCTATTAGTTAATAACTTGCTGTTTTATGTGACATAAAATTAAATATAGGATATATAAAACCAATACTAACAAGAGATAAGCAAGAAATTACACATTTCTTCAAACCTTAGCTCCTACCATTTTTTCTCTTTAATCTTGCTACAGTTTTACATGGCGTGCTTTCCTTTCTGCAAAAGAATCTATTTCCTCATTAAAGTTTGTCAAACATTTTGCTACATGAAAAATCGAAATGTCGTTATCTGATACTGAAAAAGCTGTTAATACAACTAATACCCAAGACTGGTGTGGTTTATTGATCTGGTAACGTCAATTTTATCTCTGTCTGCTGGATAAAACAAAATAGGCCTTTCTAATATGGCAGCAATTTTGTAACACACCAAATAAACAAGACTGTTTTGGCACAAATGGCCATTTTTATAACAAGACAGAATATAATCCACGAAGTACCAATATCAAATGCCTATTAGGCCTACTACAAGCAAAAAGCTTTATGTTAGGAAACAGTTTCACATTTCATTCATACGCACCAGCTTCTCAAGCATGAGATCGGAAAGTAGTATTACGAAATTTTTGTATAAATTTGGAATCGTCTTATTCTTCCATAATTTGTGTGATGTCCCCGTTTCTTCTCCGTCCTCATTCTAACAATCTTGTCATCACCAATTCTGTAGCTATTGCTGCCACTGTCAAAATTTGTTCGCCAATTAACTTCACTAACCTTGCCAGAATCACAGGTTTAGTTATCCTGCGATTATTTTCCGGTTAGGCGTTATTACGTGTTCGAACAACACGTTTTCCGCGTTACTTCCAGAATAGAACTTACGCGGCTGCTAGCCAGGGTCTGTACTACTGGTCCTTACTAGTGTAGTGATCTGGCCAAAAATTTTCTGAGAAGATAATATGTAATCTTTCTCACCTGTTGTTCCTGTCAGTCGTTTATTTCCATTCTGGTAGTCTGAATCTATGGATTTCGCTAGTAATTATAACAACGTCGATCATTCGCAAATCCAATAAACCACATAAACAGACAGCAATTGGCATTCACCCGTTCACCTTTACTCCCTCAAGCTCGTGCAGCCCTGTCCCCTTTTGTCTGCGAAAAGTTTATTTCTAGATGCGACGAGGATTCTCCTGACAGACATCACGTACACTATGCATGCATTCATTCAAAAGTCAGCTTATGATTCATTCAGAAATCAAATTAATTGTGTTCAAAAATCAACTGGGAAGCGTTTCAAAATCATATGAATAATCTATAGAAAAATGTGCGCTGAATGCTAGGTGCTTTATGAAACAAGTTTTTTTCCTCAAGAATATGAATTTGGCGCCCCCCTTCCCCGGTGACATCTAGCTGCTTGCTGCGCCTGCTTGCAACAGCCAACAGCCACATTCCTGTAGCCAGAAGCGGGAGAATCTACTACTCAAAGAAGACTCAACTGCGCATGCACAGAGGCCACGCGTAACTGCTAAAACAAATCAAATGTAAACAGTTGCGACTTCACGCTCATTGGAAGCAATTTGTGGCTATGAAGCATTGCATAGTCTTCCTAAAGCCTTTGACACATTTTGCACTTGGCAGACGCTTGCATGAACACTGTGTGTCATTGATGTATATGGCGCATTTCCGTTGCAATTTAAGTTATGTTCATTTTTTTCTCTCGTTTATGTTTTATTGTTGAAGTATTATTCTGCAGTAGCGGGATACAGTAATATCCTTTGTTAGAGTATCGGTTCTTACCAGTCAAAATTACAAAAATTTAACTGAAAACTAAAACAATGAAAAATTCCTGGAATTCTAAAAATATCCCGGGTTTTTCCCAGTTTTCTCCCGGATGAAAAAATTCCCGGGTTTTTCCCGGATCTCCCGGTTGTCCCGGGTCATATACACCCTGTATTATTATTATTTTGCAATATGTTCCTTTTTCGTTTTTGATGGCAACTGTGTACTACTATCTTTTATTCTGTTTTTAATATGTGGCTGCTAAGTGTTATAGTTTCTTATGATTACTGAGAAGTAAACAAAAGTTATTTGAAGTTCATTAAATAAATCATTATTATCACAAGTAAACAGATAATTCATGTGCCAGCTCTCTACATTTATCAGGTTATGGGCTCAGAGCTGTGATGATTTACAGGACACACAATTTGATTGTATAATACCAGAAATGTGATCTCACTATAGTTCATGGTTGATAAGGCAATGTAAAATCTTGCTGCCGATGGAACTAAACTGAGTAATTAGAAATTCTGAACTGATCTACTGTTAAATGAGACTGATCTGCTGTAAATTATTCGAATAAAATATTCTGCATTGGTCATATATGAAGAGAAAGATACCAAAGAAGCACGCATAAGAAACACACATAATTATGTGACAACAATCATAAGTCACAAATCACGCAGAGAATTATCTGGAGTATATCAAACACATAATACCTTTTTTTGATCTATGGTTGTCACAGTGCAATGTTTTCGAGCAGAGAGGAATGGCAAGTCAGTTGTTAATTTGGAAAACTTTGCTAATAACAAAATTTGATTGAAAAAAAAAACTTGCTTACTGATCATTTTCTGCAATTCGACAGATTAATTGAAGAGTTATGATCATCTGGATCCATACTAGAAGAAACCATCTATTGTTGACAATGGTGCTAGATTATGGTAATTTAACTCTAGATTTAATGAAGAACCATCTTTTGAATGAAGAAATGGGGAGAAACGATGTAGTAAAGGAAGGCCAAATTAAATCATCAATGTTTTTTTTATCACTGTCAGGCCAGAAATTGAAGTCTGGTGACAGTATTAAATCAAATGGCAGAGCTACTAATTGTTTTATTTTTTGGTGTTATAACTACGAGTTGAAAGAATAAAAATATCACATTGTTGAAAACCAAAGAAAAATGATGAACAGAAACCAAAACAAAACTCTGTAGTGGCAGGCTCTGATGATCAAGATGGAAAAGAGAATAATTACTGCTTCACTACAGCTAGTTATAAAAATTTGTCACCATTAAGTGAAATTAAATGGTATTTAGATTCTCGAGCTACAGATCATTTAACAAATAGTAACATAAAATCAAAAAAATGTGAAAATGTTGCCAGAGTCAATTAAAATCAATGTTGCAAAGTCTGGAACATTTCTATGTGCTCAGTGTGTTAGTGAAATTGAAGGTTTAAGTTGTGTAAATAGCAAGGAATTTCCAGTTTTGATTACAGATATTTTGTCAGTTTCACCTCAGGTATAACCTGCTACTGGTACCAGTGTATAAACTAGAATAAACAGGTTTGCAAGTAGTTTTGAGAACTGTAAAGGTATTACTCAAAGGGACAATGTGACTTTTCATTGCACAAAGGAATGAGTAAAGACATGTACACACTAAATTTTATGCATTAGGGACTTCAGTGTCATGTAGCTTCACCAACACAGATGACTGAATTATGGCACAAAAGGTTGGCTCATCTGAATTAGGATTGCAAGTTAACAGAATGAACTTCAAATCTGACAAGTCAGATTATGATTTTGGTAATACGTGTATTGAACGGAAATAGACATCGCATCCCCACAAAAGGAGAGGACTAAAAACAACCAGACATTTGTAGTGATCTAATTGGGCCATTACTCCAAACTCATATGATAATAAAATATATGTTTTAACATCTACCGATGATTTTACTCATTTTCCTTGTGTATATTCTCTAGATTCAAAGCCACAAGTGCCAAAAATTTTCAAAATTTTTGAAGTAATGTCTACAGCTCATTTTAATTAGAAGAATAAGTATTCTTCATTGTGATAATGGGCAATAGAATATATCTAATGAGCTGAAGATTTTCTGTGAAGACTTGGACTTTCAGTTTGAATTCACAGTGTGATCCACCTGCAGTAGAATGGAGTTTCTGAATGCCTTAATATGACTAATTTGGATTAAGCGTGTTGCATGCTTTTAAAATCAAAACTTGACAAGAGTTTCTGGACAGAAGCAGTGTTGGCTGCAGTTTATATTAAAAATAGAAGTCCAACTACAGCACTGGAGGAAAAGTACCAGCTGATCTGTGATATGGGACAAAACCCAGCTTGGAGAAATTGAAGCTTTTTGTTTGTATTGCCTTTTTAAAAATTTCAAAGGAACTTGCAGTTCAAAAATTTGATTCTCATTCACTTAGATGTATTTTTATAGGCTATTGTCCACATGGATACCAATTTTGGTGGTCAGAACTGAAGAAGGTAATTTCAAGAAAGGATGCAATTTTTGCTCAAAAATTTCGATGGGACAACTAGTGAACAGTAGCTTTCAGGAGAAGACAAAAACAGAACAGAAGAATACAAAATAGTTAAAAAGGGAACAAAAGTATACAAGACAGATGAAAACAAGAAAGAAGAAATAAGACGGAAGATTCGAAAGAACTGGTCAAGACTCCTCAAAAGGTACAAACACGTCGATGAAGCAACAAGATGTAGGAGTAACTTCACTACATAAAGGAAAACGCTTGCGTGGATTTTATACTGTGAATAACCACTTTTACTGTACCACACAAACACAATACATATGTACGTTAATGCGGGAAACGAACACTGGTTGTTTCCTCTAAAGAACCTCACTCACAAAGAGAATGTTTCAGTGTCCTGTCATCTCAACTATCGACTTGTCACTCCCACACAGCCCCCCCCCCCCCCCCTGAAATGCAGAGCACCCGGTATGGTGGGGTACTTAAACTTCACCTCTCGGCCTGCCCGAGTGCGGGTGTGGGTGCTGCTTGCTGATTCCGCTGCTGCATTAGGTCCCCTGGTGTGGGGATCCAGTGGGTCACAGCTGTCTGGCTCTGCGGGGAAGGTGTGGGTTCATTGCGAGTTGTGTCTGAAGTTGTCTGTGAGACTGCAGTCGGTGCTGTCATTGTCCAAGCAGGTTTTACTCGCTCAATGGAAACCTTGGTCGACTTTCCCTGGAGGAGGATATCCATTGTGTGTGTGCGCCGTCCTAGCACTTGGTATGGTCCAGTGTACGGTGGCTGTAACGAATTGTGCACCAGGTCTGTGCAGAGCATGATGTGGGAACAAGTATCAAGGGACTTGTGTATGAACACAGGGTGCGTGCCATGCTGAGACGCTGGGGCTGCAGGTGGCATCTCTGCCTGCTTCCTCATTTGTTGCAAGAGGTGGGGTAGTTGTGTCTCATCTGGGACAGGAACTGGTGCAAGGAATTCTGCTGGAACACGCAGTGGTTCTCCATGTACCAACTCTGCCGAGGAACAACTGATGTCTGTTTTTAATGCGGCCTGTAACCCCAGCAAAACCAATGGCAACGCTTGAGTCCATGAGTCCTTGTGGCACATCAGGGCAGCCTTTAACGTCCAGTGCCACCTTTCCACCAAACTGTTGCTGGCAGGGTGGTAGCTAGTTGTCCGGTTTCGTTGGAAGCTGCAGAGTTTCGACAGTTGTTGGAACAGTGTTGACTTGAATTGGCGTCCTTGGTCGGTGGTAATGAAAATTGGGCACCCAAAACGAGCTACCCAAGTTTCCAAGAATGCCCGTGCAGTAGTCTCTACAGAAATGTCCCTGATTGGTGTAGCCTCTGCCCACCGTGTGCAACGATCCACTGCTGTAAACAAGTACCTGTAACCTTCTGAAGGTGGGAGGGGTCTCACCAAGTCAATGTGTACATGCCCAAAACGTGCTGTTGTGGTTGGGAATTGTCCTACTGGAGTGTGAACATGGCGTCCCACTTTGCTGCGTTGACACTGATAGCAGCTGCAGGCCCACTCCCGTGTATCTTTCTTGATTGAAGGCCACACAAAACGGTCCATCACTAACTTCACTGAGGCATTGTTTCCTGGGTGTGCCAGGTTGTGAATGCTGTCAAATACCTTTTGTCAGAACTGGGGGGGTGATGTATGGGCGTGGTCTAACCATGGAGGTGTCGCACCATGCCTTAACTGGGCTGCAGGGGGCGTCCACAAGTTGTAAACGTAGGCCAACAAGGACTGCAGCTGCGCATCTGAAGCCTGTGCCCTTGCCAATTCAGAATAATCCAACATTGGACTTATCCAATTACTGTGGGAGAAATAGTCTGCCACAATGTTGTCGGCACCATGGATGTGATGCACGTCTGTCGAAAACTGGAATATAAACTCGATATGGCGGGCCTAGCGGGGGGAACATGAATTGCTGATTTTGCAGAAAGCTGCCACAAGAGGTTTATGGTTGGTATAAGGTGAATTGCCTCCCTCAACGAAAGGGCAGAAGTGCCTGACACTTTCATACATTGCAAGGAGTTCCCTGTCGTATGCACTCCAACGAGTTTGACTCATCTGTAGTTTTTGTGAAAAAAAACTTAGCGGCTGCCAGCAGCACTGCACCAATTGCAACTTGGCTTGCATCCACTACTAGGGCTAGCTGAGCTCCTGGTGCATGGTGTGCAAGCCCCACAGCGTTGTGAAGGCTGTTTTGCAGTGCCTTGAAAGCAGAGTCCATCTCGGGTGTCCATGGGAGTGGGCGCTTGCCAATTTTGTTGTGTCCGACCAAGGCATTGTTCAGTGGCGTCTGGATTGCTGCTGTTCCGGGGAGGTGGCGACGATAGAAATTTATCATTCCTAGGAATCATCAGAGATCATGGTAGTTTTGAGGCCATTGCAGGGTATGCAACAACTCCAGCTTCTCTGGCAGTGGGAAAATGCCCTGGGCTGACACTTTATAACCCAGGAAGGTCACTACGGGTTCCCCAAACATGCACTTGTCCTTGTTAAGTGTTATTCCATGAGCACTAAGCCTGCTTTGCACCTCGTTTACGTGTTTCTGATGGTCAGAAACATTCACCGAAAACACCAGAATGTTGTCTAAATAGGCGAAACAATATAGCAGCCCACTTAGCACGCTGTCTAGAAACCGTTACCATGTTTGGGCAGCATTTTTCAGCCCGAATAGCATCACCAAAAATTCAAACAGCCCGAATGGGGCTGTCACTGCAGTCTTTGGTATGTCCTGCTCTCCCATCGGGATCTGATTATAAGACTTACGGCAATCTAACACACTGAATATGGTCGCCCCGGCCAGTGAATGGGTGAAATCCTGTATATGTGGCACAGGGTATCTGTCCGGAACAGTAAGGGCATTCAAAGCTTGATAATCACCACACGGGCGCCATGACCCATTCTTTTTATGGGTGAGGTGCAGAGGAGAGGACCACAGACTGTTGGATGGCTGTATAGTTCCTTCTTGTAGCATCTCATTGAAAATGGTCTTGGTTTCCCGCAAATGATCAGGTGCAAGCCTGCAAACACGTGAAGAGACTGGTGGGCCTGGAGTTGTACGGATGTGGTGCACCGTCTCATGCTTTGCCCTGTTCTTACTTGTTCCATGTTGTGGCTTGGGTGTCGCCTTTGCGGTTGAGACAGCAGGAGCCTGTTGTTGTGCCGTCAACTGTTTTGATGTCATTTGCGTCATCTGCAGGTCAGATTCCTTCATCACTATGGTGTCCTCCCAAGTGGGTACACTGAGGTTATCTACCCTTCGGCATGCATGAGAGGTCAGACGTCCTTGTATTCCCAGGCAGAATGGACGAGTTGTGACTTGCATAAATCTACGGACAATGCATGTTTTGCCAGGAAATCAGCACCTAGTATAGTTTGGTCGATATCGGCCATAATGAAGGTCCAGTTGCATTTTTCTGGTAGCCCAATGTCCACTGCCAGTGTTTTCTGTCCATATGTGTGGATGACTGAATCGTTGACTGCCTTAAAAGTGGTCTCTTCAGCATGTTTGTCTGAAGGGAAGAAATTTGCAGGCAGAATGCTGACATCTGAGCCGGTGTCAACCAAAAACATCCATCCTGTAGATCGATCAGGAACGAAAAGTCTTTGTGAAGCCCCGTACCTTACAGCTGTGGGAGAAGTCGATCCGCATAATGTAGGCTTGTGCTGAAATGGGGGTGTTCTCCTCCCATGCGTCTGTGAGTTTAGGCGCAGTTGCTTGTTGTCACGGTCGGCTGCACCTAAAGCAGGCCATGGGATGCATTTGGGTGTGAGCACGGCGCCTTACACTTCGTCATTTGTGTGCCGAAACCCCGTTGGAACCAGCAATAACTGGTGCTGTTGTTTGCGTGATGTGGCGGGCACGTCGGCTGGCGATGACGCGTGTGTGTGTCAGCCGCCGCAACAACGCGTGGCTCTAGCCACTGCAGCTGGGTGGTCAGCTGATCGATGGCAGTGCGGAGAGATCAGAAATCTTTGGTCATGTCTGGCGCTTGTCATGTGGTCGTGGCAGCACAAGCTGGAGGTGCCGCGTCGATCGGCTCTGGCCGTGCTAGGTTGGTGTCGTTGGCCAAGGTGGTTGCGGCGGCAGCCACTGTGATGCACGAGTCTAGCAGGGAGTGCGCTCTATCGGCCACTTGCAGCAACTCGCTTTATGGCGGGCCCTCGTAAGCAATTAAGGTTAAGCACACCTGCAAAGGTAACTGCTGTTGCCAGATGTGCACAAATAATGTGTCTGAGATCACAGGAGTCTCCACCATAGCACGTAAATGCTGGTAAAAGTCTGAAGGTGACCTGTCACCGCATTTCCCGTGGTACAGGAGCTGTGTTATCTGCTGGTCCACAGGTTTTGTGCAACGCAAAATCAACACCCCACTCCCACAAAGGTATGAAGGATGCCTGCATGATTTGATCATTATGCAGTATTGGCCTTGCATGCTGAATCATTTGTTGATGATGTTCCTGAACGCTATGAAGACATATAAGGGAGACATGATGAATATTAATCACGGAAAGTGATCAGTGAAGAAATAAAGTCATTGGAACTTAATGAGATATGGGAGTTGACTGAGTGCTGCCCAGAGAAGATACCAATTGATAGCAAATGGGTCTTAAAAATTAAATGAAATCAAGATTGAGATTTTGAAAGATATAAGACAAGGCTTGTAGTCAAGGACTGTGCTCAGAGGAAGAGAGATGATTATGATGGGATATATGTTCCTCTTGCACATTCGGCTATATGGAGAACCTTAGTGTCCATCATCATTGAAGAGGACCTATTTACACGCCAAATGGATGTCAAAAAACCTTTCTGCATAGGAGGCTATAAGAAGATATATTACGGTGTCATAGGTCAAAAGAATCAAATCTTCAAATTAAAACAGGCCTTGTTTAGACTGAAACAGGCTCCTTGTACATGGAAGGCAACATTTGATACTTTTGTCAAAAGTATTGAACTTAGACAGACTAACGTTGACATGTGTTTGTATGTCAGTAATTTTGGAGGCAGTAGAAAGTATCTTTTAATATATGTATATGATATTATAATTGCTGCAAGTAATTGTGATGAGATTAACAAAATTAAAAGAGCCTTGGAGAAAAGATTTTTAATGTGAGATATGGAGAAACTTAAATCATTTCTTGGCACTGATTTAAAAAAGTCAGATTACAGAATGATTAGAAGGCAACCTACATACTTCTAAAAAGAATTGGAACATTTTGACATGAGTAAGTGTAGCCCAGTTAAGACAGCAACAGTGACCAAAACAATAACAGAGAGCAGATCACAGGTGAATAATGACCAAGGTTATGTATGTGAATCTAGACCATTCTGCCGGTTGATAGTTTGTTTGATGTATGCTATGCTTACAACAAGACCAGACCTGAGCATAGCAGCAAAGTAATCAAAGGACAGCCATTGTAAGGGGCTTAAAAGAGTACTAAGATTTTCTTCAACTGAAGCTGAATATGTAGCATTTCCCATGGCAGTATCCACACTTCTGTGGCTAATTCAACTAGTGACTGATGTGGGCCTCAAGGTCAACAATCGTGTATGAATTCTTGAAGACAACCCACCTTGTATTCATTTGCTTGAGAGATGGGATCATTGAAGAATGAAACACAAAATACTGAATATAACTTTGTCAGTGACTATGTGGCCAAAGGAATTATTGATGTATGTTATATAAGTATGAAGGAACAACTGGCTGATTTGTTGATGAAGCCATTACCCAGTGAACAGTTTGAGATGTTGCAACAGCATTTAAACGTTGTCAGCATGGATTTGGAGTTGTTTGAATTGAGGAGGAGTGTTGAGGGTTTCAATTCATGTCTCTCAATTTTCTTTACTTTTTACTTTTTTTCAGTATGTTCCTCTTTCCTTTTTGATGGCAAGTCTGCATTAATATCTTTTATTTTGTTGTTGATATGTGGTTGCTACATGTTACAGTTTCTTGTGATTATTGAGAAGTAAATACAGGTTATCTGCAGTTCATCAAATAAATCATTATTATTACAAGTAAACTGATTATCTGGCGCCTAAGGAATTCCCACAACTCTAAATTTATCAAGCAGTGATCCACAATCCTTCAGTTGTAGACCCCAGCCACAATTTAAATATCCTGCTGTATAGCATCAACATACTGTATAACTAAAAGACACAGTTCTCTAATAGTATCATTATTTGAGAAAACAGCAATAACAAAGTACCTCAAACAGAATGAACTCCTCCATACTAGTTAGCTATGGTTATAAAAAAACAGTCATGACCATCCCAACTTCCACATTTTTTTAGTGACACAGCTATATACTAAGGCAGTCTGGTAGTCATAGTATTTCTTCACTTTCAAACAGCATTTGACTCAATATTACCCTACTGCTTGTTAACAAAAATATGATCATATGTAATATCAAACGGATATTGTGACTGGATCGAGGATTTAATGGTAGACAGGACACAGCGTGTTATGTAGAATGGAGAGTCATTGACAGATAACTAAATAATTTCAGATGTGTCCTAGAAAATTGTTTTTGGATTTTTGCTATTCATTGTGGTCTCAAATCCCATCAGCATCTCAACAATATGACTAGCCAGACTTTCCAGTAGATTTTTATATTAATGACCTAGCAGACATTATTATTAGTAATCTTGGATATTTTGCAGATCATGAGTTACCTATAATGAAGTACTGCCTGAAAAAAACAGCTGCACATAAATTCAGTCAGGTGTTAATAGACTCTCAAGCTGTTAAAAATATTGGCAACTTGCTTTAAATCTTCAAAAATGTAAAAAGTATGCACTTCACAAATGCAACAAGATGATATCCTTTGGTATCCTCAGTCTCAGTTCCTGTGTTATCTGTGAATGACTTTGGGCTTACAGATAACCCATAAATAAGACCCCATATGCTTCAGAATTTGTAAGATGGCCATAAATAATACTAATCCATGGTAGTCATTGAAGGCAATACAGATTGTTCTTATGATAGCCAAGCACAATTTATTTAGTATATTTCTGTCTACACCACTAGCGTATGTTTTACATGTATCGTGCAGTTGTCACTGTTTCTTTATAGAGACCGTATACCATGAAGGATCCCTCCATCATTAACTATTCTCCAACGTATATATCTATCATTACTTGGTCAACCATTCTTCTAAACTTGAGCCACGGTTCCTCTACAGGCTCCTCATCAGAAATAAATGTTTTGATATACACCTCGAGCTATGGCTTTACTGCTTCATTGTCTACTTTACTGACTGTATCAATCTTCCTAGATGCTTTAGTTACTTTTTGTACCTTGGTGACAATAGTTGCAATAATACTTTCATGGCCACTGATACTCATTCCTGTGTGGCCCACCTCAAGGAGATAAGGTCTATTTATTATCATTAGATCTAATATACTTCCAATATGAGTGATTTTCCAAGCAATTTATTCTAATCAGTTTTCAGAAAAAGCATTTCCTACTGTTTTTCTGAATTTCTTGTCAAGCTCACCAATTATAAATCTGTAATTATCCCAATCGAATGTTGTAAGACTCAATTCTCCTCAAATGATGACTCTGACTGGGAACATATGTCCTTGCAGATGAGTCTGGTGCTCCATAGAAGGATTAAATTGTATTTTTATGCCAGTTCTTGTGTGCAACCCACACACAGTCAGCTAACCACACAGCACACTTGATGTGTAGGGCACCACTGAACCACTTAGGGGGACGCTACAATTCTCAACGTTGTGCATCAAGTCCAAGAAGTCACAGCCTAGCATGTCACATAATTTTATAAAACTATTGTTTAGGCCTTCCACTCAAGTCAAAATCAGGGGCCACTATCAATTCTGACGACAATGCTGAAAATTGTGTGATTCACTGAATTTCTGTACGCCAGACTTGTTTCATCAATCTTCTCTGCCAATGACTCAAACACAGAAAACACATAATTCATTTCAACATGTGTCACAGTCTGTAACCAACAGTGCCCTGACCCTACCATTGTAATACCTTAGCAAAAGATACAGGCAATAACCCAAGAATATTCTGGTCCTATATAAACTTTCTAAGCAGTATAAGGCTTCCACTTGGTCACTTGTTGATCTGTCTGGGCTGCCAGTTGAAGATAGCAAAAAGAAACCCAAAGTTTTAAATTTTGCATTTAAAATAGCATTCACATACGAGAATTGTACAAACATACTATCATTTTTACCAGTGAACATAGTAATAATCATCCTTGGCATAGAATAATGGAATGAATGTATGGCATTTTTTGGCTGGGATATCCCCTTCCAGGGTTCGGCCACCTGGTGCAAGTCGTTTTAGTTGACACCACTTCAGTGACTTGGGTGTCAATGATGATAAAATGATGGTGGAGGACAAACACACAACACCTAGTCCCCTGCTGGGAATTGAACCCAGGCCCCTTGCATGGTAGGCGGTAATGCTACTGCTGTGCTATGGAGGTAGACCCCTGGGATAGGGAAACAACTGAAAGAGTCACCAGTCTGGATCAAATTCCAATTCAGTTTACCAAAGAGTACTCTATTTATCATGAACCTCTCACCCAGCACAAAGTCACAAATAACTGGAAAAAAGTGCACGTCACTCCTTTACATAAAAAGAGTAAAATAATGGACCCACAAATTTATGTGCAAATATCCCTAACATTGGTTTGCTGCAAAATTCTTTATCATATTCTCAGTTCAAATTTAATAAACTTTCTTGAGACTGAGAAGCTTATGGCCACAAATCAGAACAGTTTTAGAAAGCATGGCCTGTGTGAAATTCAGCTTGCTCTTTCCTCATGATACACAGCAAACTACAGATGTAGGGCAAGAGGCAGAGTCCACATTTCCTTATTTCCAGAAAGCATGTCACATGGCATCACACTGCATGAAGGTACGAGCAAATGGAATAGGTTCCCAGATATGTGAGTGGCCTGAATACTTTTTAAGTACTAGAACCCAGAAAGTTGATCTTGATGGGAAGTGTTCATCAGACATGAGTATTGTCAGGATTGCCCCACAGAAGTGTGGTAGGACTCTTGTTATTTTCTACATACATTAATGACCTGGTGGACTAGGTGGGCAGAAATCTGGGGTTGTTTGCTGATATTATGGCATACGGTAAGGTGTCAAAGTTCAGTAACTGTAGGAGGATACAAGATGACTAAGACAAAATTTCTAATTAGTGTGACAATTGGCACCTAGCTCAAAATGTAGAAAAGTGTAAGTTACTGTGAGTGAATAGGTAAAAAAACTGTAATATTTGGATACAGTGTTAATGATGTCTTGCTTGATACTGTCATGTTGTTTAAATATCTGGGCATAACGTTGCAAAACAATATGAAATAGAGCAAGCATGTGAGGATTGTGGTAGAGAAGCAAGTGGTTGACTTCACTTTATTGGGAGAATTTTAGGAAAGTGTGGTACATTTGTGAAGGAGACCACATACAGGTCACTAGTGTGACCTATTCTTTAGTACTGGTCAAGTGTTTGGGATCCGTACTAGGTCAGGTTGAAGCAATTCAAAGATGGGCTGCTAGATTCGTTACCGGTAAGTTTGAACAGCACACAAGTGCTACAGAGATGCTTCGGGAACTCAAATGGGAATCCCTGGAGGGAAGGCAACATTCTTTTTGAGAAACACTTTTGAGAAAATTTAGAGAGCCAGTTTGAAGATGACTGCAGAATGATTCTACTGCTGCCAACATACATTGTGCATCAGAACCATGATACTAGAAATTAGGGCTCATATGGAGGCGTATAGGCAGTCATTTTTCCCTTGCTCTATTTGTGAGTGGAACGGGAAAGGAAATGACTAATAGTGGTATGGGGTACCCTCCCTATCACACCATACAGTGGTTTACAGAGTATGTATGTAGATGTAGATGTAGATCCTCAGTGGCCAACAGAACAATCTCTTCAGATAGTTGAATGAAACCCAAAGCATAAAAATGGAGTGTACAAGACCTGTACTTCACCTATTATGTATTTGTGGTTATTGTTCAGGCAATGTTCCACAAAGGCTGAATCAGGCTTCTTCAATCTCCAGCTTCTAGATGTTCTTTAAGCCTGGTGCAGATTGACCTCTCCATCTGTCCAATGAAGCAAGACTGACATTCACAGCATATGATTTTATAAACCCCATGTTTTGTGATGACTGGTTGTTTGTCTTTTGAACTGAACAAGCAACTACCTATTGTCTGAGGGACACAGAGAAACCCTTTGCCTTCCAAATGTTACTTATCCTGTTTCAAACAATGGAAGATCCAGGATGGAATGTAACAATTGTTATTTATCCTATTTGATGTTTTCCCTATAAAAGATAATCTGCACCATTTCTTTTCCAGTTTGTCTGTGTTTTTCATTGGGGACAGTAGGGACTTGGCTTGCTACTTCATCTTTTTACCTAAACTTTTATCAATGATGTTAGGGTTAAATTCATTAGTTGTGGTTATTATTTTTATTGTATTAAGTTCCTGGTCAAAGTCTTCTTGGGACACAGGGACAGGAAGAAGATGGTGGATCATGTGGCAGAACACTACATGTTTATAGGTTGTCAGATGTTGGGAAGAAGCATTGAAGGAGTCTTTTCAATAAATTTAAAATTTGTAGTTACTATCTTCTATCTTTAAGCTAATCTCCAGGAAATTTATGCTGCTGTCTCATTCCCCAAATAACTAAGTGTCCAGGAACCCAAACAGATGATGTACTGGAGCCAGCACCAGTGAACGAATGAAGGCATTCATGAATCTGCTGTGCTGAAGGGTATTGCAAATTTCACAAGGGCTCTAGAAAGTGCTGAGGGAACCAGGCATACAACAGATTTAGTACTTCGATGTCACCAGATGTATGAAGTAACCTAAAACGATATCTAACAACCTCTTCACTGACAACAAAGGCACACCCCTTATCGCAGTCATCCTTAGAGCAATTGGTGTAAATAAATGAAGGTGCTCTGCCCAAAAATGCATACAAAGGTGCACAAGTGTCCAGCAAATGGTTGACCTGGAGTAGTGTCCTTAGGAAAAGAAGTAAGTCCAGTGTTGGTGCAGACCGCTGAATGGAGCCAAGGGGGCAAAATACTTCACTCCATTGAATGCAGCAGGTAATGCAAGGTGAAGTTTTTGTTGTAGAACATGAGAACAAACTCTGGGAGGCAATAAGGAAGCAGGGCTCACCTTATATTAGCAGACAAAGGAGTTATCAAAAAAAGGAGCTTAAGATCGGTGGCTGGACATAGAGGTCAACCAGCATGTGCATTTACAAAGGTCTTACTGCAGTAATAACAGTGGTAATTCTGCGGTTTCTGCTCAGAGGCTTGTAACTGGTCTGCTGGGAAATGAACCAGTAGCCAAATATATTCCACAGTAGTGAATCATGTTAAGGTAACATAAAATGCATGGTCATGCAGACGAATATATGATGCACCCATAGTTCAACCCCGTGGGGTGGGTGCCACTTAGAATGTGCAGGACTTTCAGAAAATGGACACAGCATTCTGCCAAGTAGGATGCAGCATAGATTCAACATAGTTTTCTATCACGTATTAATCCCTGTTAATCCCAAGAATTTTATTGCTTTGATCAATGGATGAGCACTGGGACTGAGATGTAAGGACAGTGGGAGAAACAAACTTGGTCTGTTACATTACAAAGATTACAGCTTCTCTTTATGAACCAAATCAACTAAGAATTAACCCAAGACAAGGATTTTGTATTACAAACAAGTTACTTGAAAGTTTGAACCTCAAACTTTATTTTTAGTATGATTATGCTCACTAACTAACTTGAAAATAGCAAAAATTTGCCATAAATGGTGCTGTTGATGGAGGAAACCGAATGTACCTCAAATGAGAATACTGCTAACAAAATCTGTAGACAGTAGAAATGTAGTTCATGGTAGTATAGTATGAATTAGGTTTTTCATGGCACTGAACATTTGAAGAGCTGACACACGTAATATCAGTCATATACAAAGGAAAAACTGGTACATAGCTGGCATATATGAAAAGAAATGCAAAACTCGAGGTTTTGTGACACTTTCTACACTAGCGTGCCAGAGATAACTGCTGTAGTGGCAATTCATCCTACTAAAACAGAGAGTAAAATATACATTAGATCCTGTGCTCTGACTACTGCTTTCCATAATCTCTGTATATGATCTGCCAACAATTATGCCACACAGATGGTATTAAGTTTGACACACATGGTAGAGACTCAGACACAATAAAGAATGATACTGATTAACACTTGAAAGTTTCCAGTATATGGTTCAGAGTAAATGAATTACAAATTAATCTTTCAAAAACGGTAAATATTCTTTTTAGTCTATGGAACAATGACAACCTGCTGCTTCAGTATAACTTCATTGTATTCCTCTAGATCCCTAATTAACATAGGAGACGTGTGCAAAATACATACGTACAATATGTGAAATTTTCTACCATTTTTTTTTCTTTTCTTGTTAAAATTTTCATAAATGGAAACCATTTGATTAATAGGAAAATTCTATACTAGCTTGGTTTATATATGAACAAGTGTAGATAGTTGTGAGTATTGGTAAAGATGAGTAGAAAGACCATTCTGAGAGTTAGTTCTATCTTCATTATGTTTGAAGATTTGTCACAGAGCACATTCTGTTGTAGCTGTTTTATTTATTTGCCTGAGATATTCCTTATGGACTCTGTGTGGTGAGGAGAACTTAAGCACTGTGCCTGATGGCATTACAGGTGTAGCAAAGAGACCACTAAACCATATGTGGCTCCAAGGAATAGCAACAATGAGAACATAATATACTACAATAATGCCAGTATACATGGAATCCGACACATGCCCATTACTAATCTCTAGTCTGATGTACATCCAACATGTAATAAAGTCCAATTGTAACTTTTAGTTGTCCGAATACTGATTTAGTAGACACTGGCACTGAATCAAGATTTAAGGTTTTGTCTAGCCAGGAGTTTGATAACTACTATAAGGCAGATGTGTAGGTTATTTCCAACACACATATTGTCTGAATTCTCACATGCCCTATGATGCAGTTACACCATGTAAATAAAATTACAACATGAATTCCATGGAAATGTTTGAATATGGATAAGCAAACAGACATAAATTAAAGGTCTTGGAACTGTAACACTGACATGTGAATCCTAACAGTATTTTTCACTAATAATAAGAAACAGTTCCAAATGAATTGTGATTCACACAACCACAATACAAGACACAAAAATAATTTTCATGTGGATTTTACCTCTTTTTGTCCCATGTTCAGACTTGGGTTCTATATTCTTGGGCAAAGGTCATCAACAAGCTCCCATATGACAAAGCAAGAGCATGAGAATTCCTACAAATTAAAACAAAAATTAAAAGCATATCTCATTAGCCACTATGTCTACAGATTATGTTATTATTTAGATTTTAAAAAAGGAAGCTTCCTATAAGCTATGAAACAAGAAGCAATTTTCACTGTAAACATGCCCCTTTTGTCATTATACAAAGTTATTCAATGTACTGTGCTATATATCTATGTGGTCATGTAGATTTCAGTCAACTAATTGAATGTAACAAACAGCTATTTAATCTATATCAGAGTAGAACCTGTTCTAGTGGTTTAATCATGTTAAACACAAGTGGTATTCTCTTTAGCTAAGAAACTTAAATTACTTGACTGCTAACATCTAAAGAATCCATATGACATCAAAAAATCCATATGACATCAAATAACCCATAAATTTCAAAATATTGAAGAACTGAACTCTGTTAAATTTATAAGGGTAAATTCAAGTGAGAAGTTTAACTGTAATACTCATCTTTAGTAGCTAGTAGTGAAATTATGAAACCTTTCACTTGAAATGCAAACATCACATAGTAACAATGACATACACATGTGTAAAGCAGCATACAACAGCTGTTTTGTATGAGTGATATAGGAGGGAATAGATTTTGGGAAAGTTGTTAATGTATTGTGCATACTGAACCTCCAGAAGAAACCATCATATCATCCAAATCCTGGAACTTTAATCAGTCTCCTTCATACACATCCAAGAAATCATTATATTTAAATATAATGAACCAAAATTATTCAAATAAGATTAATTTTCTTGTTCACACAATAGACAAAATGGAGCTTTGTTTCTACTTCCTGTTTACCAATTAAAATTATATTCCCAGAAACCCCTCACCCCCCCCCCCCCCCCTCCCAATATACGGGCTTGAAAATTTACAAAAATGAAGAAACCAGAACTTTAATCCCTTGACATCTCTAAACATGGCCCAAATGTGTTTACACACAGTGCCTTGCTGGCTCTCGTGTACTCTAGAGATGTTTACAGTACAGTGCCATAGTTGTAGACTGAATACCTTTTCTGAGTTAAGCCTGCTCAGTTGGATTACTTGAATGCATTAGCTGCTGTGGTCTTCTGATGCTTATCTTCATATTTAGATACTGGCTAGTGTGTTAAATACCATTTCGTTAAGAAAATATCATGCTGCTGTGATTATACAGAGAAATAAGTCTTGCAAATTCCCACTCCCTCTGTCTTCCACCTATAGGCTCTCAGGTTTTTGATTCTCATCTGGTGCAGTCCCCAATAATCAGTCTTTCTTTCTCATCCCGTCCGGTAAGTCTCCCCTGACCCGGGGTTCATGGCGACTTTTCTGAACTGTTCCCCATTCCCTAAACCTCTCCTGTCCTTTTACTTCACCCCACTACCCTCCCCTTCAACTCTTCCACCAGAAGAAGGAGCCACTGGCTCCAAAAGCTTGTAAATGTTAAATCCTTTTGTTTCTGTTCCCCTGCTGCCGCTTGGTGAGTAGATTTTTTATCTATCCATTTACATTATATCGTCAAGAATTGATTATTTTCATTGCTACCCTTTGAAAATGAGCTGTTCTATATGATGGTGATGACTCTTTAACAGAGCATCAGAGCAACAGACATGGGCTGTGCACATCACCCATTAAAACACATCCATTTGTTTCTACATTACAAGAAAATACTTCAGAATCTGAATTTCTGCTCTGTCTGTAATGACTTCATCATTGACTGGACACTAAACACTAATCTTCCTCCCTTAAGTGTCTGAAAGTGACAGTGAAATATTTGGGAAAAGAAAACACTTTGACAACATATTTGACAAAACGAAAAGATATTTTCAACCATTTGGGCATGCGTTTAATGATTCAGCTACACAACACAAGTGTAGATTTGGCAAGATTCAAGAATTCCTTCATTTTTGCAAATACTTGTAACATATGATCTGATGAACTACATCACAGTGAAAACTAAGGTATTTTTTTATATACCAAGAACCAGGAACAGTTCATTCTCAGTTATCAACATAGAAAGAAATGGTATTTGAGGAACTATATTTCTTCATTGCTATATGTCTGCTTTTAACTTGCATGAAAAATCTGAAAATTAGTGATGACCAATCCAGAGATTGGCCTTTAACACCAGTTTTCAGTGAATTTCCATCCAAACACTGTTTTCTCAGAATGCTTCACTTTAGTGACAAATTTTATAGTGCCGAAGGAGAGAAGTTACTCAAAATCAGAAATATTCTTGACTAAGTTCATACAACATTCCATATCCCATTTCATCCATATCACAAGCTCTGTTATGACAAATGCCTATTGTAGTTGAAAGACGCAATTATCTTTCAACAATGTATTCAGTCCTAATATAGTGTGTTTGGAATATAAATATTGGTGCTGAGTGATTGACAAAATTAATATGCTCTGGATTTCATTGTAGAGGCACAACAATGGGGCAAAGGCAACAAACTGGCAACAACTGTGCAGTCATATCTGTGATGAGGACACACTTTATATGTTGGTAATTCATATTTTGACCCAGACCTGTTCCTCTTGCTTTTATAACCATTAAAACACCACACTGATACTTCTAGTAGGGATAGGGGCAACATACCGCAACTATAGGGCAAACTGAAATGAGGAAAAATTCAGTTTATATCCACTAACATAATGACTGCCATGAAATGGTGTAATAGAAGTGTGGGTGATGAGCACCTGTAATATCACAGAAATGTCTGAGCTGGGAAAGACTGATATGAAGACTTGTAAAGAATCAAGACACTGCAAATTCTTGCAGATTACAACTCAGATATATGAGCAGTTCACCTAACTGATATGCTAATGAGTTCAGTCAAATCAGAGAAGAAGACTTTGAGGTGATGGAAAAAGTTTTGTCTGTCTCTTCTAAAGAGATATCACTAAAGCTTACACTGCAGAACAGTTGAAAAGCTAGCAGAGGAAGATAATCTGATGATGAGAATAAACTGTGATTTACTGGGAGGCACTTTTCAAACATCGCTGGGGGAAGACACTAAAAAAAGGTGCACCAGTGCATAGACATGCAGTCTGCTTGAAACAGAATGTGTGGCAAGAAAGCAAATATGAATACAGAACATGCAGTGTATCACCGTGTGCTGTACAATATTTCTAGGCTTACCACATACAAAATTAGTGCCACTGATAACTCCGCAGCAAAAATTAAATTACGCTGTTACTTCTCTAAAACTAAATGAAAATTTTAAAATAAGTATTTAAAATCTACATAATCAAGAAAACAAGTTTAACAACTCTGAGTTTGTGTAGTAATTCATCTGAGAGAAGCTTCAAAGCCAGAAACTGTAGATATACAAATAACTCACATATTCATTGTATTATATATCTACAGCTTCATACATACTCTGCAAATCACTGAAGTGCACAGCACAGAGTACTTATAATAATACAGTGATTCAAACAAACCTGTGACCATTTGTACCATTCTTCTTTCTATATGTTCAATATCCACTATTAGCTCTGTTTGAAAAAGCTCTCAAACACTTGGACAATATTCTGGGTTTGGTTACACAAGTTATTTGCAAGCCATCTCCTTTGTTGACGGACTGAATTTCCCTAGTTTTCTATCAATGAACTTAAGTCTACCATCTACTTTACCTATGACTCAGCCTTATGTGATCACTCCATTTCATATCCCTGCAAGTGTTACACCCAGATGTGTGTACAAATTGACCAATTCCATTTGAGACTGATACTGTAGTCAAAAGATACTATGTTGTTTTTATTTTGTGAAGAGCACTAGCCTTCTTTGAAAGCTATTTAGAACAGATATTTCAGGTGATGAGTTATGACAGTAATATGTTAGATCTATTAGCAACAAATATGCCTGACCTGTTTCAAGACATTTTCACAGAAACTGGTGCCAGTGTCTACGAAATGCTTGTAGTAACAATGTTTACCAAAACACAAAGGGGAAACTAAACCCAGTTGGAAGAGTTACATCTTCAGTAAACTAGATAAAGAGAAAGTAGTGTCATGCCTCAAGGAGGAACATATTTCTCTGAGCATGTTTGATTATTATTCACTTAAAATTTTTTTCCACTTCAAATCTCACTGCCAGTACCCAACCTGAAGCACCACTTCAGCAACAGGCAGATGCTGACAGGCAGAATTTATCTGCATCACATATAACCACCCAATGGGATGTGTGGGAAGGAAATCACATGCCAGTCATAGAGACATGGCCGGAAGCAGCTGTTGAGAAGCACCTCTCTATCTATACTCTCAGCTGTAAGGTTTCTCATTCCTTCACCTATTCTACTGGCTTTTGGATTCTGGGCCATCCCCAGGTGAAGTCACTATGACTCCTCTGAGTGATTGGTAGCTGGTACACTGACCCTAGTGTGTGCCCATAATAATAATAATAATAATAATAATAATAATAATAATAATAATAACTGGTTTATTTGTCCATAATAACAGCTCTCGTGGACATAGTTTACAAACACGAGAACATTAAAAAATGTTTAAAAGTAAAGATAAATTATACACAATAACTTTAGAAATCTTTGATGTATTACAAATATTTATCAATTAATAGTTGCTTTAATTTTGTCTTAAATATTTTTCATTTTAACAATTTTATATTATTTGGCAATCTGTTATGAAAATGTCTTCCAGCAGAAAACGGACTATGGTCTGTTGCTCTTTCATTATTAAATTTTATGTGATAATCTTCTCTTTTTCTTGTATTATAATTATGAATTTCACTATTGATTATGCTATGCTCCATATTCTCTTTTACAAACAGCGTAGTTCTGAGAACATACAATGAATACATTGTTAGTATGTTGTTGTTGTTGCTGTTGTGGTCTTCAGTCCTGAGACTGGTTTGATGCAGCTCTCCATGCTACTCTATCCTGTGCAAGCTTTTTCATCTCCCCGTACCTACTGCAACCTACATCCTTCTGAATCTGCTTAGTGTATTCATCTCTTGGTCTCCCTCTACGATTTTTACCCTCCACGCTGCCCTCCAATACTAAATTGGTGATCCCTTGATGCCTCAGAACATGTCCTACCAACCGATCCCTTCTTCTGGTCAAGTTGTGCCACAAACTTCTCTTCTCCGCAATCCTATTCAATACTTCCTCATTAGTTATGTGATCTACCCATCTAATCTTCAGCATTCTTCTGTAGCACCACATTTCGAAAGCTTCTATTCTCTTCTTGTCCAAACTATTTATCATCCATGTTTCACTTCCATACATGGCTACACTCCATACGAATACTTTCAGAAATGACTTCCTGACACTTAAATCAATACTGGATGTTAACAAATTTCTCTTCTTCAGAAACGCATTCCTTGCCATTGCCAGCCTACATTTTATATCCTCTCTACCTCGACCATCATCAGTTATTTTGCTCCCCAAATAGCAAAACTCCTTTACTACTTTAAGTGCCTCATTTCCTAATCTAATTCCCTCAGCATCACCCGACTTAATTAAACTACATTCCATTATCCTTGTTTTGCTTTTGTTGATGTTCATCTTATATCCTCCTTTCAAGACACTGTCCATTCCATTCAACTGCTCTTCCAAGTCCTTTGCTGTCTCTGACAGAATTACAATGTCATCGGCGAACCTCAAAGTTTTTATTTCTTCTCCATGAATTTTAATACCTACTCCGAATTTTTCTTTTGTTTCCTTTACTGCTTGCTCAATATACAGATTGAACAACATCGGGGAGAGGCTACAACCCTGTCTTACTCCCTTCCCAACCACTGCTTCCCTTTCATGTCCCTCGACTCTTATAACTGCCGTCTGGTTTCTGTACAAATTGTAAATAGCCTTTCGCTCCCTATATTTTACCCCTGCCACCTTCAGAATTTGAAAGAGAGCATTCCAGTCAACATTGTCAAAAGCATTCTCTAAGTCTACAAATGCTAGAAACGTAGGTTTGCCTTTCCTTAATCTTTCTTCTAAGATAAGTCGTAAGGTCAGTATTGCCTCACGTGTTCCAGTGTTTCTACGGAATCCAAACTGATCTTCCCGGAGGTTGGCTTCTACTAGTTTTTCCATTCGTCTGTAAAGAATTCGTGTTAGTATTTCGCAGCTGTGACTTATTAAGCTGATAGTTCGGTAATTTTCACATCTGTCAACACCTGCTTTCTTTGGGATTGGAATTATTATATTCTTCTTGAAGTCTGAGGGTATTTCGCCTGTTTCATACATCTTGCTCACCAGATGGTAGAGTTTTGTCAGGACTGGCTCTCCCACGGCCGTCAGTAGTTCCAATGGAATATTGTCTACTCCGGGGGCCTTGTTCGACTCAGGTCTTTCAGTGCTCTGTCAAACTCTTCACGCAGTATCATATCTCCCATTTCATCTTCATCTACATCCTCTTCCATTTCCATAATATTGTCCTCAAGTACATCGCCCTTGTATAGACCCTCTATATACTCCTTCCACCTTTCTGCTTTCCCTTCTTTGCTTAGAACTGGGTTTCCATCTGAGCTCTTGATATTCATACAAGTCGTTCTCTTATCTCCAAAGGTCTCTTTAATTTTCCTGTAGGCGCTATCTATCTTACCCCTAGTGAGATAGGCCTCTACATCCTTACATTTGTCCTCTAGCCATCCCTGCTTAGCCATTTTGCACTTCCTGTTGATCTCATTTTTGAGACGTTTGCATTCCTTTTTGCCTGTTTCACTTACTGCATTTTTATATTTTCTCCTTTCATCAATTAAATTCAATATTTCTTCTGTTACCCAAGGATTTCTATTGGTCCTCGTCTTCTTACCTACTTGATCCTCTGCTGCCTTCACTACTTCATCCCTCAAAGCTACCCATTCTTATTCTACTGTATTTATTTCCCCCATTCCTGTCAATTGCTCCCTTATGCTCTCCCTGAATCTCTGTGCAACCTCTGGTTCTTTTAGTTTATCCAGATCCCATCTCCTTAAATTCCCACCTTTTTGCAGTTTCTTCAGTTTTAATCTACAGGTCATAACCAATAGATTGTGGTCAGAGTCCACATCTGCCCCTGGAAATGTCTTACAATTTAAAACCTGGTTCCTAAATCTCTGTCTTACCATTATATAATCTATCTGATACCTTTTAGTATCTCCAGGGTTCTTCCATGTATACAACCTTCTTTCATGATTCTTAAACCAAGTGTTAGTTATGATTATGTTGTGCTCCGTGCAAAATTCTACCAGGCGGCTTCCTCTTTCATTTCTGTCCCCCAATCCATATTCACCTACTACGTTTCCTTCTCTCCCTTTTCCTACACTCGAATTCCAGTCACCCATGACTATTAAATTTTCGTCTCCCTTCACAATCTGAATAATTTCTTTTATTTCATCATACAGTTCTTCAATTTCTTTGTCATATAAACTTGTACTACTGTAGTAGGTGTGGGCTTCGTTTCTGTCTTGGCCACAATAATGCGTTCACTATGCTGTTTGTAGTAGCTTACTCGCACTCCTATTTTCCTATTCATTATTAAACCTACTCCTGCATTACCCCTATTTGATTTTGTTTTTATAACCCTGTAGTCACCTGACCAGAAGTCTTGTTCCTCCTGCCACTGAACTTCACTAATTCCCATTATATCTAACATCAACCTATCCATTTCCCTTTTTAAATTTTCTAACCTACCTGCCCGATTAAGGGATCTGACATTCCACGCTCCGATCCGTAGAACACCAGTTTTCTTTCTCCTGATAACGACATCCTCTTGAGTAGTCCCCGCCCGGAGATCCGAATGGGGGACTATTTTACCTCCGGAATATTTTACCCAAGAGGACACCATCATCATGTAATCATACAGTAAAGCTGCATGCCCTCGGGAAAAATTACGGCTGTAGTTTCCCCTTGCTTTCAGCCGTTCGCAGTACCAGCACAGCAAGGCCGTTTTGGTTATTGTTACAAGGCCAGATCAGTCAATCATCCAGACTGTTGCTCTTGCAACTACTGAAAAGGCTGCTGCCCCTCTTCAGGAACCACACGTTTGTCTGGCCTCTCAACAGATACCCCTCCATTGTGGTTGCACCTACGGTACAGCTATCTGTATCGCTGAGGCACGCAAGCCTCCCCACCAATGGCAAGGTCCATGGTTCATGTTATACTTAATGAAATATTCTCTACAGAACTGACACTTACTAATATTAGCTATTATCCCAATTGCTCTTTTCTGTGCTCTAAAAGCCCTATCCATTTATACCGTTGGTGCCCCACCCCAATCTCAATACCATATTGCAGGTGGGAGTATATAATTCCAAAATAGGTCTCACATGAAGTCCATCCGCTGTCCATTATCATCATCTGTGGCACTCCAGATTTCAATAACCCCTATTAACTAATGCCTGTCTGACTGTGATTGCCTGTTGACCCGGCATTGGCATCATCTCGACATAACGAGAAAAATGATCTGTT
The DNA here is from genome assembly GCF_021461385.2 of Schistocerca piceifrons. Classification (NCBI taxonomy): domain Eukaryota; kingdom Metazoa; phylum Arthropoda; class Insecta; order Orthoptera; family Acrididae; genus Schistocerca; species Schistocerca piceifrons. Next base: position 585,574,652 of record NC_060141.1, on the reverse strand, counting down.
GTCATCAGCACAAAATGATACCCCACTGGTGTTCAGCTGAATGGTCCTACCATGTCATCCCCAAAGTAACTAAAAGGTTCTGTTGCTTCTGGCAATCTTTGTAACAATACATGCTTCTGACTCAAATTGGCCCTCTGTGCACAATCCTCACAATTCTTGACATAGTGATCCACATCACCCTCCCTTCCATTCCACCAATACCTTTTTGCCACCCTTCTATTTGCTGTCCTGCATCCACTATGGCCTGAGAAAATATCATGCATCCCATGTAATGCTTCCAGTTTTAGCTTGGCCAGCATCACTACTCTTGCTCCTAATTTTGTCTCTCTGCACAATACTCTGTCATACATTCCAAATTGCTGCTGTTTCTTATACTGCCAACATTACTCATCAGTGTTATGTGCTGCTCACCAATGCTTGCATTTCAGCTGTCTTTCCGCTTAGCCTGTCCGCATTTCTGTGTCTGCTTCCCAGCTTGTGGATTACTTCATAGTTAAATTCACTGAGTTTCAATGCCCATTTCATTAACCTACTAGATAGGTCCTTCATAACTAGTAACAACTTTAAAGTTGCATGGTCTGGTATCACCTTAAACTTCCTCCCATACCAATAACATCAAAAGTACGTTACTCTGTATACCAGATTAAGCATCTCTCTCTCTCTCTCTCTCTCTCTCTCTCTCTCTCTCTCTCTCATAGAGTAATTTCTTTCTGTGGTGCTCAATTGTCCTGATGCAAAGGCAACAGAATTTTCTTGTCCATCGACCTCCCAGCTGAAAAGGGCATAGTTTTATGCTTCGCATGACAATATAAATTCTTTCTGGAAGTCTGGAAACATCAAAACTGGACTGGATGTCAACACATTCCTTAATTTGCCAAATGCTCCCTGACATACCGACAACCACACAAACTTAACCCTTTTCTTCATCAATCATGTAAGCAAATCCCTTCATGAACCTCCTACAATAATTTGTGAGACTGAGGAAAGATTGTAACTCCCTAGTAGTTTGTGATACTGGAAAATCTTGCACTGCTTGCAGCAACCTTGGATCAGTCATTACACCACCCTTACCTATGATGTGGCCCAAATAGTTAAATTCCTCCAGCACAAAGCAACATTTTTCAGTGTTGAGTGTGCAACGTGCTACCTGTAGTCTGCCGAATACTTCTTTTATATGTTGTCTATGTTCCTGCATATCTAATGAATGGATGATTATCTCATCAAGACATAATAAGCACTGATGTGATTTCAATTCCCCCAGTACTCCATTCAACAACTGTTGAAAATGTCACTGGCACATTTTTGAACCCAAAAGGCATCCTCCTATATCAGTAATGACACCCATTTGCTAAAAAAGCGGGTTTTGGTTTGTCTTCAGGAGCCGCTTCTCCCTTATGGTATCTGCTCTTTCCATCCAATGTCGCGAAACACTTGCTTTTGCCTAGATTATCTATGGTCTCCACGATATTTAGAGTAGGGTATGCATCTTTTGTAGTCTTGTTATTCAAATAGAAATAATCGCAACAAAACTGATACTTCTGCAAACTGTCCATAGACTTCTTAGGTACAATTACAATTCCTGCCTGCCAGGCACTATAACTTTTTCTATTATTCTGTCCTATAATTATTGATCTATTAATTCTTCTAGAACTGGTTGCAATGACCTTGGCATTCTATATGATTTTTGGTATTCCAGTACTTCATTTTCTGTTTGGAATCATGTGTTGTGTTACTGGCATGACAAGCAACAGCCCTCTCAGAAAAAGCAGATCCTGAAATTCTAGCAACAGGTCCTCCAACTGTGCTCTTTCTGCTCCTTTCAGATGCTTCAACTTGTCATGAAATGCTGTCCTAGCAGCATCCTGTGCTCCCTTATAACTCACACCTCCTGTGTGGCAATCTTTCTCATCTGGAATCTTCAGTGTAAGTAATAAAGTTCCCTTCAACAACTTTCCATCTTTGGAACCAAGATTATCCACATTGACGGCCACCACTTTTCCTCCATTCCTTGCCTGTATGTGTACAATATTACGTTTCACCTAAGAACATGCTGTGTCTGGTACTTCACTACCCCCCTCCCCCCTCCCCACCCGCACCCCCTGCTCCCTCAATGGTTCTATTACACATACCACACGTACTGTTAATTTTGGTTCTACATTCAACCTTAGTGATTTTCCAATGCCTTTCGACACACAGTCATGTGAATCAAGCTTTATTGCTATTGCTCACAGTTTAACTGGACTGTCCTGTGTACTAGACACTCCTTGCAGCAGATTAACATTGACAACAGTTTCCCCCACTTGGAATGTATTCCCACTCAGTTCCACTATACATAAATGAAGGTCAGTTATGGCATGATGTTGATGCAGAAAATCTAACCCTAGGATCACACCATACTCCTAGCTTACATGACACACCACTTCCACACATTGGCTTAACTTGATTGTCCCAACTGAAATATTCACCACTACTTACCACAATGGTTGTATATTATTATCCTCTACCCCACATAAATCATATTGTGGTAGGCCCAGTGGCTCATACCCCAGCAATACTCTACTCTCTCTTCCATCCACAACACCTATTATGGCACATTCTGCCTCTGCACTCATTCTAACTGAACTTATTCCTACTGGGCACTCCTGTCGGTGGCCCTGCAGCTCCCTTCTTAGTTTAACAGGCCCTTCCTATTCCCTGGACAACCTCTACCATTATCCCAGTAACCTTGCCATACACCAAAACCTCCTCTACTGCCATTTCTACCAAATTGTTGGTGACTCCTGTCACTCCAGTTGGGCTGTGGGTTCCATAATTAGAAACACTGTCTTTGTACATGTCCCATTTGCCCACAATTAAGACACTTGAATTTCAATGTAAATGTGCAGTTCAACTCTGTTACCCCTGATGACCTGTTGATGCTACTTTCAGTCCCTGTTACTTTCAGTCACTTACACTTGAGATTTAAAACTTTTAACTAAAATACAGGGTAGTGCCATAGCAATAGAAAAATATTTACTAACATGTATCTAATTCGGTATCATTTCACAAACATATGTTCCTTCCATAAAATACGTATCATAACTCAGTCATTTTTGATTAAATAAAGCAGTACTCACATTATCACAAGTTTTCATTGATGAATGAGTCTTTGGCACTGTAATAGTTGTGCAATCACTCCATGATTATGAAGAAAGAGCAACTGTTCTTAAAACTTGAAGCTGATATGGTAGTATCACTAGCAGAATTAGAACATTTGAGAGCTGCAGTTGGCAGCAGTACAGTTAGGAATGCAGTAGATCACTATGGGAGTGCTTACACACACAAAGAGTGGAATAATGTCACAAGCCACAGATCTTAATGAGTACTTCATTGAAGAGTTCTTTGAGTGCAGCATTTCAGTGATATACTTGGAAATTGAAGATAGCAGTTCTTACAGCGTTATACAGGCAACTATCAGTTAATGATGATAAGGATAAGACATAGAAGAAATAGCACGAGATGTAACTGCACGAAGGGATTTCAATACCGATTTGACCTCAGACAGTTCTGATTGAGGTCACCTAGAGTTACAGATGTCCAACTTTGGTTTGACCCTACAGTAACATTCCCAACGAAAACAGACAAACAAACTGCAACAGTGATTCATAATTTATTTCTAAATTGAACTGTCATTCATAATAAAATTGCAAACTCTATAAGAAATGGTTTATCTGACCATAATGATCAAATGGCAGCAGCAGAATGTCCCATCAACCAGGTTTATCTACAGAAAGAAATATAAAAATTCACATAATTGTAAATGCTACCTCAGTTACACTATTCAGGGAGAATTTACAGGAAGAAAAATGGAAATAAGTTTACTAAGGATATAAAGAAATTTAATTTTTTTCTAAAAATGTGCTTACAATGTATAGCCCTAATGGAATTTCCTGGATGGAAAAATAGACAAAACAAAGTACAGACAGCCACTTGCCTATACAGGATTGGTGAGAGGCATACAGAAACACATACAAGAATACAGTTAACATTAGTGCTATAAAGCTAGTGATAACTGTTTCTATTACGTGTTTCTGTGCACCCTGGACCAGTCCTCTATAGGTAAGTGGTCGCCTTTACCTTATTTTATATAATACGCTTACACCACTATACCTATTTTGCATTGCAATGTGCTGTCTTGAATCAAAGCTTCTAGTGCTAGGGAGAGAGAGAGAGAGAGAGACTGTTTTAATCAGAAGAATAGCTCTGATCGAGACTTAAAGACACACTACATGTAGTGTTGGAAAATTCTTCATTCTGTCACCAAAACAGCGATAATCGCATACTTTGCAGGAAAATTAAAAATTTTGAGAAGAAAGGAAAGACAATCTGGAGCATCATAAGGTACAAAATGAATAAACTCAAAAAGTCACATGATACTCAACTCCCTGATTACAGTAAAAGTGATACAGATGAAACAAACTTCAACTCACTGGCCACCAAATTTAATTAAGTCTCCCTAATATTACCTGAAAACACAGGATCCAAACATGTGTGATTATAAGTTTGACTGGATTAGCGCTAATCATAATTTGTTCTTAAAATACTTTACTGGAGCAACCTGCAATGGTCACTTCTGCCTATTATTGTATAACATTACTCATTCCACACCTCTGTAGATACCCTTGCAAGATAGGGTTTAATGAACATGATGCATGAATTAATGAATGAACTGAATGTTACAGCTTAAAAGATCAGTTTGCATAGTAAGTATAGTGGCTATTCATAGAAAAATCAAGATAATAAAATGAATGTAAAACTTTTAATAATGTCCATGCACTGCCTTTTAAATAATGTAATAACATTACCAATGTACCTAAGTATACTGTTGAAAAGACATTATTAAGTTTTCTATTCAAAAAATCAGCATTAAAATTTCCACAGAGTACCAATGATTTCCCAATAGTGTTGGATTGTCCTACAGCTAAGGTCTGAAAAAGATAGTTATGTATACTTTGAGATCTATAAAACTGAAATGTCACAGTTTTTTTCCAGATATCATACTGATGCAACTGGTGAGACTTTGGACACTCTTTCACACTTAACTAGCAAACACACGTCAATACCTCATACTGTAAATTTTCTTTCACATAAATACTGCTTTCATCCTGGCTTGAATCTACTCAGTAAAAGAAGCTTAGAACATTGATACCCAATACTTTCAATGGTATTTCATGTTTAACTAATGTGTGCACAAACATAAAACTAAAAGATCCTTCCATCCAGAACTAAGAGGTATGACTATGAGGCCTGAGGCTGGATAAACAAATAAAAGAATTGCATTTACTCTATGCACTTTGTTAAAAACTGCAAGGTGTGGTGAATTTCCATTAACATCCATTTAAAGTTTTGTTCCAGCTCCCATTTTTTGGAAGGGGGTTGGGGGAGGGGTGGAGAGACATTGTCTTCCAACATAAAAAATCAATTATTGATATAAATAAACTGCTTGTTTTTTATATGTAATTCTATAGAGAAACATTTGTAACTTAGAGGAATGACTTTGCTAATTATTTAACTTCATACATATTATTCATGAAATGGAAAAAATACCAATGTGTACCATGTTGTATCAGCAGTATGAATATGTCAAAGAGCCTTCTACCCCCATGACACCCCTTGAACACTGCTTCATTATGTCTAAAAATTTTCATATTAAGTGCCATTTATCTGTTTCTTTATTATGTATGAGCAGTTACTAATTTTTCATATCAAGTTTTAAAATATTTATTGTCCCGTATGTTTAAGCAGCATGTATAGTATAGTGTGGGTCTTGACACTCATATAGAATTGACAAATATATTACCCATTGGCACTCTTACTAGTACTTGCTACTCTTGTTATCAAATACTACAAAGTTAACTGCCCATGACTGGTACTACAATATGTAATATATTATATTAAATCAGTGTTATAATGATACAGATATTGTTGTGGATTGGATATCAAGAACCTGTCTCTTACATTTACATCTCAGGATTATCTTCTGAAGTTATAAGTGTGTAATACATTCTAAGTATTTGTTTTTCAGTAGTTAAAAAGTTCAAATTTGTTTGAATTATGATGTAAAATTTACAGATTCATGCAATATGTACTGTCTGAAGCTACTGGTCAGTTTATTATCAAATAAATATAAATCCAACATTCATTTACCAAGGTACACAATATATGCAAATGCTGCACCTAAAAAGCAACCAAGGTACTGTGCTGGAAAATAATGTAGACAATCCTTCCATGGCTTTTTACCAATGACACAAAATGCTAATGTCACTGCTGGATTCAGATGTGAGCCTGAAAAATAATACAAAATAAGTGTTATTCTTACTACAAATTAATTGGACATTAACATATATCGGAATGAAATGAAATGAAATTTAGTGAAATGATGTGACTACTATCACCTTAAAACATAATTTTGAAGCTTTTAAAATTAGTTGTAAAACCCTGTACTGAAATTAAGAGTGTACTTAATGAACAACACCAATTAACACCAAAAAATGACTTTATTAAATGAATACAACAAAACCACATATGGAATTAAACTTTATTATGGACGCAATATCAAAGTTTCTTGAACAATGCAATATTTCATTAGGAAGGGCTCTTCAAATGGTGAATTTTTCAGTACTCACAAATATTTAATTCAGGTACTAACAAGATGGAGAACTGGATCTCAGACCTACAAATTACTAGATAATGACACCTAATTGCTACATCAGATGGATGACACCCATGGCAAAGGGACTGTTGGAAATTGATACAGATCTCTGTGTGAAATGATTAGTAACTAACTAGTGTTTTCAAGTGAAATTCAGGGCTCAGCAGTGTCACCCATGATTTAAGTTCTTTACCAAATTATTTTGGAAAAGAAGATAATGTAATAGTAGGGGTTAACTCTAATAGTTTTGACTGTAACCTTATTTATACAGCTTAGGTGGACATCATGCACACTGCTGTAAATGCTACACACACTAGTGTTATATTAGAGGATAGGAAAAACATATACTCACCAAGAGATGGTAAGAGAAAACATACATAATAGTTATGAAAATGTACAAGCTTTCAGAGCCAGTGGCTCCTACTTCTGGTGAAAGGGTTGAAAGGAAAGGAAGAGGGATGCAGGGAAAGGAGGTGAGGCTTAGGAAATGGGATGAGTTATAGAAAAGTCACCCAGAACCCTGGGACAGGGCAGACTTACTGAATGATATGAGAAGGAAAAACACTAGTGTGAATACAGTGCCATTCTTTTAGTGGCATGATAAGCTCTTGATGAAGTTTTCTATGGAATGTGTTCACACACAGGTTGAAAAAAAAGGAGAGAGAGAGAAAGGGGGGGGGGGGCATACATAGATTTGAGATTTGATTGATACCTTCCCCATCATTTGGCTACATCTTGCACAGCATGATTTTAGTTTGAGGCTACTTGCATGCCTGATTGTCAGAGGCATCCAATCTGACCCAAGTTAGATAGTTAGTTAGTTTCATATTCTGTGGATCATTTGTACAATCAATTGAAATGATGTGGGACAAGTCATTTTACATTTACATTACACATTCATATGTAAATATGGCTAGATGGTGATCTACAAACTAAATTTATGTTTGTTTTAGCACTGTTGTGAGTTAATAATTTCTACCCATGACAATTTACACATTACAAAATTAGAAATTCTTCTATGGAATAGAAAGTATTGTCAAGGAGAAACTTTTTCATTTTGTTTTCAGATTTAACTTTGTTGTCTGACAGACATTTTATATCACTGGACACATGATCAAAAATTGTGGTGGCAGCATTGTGCACCTTTTTGTGCTAAACACAATGGAGTAATGAATGTCATTTTTTTCTTTTGATATTGTAATTATGTACAGCATTGTTCTTTTTGAATTGTGGTAGATTATTTACTACAAACTTCACCTGGGAATAAATATTCTGTGAACCAGCAGTCACAATGCCTAATTCCTTAAACAGATATATACAAGACAATCATGGATGAGCACCACATATTATTCTTACAGCTCTTTCTTTGAGCAGTGAAGCAGTATTCTTTGTAGCATTGTGATTTCCTACCTTCCCTACACAGTTTTCAGAGTAAATTAATTCAAAATCAGAACTGCAGAATAATTATAGTAACAGTTGAAACATCTAGTAGAAAAACAAAGTACGGTACTGCATCTCTGACAAAACTACTAATTTTAAAGGAAATGCATTTAGTGTCTTCCATCAAAATATCAAAAGCATCATACATAAAAAGGATGAATTTCTCATGTCTATTCAGGAAAATGAGAAGATAGATGGAATTTTTGCAGAATTGTTGTGCATAACTGAACATCAGATGGAAATCACTGAAATTTAAGAGATTCACCTTGATCATTATAAGCTAATATTGTACTACTATAGAGCCAATAAGAAGAAAGGGGCTGTGGTTAAAAGTTAATGAATATTTTACTGAACACCTTTTTGGATGATCTTTACAACCAGGTATCTGTGCAAGATGAGTAATTAGCTAATTGAAATTGAAGTTATAATATATGACTTTTCTGCAATTTTTCTCGAAATGCACAATTTTACATTCAGTTCTCTTGATTGATAATCTTTGTGTCATTTTGAAATCCTTTTAGTCTAGATATTTGTGCAGTATTTTTCCAGACTGTTCACCTATGCAACAGTCCTAATTTATTTTAACAGCCAACCACACAATCTAGTTCCCTGGCAATGCTGAATAAAAAGACTGCTGAGAGAACAACAGCCATCCAGCTTGGGGCATTTTATATGTATTAATGGAGTTAAAAAACGTTGCAGAATGAATAATGTAACTAACTGGGCACTGCTGCCACTGACACAGCTGTGGACTGAGGAGTCAGCTACTAGTAACCAACAGTGTGACAATAATGTGTCAGAATTCTAATAATAGCAGTGGCACAAAGTGCTGATAGATTAATTATATTCTGAGTTCTGTTCTGTACTGCAAACTGATCTGAACCTAGCCAGTTTTGATTCATGTTGTCTTTAATGTATGCACATGACTTTATGACAGCTTGGACACAAATGACATTAGATATGTATAGAATTGGAAGAAAATATGTCACGTGTTATACCTATAATTTGTGACTTTCGATTGGTGCATCACTTTTATTGGAGAAGCTTTATTATTATGTATAGAAGTTTAGGGCTGAGTAGTCCTCATTCATTGGCTATTTAGAATCTTTATGAGGATGAGACAGTTTATTTACTCTTAGCAGAGGCTAGATGCTCTGTGAAAGTTACAAATTTTGTGATCGTAATAGTTCCAACTTCTCTCCACAGTCAGATAACTGCAAGAATGTCCAGGGCTTGATAACTGACATAGTTAGCAATTACAAAGGGACATATTTTAGACCCCTTTGTGTGGAATATCCTTGGATTGATGACTCTAGCTAGATGTGTCCAAGTTTGCATGGGCTGTCAGTGAACTATAGAGCTACTCACTCAGAATAAGTTAAAGCCTACAGATATGAGATACACCAGAAGCCCAGTTCCCATTTAGAAAGTTATTTTTAATGTGTGATACTGTGCATATGTTGATACCTGTCAGGAATAACTGATTAATATGAATGTTTGAAAATATCTGAAGTCAAATCACTTCATAAGAAAAAAAGGATGGGATAACAGTAATATGGAAAGCATAGGTTGCTAATCACCGTATAGAAGAGGTGTTGAGTCACAGATATACAACAGTTCTTTCTCCTTGTGTCTATCGGTGACTCAATGCCTCCTCCATGTGGTGAGAAGCAATCTATCCTTTTCATTTCATTACATTACTATACTATACTTTATCTATAATATAATAAAAATAGAATACTGCATATATAAAACTAAAAGTTTATTTTGAATCTAATAATATACTTATTATTTAGAATAGTCCACTTGATTAGCTGGGTGGTAACGTGCTTGACTCTCATTCAAGTGGGCCCGGGTTCGATTCCTTGTCGGGTTGGAGATTTTTCACTGCTTGAGGACTGGGTGTTGTGTTATCATCATCATTTCATCCTCATCACTGGCACACAAGGCACCCAATGTGGCATCGAATGAAATAAGACTTGCACTTGGCAGCCGAACTTCCCTGAATAGGGGCCTCCCAGCCAACAATGCCATTCACTCATTTCATTTATTTAGAATAAAGGAGACGACTCATCTAAAGGCAGAAGCACTGCTTCGTCGACAGATACACACACACAAAAGGTACAGAGCTTTACTTTGCTAGCTTTTGGAATGGAATTCCTTTCCCAACTGTAGGAGGAACATGGAAGACGGCTGAGCACTTGATGGATTGTGGGTAGGATGTCCCTCATTTCAGAGCATGTTGATAGATAGTCACAGCCCTGATGAAGGACATGGTTCAGTCATTCCACTCCCGGGTGGTATTGGGCCACAAGAGGTATGCTTCTTTGTGGTTGGGTCTGTCAAACTATTGCCAAAACAAAGTAGACCACCCAATGGCATAACATGCAGCAGAGCACAACATGTGAGATTTCAATGGCTCCTTCATGACCCATGCCATCTGGATCCTCCCCACCATCACCAGCTTTTCTGAGCTGTGCAGATGGGAGCTATCCTTATAGCACATCCTTTGCTCCTGTAACCCCGCTGGCCTAAACCTAAGGTAACACTGTCCTTCCAACCCCCAGCAATCCCCAGTCTGTGAAATCGAGTGCTCAGTATTCTACCACATGCCCCCTCTACCTGCACCTCTAGCTAGCCCACAGACAGCTCCCCACTCTGCCATGAGCCCCTTCCCCCCCAAACCCCTCCCTGCCTCCTGCCTCTCTCCATCCCTCATCCCACCCCACACTGCAACCCCACCTCACCCCAGTACACTCACCATGGGCCAGGAAAGAGCTGGAGAGCTTGCAGGCGAATGAGCACAATGTAGAGAGACAGGCATGTGCACGTGAGTGTGAGTGTGAGTGTGAGTGTGAGTGTGAGTGTGTGTGTGTGTGTGTGTGTGTGTGTGCGCGCGCGCACGCGTGCAGCTTGAGAAAGGAATTCCATTGTGAAAGCTGGCAAAGTAAAGTTCTGTACCTTCTGTGTGTGTATCTGTCATGACGCGGTGCTTCTGCCTTTATGTGAGTCATCTCCTTTGTTCCTAAATAATTTGTTATTCTCAACCAGAACTTTCCATAGATTATAATAATATACTTAGCTTCTCTCAGTACGAGTTTATGTTTCGGAATTTCTACAGGCAAGCTTGTCGAGACATGGCAAAAAGGTGTACACCTGTTTTGGAAATAAAGGGAAACATTTGTCCAGCATTGTTTTATCTTGCAAATGCATTTGGTATGATGCCCCACACCTTTATTACAAGGAAAATCCACCTCTCCAGATATGACAGAATGCTCTGTGCCCAATGTAATATCACTTAAACAATAGGAAACAATTAGCAAATACAAATATTCAAAAGTCAGACTTTCTTCTAGTTACATTGGGCATGCCAACGAAATCTATTCTTGGATCTTTTCTATTCATCATGTATATGAATGACTTATTCACAATTATTTCACATGACACAGTGTTATACAGGGATGACACAACAATCATTGTAACTGGTACCAACTTTGAAAATGTGCAATATAGTGTAGAGCATTGACGGAGAGATGTACCAATTGGTTTCAGGTAAATGTACTACAGACAAGCGAGATGTGCCCTCAGAATCTTTTGCGGTGGCATGACTGGATAAAATCATCTTGTTTTCAAGCCACGTCAATTCCAATAAAATTCTTGAGTTTTCAATGGCTAGCTCTGCTGTCATCATCAGGAGTAAAACTACTGACTGCCTGGAGTGAGATTAAAAATGAAGATATTACATTCCATCTAAATGTTGCCAGTTACAATAATAGAATAGCAAAACTATAATGATTTTACATAGGCCAACCATTTGTGTGACATATATGGTCCAGTCACATTAATGTACAGCGTCAACTTGCCATAACCATTCACAGATGGCAGCACTAATAATTGAGTATATATAAAGCATGTTGACGAAGGTGAAAAACATACATTGCTGTATTGCAGAAACGGAGTGATTTATCTAACATCCAAGAGGCTTTCAGAATAAGGGTGGATGTATTTCCTAAATGGCTAAGGTTGTAAACTGTTTGTGTGCTGTCATGGTTAAAGCATGCCATGCATGGCAAAATGGTGCTGACCAAAACCAGTACTGAGGCAACTGTGGTGCACCATGAGCCACAGATGGCAGGAGTGAAAGATGATTGCGAAGACGTGCATGGGAAAACAGATGTGCAGCAATTGAGCAACTGACTGCCCAGATGAACCAAGGGCTACCAACAGTGACCCCTCTATGACTGTTCAGTGAGCACTGCTGCTTTTGGGCCTCCTCAGTAGGTGCCTAATTCATGCACTCATGCTGATTGCTGTTCACTGGTGATGAAGACTGGAATTTTCATGACAATACTGCAACTGGATGTTCACTGAGTGATGACAGACGGCCTTTTCAGATGAATCACGTTTTACACTCCACTGGACTGAAAGAAATTACCCCAAAACAATAGTCAGGAGGATCTGGGGAGAGAACACTATGGTCTGGGGATTGTTTCATGGCATTCCCTGAGTAATCCTGTCATTCCGGAAAGCATAATGGACCAATACAAATATGCATCTATCCTTGGGGACCATGTCCACCTCTGTATGCAGTATCTACCAGCAGGACAATGCAACATGTCGCACAGCTCACAGTGTACATGTGTGGTTCAAAGAGCACCAGGATGAGTTTACTGTACTCTCCCGACCACCAAACTCCCCAGATTTAAACCCTGTCATGAAGCTGTGGGACCACCTCAATCAGGCTGTTCATGCCGTGGATCCTCAACTGAGAAATCAGAGCAGCTGGCTATGGCATTGGACCTGGCATGGCTCAACATCCCTGTTGGTGCCTTCCAGAACCTCACTAACTCTCTTCCTGCACATCTTGCAGTGGCCTGCACTGCAAAAGATGGTTATTCAGATTTTTGACAGAGGTCACAGTGAAATGACTGGATAGTGTAGTACCATGTATGATCTGCCTGCTGTACCAGCTGAGAAGCTGCATCAGTAACAAATTCTTATTAAAAATCTTGAATGCTTGGCATTCTGTAGCTTGTAAATATTTGTTAAAGGGCAACCCACTGTCAGTGGCATCTGACACAGAGGACAACAAACTGTCGTATGCATATTGATATCTACCCTATAACAATGTTGGGGTTAGGGTTGGGTTGTTTGGGGGAGGAGACCAGACAGCGAGGTCATCGATCTCATCAGTTTACGAAAGGACGGCGAAGGAAGTCGGCCGTGCCCGTTCAAAGGAACCATCCTGGCATTTGCCTGGAGCGATTTAGGGAAATCATGGAAAACCTAAATCATCAGGATGGCTGGACGCAGAATTGAACTGTCGTCCTCCCAAATGCGAGTCCAGTGTGTATAACAATGAATTCATGACAGCAAAAACGTAAGTTTACTTGGATATTATGTATATCTCAATGACATGCATGTTGTTGTTGTGGTCTTCAGTCCTGAGACTGGTTTGATGCAGCTCTCCATGCTACTCTATCCTGTGCAAGCTTCTTCATCTCCCAGTACCTACTGCAACCTACATCCTTCTGAATCTGCTTAGTGTATTCATCTCTTGGTCTCCCTCTACGATTTTTACCCTCCACGCTGCCCTCCAATGCTAAATTTGTGATCCCTTGATGCCTCAAAACATGTCCTACCAACCGATCCCTTCTTCTAGTCAAGTTGTGCCACAAACTTCTCTTCTCCCCAATCCTATTCAATACCTCCTCATTAGTTATGTGATCTACCCACCTTATCTTCAGCATTCTTCTGTAGCACCACATTTTGAAAGCTTCTATTCTCTTCTTGTCTAAACTGGTTATCGTCCATGTTTCACTTCCATACATGGCTACACTCCATACAAATACTTTCATAAACGACTTCCTGACACTTAAATCTATACTCGATGTTAACAAATTTCTCTTCTTCAGAAACGATTTCCTTGCCATTGTCAGTCTACATTTTATATCCTCTCTACTTCGACCATCATCAGTTATTTTACTCCCTAAATAGCAAAACTCCTTTACTATTTTAAGTGTCTCATTTCCTAATCTAATCCCCTCAGCATCACCCGATTTAATTTGACTACATTCCATTATCCTTGCTTTGCTTTTGCCGATGTTCATCTTATACCCTCCTTTCAAGACACTGTCCATTCCGTTCAACTGCTCTTCCAAGTCCTTTGCTGTCTCTGACAGAATTACAATGTCACTGGTGAACCTCAAAGTTTTTACTTCTTCTCCATGAATTTTAATACCTACTCCGAACTTTTCTTTTGTTTCCTTTACTGCTTGCTCAATATACAGATTGAATAACATCGGGGACAGGCTACAACCCTGTCTCACTCCTTTCCCAACCACTGCTTCCCTTTCATGCCCCTCGACTCTTATAACTGCCATCTGGTTTCTGTACAAATTGTAAATAGCCTTTCGCTCCCTGTATTTTACCCCTGCCACCTTCAGAATTTGAAAGAGAGTATTCCAGTTAACGTTGTCAAAAGCTTTCTCTAAGTCTACAAATGCTAGAAACGTAGGTTTGCCTTTTCTTAATCTTTCTTCTAAGATAAGTCGTAAGGTTAGTATTGCCTCACGTGTTCCAACATTTCTACGGAATCCAAACTGATCTTCCCCGAGGTCCGCTTCTACCAGTTTTTCCATTCGGCTGTAAAGAATTCGCGTTAGTATTTTGCAGCTGTGACTTATTAAACTGATAGTTCGGTAATTTTCACATCTGTCAACACCTGCTTTCTTTGGGATTGGAATTATTATATTCTTCTTGAAGTCTGTTGGTATATCGCCTGTCTCATACATCTTGCTCACCAGATGGTAGAGTTTTGTCATGACTGGCTCTCCCAAGGCCATCAGTAGTTCTAATGGAATGTTGTCTACTCCCAGGGCCTTGTTTCGACTCAGGTCTTTCAGTGCTCTGTCAAACTCTTCACGCAGTATCTTATCTCCCATTTCATCTTCATCTATGTCCTCTTCCATTTCCATAATATTGTCCTCAAGTACATCGCCCTTGTATAAACCCTCTATATACTCCTTCCACCTTTCTGCCTTCCCTTCTTTGCTTAGAACTGGGTTGCCATCTGAGCTCTTGATATTCATACAAGTGGTTCTCTTCTCTCGAAAGGTCTCTTTAATTTTCCTGTAGGCAGTATCTATCTTACCCCTAGTGAGACAAGCCTCTGCATCCTTACATTTGTCCTCTAGCCATCCCTGCTTAGCCATTTTGCACTTCCTGTCGATCTCATTTTTGAGACGTTTGTATTCCTTTTTGCCTGCTTCATTTACTGCATTTTTATATTTTCTCCTTTCATCAATTAAATTCAATATTTCTTCTGTCACCCAAGGATTTCTACTAGCCCTTGTCTTTTTACCTACTTGATCCTCTGCTGCCTTCTCTACTTCATCCCTCAGAGCTACCCATTCTTCTTCTACTGTATTTCTTTCCCCCATTCCTGTCAATTGTTCCCTTATGCTCTCCCTGAAACTCTCTACAACCTCTGGTTCTTTCAGTTTATCCAGGACCCATCTCCTTAAATTCCCGCCTGCATGTTAACTATAAATTCTTTGTGATGTTCAAATTGATGTTCAGCTAGAAAGCATACAAAATAATGATGATTAAAATCTAATTATATATATGTTTATGTTAATATGATGTAATATGAAATCTGGCATACATCACAGTAGACAGGTTGTCATGTATGTTACTGCTGTAAAATGTTAAATGGTGACATTTCTTGCTCACACTGGACACAACTGTCTTACAATCTAAGTGTGGAACTGAGAGGTCAGCCAAACAGTCTATATTACATGTCTCTTGTTATTCCTGTTATATATATCTGTGACATGTATTCACGTATGCAGAAATACCGTGCTTGGACAATTATAATGTAAGGGTAGAATACCCACAGTATAAAAATGAAAAATATCTATAAATAGACAAAAATTGTTGTCTACCACAAAATGAGGTTGTCAATTTGGACCTGGATCTAATATATCACGTCAAATTAGTCAACTTTACATGCAGGAGATGGAGAGAACTCTGAATTGAACTTATTCTGTTAAAATGCTGGGAAAGTTCTATATATACAACTTATTCTGTAACTCTGTCCCATATGGTGAGAGGTGGGAGCAAATAATGCACCCAGGAACACTGTCACTTGTGATCATTTTGGTGGTCCAAGTGTTATTGTGTGGGGAGGCATAATGTTGCTTGGGTGTAATGACCTCCAAATCATTGAACAAGATACACTCATCACACAACATTATTGTGACACTGTATTCCTTCCTCGTTCCAGTGGTGCATTCAGCCCTGACTTCATTTTTATCGATGACAATGCATGACCACATCGAACTAGGCAGGTGGAGTCCTCGGAATGAGAAGATATTCAGTGAATGGACTGGCCTGTCTGTTTCCCTCCATTAAACCCCATCAAGCACATGTGGGGTGTATTGGGGAGATGTATTGAAGCGTGTCCACATGCACCAATGACCGACAAGCATTTGTCAATCATGCTGGTGGAGGCATGAAATGCCCTACCAGAAGAACTTACTTTAACCTCGTGCCCAGCACGGGAGCACATTGCAGAGTATGCACTACTGTCCTTGGTGATAGCACACCCTATCAAAAACCACGTTCCACCTTTTGTACAGTCCACTGTCATAAATCATGGTGACTTCAGTGTAATTATTGTCTTTGAATAAAAGTGTCAGTTCCATTCATCTCATTGCACATTTAAGTTACCTTCTGTGCCGTACTGTATCAGTTCTTTCTATGTATGGTCCAAGTTTGATTGACCTATCAAACAATGGAAAATCCAGGATGGAATGTAACAATCTAATGAAAAGGATAGTTGCTACTCACCATATGGTGGAGATGCTGAGTCGCAGAAAGGCATAACAAAAACACTGTTGGAAAATTAGCTTTCGGCCAACAAGGCCTTAGTTAAAACCAGACAACATACACACACACTCATGCAAATGCAACTTACACACACACAACCCCCAGTCTTTGGCAGCTGGAGCCAGACACTGAGCAGCAGCGCATTATAGGAAGGCAACCGAGTGGGAGTAAGGAGGAGGCTGGGGCGGGAAGGTGGAGGGATATCAGGGTAGGGGTGGTGGACGGTAAAGTGCTGCTGACAGTTTGAAGGGACGAGGTGCAGAGTAGGGCAGTCGGGAGGTTAGATGAAGGTCAGGGGAGAGAGAGGTGGGGAGAAGCACACAAGGAGAGAAGTAAAAGACAGCATGCATTGGTGAAATAGAGGGCTGTGTAGTGGTGGAATGCAAATAGGGAAGGGGCTAGGTGGCTAAGGACAATGACTACAAAGGTTGAGCCCAGGAGGGTTACAGGAACGAAGGATACATTGCAGGGAGAGTTCCAACCTGCGCAATTCAGAAAAGGTGGTGTTGGTGGGAAGGATCCAGATGGAACAGGCTGTGAAGCACTCGCTGAAATGAAGGATATCATGCTGGGTGGTGTGCTCAGCAACAGGGTGGTCCAGTTGTTTCTTGCCCAGTTTGTCAGAGGCCACTCATACAAACAGACAATTGTTGGTTGCCATGTCCACATACAATGCAGCACAGTGGTTGCAGTTTATTTTGTATCCCTCTCCCTCCCGTTCTCAGCATCCTCCTTACACCCACCTGGTTGTCTCTTATAATGTGCTGCTGCTCACAGTCTGGCTTCAGCTACCACAGACTGTGGTCATGTGTGTGTGAGTTGTGTTAGCATGCATGTGTGTGTTTCTTTTATTTTTGAAAAAGGCCTTCCTGGCCAAACGCTGACTTTCTGATTGCTGTGCCTTTCTGTGATTCATCATCTCCTCTGTATGGGGAGCAGCAACCAACTTTTTCATTATATTGTTTCACTGACCTATGTTACTTAAGTGTGACACATCATGTGAAATTTACTTTTGTCCTTAAAGTTTGCACACCAGTATATTTTGGCAATTATTATTGTAGTTATTGTTGTTTACCGAATTATTTATTGGGTGAAACAGCTTGCATGTAAAATGCTCAAAGGTGAATAAATCAAAATTTTAGTCAATGAAAAATCTTCAGCAAACAATTAAATGTTGCATATATTAACATAAATTACTTTTCAATTAAAAAAAGGATTAACCTTCACTGATGACCAAACATACTCTGGTGTCCAGGACAACTATGTAAGTTATTGATGAAAGCATGTATGTACACACACATACATAGTCTCTTTTTCTCTGTCTGTTTGTCTCTAGCCAAAGCAAAGGCTCCTTGTCCATTACTCTATTCCACAGACAGTGTAAACAGAAAACTAATTTTGACAACAAGAAGTTGTTTAAAGTGTCACTTTATGTGCCTAATTGATTGAGTGGCCTTAGTCTGACATGACACTCAGGTCAAGGATATTTTACTGATCCTGACAAGATGGCGCCGATAAGAAAGTGTAGTGACGCTTCTCTCTCGTTAAAAAGGCAAAAAATGAACAGTTCTTCGTGTAGAGAATGTAAAAAGCGTGTGATGAAGGGTATTCTGTGTATCAAATGCAACTTCTGGTTACACGAAAAGTGCGCGAAAGTAAATCTAAAGTTCGTCAGCGATGATTTTCCGTGGACATGTCACGGTTGTTTACGTGATGAAACGGCCGATCTTGTAAGTGCAGTTGATACAAAAAACGAAATTATAAAGTTACTACGAAGTGACATTGAGGCATTAAAAACCGAACTTTCAACCATCAAGAAAGAAAACGATACATTAATACAAGAAAAGAAGTCCTGTGTGTGTAAAAGCCATCAAACGGAAAAGCAAGAAGATCGCGAAAATACGAATGACCGATCGTACTTTAAAAACAACATTTCAAGTGTTCCCGTTGATGTCTCGGTAAACTCAGTAAGCCAAAAACCGGAAGATAAATATAAATGGAAGGTGGTGACATACAGCAAAAGGAAAAACAAGGCGACAGATACGCAACAAAAGGAAAATGACTTTTTAATAATC
Organism: Schistocerca piceifrons; assembly: GCF_021461385.2. Taxonomy (NCBI): domain Eukaryota; kingdom Metazoa; phylum Arthropoda; class Insecta; order Orthoptera; family Acrididae; genus Schistocerca; species Schistocerca piceifrons. The sequence goes on along the minus strand of NC_060141.1, from coordinate 585,555,554 downwards.
GGCGATTCGCTGCTGAAGAATATCGCTGCCCCCATTTGCAAGATCGACGTACGACCTGGTATTAGAACGCATCAACTCGGTAAACATTTTAAAAATATGGTAAATGCAAGACAAGGTACTACAGAACCAGATTCTGAAACCAGACATAACTATAATGGGGTGTTTATACATGTTGGGACGAATTCGTTAAGGAGCAGCAGTGAGGAAGAAATGGCAAGCGAAACAAGAAACATGATTCGTACTGCAAGAAATATGTATGCAGGATCTCGTCTGATACTTAGCGGAATCATAAACAGAAGGTTGGTGAGTGAAAAATATATCGCCAAAATAAACTGTGCTCTTAAAGAACAATGTGATCGTCTTGGGGCAATTTTTATAGACCCAAACAAATTCCTATGTAAAAACTCACTAGCAAAGGATGGCTTGCATTTAAATAGACTGGGGTCTGTAACGTTCAGCAGAATGTTTGCAGATGTCTGCAAAATCATTAGATGCAAGGGAAACTAATATGGCCTGAAGGGGATGAAAAATCATACACTCCAGCTGGAAAAGAAAAATATAAGCACCATACAAAAAAAGACGATACTAAAGAATTTGCCCCAGAATACAGCTCACAACATGTAAACCAACAAAATAAAAATTACATAAAAGTACTTCATCAAAATATTCAATACTTTGGTAACAAAAAATTAGAAGCAGAAGTACTCCTGAGTGAAGTAAGACCAGACATATTATGCATAAGTGAACATGGACTAACTGAAAGTAAAATACATAATGTGGCAGTAAAGGACTACAAACTAGCTAGTTACTTCTGCAGATCTAAATATAAGGGTGGTGGCGTTTGTATATATATTAAAACAGGTACTCTTTCAAAGAATGTAAACAGTGAAGCTGCTACATTTCCCATAGCTAGAGAAAAAGACTTTGAAGTTACTGGTATAGTGGCAGAGGATTTTAGAGTGTTTTGTGTGTACAGGTCACCATGTGGCAATATTAGCATCTTTCTAAAAAGAGTTGCTAGCTTATTGAGAATGAATATGAAGAGAAATCTTATTATATGTGGAGACTTCAACATTGACATGGGAAAAGACACAAAAATAAGACAGGATTTTGAAGAATTGTTAATACAGCATGACATGAAAGTGACAATAACTGCACCAACAAGAGTGACTTCACAAAGTGAGACAATTATTGACAACATTATTACTAATATGTGTAACTATGAGTCACATGTAGTTCAGACAGAAATATCTGATCATCATGGACAACTAATCAGCTTTTGCAGAAGTAATGACACAGTATCAGAAACAAAACAAACAACCAAAGAAATTAGGATCATCAGTGAACAAAATATCAACATCTTTAGAACAATGTTAAGTAAGGAAACCTGGAATGAAATCCTACAGGCCCAGAGTGTAAATGAAAAATATGATGCATTTATTTCAACAATTAAGTACCATTTTAATGTAGCATTTCACAAAGTAAAGAGACAAGAAAGGCATCAAGATCAAACACAGTGGATTACGAGTGAAATACTAGAACAGCGAAGGAAGCTTCAGGATGTGAGACGGATGGGCGAAGCTGAAAACTATAAAATATTAAAAAAGAAGTATAGAAAAACAATAAGAGAAGCGAACTCAAAAAACAAGGCAAAGGCAGCTTGGAATGCAATCAATGCTGAAAGAAAGGAAAAAGATGGGTCAAACAAAGAAGAAGGTATTAGGTCAATTAAAGTAGACAACACAGTGGTCACAGATGGTATGGAAATAGCAAACATACTGAATAATAACTATATCAGTGTAGTAGAAAACCTAAAATTGGAAAGAAATAGTCAAAAACAGAAGGGTATTAAGGTACCAAAAAGATCATGCAGTACTATGTTCTTAAGACCAGTCACGGAACATGAATTGCGGAAAACTATACAGAAACTGAAGTCCAAGAAATCAGCTGGTGATGATGAAATATCAAATCATGTAATAAAGCTGGTATGTGAGGAGATAATAACACCACTGCTGAACATAGCAAACTGTTCTTTCAGAGATGCAATTTTTCCAGAAAAACTGAAGATAACGAAGGTAGTGCCAGTGTACAAGAAAGGGTGTAAGGATGATCCCAACAACTATAGACCAGTTTCACTGATATCAGGTTTCTCAAAAATCCTAGAAATGCTTATGTATACCAGATTAGTTAACTATTTGGACAAACATAACATTCTCATGATCTCACAACATGGTTTCAGAAAGGGTAAATCTACAGAATCAGCAATTGTCAGTCTAACAGAATACATTTTACAGTCCTTAGATGAGAAAAAGGTTGTCTCTGCAATGTTTCTGGATCTTTCAAAGGCATTTGACACCATTGACCATGAAATGCTGATACAAAAATTAAGCAACTATGGCATTCGGGGGCAACCAGGTGAATGGATAAAATCATACTTGTGCAACCGCAAGCAGTATGTATCATTAGGAAACTCATACCAATCAGAAACCAAATCCATCAAATATGGAGTGCTGCAGGGTTCGGTAATGGGGCCATTGTTATTTAATGTATTTGTTAATGATATAGGTGTTGAGGAGGAAGAAAAGAAAATATTGTATGCTGATGACATGACAATACTAAATAGTGACCAAAATATGGAACAGCTTGAGAGAAGAGCATACATATCTGCAAATGTCACAGCTCAATGGCTGTTGGAAAATGAACTGGTTATAAATCTAAAAAAGACTATGTATGCAGTGTTTAAAAACAAGGAAAAGGCTGTAGACATGGATTTAGAGGTTGACGGAACAAGGCTGGAAGAAGTAGAATCTGCTAGATTCTTAGGTATTCTTGTGGATAATGAACTGAAATGGAAAAAACATATTAATAATGTCTGTAAGAAACTGAGCTCTGTCATATTCTTAATGATGCAGCTATCACAGTATTCAGACAAGAACCTTCTGTGTACAGTGTATCATGGACTTTTCGAGCCATACTTACAGTATGGAGTGACGGTGTGGGGAAACTCAAACAAACAAGAGACAAAACAAATGTTCACATTACAAAAAAAAGCAATTAGGACCATTTTAAGAAGAAAGACCTCTGAAACATGCAGAAACTGTTTCAAGAATTTAGGTATCTTAACTTTTTCATCATTATATATATACAAAACAATAATGTACATCACAAAAGGTAGTGAGGACTGGATTACAAGTGCTAGTGTACACACCCACAATACAAGAAAGAAGAATGAAGTACGGAGCATACCCCACCGACTGGCAATGCTAGAAAAAGGACCCCAGTACTCTAGTATCAGACTACTAAGAAGTCTGCCCAAAACCCTGCAAGATAGTGTACTTCACAATGAATTTACAAAGAAACTTAAAGACTATCTCATTGAAAAAGAGTTTTACAGTGTTGCAGAATACTTATGCCATTAAATTTGTATATATTGTTACTCATTATCAGTGAAGTAAAAATGTAAGCTAAAGGTGTAGAAAAATAATTGATAAAGAATTTTAATACTTTGACATGTCCTATATTACACGTACATTTACTGTACACGATGTAATCTTACAGGATCAAATAAAATTCAATTCAATTCAAACTAGTACCACTGTTAGTGTCAGAGGCTGAGTACCATTACTGAGACTGTAAACATATAAAGATGGCAAGGAATGGCACAATCCTTACTTAGTCATTGCTGAAAGTATTAATTATTTTTAATGTTTCATAATTACTATCAAAAAACATCCTAACATGACAGAGTAATTTGAGTTTGCCTCACCAGATGAATATAATATTATTCAACAACATGGTAATGATAGAGATTCCTTCTCACCACAAAGAGGAGACATTATGTCGCAGTCAGGCACAATGAAAAAGACTGCTTAATATTTAAGCTTTCAGACAAGAACATCCTTCTTCTGAAACAGAAAACACACACCCATTCACACAAGTGCAACTCACACAAACATGGCTACTGTCTCCAGGTACTAGGCCTGACTGTGGATTGTGATTGTATCTTATGTGAGCAGCAATTTGCTGGTGAGGGTGGTGGAGATAAGGAGGTGTGGCATGGGGTGGGGAGAAGGTGTGATAGCAGGGGAAGGTAGGGGAAGATACTGTTCTGTCTATGGGAGCATGCAGGGACATGGTGGGACAGGGGCAAGGAGAGAAGTAGAGAAGGGGAAACGACTAGTAGGGCGTTGGTGGGGTAGAAGTCATGTATAACGCTGGAGTGGAAGCAGAAAAGGGGATAGGGACCAGCATAGGTTGAGGCCATGGTGTTACAGGAACAAAAGATATGTTTTAGGGAGAGTTTCCTCCTGCGCAGTTCAGAAAAGCTGGTGTTGATAAGAAAAATCCAGATTGCACAAGCTGTGAAGCAGTCATTGAAGTGAGGCACATGATGTTTGGCATCATGTTCAGCAACATATCAGCTGTCTTTTGGATACAGTTTTGCAGGTGCCATTCATATGGACTGTCAGCTTATTAGTTGTCATGCCCATGTAGACAATGGCAGAAAGTGGCACATTGGTTGCAGCTTAGTTTTTAGATCACATGGCCACTTTCACAAGTAGCCCTGCCTTTGACAGATGACAAGACTGTAGTAGGTGGTAGTGGGAGGATATATGACACATCTAGCATTTAAGTCCATTGCAGGAATATGAAACATGAGGCACAGGGATGGGAGTAAGGATGGATAAGGATATTGTAGAGGTATGGTGGGTGACAGAATACCACTGTAGGAGGGGCGGGCAGGATAGTGTGGAGGATATTCCTCATTTCAGGGCAAGATGAGAGGTAGTTTAAACCCTGGTTTCTCCAGTCATGTACAGCACTGAGTCACAAGAGGTGTGTTGCTTTGTGGCCACACAGTGGGTATGAGGTAGGTGGTAATTGACTGGATAGACAGAGCATGTGAGATCTGTTTCTGCACAAGGTTGGGATGATAATTTAAGTCTTCAAAGGCCTCAGTGAGACCTTGGCATATTTGAAAGGAACTACTTTTCACTACAGATGTGACAACCTCAGGTGTCTCAGTTGTATGGAAGGTTCTTCCTGGTATGGAACAGGTGACAGCTGTCAATGTTGTGTATTGTAGGTGGCTGGTAGGTTTGATATGGTTGGAGGTATTAATGTAGCTATTCTTGAAGTGGAGGTCAACATCAAGTAAGTGGTTTGTTGTGCAGCAGTGCAAGGTATCAGGCTTCCACAGAGATGAGTTGATTGTGTTTGTTAGCATGACATCATTGTTATACAGCTCCACGTCTCTTGAGTACAGTAGGAGCAACAGCAGAATATCCACCCAGGATAACTGACTGAACTAGTGCAAGGCAAACTGAAAGAACACATAAGGTAGTAGGGAGTTATGATGAAAAGGAATTATGAAATGCTGTTGAGTGGTATTAAGGGATGCAGGATGTAGCTGGGAAAGTGGCTGTGGTTAAATACATCAGTGGAATTATGAAGCATGATACACTGACAGCTCTCATAGCCTGAGAGGTGAAGTTTAGGGTTTAAGTGAAAGCTCTCAGGTTCTTATAAGTAATATAACACAAATGTAATGACTATCATACGCTACTTCTTGTATTGTGGGTAAGGAGAAAGCATGCAGAGGGGGGTAGAGGGAGGGGGGGGGATAGTGTGAGGGACAGCAGGGTAGAGGGTAGGGGTGACAGGAGCTGTAGTGCTGCTTGTGGAAGTGTGCAGGGGCAGGACAAGGCTTCTAGGTGCAGATTCAGGGGGTTATGCTGGAGATGGAGGGGGGGGGGGGGATTTGGGAAGGAATGAAGGATATGTTGTAGAAAGAGTTCCCACCTGTGTGGTTCAGAAAAGCTGGTGTCAGAGGTAAGAATCCAGATGACACAGGCTGTGAAGAAGTCATTGAAGTGAAGCATGTTGTGTTGGTCAGCACGTTCAGTAACTGTTCAGTCAATCTGATTCTTGGTGAAAGTTTGGTGGTAGGTAATTATGTGGGCAAACAGCTTGTTAGTTGTCATGCCCACATAAAATGTGACACAGTGGTTGAATGTAAGTTTGTAGATAACATGGCTGCTGCCACAGGTGGCCCTGTCTTTCTTGGGATAGAGGATGCTACAGTGCATAGGGGTGAGAGAAGAGCTCTAACAGTTGACATGGCCTTGGCGCACCTGCTTTGTGCGTCATGACGGCCCATCAGAACATGAGCTTTTATTTATGTTACCGTGGCAATGCCCCAGTATTGCCATAGTGCTGGGCGACCGCTGCTGGCTTCCTGCCCATCCATGTTGAATAATAGCAACTGCGCTGCCAGCTATCAGAGCTCTTCTCTCGATGTATGAAGTATAGTGACAGATAAAAGGCATGGGAGATCTGTTTCTGGAGAAAGTTACAAGGATAATTTCAGTATGCAAAGGCCTCAGAGAGATGCTTGACATCACGGCTAGGCTGCATGGAAGGGACTTCTTGGTATGGAATGGGTAGCATCTGAGAGACTCATAATTTGTGGACACTTTAAATGTTGATCTTCTGTCAGGCAGTACTGGTCAAGGGTATCTATTGCTTTTGATGATCACCTTCACATTTTTTCACAACAAAATGTTCTATGAGAATTGGAGAACATAGTGCAAAGGCCATTGACAATTTGTGTTTACATCAAACATCCTGCAGTGATTTAGCTTTCAAATCAATAGTTGATGATTTATCTGACCACAATTGTCAACTGTTAACAATAAAATATACTGACTAGTTAGCAACAGATCGTGGAAGAAAATTATTGAACCACAGAGTCATGAACCACAGGGTCAGACACAGTGTTTTCAGAGACAAATGCCAGGGAGAAAACTGGGAAGAATTTTATAAAGCTAACAGTGTAGATGGAAAATTGAACTGCTTCTTAAACATACAATATTACTGCAGCCCTTTGGGCTGATATGGATGTACATTGCTGAAGTGCAAGAGAAAACCTGTCATGTGGCATTGTCAGAACTGCTGGAGATGGTGGACATGTGTGTGTGAGGTGTGCTTGCCTGTGCGAATGAATGTGTGTGTGTATTTCCTTTTCTGAAGAAGGCTTTAGATGAAAGGTAATGTGTAAGTATCTTCTCACTGTGCCTGTCTGCAACTCAATGGGTCATGTAATCTTTATGGTGAGCTGAAATTTATTTTTTCTGACACTATAGCTATAACACTGTTCCTCACTTGTGATGTCATATGTTCAGTAATGGCTGCTCATTTGATTGGAGTGTGTGAACCTACATGCTGTTATCATCCTTCATCAGCACTCCATAGATGTGTATCTTCATTGAACCAACTGCATGAACAATAGTACATACCTGGCATCACATGCTCAACTAGATGTGGAAAGACAAATAAGCCACCACAGACCCATAACACATCTTTGTCTAACTGTGAAAACTGTACTCTGTGGCATCTTTGTTGCAACTTTTCAACTTTTAGTAATTCAGTATGAAATTCAGATCATTTTTCAACAACCCAAATACAGTTACAGTATCAATGATTTCATGTTCAGTATGTACTATTCTGACCAAAGTATGACAACTTGAATCCATTCCTTTACAACTCTCTATCAATGCTCCATAAAAGTATATTATTTCTGCATCTTTAGAGGCACTCATTTTTCATTTTCCTAATATGTATATAATGCTACAAAAAATACAATACCTAATGCACTTCATAGTCATTTATAGAGTGTGGAATGAGACTGACTTTTACTCCATGCATGTTTCAGATGATTTAAGCTAATCATCAGATAAAATGACAAATACTGTGTTCTACACAATGAATGATCATTTAGTACTCTAAACACAGACAACAATGCAGACAGTATCAATAAAGACTGATAAAATTAGAAGATAGAGATGTGGCTCTACGACCTAGTTTTATTGCTCATGTTTCTAGAACACACAGCATTCATCAGTAGAGTGTCATACCCTGGTCAAAATTCTGCAAGAGTGAGATCATTCTTGGTTCCAAGATGACAGAGCAAGAAGTAGGGTGCAAAGCCTAGGCAGGCAGCAGGTGCTCACCAGATGGTCCTGAGATGAGCACAGCCAGCATGAGACCAAAGCCGTAGCCCATGTTGGCAGTTATGAAATTGCCCACATCCCAGCGCAGGACCTTCTGTGCTACACAGCAACTGCCGACGAACTGTGAACACAATGACAGGTACATAGTAGCAGTTTCCTAAAAAATGATGAAAAGTCTGAAGGTGAACACTCACTCAGTCTCATGGATAACAAATAACTTTTACAAGCATTTGTATCAGTGCATTATACACAAACGTAATATTAGTATTGAAATTCTAAATGATTGTAGCTTGGCAGCAACAAACAAAAGAGTAAGTGTTTGATCAATCCATATGTAGTGTGCCAAAAATGATGCTTTCACACGAGCTTCACATTATGTGCAATTTAGAAAGATCCATGAATTTAGTTCAAACACAGATCCCAAATGGTTGAAATAACAGTTGATTGGAGGAACTTCTAGCAAGTGTATAGAACACATAAGTGTTCCACAAGTGAGTGTATTTAATGGACAAGCGGGTCTCCATTTAGTCATAAACCCCTAAAAATCATGTTCCAGACACTGCTACTGGTCATTCTATAAGCTATACAAATCGTTACATTGTCATTTTTATATAAATGATGATCAATGGATATAGGATTTTTTTCCCTTTATTTCCAGTCTATGATCACAAAAATATTGTCCTGAGACTATCGATTTCAGGTGTAATGACCATCCTCAGATGGTAGTGGTTATAAAGAAAAACCAATGCAGATCAGGACAGTGATATTAATGGTAATAGAGAAAAAACAAATGAAGAGGAGGACAGCACTGTCTTATCACAGAAATACGAAAAATTAACTTAAATACAAAGTCTGTAAATGAAAAAGATGTGCTTGAATACAGACATATGGAATAATTTACAAACAAAATTCATCAGGGTATATACACGGACGTGGAAAAAAAATTCCCAGATTTTCCCTGGATTACCCGGTTAAAAATACACTTTCTCCCTGGTGAAAATATCCTTTTCCCGTGTTAAGTGACAGTTTACTCTTCTTCGGAACAGTAAAAATTATCAATCTATTGAACCGTTATGGTCTTATAAACGGGAAAAAAAAACATTTTGGAAATATCTGTGGTGTGCAGCAACATTTATGCAGCACATTTTCGTATAACGAAAGTATAAATTCGGATTCCACCAAACGCCGCATGTTACTTTCCGAAGCATTGAAATCGAGATTGCCGTGCACTTTTGTAAGCCAGTCATCACGCGATCTCGCCAGCCGATGACGGCGGGTATTCAGAGCATAGGACACCTGATGATGTCAGACAATAGCAACATCACTGTTCAGTAGCGCGACCACACAAGCAGGAAAAGTTAATGGTTTAAATTAATATACATAGTGTCGCTACAAGAGAGGCAAAGCTTTCACATGTAAGATGGTGGCCAAGTTGAAAGTGTATAATGTGCCTCCACGAAAAAACGTAAATTTCGGTAGTAAAAGGAAAACGTGTGCAACTTGTAAGACTGAAATACAGAAGCTGAACGAACGGATATCCAGCCTACAGTTTACAATAGACGCTCAAAAGGTGGAAATAAGTAAACTAAAATCTGAAAAACGTGAGACGCTAATGAAGAAAGAAGACTCGGTCTCGGAAAAATGGAAGAGAATGACTGAAGGAAGTTGTACTCATAAGGTAAAAGATGTGAAAGACAGTGAAAATTTAGTGCAAAAAAACTCTTTTGAAGTGCTTTCTGCCGTGGATTCAGTGAACACGTCGGAAAGGGTTGAAAAATTGGAAAAAAAGTAGGAAAAACCGTTGCTCGTTGTAAGTAGGTCAAACAGTGAAAATACTGCGTCAGGAGATATTCTAAAAACTCCGAAAATAAGTGCGCCCACCTACACTACCACAGACTACAATGCAACAAAGGAAACTACGTTAAAAAAGTTATCTCCAGCGAAACTGCAAACTGAAGAACATTTAGAACACGTGCGGCAAAAAAACAACACTAGTCAGGTGAGAAGAAGAATCTTAAATCCTCCGGTTACAAAAAGTGCGAAACACATAACAATCTGTGTGTTAGGTGATAGTCGCGGCCGTGAAATTTCCGCAGTGTTGATGAGAACATGTAGTTTCAAGGCATCTGGTTTCATAAAGCCAGGGGCTCCATTGAGTGAAATAACGGACCTTACAACGTCAACTGTCGTAGCTAGTTTGAATAAAGACGATTTCGCTGTGTTAATAGGAGGATCAAACGACGTCTATAGAAACGAGACACACAAGGTGATTACAGAAATGAGTAAATGTTTAAATAATTTAACCCACACAAATGTACTCATTGTGAATATCCCGCATCGTCATGATTTACCACCCTGGTTGTGTGTGAACCGCGAAATTAATGTTGCAAACGAGTGTATCACTGAAATATGCACTAACTTTAAGAATGTCGATATTGTAGACATAAACAGATTGGAGCGAAGGTTCCATACAGTCCATGGACTTCATTTAAATACGCCAGGAAAGAAATTACTAGCCGAAAAAATATGTACTCGCATTTCGAAGAAGAGTGAAGAAAAAAATATAAGTGACAAACAAACGGAGATTAAGAAGTGTTTTAGACGAGTTCCACGCTGTGCCATCAGCCAAACGCGAATTACCAAGTGGTTCAAACCGATTAGGCAAAAAACAATCAATCAAGTCGTCAGCCAAACGAAAATTACGAAATGGTTTAAACCGAAGAGGAGAGATGTGGATGAAGCAAAACTTATACAAGCTCCAGAAGTTAACTCACCTGCTGATTGCCACCAGAGAAAAGAAGCCACACACAAGAAACATACAGAAACTTTTTTAGGGTAAGTGCTGTATTAGAAATGCCATTAGATAAAGAATCAGAAACCGTTTCAACTAAAGTTACTAAGTACCCAGATTTTGCTATACTACACCATAACGTTCAGTCACTCACAAATAAAATTTCCATGTTGGAAGCACTACTCCAGTATGCACTAAACATAGATATAATTTGCATTACTGAACATTGGCTACGAAATGACGAAGTAAAATTAACCTCAATCTCAGGATATAGATTAGCAAGTCATTTTAGCCGAGAGTTTTCCAAACATGGTGGCTCTGCTATCTTTGTGAAAGAACAAATAAAGTTCTGTGATGTCAGTAAAAGTTATATTGACTCAACTGAAAAAGACTTTGAGCTTTCCATTACAAAACTGCCAGAGCTTAATTTCATAGTTATTAACATATACAGAGCACCAAGTGGAAACCTGTCAGTCTTCATGAATAAAATAGAGGTTCTGTTGAACAAGATCAGTACACTAAATATGAAGATAGTGCTTTGTGGGGATTTCAATATTGATTTTTCAAAAGACAGCAGCAGCAGAGATGCTTTGATAAATATGACCAACACATTCAATATGATCCCCACAATACACTGTCCAACAAGATTAACAGAATGCACAAATTCCATTCATCTCAGAAACAACTTACAGATTCACAAGCAGAGTACTGAGCATGGGTTATAGTGATCATGAGGCACAGCTGCTGTGTTTAGAAATGCCAACAAGTAGTATCAGTTCCGGAAAAGTAGTTGAAAAAAGAACCTTTTCTGAAGATATCATTAGAATTTTTAATCTCTTACTGGCGAAGGAAAACTGGGAAAGCATCGCCACTCAGAACAATGTTGATAGCATGTACATGAGTTTTCAGAGCATCTTTGTACACTACTTTAATGTAGCATTTCCAAAAGTAGTAAAAACAGTAAAACCTAACAATAATAAGCAATGGGTAACTAAAGGCATAAAAATTTCCAGTGAGAGAAACAGATTTCTGCAGTACTCTTGTAAGACATATAGAGTAAGCCAAGAATTCTGTAAGACATATAGAGTAAGCCAAGAATTCGCAGATTATTCAAAAGCCTACAAAAGAATCTATGGTAGAGTAGTCAAAGAGGCAAAAATTATGTGGAATGACAATTTGATAAGAAACTCATCTAACAAAATGAGATCCGCGTGGAGAGTTATAAAGAAAGAAACTTGTAGTTCAGTGCCAAAGAAAAAGAATGTATTATTAACACTAGAAGGCTCAAAAGTCACAGACCCAAATTCAGTTGTGGAAAAATTCAATGAATACTTCACCTCACTAGCTGAAGACCTCATTCAAGTACACTGTCAAGGACCAGTCCCAAGTTTCTCCAGCAAGTCAGTGACCTTCAATGCTTCTATGTATGTGTATGAAACAAACCCCAATGAAATTATAAGTAAAATTAAATCATTAAGCAATAAAATGTCAAGTGGTCTTGATGAAGTACCTGATTTCATATTAAAAGCATGTGCTCACCACATAGCAAACCCCTTGGCAAAAATTTTCAACCTCTCTTTAAAAACTGGTGTATTCCCAGATATTTTTTAAAATAGCAAAAGTTTCACCACTGCTAAAAAAAGGTTCTTCTGAAAAAATATCAAACTACCGACCCGTGTCACAGTTAAGTTCCTTCTCAAAAATTCTAGAAAAACCTTTCTATGACAGGCTTTTAAGTTTCATAAATAAATATGCACCTCTTACAGTACAACAACATGGTTTTAGAAAGTCTAAATCTACACAGACAGCAATTTTCGAATTTTAAAATCCCTTGATCAACATAAATTAGCTGCAGGACGAGGAGTAAGAGGTGTAGCACATAGCTGGTTGTGTTCATACCTAAAAAAACCGCAGGCAGAAAGTATCATTTCAGTATGAATTCAACAAAATGAATAAAACAAGAAAAAACTCCTTTCTTTCTAGGGAATTACCAATAAAATATGGTGACCACAGGGCTCAATCCTAGGTCCACTACTCTTCTTGATTTATGTGGACGACTTAGTTGAATATATGAGTCCCACAAAAACTATCCTGTTTGCCGATGACACCAGCATATTGCTCACTGGATCCAGTCCAGAAACTTTGTGGTCCACAGCAGAAAGTTCTATGAAAAGACTCTCTGAGTGGTTCACAAAAAAACAAACTCATTATAAATACTGAAAAAACTGTGTGTGTCGATTTTCATTTAATTCCTCCAACTAATCAAATGTCTATTCAAGCCCAATTAAAAAATGATCCCCTAGAAAATGTAAGTGTCACAAAATTCGTGGGTCTTTGGGTTCAGCAAGACTTAAAGTGGGACACACATGTAAATAACTTGTGTAGAAAACTACGTTCTGTGTGCTATGGCCTAAGAATTTTAAAGGCAACAACAAGCAAAACAACAGTACTGCAGGCATACTATGCACAGTTCCACTCATTAATCCGATATGGGATCATTTTCTGGGGATACTCAACTCATAGTGTAAAGGTTTTTAGAATGCAAAAAAAGAGCTTTAAGAATAATTTGTGGCCTTAAAGAGATGGAGTCCTGTAAATCCCATTTTACTGAGCTTGGTGTTCTAAATGTTCCAAGTTTATTCATTTATGAAACTATCTTGTTCACTAGGGACTACCTCCTGAAAACAGGCAAACTGCTACAGAACAAAAGTGTACACAAATATACATCAAAAATATCACAAAACAACCACCTATCAGAGGAGCATAATTAACATTGGTGTAATACTACACAATAAGATACCAGAGGAAATAAAAAATACTACTCATCCATTATTTAAAGCTAAACTAAAGGCATTTCTAATAAAGCACTGTTCCTATTCTGTCAGAGAATTTCTGAATAAGTAACAAAATTAATTGTAGTAGGTACCTAATTTTAATTGCTAATAGTATGTATTATTGTAACTTATGTTTGACCTGTCCAATATCAATTGTACAATTTGTGCTATATGATAAAACTGGACCAATAAAAAATCAAATCAAATCAAATGTAATATTGGTCTCGAAGATTAATCGGCTGCAAGAGAATTTGAACTTTCATATATAATGTTGATCATTTTTGGGCGTGTTACACTTTAAGATACATCACACAAATGTGACAGTAAAATTTTTAATAACGACATAAATGTCTGATCATCTGGGCTAGAAATTCTTCAAATGATCACCCTCACAGGGTTGGTTTTTAAATGACAGTCAAACGCTCTGTGATTTTAAGAAATTCATCATGCATTCTCGCACATAGTTCATCTTGTGTAAAAGGAAATTTACTTTGAAAGTAACGCTTTTGGAACCGCCATTCTCAAAATTTCCCGGCGACCTGTTAGAAATTAGTTCGTTTCATCCATGGAGGTAAAAATTTTCTACATCCATGGTTTCATCAGGTGCCAGGGAGTGCCAGATAGGCACCTGTTTGCTAACAGGCGCCACTGCACTTGCGCAGCTACGATGACGCAGGTAGCCCGTACGATTGATTGATTTTTATTGTTGTAGAGGCCTCAGAGATCATCTGAGGCATTACGTCAATATTACACAGTATAAATGTTACACAAATAATTACAAAAACAAGAAAAATATTACACAATATAAATATTACACAAATAATTATGGTACCTTCACACAAATACAAAACAGAGAAACTTCTGGTACAAATTGATATTGCATAGTAAATTTGGCCAATTACAGACTTACTCATATATAGAAGCATATAAAAACTGATCACAAAATGTAGTCATACCATATTCTTTGCCTCCCTTAAAAATTCATCAGTTTCATAAACATGAAAGGATCTTACATTACGTCATAAAAGAAACAAGACATCAGAGGATAATCCAAGAGCATCGGAATTTCGTGAACCATACTAAAATGCATAATTTAGCTTAAAGTGCACATTCGGATGTAAATTATCTTGGAGTACCAGTACTATATTATCTCGTGTTTGATGCTTTATTATGGCATAATGCCATACGTTCTAGAAGATGAAAACGTGCACTTGAAATGCAGCAAACAGTTGAAAGCACCCAGTAGTTGGGAATTAAACACTTCGTTTCAAATAAATGGATTGCCTCAGGGGAAAAGAGTAATAAAAGCCAAATTTCTTTAGCAAACCGCCAAAAATAACTTCATTGTTCTGCAAGGCGACTAATGCTTGACTGTTAGAAAGGTGGAAATAAAATCTGAAACTAATAACTTATTTTAGCCTTCCGTGATTATGTGAGTGTGTTTTAAATTCGCTTGATAGCTCCCGGCCGCATAAATTCGTTTTGTTTTCATTTGACGTGAGAGCAATAAACAAAGAAACAGCAAAATCATTAAACGTAAACACGGGTCACGTGGAGACTACCCTCCCCCCCCCCCCCCCTACAACTCAAGAGTCCTCTGTCACGGATCTACGACATTTCCGAACCAGGTCAATACTAGATAGTGGCGCTACCCCCTCCCCTCCCCCAACCCTCCGGCGTTTAGGGTAGGCCGCTAAAAATTAAATCGGCTTTTCAAAAAATGTTCGTTTTGTAGCGCATATCTTTCTGCAGAGTATGATAGATAAAACATGTATCTTCGAGAAAATGTAAGACATGTTATTTGGTCTTTAGTGTGTAAAAGTGCTAAAAAAAAAAGAAAAAGAAAAACACTCGCAATTGAAGCTGGATAGGATTATTATTTGTAACCAGGAGAACACGAACTCTTCAGAAAATTTGCACTCTTTATTGCCTATTAACTAATAGCTTGCTATTTTGTATGACATAAAATTAAATATAGGAAACATAAACTAGTAAAGACTAGAGACAAGTAAGACACAGTACACATTTCTCCAATCCTGAAGTTCTAACGTTTTTTACTCTCTAATCGTGCTACGGCTTTACATGGCGTGGTTTCCTTTCTGCGAAAGAATCTCTTACCTAATCGAAGTTCGTCAAACCTTCTGCTACTTGAAAAAAAACGAAATGTCGTTGTCTAATACTGAAAAAAACTGTTAATACAAATAGTACCAAAGACTACTGTTGTTTCTGGAGCTGATTACGTGTATTTTGTCACTGTCTGCTAGATAATGCGAAATAGGCCTGTCTAATATTGCAGCAATTGTAATACACCTCAAATAAACGAGACTGCTTTGGAGCAAATGGTCATTTTTACGACACGACAGAATATAATTCACGAAGAACCACTATCAAATGCCTATTAGGCCTACCAGAAGTAAAAAGCTTTATCTTAGGAAATAGTTTCACATTTCATTCATACGCACCAGCTACTCAGCCTCTCCTTCCTCGTTCTAACAAACAATCTTGTCTAATCAGTAATACTGTTAATATTCTTTCCTGTGTCAAAACTTATTGTCCCGTTAACTTCAATAACCCTGCTACAATCTCCGGTTATTCCGCGTTTGTTCTCCGATTAGGCATTATTACGTGTTCGCACAACGCGTTTTCCGCGCTACTCACAGAATAGAACTTAAGGCCTACTGGCTGGGGACTGTACAACTGGTCCTTACTAGTGTAGAGGTCTGGTCAATAACTTTCTATCAAAATTTCGTTTTCTTGGATACACCGAGAAGGTAACAAGTAATCTTTCTTACCTGTTAGTCGTTCATTTCCACTCAGGTAGTCTGAATCTATGGTTATCACTAGTAATTATAACAATGCTGATCATTTGCAAACCCAGTCAACCACACAAACAAACATTGTCATTCAGCCGTTCGGCTTTATTCCGCCCAACTCGTATGGCCCCGTCCCCTTTTGTCTGCAGGGAAGTTTACTTCTAGATGCGACGGGGATTCCCTTGGCAGACACATCACGTACACTATGCACGCATTTAAAAATCAGCTTATGATTCATTCAGAAATCAACTTAGAATGTGTTCAAAAATCAACAGGGATGTGTTTCAAAATCATATGACTAATCGATAGACCAACGTGCGCTGGATGCTTGTCGCTTTGTGAAACAAGGTTTTTTCCTCAAGAATTTGGCTCCCCCGCCCCCTCCCCTCCAACCTCGAAATTGCCGCCTGGGCAGACACCCCGGTTTGCCACCCCCCCCCCCCCCCCACCACTCCCGTCCCTCTACCGCGCCCTAGATCGGGGCCTGTTGCGCATGAGTGAATCTGGAAGCTTGGGTGCGCCAGTAAAATTTTTCCGTAGCATCTGGCTACTTGATGCTACTGCTTATACAGCTAAAAACCACACTTCCTCAGCCAGAAGCGGGAGAAGGTACTACACATACGCGACTCAACAGCGCATGCGCAAGAGTCCGCTCGCAACTGCGCAAAGGAATTTAATGTAAACAGTTGTGACGTCGAGCTCCTCGGAGGTAATTTATTGTTCTGAAGCATTGCATAGTCTTCCTAATGCCTTTGACACACTTTGCTGTTGGCAGGCGTTTGTATGAGCACTGTGTTTTGTTGTTGTATATGGCGCACTTCCTTTGTAACTTAAGTTTTCTTTTTTTCCCTCTCGTTCATGTCTTATTGCTGCAGTATTATTCTGCAGTACCGGCATACCGTAATACCCTTTGTTAGAATATTGGTTCTTACAGGCCAAAGTTACGAAAATTTAACTGAAAACTAAAACAATGAAAAATTCCCGGAGTTCTAAAAAATTCCCATGTTTTTCCCTGTTTTCTGTGGGATGAAAAAATTCCCGGGTTTGTCCCAGATCTCCCGGTTTTCTCGGGTCGTATACACCCTGTCCATAATTGGCCCAAGACCACAGCATCATAAAGAATGTACAAAGCTAAATAGGCAGCATCTGTTGTGTTTAGCCACTGAGTCCGGATCATACTTAATTTTATACTGTGGATTTGGCTACATCATATTTGTCAAGTTTTTCGTCGATTCATGGGTGGTCTGCATATACAGGGTGATCAAAAAGTCAATATAAATTTGAAAACTTAATAAACCACGGAATAATGTAGATAGAGAGGTAAAAATTGACACACATGCTTGGAATGATATGGGGTCTTATTAGAACAAAAAAAAAAACGAAGTTCACAAAATGTCCGACAAATGGCGCTGGACAGCAAAACTGCTACCGTGACGTGTGAGAGGTACGCTGATATGTTACAGAATTGCATCATGCCCAGCCTGGCTGATAAACACCTGCTGGAACGTACGATGTTTATGCAGAATGGCGCTCCATCCCATACTGCTTGACCCGTGAAAGATTTCTTGCGCGCGTCGTTAGGTGATGATCGTGTGCTCAGCCGCCACTTTCGTCATGCTTAGCCTCCCAGGTCCCCAGACCTCAGTCCTTGCGATTATTCGCTTTGGGGTTACCTGAAGTCGCAAGTGTATCGTGATCGACCAACATCTCTAGGGATGCTGAAAGACAACATCCGATGCCAATGCCTCACCATAGCTCTGAACATGGTTTACAGTGCTGTTCACAACACTATTCCTCGACTATAGCTATTGTTGACGAATGATGGTGGACATATTGAGCATTTCCTGTAAAGAACATCACCTTTGCTTTGTCTTACTTTGTTATGATAATTATTGCTATTCTGATCAGATGAAGCGCCATGTGTCAGATATTTTTTGAATGTTTGTGTTTTTTTGGTTTTAATAAAACCCCATGTCATTCCAAGCATGTGTGTCAATTTGTACCTCTATATCTGCATTATTCCATGATTTATTCAGTTTTCAAATTTATACTGACTTTTTGATCACCCAGTATTTATGACAATGTTATTTTAGCCTCAGTCTTCATATTTATTAAAAATGTGCTATGTATATCAGTTAACCTTTTGCATTTCTGCAATGCACACTATGTCCAAATCTTCAGTTTTTCTCTTTTCTCTAATACATTAGAGGAGGGTCATTTTTGAATGACATCACTGGTATAAAGGCAACATTTTGTGACTGTAGACTGAAAATAAAGAAAGAAATTCCATCCTACTGGTATGCTTCAAAGTTCAAATTTAACACTGTACTGGATTCTTGTTAGTGCCATTTAGCATTCAGTTTTGAAATGCAACAATTCATCTCCAGTCTTTATTGCTTTTCTCAACAAAAGTTTAGTTTTGGTGTCTGTGAAAAAAGAAAAATTTAACAGAGAAGTGAAACAGTGAAATACTCATTGTAGAGGATCTATGATGTGGTGTTCGGTAAGCATACAGAATCCATTCTCTTAGATTCCTAGATTTACTAAATTCTTTCAAGCACAGGTAAAATATGGAGTAATCCACATATTATCTCTAATTGCCAGATTGATAGCTTGCAAAACATCACTACAAAATTTATTCATTTGTTGTATTACATTACTGTGAAGACGGTTTGATGATTATTGTGAAGGCACTTAAATATGATTTGCAGAGTATCCATGTAGATGTAGTTCCAAATGATTAACTAAAAATACTGACAGTATTTATTGCAGAAAGATTTCCAAATTCAGTGATTCATAAATAAAAATTGTACAGGGCAATTCAAAATCAAAATAGTGAGTAAATGGCTATAGCGGTTTAATACATAGCAATACTTTGGTAATAATTACAGAGGAAGAAAGTTCTAAATTTTGATTAATGAGCAAGTGACTTCTAATCAAATTGGAGTATTATTGCCTCAGCTGTGTGACTACATTGTGATTTTCTGTCATGAAGATCAGAGTTTGTAGTAACTGACAGAAAGTGATCAAGAAAAACAGAAGGGACATCTGGTATTCTCCAAAAAGCATTACATTTAGGAGACAATCTGAGTAGCCTTCCTACATTGTTTACAGATGATGCTGTCATCAACCATCTAATAATTCCATCAGAAGATGAAAAACAATTGCAAAACAATTTAGACAAGATATCTGCATGGCGCAAAAAGTGGCTATTGACCCCAAATAATGAAGAGTGTGAGGTCATCCATTTGAATATTAAAAGAAGTCTATTAAACTTTGATTACATAATAAATACTAAAATCCAACAGCTGTAAATTCAACTACATACTTCAGGATTACTATTACAAACAACATAAATTGGTACAATCACGTAGATAATGTTATGGGTTAGGAAAACCAATGGCTGCAATGCCTTAGCAGATTATATTGTTAACGGATGAATAAAGAGATTGATTGATTGATTGAGATGCAATAGTTCCACTAAAGAGTCTGCCTACACTACACTCGTCTGTCCTCTACTACAGTATTACCAGATAGGATTGACGGAGGACAACAAACAAGTTCAAAGAAGGGCAGCTCGTTAGGTACTATTGCAAAATACCGGAGGGAGTGTCATGGATATAATATGCAAGCTAGTGTGGCAATTAAAAAAAAGCGTTTTATATGGGAGCGAGTCACTGAATTTCAGTCATTAACTTTCTCCTCCAAATGTGAAAATATTTTGTTGACGCCCACCTACATAGACCACTGTAATAAAATAAGAGTTCTCAAAGAAAGATTTAACTTTACATTTTTCCCACGCAATTTCTGAAAATGGAACAGTAGATAAATTCTGTGAAAATTGTTAGGTGAACCCTTTGACAGGTATTCAAGACTGGACAGACAGACATAATTGTAGATTAAGCACAGTGTATCAGAAGCCAACAAGTATGCAGCTACGATATTTGAAAAATTCTGTGACACAAACAAAAATGACTTGTTCCATAAAAAAAAGCATTCTGCATGTTAGAATTTGACAATTGTCATTCTGTCACCACACTGCAGAGTTTCATCAGCAAGACAATCAATGAAATGGTCAAAACATGTGCAGGTGGCATTGGCTCTTCGAACAAATGGGCATTTGCGCAAAGGAAAAAGTTCAGGCTGGCCATGTTTATCAGAAAAACACATTGTAAGAGCATGTCTTTCATTTGAATGTAGTTCAGGAAAAGGAAAGTACAAAGCACATTTTTAATTAACACCTTCCAAGCAATTGGATAATACTGGAAAAAATGATGTGTTCTGCTTCTGGGCATCTGTATTTCTGAACATGACATCCATAGTTTTAGTTTTATGGAGTTATGTAAAAAAACTTGTGAGTGTGCTTCCTTAGCTGAAAATAATTCCAGACCTCAAAATCCACATTTATGATGTACCTGCATCAGTCACCCCACATATACTTCAGAATATATGGCGTAAATTGGATTTTTGTTTAGACATTGTCTGTTTGATGAGAGGGAGTCATATAGAACACATATAAAGTACTGTGTATAAAAAAGTTTAACTTCATTTTACATTCTCTGTAATTCTTGTCACTGTACCATGCTCCACCATCCCCATCCATGAAATAAACCTTTGTCAACAGGGGAGGGCACTTCCTCAATGGGCAGGATAAAACTTATCATATTGCAGCAGTTTAAATTTTCGGGTAGAGATTGTTTCTCCACATAAGTTGCTGGGCTTGTGGAGAGTTGTCTTGATGGTTTATAGGGTAGCAACAGGAAAATTTGTAAGCTTCATTGAGCAGTTAGAGGAGATACTAAGATTTGTGAAGTTTTTGTCTGTGGAGATTTCAATATGTATCTCATCTCTCATAGTTCTGATTGAGTGTACCTAGCGTTACTGATGTCCAGATACAATTTAACCCCCTGAGTTACATTCTCAACAAGAACAGAAGGATATAGTGCAATAACAATAATTTATTTCTAAATCCATCTGGCTTCTTGAAATAAATGTGAGCTCCTCAATAAATGGTCTATCTAACCATGATAGTCAAATGACAACAATAGAGCATCCCCATCAACCACATTTAACTAATAATGGAAAAGGAAAAATTTCACATAATTATAAATACTGACTTGGTTACACTATTTGGCTTCAGTTTACTCGATGAAAAATGGAAAGTACTTTGCCAAGGACACAAATTAGCTGAGAAATTTATGCTTTCCTAAAAATATTCTCATAACATTTGCTTTCCCATTTTATTTTACAATAGGACAGGGACATTTACAGTCAAGGCCAAGAAAAAGGATGTCAGGCATCTGCGTTCATAATATCTTGTGTTAGGAAGAGATTGCTTTCTTTAATGCAAAGGACTAGCTCTAACCACGAATTAAAAATGTGCTATAAGCATATCTTAAAATTCTTCAGTGTGCCATCTAAAAGGGAAAAAAATACATACTATGCACAAAAAATCCAAAATTCAATGAACAAGGTATGGACAATCTGAAGCATTATTAGTTATGAAATGAATAAACCCAGGAAGGTATGTGATACTGAACTCCCAGACGATAGTAAAAATCATTGGCTACTAATGTAATAAAGTTTCCTTAACAGTAGCTGAAAACACGAAAATAAAAAATTTCCAGTCTGAAGAAGATCCAACAAACCTACTCATGTTTGCACACTCTCATCTATGAGAGAGATCAGAAAAATCATTAGATCACAAAGTAGTAGTAACTTTTCTGGTTCTGATGGTGCCTCAGTCAAGGTGTCTTGTGCTGTCTTGGTAGTGGAAGTTCCTCAACCAGTATTCTACCTTTGGTAGCTTGATTGACGCTTGATGATGATGATCTTCCTGTTGTGAAAGTTTGTTATAAACTTACATCAAATAATGTACCAAACTGCAGTAATTAATTTTCAGACTCTTCAATTGCATTTATAATCAGTGTTCCCTGTCTGATGATCTGCTTTAACACAATTAACAGTCTAAACACTCATGCCAAACTGCATTTGTAGCCAGCATGTCGTGAAATTCTCTACATGTACATCTGCTTCTACATTCATTCTCTCCAAGCCATTGCAAGGTTTGTACCACTACTAGTCATTTCCTTTCTTGTTCCACTCACAAACAGAGCGAGGGAAAAACGACTATCTCTATCCCTCCATATGAGCCCCAATTTCTCTAGTGGCACACTTATGTCCACAATTTATTATAGGTTGTGTGAATTCACAATATATACCACTTGAAACAGAGCAAGCTGGAACCTTCCATTTGTCCATACTGCACCCCTATTAATAATTAATTTTTTTATTCTTACTTTTCGTTCAGGAATATACAACGTACTTGTGTACTATGCACTTGAACCTGAATTTATTAAGACTTTTATCAGGCTTTGCCTCACTTAAATTCATTATTCGGGCTTAGATTTCCAATATCCTGATTTCATTAGTATAATCACTTTTAATGAAAACCATGTTCATTACAAGTTACAGACAAAGGAAAACTTTACTACTGGATGACTTAGGGGACTTGGACTTAGTTAATATGTCGAGTTGAGAAAGTGACGTCACTTATACAAAGAGGGGCTTTCCGATCTTAGAGTAACATATTTCAGTTTCTGTGAATTTAAGAAATAACCGTAATCAATTTTCGAACACTAGTGTACCTAAAATTACCTTCGCCATTTGTACCATTATGCCTATCACATTCCAGATTTTACCAACAGACTTTCGTTATCCTGTTTTTTTTTCGGAATCACGTGGGTTATTCCCAACACAGTTGTATCAAATGGTGTCATCTTTTGTATTTTCCTAAACTACTGCATATTTTTTAAACCAAATTACTGTGGTGACATATAGATCATTCAAATTAGTGATGTCTAACCTAACCGTTTTTCAAACCATTACGTTGTTTCCAAAATCACAAAATGCTCTTACGGCAGTCTTTATAAAGTACTCCCACCCCAGCATAATCCATCTGCAGCAGTTACTATACAAATATTACTTTACTTTATTACCAAATAACTCATTGTACCAGGGGTGGGCAATTGTTGTAGCTCGAGAACCACACCTTTTAAAATGTCTAGATTCCTTAGTTAACTTTATTATATTTCAGAAAAGGTCGGTTCTTCATTAGGCACATGAAAATCGTCATTGATTTTATGTTTTTTCGGAGGTTCGTGACTTCACTACGGTCGCGCACGTGAAGGAAATCTCGGTTGAAGGCGGACTTTTCGGATTACCCTGGCGGTCACACAAAAACCCTTAGTGGACCGCATGTGAGCTGTGGGCCGCTATTTGCCACCTCCTGTACTATGCTTAACATCTCCACGTTACTGTCTTGAGTGGAGTCTGCGGCTGGTAAGTAAATGAGCAACGACTACCGGTATGTGAAAGTCTGGGCTCAGATATCGTTACGGTAACATATGCGTAAAAGTCTGCTGCCAGCATTCACACACACAATACCCACACTTCTGAATCTTAGAATCATGTAATTTCGTCATCTTGCATCTGTGACTTATGAATGCGCCATGGTAACAGCCGTGAGTTATATGTTGTCGGAAAAGCACACAGCTTACAAAGCGCGCCCGTAATTGCTTTAGAATAAGCCAAACAAGGATATAACGACAGCCAATCCAATCGAAATGTTCTGTTTATACATTCTACGTTATTGCTGAAATTATAATTTCGTCACGGTTGTGATCGATTCAAAAAAATCTTTTACTTTTGGGAATCTGCGTTCTCGTTGTTTAAAGGTAATTGGCGACACGGGAAACACTGACTAGCACACCGCTATTCTTTTCATCCAAGCATTTGAAGCCAGTAGAGGTACTAGCTAGGTCTGTTTTTTCTCCACCTGTACAATTACTGGGATTTGTAATAGAAATATTTGAATTTGGCTCAACCTTTTCTTGGGATATGTCATAGCAGGTAGTATTTTTTCGAGCCCCTCACTTTCTATGTTCGGTTTTCATTCGTTTGAGGTACAAAAAACTACGAATGCCGGTTATTTTTTCATTCTATTCACAATGTTTTTACACATTACAAGACACAAACATCTAAGTGGATCATATACATGCACCACTGCCCCGTACAACTCGTTGTTGGCTATGGTTATGGAAAAATTGAGAAATAACTTCATTCGCTGCTGACAACATTCTTGTGCTGTACTGTTCAACTGAATTTCGTGACATCGCGCTATAGAGACATTCTTGCTTAAATGTGGTGCTTATCTGCAGTAGA
Source organism: Schistocerca piceifrons (assembly GCF_021461385.2). Lineage (NCBI taxonomy): Eukaryota > Metazoa > Arthropoda > Insecta > Orthoptera > Acrididae > Schistocerca > Schistocerca piceifrons. Next base: position 585,530,881 of record NC_060141.1, on the reverse strand, counting down.
GATTATGAAATTAAATGAAGGCTACTATACAACAATTATTCAATGAACACCACGCACTGTTAGACAGCTTACAAGGAACCCCTTAAGTGTGAGATCGCGAAAGGCCACTGATCTTTAAAACATTCGACGCCTCAGATATTCTCTACCCAACATTCGACACCTCACATATTGTCTACCGTGGAACGTCGATGTTGGCTTCAAAGGCACCAGGTGGTGGGGCTGAAGGTATCAAACGGTGGGCACAGCATGAGGCTGCAGAGCGTAGTTTAACTGTTTAGTTGAAGAGTAACACGCTACAGTGCTAGTGATGTTGAAACAAAGCACAGTAATGGCAACGATAAACAAAGCAAACATTGATTAACCTACAACAACAGTTGCCAGAGTTGACATTTCACCAGAAAGGAACACAAGGAATGTAGCAGAGTAGGAGAGAAATGGCAGGTGACACATTAATGTTTCCGCAAGATAAGTCAGTGGAATGTGTGGTGTCGTATACGCTCGACTTTGCAGGCAATGTACATGAGGAGTACAATGACGACGACACGTGCTTTAACAAGTGAAAGTGGTACTGAAACAGGTGTCGAGGTGTGTAGTTCATCATCCTTATTGGACAGGGAACCACAAATCCTGTCTTCAATGAGACGTAGTAAAGGACAATCGTTGTCCAAGGCGTGGATATTAAAGTAAAATACGGTAATAATAAGATTATCTGCAGCATAGTAAAAAAAGTTATGAACATATTTCGAATAAGTCCGCTGTAATATGACCATGCAGTACATAAGAAAAGCTACAAATATTCGAGGGAGGACAACGTGCACTTGTTACAAAAACTGGTGTTCATGCGTTTCAAGGATGCTCAATATAGTTTACAGGATGCGCGTGATTGTGACCTGCTATGTTATGGACATGAAATTGCGTGCTACATAGATTACAGTAATTTCAAGGGAAGCAGTTAGTGGTTGCATAACTTCAAACAGTTTTACAGCATTGAAAGACGTAAGATACCGAAATTTCAAACAAAGAATCAATTTGACGATGCAGAGCAAAATGCGGAAGCAGCCCAAAAATCTGTAAATGAGACAGACAGACTTATCCCATCGTTTTGCAAGGAATTTGTTTTCAATTCCGACCAGTTGTGGTTTGAAGAGGAAATGCTTACGAAAGGAAGTCTGGGAATTATAGTTACTTAGAGAGTTGTATCTAGATTAACTAACATCAGTGCCTTAACATATTTGTATACAATTATGCCACCTGTTAATCTGGGTCATAAATTGGCTGGAAAGCTATTTATCATGTAGCAAGAAGTTGGCGATGCTCTGTCTGCTACGATTCATTCTCGTGTACGTGATCTTGCGAGGGAAGTATGGAATATTTAGGTCACAGCAACCAAGAGTGGGAAAATGGGCGTAAGAACTACAACTAAGGCAAGAGCACTGCTTTGGGCAATAGCTGGTCAAAGTAACTTGCTTTTGCTTGATTCCTGATTTATGCACTTGTATAAAAATCAGACTCCTTTAGAGCAAACTACACCTCCTGAAAAGTGTGTTATATTATAATTCATAGTGCCTGAAATCACTGGACAAATTCTGCTTCTGGATGTTTGTTTTTTCCATGCCTACAAAACATATTATCACACTGTCTACAGCTACAACTTGAAGGATAGGCAATTCCAAGATAAGCTCCACGACAAACTGTTTCGCTTTTGGCTGCATGTCATCACTTTCTATCAGTTTTCATCACCCTGTTACACCAAGATGATGCTACATGCATTACTTAAGAGTGGATACCTAGCTGAACGCCCTGCCCAGTTTGTAACACTTGTAGTGTAATGAGGCTCCTATCCCAATTTGGATATCGAATTGATATGCAAATTAATGAAATTGATCAATTAATTACCCCCTCTCACCCTCCCACCCCAGATGATGTCATGCGTTTTTCTCAACCAGCACGTGGGTTTCACCCTTACCCCTCCTCCTTCCCCACCTACCCTATTTGCGGGAATAACGAATTTGGCGAGAATTTCGAATTTTGGTGGGAATTTCTTTGTTCCAGGGCTGTGCCAACAAACCCACCCCACCCCCTATCTGGAAATTGGAGGGAAATTAAAAATGGCGGTGCCTTTTGTGGGACTCTAACGTTGTTCTTCTGGACAGAGAGCTCAAGTGTACCCCACAATACATGGAAACTGTCCAAATGCAGAAGACAAAGGTTAGGTTAGTGTACTTTATTTTTTTGGTTGGGTCCTAATTACATAATTAATCACAAAGATTAGCCCTAATTACACAACTATATGCATAGCGCTAAAATCGCAATGCAGCTCAAAAATTGACGATGCCATACAACTGGTGTTATCCTGGTGGGAAAAAATTTCACAATACACCTCAAAGCTAGTGGCAGACATGCTCTACCCTTCACCTATAGACTGGTGGGAAAAAAGGGTGGAGTGAGAGGTGCTATGTTTTTGATGGGAAATATGTTCAGCTGATGAGATGCTGGTATCAGACAGAGAGGAGTTTACTAAGTGTATTACCTGTAAACATACAGCTGAGGAATGTATCTATCACTGTTTGACGTCAAAGTTCACTACAGACATCCACTTGACAATCGTCCTGCAGCCCAAATAATCGAAATCAATAAACGGTACTGAAACAGTTGGAAAACCCTTCGGTGCTCTAATTACACATCGAAATTGTTGTGAAGAAACAAAAGTAGCACTCGTAATGAAAAGATCATAGTGCAACACATGTACTGGGAAAAATCGCCGTCCAAAAAGATTGCAGATAGTCCACTCAGCGTAAAATTGAGAAAAAGAACTTCCACTACTTTGGTGCGAAAGCTGAAGATCACCACAGAATGTCCCTGTTATTTCGAAACTGTCATCAAAGGGAAGAAAAAGCGAGAATTTAAACTCCAAAGATAAAATATCTATGTTAAGCAATTTCTTTTAGCTTGATGGACAAATCACACGACCTGAGAGTGTCTCTTGCATGCAGATCTGTGTCTGTAAATAAACTGTCATGCACACGTGCAGTACAGACATTTCAGACACATGCATAACATTACAGATTACAATATTTCACGCCATGTCGAAAAAAAAAACACAAATATTTTATATTTGACAACAACGAGCTATAATTCAAGAGGACACTATAGCAAGCCCGTTTTACAAACACAATGCTGTATCACACTGGCGTTTATGAAACGAATCATGAGAGCCTGTCTTGTAATAGAACCTCCTACAAGATTTTATCGCCTCTCTCTCCCAATACATCAAATTCAAATACCGTCTGTGTGCTTACATTTGACATTTTTGCTCTATAATTCCCCTCTACCGACATGTCTGTAAATTTTCCATCACATAGTAGATTCTTGCATTCTAATTTTGCAAGCCCATTTCACGCAATCTCGTAATACGTCGGGAAAAAATCACTATCATTTCTCGGTTCCACAATGTGCTATAATTCAAGTGATGTCTATTTTATAATTAGAGGTTATGACGTATGAAATAATACAGGACTTGTGGTCCCACCTCTTTTTTAAACACACAATCGTGACAATAATAATAAAAACAGTTATGATCCCCTGATAACAGATACAGATGATTTCTATTAGTTTTATAAGCAAAATTGGCATAGTTTTGAGAGAACTATCTGCATCCAAACTTTAACTGCTACTCCTTGTATTAGAACCTCCTATAAGATTTATCACACCTCTCTCTTCTGATATATCAGAAAACAAATACCATCTGCATGTTGACATCAAGCACATTACATGTACACATATCACTCCATTGGAGCAAGTGGTCAGTGCTCAAAGTCATTTGCCCAGATCTGTGTAAAGTTTTGTCGACTGTACTGAAGGAAGACCATATCCAACAGACTATCAGTCACAATAGGTGGTTCCTGTATTGTTCCTTCATAAATAGTTTGATCCATTGTTTTGTTGGCTGTAATACATCCAAGCACTGTATGACTACAGCTTTGTACACTGTCATACACTTTGTTTTTCTACCGAGACTTTGAGATCTGTGTCAGGTGCTAAACCAACATTAACATGTTTCGATCCATTGGCTCTCACAGAAAGTTGAACATAACATGGCGTAAACTGTGCAGCTCCCACATTACACAGGTTGGTAAAAATAAAACACAGAGGCAATGTTTCTCATTGACAAAAATGTGGAAGACATCTCAACATATGGAATCTGTAAAGAGTTTGCAGCATTATAGAGTATTTCCAACAGCTATCCGAAGGTAATGACCTATACAATAATCTCATCTTCCACAGCTACGGGGTAGCAGATGTCTCATGTTCTATTTTGAAGAGCATTGTTTCCTCATTTTGCAGTCATGTACATGATTACTGTTCTGGTGTTGACCATCACTGGAAGGTGCTGTTCACAACATGCGCGTGGTAGTAGAAATAAAAAGAGGTACTGTTATCTCACTGATTAAAAGAAACAGACATGTGGAGGGCATTGCAGCATATGGAAACAGGACGAGTCTGCAACATCGAGGAATGCTTCCAAACAACTGCCTGAAGGGGATGACCAGTTCATTTAATAGCATGCTCCACTGTGTCAAGTAGCAGATATCCAGTGTCCCGCCAAAGCTCCCTCCATTTCAACCAACTGGTGTCAGTCAATCATTATGTGGTAATCAACGGTGTACCAGTGGACGAACGTGATGGGAAGGACACCACTGATATGGGACAATGTAGTGTAATAAGCTGGCTCAAATGGCTCTGAGCAATATGTGACTTAACTTCCGAGGTCATCAGTCGCCTAGAACTTAGAACTAATTAAACCTAACTAACCTAAGGACATCACACACATCCATGTCCGAGGCAGGATTCGAACCTGCGACCGTAGCGGTCGCTCGGCTCCAGACTATAGCGCCTAGAACCGCACGAACACTCCGGCCGGCACTGTAATAAGCACTGCACTTGATAGCGCAATTTTACCAGTTGTTCCGTAATTTCAGCGCCAGAAAAGACATAGCAGAATGCTTTCCAGTTCCTGTATCACAGCCAAATCACCCCTCCACTACTTTTCAAGTAACGTATACTAGATATAATAGATTGCGACTGCAGATAGACGACTATGCAGTATGTCCATTTGGTCATATTCATCAAAGTATATCAGTTGTTACATAATTTCAACGCCAGCCAAAGACAGTAGAATACTTCCCAATTTGTGCATCATCACTAAATTACCCCTCCACTACTTCGCAAGTACTATATAGCCTACTAGATTGCGAATGCAGATAGATGACTGTGCATTACGTCCATTCAGCTATATACATCGAAGTATACCAGACAGCATCCTATATCGATGCAATTAGATTATCTACATATTTCCAGTGCATTGCTCACAGTGCAGAATTTATGATTACGACTGGCTACCTTTCCCTATGTGGATGGGCATCATGGATTATTCTCGCATTCATAGGATAAAGTCAGGGATTGACAGATCCCTCCCACATTGTCCTTGACATCCTCCTTGCAACACCAATCGTACCCACGCCACCCTTCCAAATGCACAAAATCTCTCCAGATGCATGCTTGTCGAGGAGGGTAGCTAGCACCTCTTATCGGTGTACAGTAGACATGAGAGTGTTGCGGTGATATGACAGATGATTACAAAGAAACATGTGGTTTATACATGATGGAGCTCCATACGGATGGAGTTTGAAACATTTCATGTAAATCAACCATGGTATCAATTCTGAAGCGTTATTTCATTGTCTTGAGTCAGCACCAGGAAAGTACTGGTATAAGAGAAATGATCGCAGAGCATAAACACAAACTCTTATTGTTACATGGTTCTGTGCCTAAAATGCAGTGGCGTAGCGTGGTTGTAAAGGTTGGGGAGACTCTGCAGTTATTATAGGGAGACAAAATAGTACAATAAACAATAATTTAAACAAATGAAACAAAATGCATCAAATAAAACAACTACTACGACTATTACTACTACTACCATTACCACTACCACTACCACCGCCACTAATAATAATAACCAACTTGTTCAAGAAACGATGACAGATTTGTAGAACTCCAGCAGCAAGAGAAGAAGCACTTACATTTTCTTGTATACAAGCGCAATGCGCCTGTCTTTTCTTTCCACGAATAAGTCTACAACTCGGTCTATACAGATCTGATCACTGGATAGCTCTCCAAGTAGTGTCTTTTCTATTGCTAACGTGCTCAAACACGACAGCCGGATGTTGGACATTGAATTCCTTAAATAATTCTTCACTCGTTCAAGAGTACTTATGCTTCGTTCACTGCTGGCTGTAGTTGCGGGTAGGGTCAAAACCAAACGCAGGAACTTCGTTATTTCGTCATAAACGGAGTCTAAATCATTGTTGACAATGTACTTTAAGAGGATTCTTGGAGATACGTGTTTTTTCTCATCAGCGTATGTGTTACATTGTTCATTTTCAAGTTGTTCTTGTTTGAAAAAAGGGCACTGTTCTAATAATTGAAGCAGTTTCAACTTTGGGAATTCTTTTTGATAGTTCGGGGTACACTTTTCGTTCAGACGTTCCACGAACTAAATTTGGGGAAAGTCTTGAAACCTCCTTTCCATCTGAACAATTTGCAAATCCAGTATCTCGTAAGTTAGTGCCCTGAGAGACGTATTTTGACTATCACAGAATGACAAGTTGCCATTCAAACACAAGCTGCATTTAATGCATTCATCAACGAATGTTTCCGTTCTTAATTGTCGTAAGTTTCTCAAAACAGTTCTTATTTCGTCGTGACAAGCAGTTATACTGACAGATTTTGACTGAAGAATATTAAAGAGATGATCAACGTAAACAAAGCACCCTCGGTAGAAGCAAAGCAAGTAGACAAACGTAGGACATCCGTCCGTCGTTTCGTTCCCACAGCACAGCTCGAAGATTCTGGGTCCAACTGAGAGTCTGTATCATCACATATATAATTAAAAACACTATATAGCCCTGAGAGATGACTAAATGTTGTTGAAACTGCCCTGGAACGATTGTTCCAGCGAGTGTTGCTCGCATATGGCAGTTTAAATCATTTCTCATTTAGCAATACAGTTCGTTATGATGATTTGCTGAAAAACGAATGGAATGCAGTAAGATCACTTACAAACACGTGTACTTGTCGTATGATTTTGGAGGCATGTAACAGTACCAAATTCAGTTGGTGTGCGTAACAATGAATAAGCGGCGCATAGGGACAGAACTGCTTCACCAATTGTTGTAGTCATCTTTCTCTGCCCGCTGTTACTGAAGCGCCATCATATGTTTGACTAACCACTTTTCCTTTCTCATTCCATTCTTTCAATACTGCATGAATAATGCTTGACAAACGTTCAGCAGTTTCACCTTCAGAAACATCGTAAAATCCAACGAATCTTTCCTCAATTTTGTCTGCAATACAGTATCTGAATATTATACTCATTTGACTCTTCCAACACACGTCTAATGTTTCATCAGCCTGTTTCGAAATGAAATTGCAGTTCTGAATTTCAGATTTTATTTTCTCATTAACTGCCAGAGTTATCATTTCTATTACATCATTCTGTATATCTGGAGAATTTCCTTTAAAGGTTGAAGATGATGACATCTGGTCTCGGATTAACTGCTCTCCTTGAGCTAGTAAATCCAACAATTCCTTTGTTACTGGAGGATTCGTCTTCTCGATGGCAGCGAAAGGCTAGTTCTTGTTTACAAAGAAATACAATTCCCTGAATAAGTCGAGCCAATACTCTCCTGCTGGATGCAACTTGTTTTTTTTATATTTTATTGTTGTCAGACGAGCGGCTTCAGAAATGGCGTGCTCAATTCTACTTTTGCCCAATAACTGAAATGATTGTTTGTTCTGCAGGCGACGTTATCATCTGATGCTTTTGTGCTTTCCTTTCGAAGTTCTTTCTTGTACAAATGCCCTCATTGCATCATTCCTTTTCACCACCAAACAGAAGAGATATATAACAATATAATCTGTTATTAACTGCATTCGCAGTCAGCCAAGCATACTTTTCGTACCAGGCTGTCTGAAAAGTGCGTTTTTGTTTGGCTTCAATTAAAACTACACTGAGTATACGAGTAGGTCGTTTGTCCTTCAATTCGCACTTTTTTCGTACGTTAATGAAGAAAAAGGCGTTTTTAATAAAAATTCTATAAGGTGTTCGGTTGTTGGCTCACTCATGTTGGCGACACAACGAAAATATGCACTAAAATCACACAAGAATGACTATGAACACAAACCGCGCGACTGTTCACTTCCGTGTTAAAAGCCAGCATAGAAGCGGCAGAGACTAGTCTCGATACCTGCTAGCAAGTGCAGCGCACCGGCCTTCGTGGAAGAGGGGAAGTGGTGGGGGGAGTCGAGAACGCCACCAAACGCTCAGGCGCACACAGCCAGGTAAGGGAAGGGAGGCAGAGCTGAGAGCAGTCGAGTCTCAAGCAGGCAGACACACCAATACTCTGGGTGCGGCGGCGCGGGCTACAAAACTGAAGTCTTCGCACATTTAGTGCTCTTAGAAGAAAATTGTTTATATTTTTGTTATGAATTACTATTGCATCTTTTCAAAACACGAATACAGGGGAGACTAAGTCTTAAAGTCTCCCCTCACGCTACGCCACTGCGTAAAATGTTATATTGTTAAAGCCAAATGGTTTCCGAAGTATTAGTCATGTAGAATGCAACCCTCTTATTACTCTCAAGCAGGATCTATTAGTCCAACATCAGACATACAACCACCCTGCAGGTTTCCTACCCAAATCACTATGGTGAAAAACTTTAAAACGATAAAAAAAATACTTCCTTCTACACTGTTCTGGTGTCCTAGGAAGGAATCGTCAGTGAATATCTGCCGCTCGAGTTGCTTATAAACCAACTGGAACAAAGTCAGGAGACTGCTGTTCTGTCTCTTAGGAAATTCATGGATTTTATAGATCTTTTTAGGTGAGACACGTACTTCTCCTCAATCACACTTCCTGCGTCAGTCATGCTTATCACTAATAGTAGTAGTAGTAGTATTGGTTTTGATGGATGTCCCACTAGGAAGTAGAGAGAGGAAAAACCGAAATGAGTATTTTCGGTAGCTGATACATTGAGGAACCATCCACGCTCTGTTGCACGAAAATGCACAAGAAAAAGCAGCAACTTCTTAAGAGGGAGTAAGCACCACGACCAGTAGCCAAAGGAGATGTAACAGTCTTACTGCTGTTTGCAGTAGCATCACTACAGCTCTGGTAGCATTCCTGTTGCACAAAGAAGTCCTAGACTGATGTTAAGAAGTTTTGCTCTCGTGTAGGGTAACATAGCAATTTCGTCCTAACACCATGTCTCTCAGGTACACCCCCATTACTCTATTGAAGGTGATACATATGACATTGGTCCACTTTCCTACAGAACATTCTTGGGAATGGTTTAAATCTGATAAACGCATTGATTCTTCTCCTTCATACTTAAGGAATAGCATTGTTTGTAAGAACCAACCGTAATTCGGTAATATCCATATTCGACTGCAAGTGTGAGAACACAGTTATGGACTGGGATACATATGTTTTGTTTGTTTTAATAAAGCGCTTGTGCTTAGTACTTATACTTACGTCGCCTTTGTTGAAGAATGTGTTATGTAAACCCATGTAGTTTACAGGAGGGGTTAAAAGGAATTCAGTAGAGCATAATTTTAATTTTTAAGCTTTTCTCGATCTTCAGTGTCATGGTACCCCCAATCCACCTCTATTCCCCACATTTCATGGTACCTTTTCTCCACAACAGTAACACATCCTATATATAATGCTTGAAAGCATACTTGGAAGTTACCAAGTGTTCTTTTTGGCATGAACCTTGTAAATAACGTGGGAATTTAGCATGCACATGTCTAAGGTCTGAGAAAAGAGTTTATTGTACCATTTCAGTGTTTTGTGAACACATCCCATTGAGTTAAGGAGAATGTTGCATTTGTCATCTGCATACATGTCACATAGACTTGTTGTAATCCAACACACATTTTGGTTTAAATTTTTCGATATTAGTTTGGCTGTCCATTTTCCCAGCTGATTTCAATTGAACTGTACGGCATTTGTCGACATATGTCTCTCTTGTCACGCCAATTCAATGCCGTCATAGTGCCTGTTCACCGAATTCCACTCTCCTCTTTGTAATTTGGCATCGAATTTTGGCCTACTTTTCCTGTATCCAGAGCTTTTGCTCCTCTTCCATGCAAGTGGTAGAAGAGTGAGGGATCTACGTACCAATTGTCCACATGTAGCATGTGCACTCTTCCCAAATAAGTTTCCAAAAGTATTGTCACTATATTGACACTAATTCCTAAATACATTAGTCTCACCTGACCACAATGTCACGCTTAGCATCAGTATGAACTAAGAAGTCAAGTACAAATCCCATTTTACAGTCACACAAAACAAATATTTTTATACAAAAACGACATGTTTTAAATGGAATATATTATTTGAAAGCCAAGCGCCCCTTGAACAGTAGGAGAATCCATCAATATAACCTTTCTGCGATGAAGTGAGTGGTGTTCTGAATTTGCAACGACTGATCTTACTTTGTACAGCCTATCACCACGGTCTAATATGCATTAGATTGTGCTATCATCTTGACCAGAACACTGTTATGGCAGAAATGCAGCTTTTGGAATAACAAATATCTGTTGCGAGCCATTATTTCACCCAAAATCGGAGTTTTGATGAGAGGATCATTTGACCAATATTTCGAATATTTCACATCTTTAGTTCTTGCCATAAGAAGAGTTACTGCCACGAAACAAAACATTTCTGCTACATATGTGTCTTTCCAGGTCTTCAAACGGATTTTCTCATTAACAGTAGTACTCTGAACGGTGTAGTGCCTATTAATCTCGTCGACAGTAACTGTGATTAATTCCTCCATGTAAAAAGCCTGAAAAACTTTTAGGGCGCTAGGATTTCCGGGAGTGTAATAGTCACACATGAATGTGTTATATTAAAATCACGAACGCTGAGATTCAGTTCTTTCTGAACCACTGAAATATCTCCGCAAACTTGCCTTTCTTCACAGGAGGCAGTCATCTTCATCTTCATTATCGCTGTCAATCCTAGCCTACTTCTCCAAGGCATCTGTATTCAACGAGGAAAACTGCTTTCCGGCCCATGAAGCGTCGAAGGACGCGAATCAAGAAGTAAAGAGTTCCCCGTTTCGAAGAAACAGAAAGCTCGCTTTCACTACCATTTTACGTGTGAGGATCCATTTCCTCGTTAAACAGCACGATCTTACACAATTTTAAACATAATGAGACATTGCCAGTGTTGGCAACTCTCCTAAACGAAATAAGCAAAATGTGTCTAAAAGATATCCAGAAAAAGCTTAAATGAAACAAGGTGTATTATAGTGTAGTTTTATTTTCGCAATAATTATACTGTGCAACAGATTAGCATGAATTTATTTTTACTTTCTTAATTTGGAATCTGCTGCCCATTACAGTAACACAAACAATTAAATGTAATGTATAATCAGACCCGCATTTTTAAGAGCTTAAAACGGATTATATGCAGCAATATACACGTTAATTCAAACATTAATTTGTATCCATGGAACCTACATTTACTATTGCTTCATACAAACTAAATGGACATTTTATATTTCGACGCAAAAATGTACGGAAATCTTCATAACATTTGCTCCCGCTCAACTTTCTTTTTTCCATAATAAAACTGTAAATAATGTTTCTGTAAGGTACTTACGGAGAAACTTCACTATATCAGCACTGTAGGATTACGTTATTTCTTGTACTTAGGAAATCATTGCACTGAACAGAAGTTAGCAAAGTCTGCTCTGTGTCTCCACTGTGTTACCAGAGATGACGTGTTATAGATCCCATTTGTTCTGGGAATACATTACATGCAAGGTGGCTAGTTACTTTCACTGCCCGGAGTGAAATGCAAAGAGTTCTAATAATTTGACCAACCTGCAGTCTGCTAAATATGTCCCCTGGGCAAACAGCAGCACTTAGGTCACAGATCCGTAGTTTTGAGGTTCTAATACCAACGGCTAGCGAGAAACTGATGTTGCGTTATTAAGTAGTTCGCTCACTTCTTATTTATTTTAGCATGGCACGTGAAACTGTTTGTAAGAAGTCACATGTTATGAAGATATTTCCAACTTTTATCTTGCAACACCAGTAACTGATTACACATGACGAATTCTTTCACTGATCTGATTAACATTTATACATGGAATTGGGACATAACTGACCGCATCAAGCAACACGTCTGTCCCCATTACTGTCCCTTCCTAAGATTAACAGTTTACTGAATTTTGTATGAAACTGAAATATAGCTGTTCTCGCATGACAACACGTCTGTCGATCAGGACTGCTCTTTCCGAAGTGATAAGACAGTGCCGCTGTTTGGCTTGGCAGCCCGCTCTAGACGGAGCTCAAAAGACATCCGAAGAACTTCATCTGCCTTTTCGTTTAGCTTCTGTTTTAGTTATGAATGTAAATCTGACCTTCTAAGCAAAAGATAGCTCGCTATTTCGAGATACTTATTCCAGAATGTTAAGTAAGTTTAATGAACCATTATTAAATTATTAATGAAAGGAAGTTAGCATTTTGGCGCTCTGCTTCCGAATGTGTCAGCCAATCACACTGATAGCTACAACCATGGCGGTCTTTCCCTCGAGAAAGGATCAGCTGGTACTGGTACCAAGTGCCCACATGTAGCATGTGCACTCTTCCCAAATAAGTTTCCAAAAGTATTGTCACTATATTGGCATTAATCCCCAAATACAGTAGTCTCACCTGACCACCATGTCACACTTTGCACGAGAATGAACTAAGGAGTCAAGTATAAATCCCATTTTACAATAACACACAACAAATATTTTATACAAAAACGACATGACGTCATATGCATAGTGCTACAGACTCTACTGCTCCGAGGAAAGGATCTTGGAGCTACATATGATGGCTATAAAGGTAGAAACATCACAACTGTTATACGCTACAGTAGCTCTCCGATGGTTCTACAACAATTTTCGCACTTTTTCAGATAATGAGATATCTTAAAGAAAAACTTAACGATGTTAAATTCATTATCCTTTTTGTAATTTCGTTTACAGCCTCCTATAAAGTTTACCATTACTCTAGTTTATTTTATAATAAACTTTCCCACGTATTTTAGGACATAAAAAATGTGGGCTCTACAGTTAGAGGTCTTTTTTCATATTCGTAAACGAAATGAATTTTCATTGGGGGCAGCCATTCCACTGTAGCACTATTCTGGCTACAACATAGACAGCATCGCCAGCGGAGATGCAAATGGCTCGCAATTATATTCACGTAGTATGCAACTGCCTTCGATTACTATCAAAGGCGCCATGGAAATCCAGTGTCCCGAATGGCCAGCATCCGTGGCGCAGTAGCAGCCGTTCGTCGGGATGACGGCATATACGGACACGACCATCGACCTGATATAACAAGAAACGTTAGACATCCGACCGTGCGAACCTTTCCATTGATCCGCGGTCCAGTGTCGATCTCGTGCCCACTGTAATCGTAATTGACGATGTCGCTCAATCATTATGGAACACGTACGCCTAGTCAGATATGAAGCCTCATGCTCAACAAATGCAAAGTGAAACTCTTGTGCCTGCACCAGTACTGGACTCTGTCTACCACAGATCCTGCTTTACAGGGCGGACAAGTCTCTAACCTCATGTTCTGTGACGAGGCGTGGACGCCTAGCAGTTGGTCGCCTACTCGTGGTTTTACCATTTTTTTTCAACCACTTTTCGTAGATGGTCAGAACAATACAAAGCGAACAGCCGACCAACTACAGCGTTTCCAAGAGACTCGTTCTCAGGCGCCAGGCTACTACAATCAACCCTTTCTCAAAGTCCAATATAAACAATACCAATCGCCGTTATATAGGTCTATTTCTGGGCAACCAGTTTCAACGTTACACTACTTCATCTTCTGGCCAAAACTGCTCCAAATTTATGTTAAAGGCACTGCTATATTTGTAACACGAAGGTTACTGGATTGGAACAGTTTTGGCCTGAAGATGACGTAGTGTAACGTTGAAACTGGTTGCCCAGAAATAAACCTATGTAACGGCGATTGGTATTGTTTTTATTGAACATTGAACAGCCGTAGTCCCATACTCCACCAGAAGATGGAGTTACATTCTTTGTCAAAGTTACTTGTCTCAGTGCATTTCCCTGTTTGTGGTCCATATCGTCGCTAGAATGATTCCTTTTTCGTCTCTGCTCTGATTATACACTTCCCTCACCACATCGCATACTCTCAGTGCCGCTAGCCGGCTTTCAGTATCGCGGTGGGCTGTCGTCAGTGTATTTATAATTTACCCATTTTACTGAGTTCCGAGGCTGTAAACTATATAACTATATTATTTTAATAAATACAGAAACTAGCCTCTTTATAGTGTATTATTATTAAAGCTGATACACGTTTCAGGTTTTCATCCCTCTTCAGTTAGCGTATTACATATTTGAGTCTTCAGTCAGTACATAGTCACAACACTGACAGCAAACTGGATGCTGCAGCTGATCTGTGCAAAATAATTTTGTTTAGCTACTAAACTTCGCGAGTTGTGTATTTACGATTTATTGCTTTTTAGGTGTGCTTGCTCTCTACTCTGCTTGTTGTTCTCCCCATTTTCACGTTCCCAAATGAAATCAATCACAAAGAACAAAAACCAGTCCAAGAAAGTACAGTAACGAGCTCACAATATACCCCTGTAATAAGGCTACCGGCAGTAGACCCGATCAGAGTATATCCTAACATTGAATACACAATGCAATTGGCGAGGTTGGACCAGCCGGCTACCCTGACCACTGCCTTACGACATGTGGTTCCTGTGGGACACGAAAACGGCAGGAAAGTCACCTACTCGGTAATGGAGACTGTAGACAGGATACAGCTAAAGTCAGTGAATCTCCCCACCGACTTCGGAGCCCTGCGAGACCTACTACAGAAAGTTTTTGAAAGACGAGGAGAGAAATTTGACTTCAATGACATCTATGAATAATCTGTGTTGGCAAATGGACGAATTACGTTTGACTGGAGGAAGGCATGGCCTAACGACCACATACATACCTACTTTCCTTAATGACCAAAATTACCATTGGCCAACTTAACACCCATAACAGCAGACTAGTGGTGATGCAGGAGCTGCGTAAGGAGGTGGAGGAGAGGAGGCTGGATGTGATCTAACTACAGGAGCCGTGCCCCCAAGCTGGAAAAATAGCATTTGCAGCCGCGACCTGGCAGATCATCAGCCGAGGGGAAGACCCGAAAGGGGCGATATTAATTACAAACAACGCCCTAAGAGCAACGATAATTTCACAATACGCGACTAGTCACTGCAACATCGTGGAGCTGCAATCTCCCGTCAGAATAATAACACTAATCAACATGTATTTTCAATACGGTGACAATATTGAAAGACATCTCGACCACCTGATCACAGTAACCAAGGCATTGCAGGGTCGAAAAATGATAATTACTGCTGACATCAATGCTAAATCCCCCCTATGGTACAGTGGTACAAGGGACACAAATGGGGAAAAGGTTGAAGATTTTATCATGGCCTCGCAGTTACTGGTGGCAAACAAGCCCGGCAACCCTCCTACCTATGCTGCGGGAGGAGGACCAGGCACAAACATTGATGTAACTCTTCTAACACCAAACGTAGTCAACATCATACAACAATGGAAAGTCGAAGAAAATGCCACTACTAGCGACCACAACCTTATGACATTCACCCCAGATGATAGAGTGTCCCGCTGGGCCATGGGGTGGGAGGTGCAATTTAACTATAAAAGGACTGACTGGGAACGCCTAGCGAGGGAGTGCGACATTCTTGCCTTGCCAGAGGGCGACACACACCTGGACATAGACATAAATGACAGAGCCGAGGAACTGGTGAGCACAATAACCAGAGTGGTGAAAGCAGCCATACCAACCAGGAGGAAGGCCATGGCGGCCCCTCCGTCACCATGGCCGGCCGAACTCGAGGATATGCGCCGGTCTGTCAGAAGGTTGAGGAGACACCACCAGCGCAGTGTCGTCCGGCTGGAACGGCAAAGGTGGCTGCTGCAGTACTGGGAGGCTAAACTTAGGTTCCAAAAGGAACCAAAAGCCGTTAGGACAAAAAGCTGGGAGAGCTTTGTTCAGAATCTATTGGCATTAGACCCCTGGGGCACACCATACAAATTATTCAGAGAAAAGATCCGCTCTCCTATGGAACTGTCAATAGTCAGGCATGGGGACAGGACGACAGAATCCTGGCAGGAGACTGCTGAGGTCCTCCTCCAGTGACTGCTATCTGACGGTAACACGGATGGAGAATCTAAAGGACAGCGGCAGCTACGACGTGACGACCTCGAAGAATACAACATGGCAGTCTACCCTTTCTCAGAAGAGGAGGTGGCTGCCCACATAAAATCACTAAAGAGGGGTAAAGCTCCTGGGCCAGATGGCATTGTAGCGGAGGTAGTGCAATTCCTAGCTTCCCAGCTAACTGCACCACTCACTCACCTGTATAACGAATGCCTCAGACAACGGAACTTCCCAAAGATCTCAAAGACAGCGAATGTAGTGATCATAAAAAAAGGACCCGATAAAGACCCGACAGAAACAAAGTCATATAGACCCATATGTTTGCTGGACATACTTGGGAAAATATTAGAAAAACTACTAGCTGACAGACTGGTTGCACACCGAGTGCTGTGGGGGATGAGCAGCAGGCAGTTTGGCTTCAGGCCTGGGCGATCGGCATCTGATGCATTGCCCTGGCGGCCGAGGTCTGTGGCTCTACCCCACATAAGTATGTGGTGGGCATCATGGTAGACATCAGTGGCGTCTTCGACAACCTGTGGTGGCCTTCGCTCTTCTCTTGCTTGCGGGAAAAGTGTCCAGGGCCGCTATATGGCTGCCTGAGGAGCTATTGTGAGGATCGGGAGGTCTGGCTATCATCCCCTAGCAGGATAATTAGAAAATCAATAACAAAGGGATGCCCCCAGGGTTCTGTGTTAGGACCTCTGTTCTGGGACATCCACATGGAGCCACTATTGGATACTTTACAACAAAGTGAAGAAGGGCTAGAGGTGATAGCCTATGCAGATGACCTCCTCCTGTTGGTTGGTGGCCGTAGTCGCGAGGACATAGAGCCTAAAATAGAAAGAGCCATGAATAAACTGCAACTGTGGTGCCAAAACACCAAAATGAGAATTTCACCAAGTAAGTCAACTTACCTATTACTAAAAGACATCTAATTAGAAACCCAACTGTGAGAATTGAGGGCTCACCAGTTCTTCGGCGACACGAGACACGGTACTTGGGAATCATCATTGACGAAAGGGGGAACTTCGGGAAACACATTGACACCGTAACCCAGAAAGCCCTTCAAACACTAAACAATCTCATCTCAATTGGACACAAAAGATTTCATCTTCCCCTCATCTCATAAAACTATATCACAATAGTATTCTAACATCAATTGTGGGTTACAGCTCAGGAGTCTGGGCACACAGGCTCACGAGGGTTGTGCCCGCCATGACAGTGAGAAGGGTTCAGAAAAATATGATACTGAGATCTTTAGGGGCCTATAGAACATCTCTGGGGGGTGCCCTATTAGTCATAATGGGGATCTGCCCCCTGGACATTAAAATTCGAGAACAGGCTGCGTGGTTCTGGGTTAAGAAAGGGAATACCGCGAAGACAGAAGAGATTTAGGCATTGGGGTTGAGGATAAGGGTGAGATAAGGCAAAGGGGCGAGCAATTGTGGCAAGAATTATGGGAAGCTGAAGAAACAGGGAGTAGAACTTTTGAATTTCTTCCTAGCGTCAGGGAACGACTGGACATGAGATACTTTGAACCTACTCGAGGACTGATCCATTTTCTCACTGGTCATGGGCCATACCTGACATATTTATGTCAGTTCTGGAAAAGGGCCACACTCGCATGTGAATGTGGTGAATCAGAGGGTACCCCCGATCATGTGCTTTATGAGTGTCCCCTTTTCAATGATGTAGCATCCACATTACGTGACCAATTACCTGACTATGACACATAACATGTACTAAGACAAGAAGACACTTTTCAAACTCTTAACCAACTGGCAGATGAGGTATCAAGAAAATTGTTAAAGGAATACCTGAGGGACATAGACTAACTTCACATAACATGTACTAAGACAAGAAGACACTTTTCAAACTCTTAACCAATTGGCAGATGAGGTATCAAGAAAAGTGTTAAAGGAATACCTGAGGGACATAGACTAACTTCACATAACATGTACTAAGACAAGAAGACACTTTTCAAACTCTTAACCAATTGGCAGATGAGGTATCAAGAAAAGTGTTAAAGGAATACTTGAGGGACATAGACTAACTTAATAATTTGAGACACACCAAATACTGAATTTTGCGCTCTATTCCCATACCACCTGTGCGTGGACAGGCCGACTTTCCTCATAGTCTGGAATCCGCCGCGTACAGGATTTAGGGGGAGTGAGGTACAACATTACCGATACAGGACAAAGCACCTGACTTGACTTAGGTTAGAACTAGTTAGTAGGACTTAGATTAGGAAATGATCTATTTAGGAACCTGCAGAGAATAACATCCTTGGCCTGCCCAGTGTCAGGGGCACGTCCATCGGAATTAGCTCAAGGGGCAAGTCTCTAAAAAGTAGGTTTATAAAATACTGACACAACTGTGACGCTGCAGGCAATAGAGTTTAGTTAAGCGTTGGTAGTATACATTTAATATTGATAATAGATAATTTGTTATCTAGTTAAAGTTGTACCTCACAAATTAATCAAAGCTATATCTAGCTGCAATTAATGTTTGGATAAAATTAGGACCCACTAATCATTTAAGGAAGTGGGTTACGTTTCTATAATTATTATTATTATTGTAATAAAGATTTTTTTTTAAAAAAAACCTTTTCTACTTCTGTTTGGCACATAGCCTAGTATCCGCCTTGTTATCGACTGACATCTTTGTTCTCTGTTCAAAGTTTATATTTTGCATAGAGGTTCTGCTATGGTCATTTATATTTTGCTTACATGTTCTATATGACTATAAAAGAACTGCAATTGTTTAGCATGAAAGTGATGAGTACTGTGTATGGTTATTAACTAAGGGCGTTAGTGACTGTTTAATTATACAAATGTTATAAAATAATAGTAATCTAGTATATTTTATATAGAAGAATTAGTATTGTAATATTTTTGCGTCACAGGTGGAATTATGTCTGTAAACAATAAAGACAGAACAATAGATTTACATTGTGTAGAAATATTTTACGCACTCGATGGGCTCGCATTGGATTATGATTTGTCTTGATTCTATTTAGTGTGTGGTTGTATGAGTAACTTATGGAAATTCCGTAGAAAAATTTTGTTTAGTACTCTGTTTGTTCATTTAGGATGTTATTTGGGGATGCACATTTGTGATAATAAATTTAGAGTTCTTAAAGTAAGTTCATTCTTTTTCTTTTTTTGTAAGCTTAAAGGGAAATGCATCTGAGGCTCCACTGCTGTGAGCCCTGTTTTTTCCGTCCTTATTTGAGCCGCCTTATTTCGAACTATTGCATGAATCTGACTGAGAGGACCAGTTGCGCTTAGACACATCTGATGATGGTACACCTAAAATCATGGATGTTAAAATGCATAAAGGTTGCTTACTGCACACCTTCGCCAACAGTTCGATGGTAGAACGTAACAAGCAGCAGTAACAGGTCGAAATTTCGGTAAATTAACCTCTTATTCCGGAATCATGCTGAAGCAGATTAGTTAGAGTTACTTTGTAGTCCATTGCTAGCACTTCCTCATATATGCCAAGAGCTACTCCCTTATATTGTGGACCTAGAAAGTTTGCTGCGCTGTGGTTCGTTTTACACGTCGACTGTTTCCTACTACCCACTTCACTTTTATAGCTGATTAGTTTCCTGCAAAAAATAAATAAATAAATAAAAATAAAAAAATTGCTTTCCTGCTTCACTGCCCCTACGTAAATTTGATATCTCAGTTCTGTGGTGTTGTCTGCCTTTGCTCTTGTTACTGTGTTATACACAGCCGTCAGTAACTGTCAAGTCTTTTGCAGTGTTCGTCATGTCTTGTCCTGTAGAATGGCAGTCTTTACAGCATTGTCGAACCGCACTTTTGGACAAACAATTATTTCCAACATAGATTCTCTGTTCTGCAACATGCTATGAAAACATAATGCTACAGCAGCCCACTGCTTGCGATATAGGTATCCGGTGGTGCTAGAAGGGGTACATATATTTTTCTCTCCTTCTCGCCTCCAGTACTGCATTGGAAACATATCAGTGCTTCAAAAATTTGTCTTTCGGGCTACAAACAACTTCGTGCCCACTACCTGATCTGGAGAGGAGGGCAACTTACGTTAGTTTCTCACAAAATGACGAAATAATCTTGGGCTTTCACTATAAATTGTTCTATACAAGCCGTTCCACTACTTAGTATTCATTAAATGTCCAGGCTTTCTTCAAACTGACACTTCCATGTTATGTCCGAGGTTAAAACCTTCCAGCAGACAACGTTGCAGGTCCTCTTGTTCTCTTCGACGCCGCCGCCGCCATTCTCATCTGCTGTCATCACATCTGATGTCGCTTCCATTATCCTCCACCATCGCAGCGAGGCTCCGCCGCCAGTAATTTTCTCCGATTTTTTGCCCTTTCTGTTCTTGATCCATAATGGACTCTCCAGCCGCCTCTGTCATTTACCTCACCCCTTCCTCTCCTCCCACCATCACTACGTGGACCACTTCCTCTGGTCCATCACTCTATGTCCACCCTCCATTTTCACAATCTCATCCCCATCTGCAGTCACTTCTATAGCCTACACTACGCTCCCCACGACCTCTGCCTCACCTCCTACCTTTTTCGTTGCCTATCCCTCACTTTCAAGTCATCCCACAGTGGTCACATCCCCTGCAATGCCTGCAAAAATAACGTCTTGTCACGCTCCCCAGAAGCCGCCACACAATCCAAAAAGAGCTATACCAATTCCAGCCCAATTGAAGGACCTGCTCAGTGACATAACCCACCTTCTCCAATTCCCCTGCCTCACGCCACCCCACAATCAGCAAAAAAACACAGAAGCGCCCTAATGCAGATCTCACTACCAGCCATATAACAAAAAAACCAAAAACATGGACACTGCTCCATCCCATGCACCTTCTCTCCCAGCTGTCCTCGCTTTCATTCTCTTTCACTCTGACCCCAAATTCATGAATGCCGATCTCTCACTCCAGAAATCAGGAAATACATCCCTCACATCCCCATCACTCAAATCATCCCCACAAAAATTCCATCCTCATCAAATCCACGAATCCCAATTTCCTCTCCGGCCACCTCCTCAAAATTCGGCACATTACTTATGGTCGTCATGCCTCCCTCACTCCCTTCAGCACCGCCTCCACATTCAAACGACCCCAGCCTTCTCGCTGTCTACCCACCTTTACTCTCATTATAACAAAGACTGGTCCTGAGATCACAGCAGAGGAGGTGGTCTCCAGACTCCATTCCAGAGTCCCCCTTTAGAAATTCTCAAAGCCTCTCGTATCCACAATGATTTGGGTCCCACCTTACACATGCAGGTCTTCACAGAGTCTACCCCCATCATGATCACTTCCTTAGGGAGGCAGCTCTGATATACAACTGGCAAATTAAAGTCGAAACTTCCAAAAATGCCTGATTTACAATCACCAACTCACTCCTGATCACAAAAATCTTCGTACCTGCCCTCACCATAAAGACTCCCACTTCCTCAAACAATGTCCCAACCTCATCTCTCCTTCCCACCTGCAACACCTGCAATGATGCCCCCTCTAACTACTAAGCTGAGAGCAAAGCTAAACACCTACCCATCAAACCAGAATTAACAGTACCCATCCATCCTATTGATCATCATATTCAGCCAAATAACTCTCTCTGCCCAACTCCCACTGCCAAATACATCATCAGATTCCTCACCTTTACCCTGCAAAATATCCACTTCTTCCAACAACTGCATACCCTACAATAAATTTCCCTTATCGCTCACTCCATCTTCCATCTCAATACCAAAGCCATCTACTCCCGAAACCAGGTCCACTTCACCTTTATACATCTTGAACCCTCGCTTAAACCTCTCCACACCCACACAGCCCACTTCCCAGGCTCTCATCATGGCACAATAGCAATACAGCATCCTATACCACAACGTCTGATCCCTACCAAGCAACAAGCCCCTTTTAAAGCGTACCCTGTCCCAATACAATGTCAGTTCCTTTATTCTTAATAAACTTTCCTCCAACCCTATTACACCATCCGAACCTCTCCCTATATCGTCCACAGCACAGAAAATCCTCTTCTCCTCGCCAGAGTTGGAGCTGCACCACAAATACATCCCAGTTCAAGCCAGCCTTTACCCAATAATCCCACCAAGCATCTCATCCTTAGAGTCTTCTTCAAAACCCTGACTGTCACCTATGCTATTATCTATATCTGACCTAATCATCCTCTCCCCTACGATTTCATTACCTTTTCCATCTACAGTAGAGCCCCCTCAGAACTCCACTGGTGGTGACAGTTTATAGACTCCCTCCAAGGTGCCGTTGTTCCATCCCACACCACATTTGTCCTGAAAGCAATACCACCCCAGATATCCTAGCATCTCCCAACCTTCTTGGACGCCTTGTTGTAGAAGTCCTCAATCCAACTGGGAGTGGCCACCTATATGTCCTCCTCACCACCTCATACACACCACCTTATCCCCAAGCACTCCATCACAGTCAGTGACCAAACGTTGTCCATGACTGCACCCGCACGAACTGAAATGCCTACAGGGAATCCAGAGACATCCAAATTCGAAGCCGCCTGACAGTATCTCTCATGCCACATCCTTCCTGCAGAAGACCTTGTTGGACGCCATATCTGCACACATCCCTATCAAGGCCATATATCCTCATCATCCCACTCTACCCCTACAAGCCCTACTTCTCTGGGAATCCTGCTGTTAATAACACGCCTTCCTAAGTACTCTTGACCAGGATACACTCACATGCCACTGGCACAGACAGAGGCACGTCAGAAACTTACTGAACGCTAACAAACGCTGGGACTGGCGCCAGACATGCATCAATGCTACACTCCCCATTAACTCTTCCAAGCACAGGAAAGCGTTCAACCAACTCATTGGCGACCATACCATCCCTCACTACCCACTCCTATACAACAACCATCACTTTCCTGACAACCAGAGCAAAGGTAACCACTTCACATCCTATCTCTCAGACATCTTCACAATCCCTGACAACCTTCACTTTGATTACTCCCTCTTCCCTACCATCCATGAATGCACAAATCCCACTGTCCCACCCCTGACTCCCAGCTTCCAGTACTTGAACAACATACCACAACCGGGTTAAACAACCTAATCAGAGGACATAATGTAAAACAAGTACTTCACAGAAAACGCAACACATTCCCTGGCCATGACTGCATCATCTATCGACATTTTAAAGAAAGCCCCCTCTTCTTTCTAGCTACCATTGCAACCTGTTATACCACTGTCCTCTCCATAGATTACTATCCTGAGCTGTGGAAAACGCCCAAGACCCAACTTTTCCTCAAACCGCACAAACCCCCTAATGATACCTCCTCCTACTGCCCCATTCAGTATTTAGCAAGATCTTTGAATCCACCCTCTCCCAATGTATCCATCAACACCTGAACCAACAGCACCACCTTCCTATTAACCAGAGTAGTTTCTGCCCCACCTATTCCTTTTACGACCACATCCTGTACATCACCCATCTCATATCTCATCCGCTTAACATCTGGTAATCTACTATCTTCGTCTTTCTCAGCCTGAAAAAAGCCGACAACCGTATATGGCTTTCTGTTCTCTTCAAACTCCAAACCTACGCACATTCAGTTAATTATGTCTGCCTTATTGAATCCTTGGCGCTTCAGTGTATATTCACAACAGTATGAAAACATATTATAACTGGACGACAGTTTTAATGTATTTTTGGGAGGCCAGTTCATCCTCTCATTCCCTTAATCAATCAGCCATCTTAATGAAGTCCTCTGCTTTGTAAATACTATTAACGAGTGGCAACGGTGCGAATAGATATACTGGATACTATATGTGAAGTTTTTTGTGACTGTCGCTCTACTTATATGGCCTTTGCTTTTCTTTTTAACGGGAGTAAGTAATCATACACCAGTACCATGATCCGAAAAAGGATGCTGCTGACCACGTTATTTAGCACCCAACAACTTTAAATCCTTCCATCCATCTTACGCATAGAATTTCTTAGATTTATTGAGTTTTTAAAGGAGTTATTAGATTTATTGAGGTGTTTTTCTTTTTTTTTTTTTCGGGAGACTCGACGAAAAAATTTTATTTACGAAGGAAGTTGACTTATCGAAGTTCGACCTAGCAAGAGTCGATTGTATTTCTTAATTCTCGTATGAAAGCAGAACTAACCGAGCGCATCTTTAATGTACTCTCCTGAGGCAATAACTTCTCGCAGTTATGGATGCTATGCCCTGAATGTATAACTATTTCTTGTGTTTTATTGTAGTGCCGGCAGGACACGCTATTTATAGCGCTCGCTCCAAACGGTACGGCCTGGGAGCAGATGCTGGTGCGGACGGAAGGACAGGACACGGATGTCGCGTGCCGGCTAAGTGTGTCAGCGTTCCTGGCACGGGTCGCCCCTGCTCCCCGACCTTCCTCTCGACCGGCGCGCAGTCGATACAAAGGCAAAAGCGAGCACCACTTGTGCCATATCGTTTGCGCGCCCTTACGTCAGTTCGTCTATATGTGCAATAAACTGTGAGTGAGGGGGACAATAAACAAATAACTTGGGTTTTGTTTCTAGGTTCTAATTCGGCTGCAGATGGATTGGATGGCCCATCACGTACTATGAGTTGTGTCCCAGGGAAGGATGTTCACTCTGTTAATGTTGTATATTTATGACCCTGCGGGCAAAATATTAACAGTAAGCTCAGACTTTTCGCAGTTGATACAGTTATCCGTACTGCCGGAAAAATGTAACACCCTAAAGGACAAAGTCATTTTATTGACAGACTGGCTCAGAACACTATGGGACTTAACTTCTGAGGTCATCAGTCCCCTAGAACTTAGAACTATTTAAACCTAACTAACCTAAGGACATCACTCACGTCCATGCCTGAGGCAGGATTCGAACCTGCGACCGTAGCGGTCGCGCAGCTCCAGACTGTAGCGCATAGAACCGCTCGGCCATTTTTATTGACAAGTGATCTGACAGGTAGTTCCTCATTCTAGGAGTGTGAGAAATTCAGACCAAATGAAAAACATGTATCACAGTAAAAAAAGTAAAGGATGGCCAAACAGTCGCGTCAACATACAGTGTTCCCCCTTCTGAAGGCAATTCAGGTGTGAATTCTCGCAAGCAAATGATCATAAAGGTGCTGAAAGACATCCTGCAGTCGATTGTCCCAATCATGTTGCACCTCTTGCTGCAATTCGGCAATGTTTCAAATGGTTCAAATGGCTCTGAGCACTATGGGACTTAACTGCTGAGGTCATCAGTCCCCTAGAACTTAGAACTACTTAAACCTAACTAACCTAAGGACATCACACACATCCATGCCCGAGGCAGGATTCGAACCTGCGACCACAGCGGGCAATGTTTCTCTCAGGCTCTGAAGAACGAATAAGTTCCTGCTTCACCATGTCCAATACGTCTTCAACTGGCGAGAGATCTGGTGATCTTGCTGGCCAGGACTGTTGTTGTACACCACGAAGAGTACATTGCGCCATAGTAGTCGTATTTGGTCATCTACACTGAAGAGCCAAAGAAACTGGTACAACTGCTTAATATCGTGGAGGGCCACGCAGAAGTGCCGCAACACAGCGTGGCAAGGACTCGAGATGGGCATTGACACCATGAATCCTGCAGGGCTGTCCATAGGTCCGTAAGAGTACGAGGGGTTGCAGATCTCTTCTGAATAGCACGTTGCAAGACATCAAAGATATGCTCATAATGTTCAAAGCTGGGGAATTTGGTGGCCAGCGCAAGTTTTTAAACTCAGAACTGTGTTCCTGGAGCCACTCTGTAGCAATTCAGGATGTGTGGGGTGCCGCGTTGTCCTACTAGAATTGCCCAAGTCTCTCGGAATGCATAATGCACTTGAATGATTTGCAGGTGATCAGACTTTATGCTTACATACGTTTCACCTGTCAGAGTCGTATCTAGACGTATCAGGGGTCCCATATCACACCAAATGCACACACCCCACACCATTACAGAGTCTCCACAGCTTGAACAGCCCCTTGCTGACATGCAGGGTCCATGGATTCATGAGGTTGTCTCCATACCCGTACACGTGCATCCGCTCGATACAATTTGAAAAGAGACTCGTGCGACCAGGCAACGTGATTCCAGTCATCAACAGTCCAGTGTCGGTGTTGACGGGCCCAGGCGAGGCGTAAAGCTTTGTGTCGTGCAGCCATCAAGGGTGCACGAGTGGGCCTTCGGCGCCGAAAGCCCGTATCGATGATGTTTCGTTCAATGGTTCGCAAGCTGACACTTGTTGATGGCCTAGCACTAAAATCTGCAGCGATTTGCGGAAGGGTTGCACTTCTGTCACGTTGAACGATTCTCTTCAGTCGTCGTTGGTCCCATTCTTACAGGATCTTTCTCCGGCCGCAGCGATGTTGGATATCTGATGTTTTACCGGATTCCTGATATTCACGGAACACTCGTGAAATGGTCGTACGGGGAAATCCCCACTTCATCGCTGCTGCGGAGATGCTGTGTCCCATCGCTCGTGCGCCGACAGCAACACGTTAATATTCACTTAAATCTTGATAACCTGCTTTGTAGCAGCAGTAACCGATCTAGAAACTGCGCCAGACAGTTGTCTTATATAGGCGTTGCCGACCGCAGCGCCGTTTTCTGTCTGTTTACGTATCTCTCTATTTGAATACGCATGCCTATGCCAGTTTATTTGGCGCTTCAGTGTATTATAGTTGTTTTTAATATGCACAAGGGCTTCATGGACACAAGGGATTCCCCATCAGCTCTCGTACAGACTAGATACCGGGGCGAATACGTCTCGCTGTCATTCATAGCCTTTCGTTCCTCCCATGGTGTGGCCAGGGAGAGGAACGATTTGAACGATTTGGGGTCATACATGTTTGCGTTAAAGTGAACCCTCGAACGCTTAGAGGCTGCTGGTAGTTGGCCACGAGTTCAGCGAACGACAATTCTTGCACGTTACGGAATCACATTCTGTGATAAGGATCTCAACAAAATTTTGAAAGCTAATTTTGTTTACGAAGAATCATACAATGTTAAAAGCAGTGCAGCCTTTGCGCAGGAAGTAAAAGATATCGAGATACCAGAAGGTGCCATATTCGCATCAGTGGATATCGAAAACCTATATACAAATATTTCCATCGATGAAGCCTTAGAGATAATAACTAATCTATTACGTAATGGGCGTCTAGGCCAAGCTGAAGTTGCAGAACTGATTGAAATAGTGCAGTTTGTTCTGTGGTATAACTACTTTCTATTTAACAATAAATGTTACAGACAAGGCGATGGACTCGCTATGGGAAACTGCGTAGCAGGAACAATAGCAGACATTTTTATTAACCAGCTAGAAAAAACTTTCTTCGAGACGTATCCAGAGATTCTGCCGAAAATAGTATATTACAGAAGATATGTCGATTACTCAATTTTTCTTTATAGAGGTAGTAAAACGCAAATAGAAGATGTGGCACAGAAGTTAAGCAGTATGCATTCCAAGATAAAATACACGACAAAAATTGAAGTAGCCAAACAGATAAATTTCCTAGATCTGACGATTCATAACAAAAATGGTAGACATGCGTTCCAAATATTTAGGAAACCAACATGTACGGACGTGATTATCAATGCCCACTCCAATCACCCACTACCTCAGAAACATGCATATTTTTATTCAATGTTGCACAAAATAGTAAGACTTCCATTATGTCAAAATGAAAAAAAGAACTTGACATATTAAGACAGGCCGCCCTTGCAAATGATTATGACCCAGATATAGTTAACTCCGTACATAGCAAAATTAAGAAGAAGAAGATAAAAAGGAGCGAGAAACGGCAGGTAAAACCGACATCCGAAAAGGATAAGTACGCCACTATGAAATACATAGGCAAAATATCAGATAAAATCGAACATATATTCCGAAGAAACGGGGTTAAAATTGCATTTAGGACTTCTGATAATTTAAAAAGACTAGTGCGTCATAACTTGCTACGGAAAAATAATAAATATGGTAAATCGGAGGTCTACAAAATATCATGTTATGAATGTGAAAAGAGCTATATCGGACAGACAGGCTGGTCCTTTGGTGTAAGGTTTAAAGAACACACGTATACCAGTAATAAGACAGCGCTAGGCTTACATATGCAAGAGGAGGGTCATAATATTGGTAACATCGACGAACAGCTAACATACCTCACATATGACCAGAATCTCTTTGGATTTTCTGCCAGGTTTCGAGACAAAGTTTCGTTGTGGAAACTGTTATAAGCATCTCGCATTGAAGTCCGCGCTAAATTTCGAGCTTTTGTAAAAGATTGCCAATCTTGGGGATTTTGCGTCTGTTTAAATTTGGCATGTTTTTTTCGTTGTTTCTGTAACAGTGTTCTGACTCGGTTTGTGTAACAACGAGGATCAGCTCCGTCGTTTGTAAATTTGGTATAAATCTTTCAATTGCTACCTATACTATTTCTCTGAATTCAAGCCATATCTGGTCTACATTTATATTATTAATTTGGAAGGAGTGAAGATTGTCTCTCAGGAAGGGGTCAAGTGAATTTTTATCTGCTTTTTGAGCAGGTATATTTTTCGTTTATTTTTCGGGGATTTGGGGATTACAATATTCAATCTCGCTACGACAACCCTGTGTTCACTAATCCCTGTATCTGTTTTGATTATTTGTTGCTAAGAGGTCAAATGTGTTTTCACAACCTTTTACTATTCGCGTGGGCTCATGAACTAATTGCTCGAAATAATTTTCAGAGAATGCGTTTCACACAATTTCGGATAATGTTTTATGCGTGCCTCCGGAATTAAACACCTATTTTCGCCAACATACCGAGGGTAAATTAAAGTCACCACCAACTATAAGCGTATGATTCGGGTCCGTGTTTCAAATCCAACTCAATTTTCCTTTGAACATTTCAGTAACTGTATCACCTGATTTGGTAGGTCTGTAAAAGGATCCAATTATTATTCTCTTCCGGTTGCCAACAATGACCTCTGCCTATACAAACTCACAGGAACTATCTACTTCAGTTTCGCGACAGGATAAACTACTTGTAACAGAAACAAACACGCCACCGCCAACCGTGTTTAGCCTATCCTTTAGGAACGCCGTTAGATTCTTCGCAAAAATTTCGGCTGCGCTTATCTCCGGCTTTACGCAGCTTTCAGTGCCTATAACGATTTGAGCATCAGTGCTTTCTATTACCGCTTGGAGCTCTGGTACTTTCACAACACAGCTACGACAATTTACAACTGTTATACCTATCGTTCCTGCTTCTACGTTCTTCCTGTGTTCGGCCTGCACCCTTTGTGGCTGAAGCCCTTCTTGTGTTTTCCCGAGAACGTCTAACCTAAAAAACCGCCCAGTCCATACCACAGAGGCCCTGCTACCCGTGTAGCCGCCTCCTGCGTGTAGTAGACACCTGATCTATTCGGCGAAACCCGAAACCCAAACACCCTTTGGCGCAAGTCGAGGAATCTGCAGCCTACATGGTCGCACAACCGTCTAACCTCTGATTCAGACCCTCCACTCGGCTCTGTACCAGAGGTCCGCAATCGGTCCTGTCGACTATACTGCAAATGGTCCGCTCTGCTTTCATCTTGCAAGCAAGACCGGCAGCCTTTACCACTTCTACTTAGCCGCTTGAAACCAGAGGGAATCTCCAAAGTGACACACATAATTGGTACCGACGTGAGCAACCACCTGCAGCTGGTTGCACCCTGTGCTCTTCATGGCATCCGGGATGACCCGTTCCACATCTGCAATGACTCCACCCTGTATGCACACGGAATGCACATTGGTTTTCTTTCTCTTCTTGGCAGCCACGTCCCTAAGGGGCCCCATAGTGCCTAATGTTGGAGCTCCCAACTACCAATAGTCCCACCCTCTGCGATTGTCCAGATCTTGCAGGCTGAGTGGTTTCCTCTGAAACAGGACAGGTGACAGCATCCGGCTCAGCGACCGAGCGAGGTGGCGCAGTGGTTAGACACTGGACTCGCATTCGGGAGGACGACGGTTCAATCCCGCGTCCGGCCATCCTGATTTAGGTTTTCCGTGATTTCCCTAAATCGCTCCAGGCAAATGCCGGGATGGTTCCTTTCAAAGGGCACGGCCGACTTCCTTCCCCGTCCTTCCCTAATCTGATGAGACCGATGACCTCGCTGTCTGGTCTCCTTCCCCGAAACAACCAACCAACCGGCTCAGCGACAGTGTCAGCCACAGACAGCACCTGGAGCCTGTTTGTCAGACAAATCGAGGATGCCTCACGTGCGGCCGCCTGTGAAGTCTTTCGCCGCCTGCTTCGCCCCGGGGCGACCTCCCACTCGACCATAGGTGAGGAGTCAACCTCAGTGCGAGCAGTAACTGGGCTGTCCAACGGTGAGGACCGATCGGAGGACTCGGCCATGCTGGGCGTCCGATGGCTTCCCACGGCCGGTCCACAACAGTATTACCCATCCACTGCAGCCTCAAGCTATGTAACCGAAGCCATCACAGCCTGAAGCTGAGAGCGAAGTGTCACCAACTTGGCTGGCATCCGCACAGAACAGTCGCAGTCGCTGTCCATACTAAAGACCGTGGAAAACTAAACTACGCAGATAAACGGGCTATCGGCACGTGCTGCGCAGCTCTACTGTAGACCCTGACGAAAACGCACGAACTGTGTCTAATAAATTAGATTAACACGCAGAGATTCAAAAACCTAACTACCGAAGCACTCAGGTGAAACTAAATAATTCGCCCCTGATTAGAAACCTGTAATATGTCACAAAATCGGTTTACTTTGCGACGCAGACGAAAACGTGAGAACTGTGGCTATTAGATATTAAATAAACACGCAGAAACACAAAAAACTAAACTATTAAAGCACACAGATATTATAAAATTCGCTCATGGTTAGGAACTCGTAAAAGTCACAAAATCGGTTACTTCCCTGTTGCTGCTTGTGTCTCGGCGGGCTGCTACTGCCTGACTGGCACTGTATAAGGACTCTAGCAGAAATACGACTCAAAACTTGATCGGCCTATGTGTATTAATTCTAGATTGTAAGGGGATAATAACCCATTTCTTTTTTAAAAAAATATTTGGCGGCGAATAGTTTTTGCTGTAAGACTTTCTAAAGTATTCGTGTAGTTCGCCTTTCTGTTCAGCTAAATAACCCGGAGTTCCGTGACGTCACAAAACGTTATTGTCTACAATTTAACGTCAATCTAAATTATTCTAGTTGATTAAGGTTTCTAAGGCGTTGTCCCTTCAGTGAGTAAGAAACAGTAAGTTCAGTTCAATCCTCGCCACATATTTACATGTGACAACATATGATAGACGAAATCTGAATTTCTGGAACAGATTTTCACTGCCGTGTTTACATGCTAGGGCTGGATAGGTATGTAAACAATATAATGCAACCTTTTTTCCATAGAACGCTCTCCTAACGAGGAGGTCTACATTCTACTGTCGTTCCATGCAGGTCAATGGAAAATGGCTCGGTGGTAAAATATTAGACCAATATTTCGTGGTGCATTTTCAAATCACTCTCCTCTTTTACCATCATGCAGAGCCACTTGATGTAACTGATAAGGATTCTCAGAACGTACGAGCCATTTCCTTTTTTCATCCTTGCTACATTACGATCACAATCCTTTATTACAAACCATCAGCTGATTTCGGCACTCACAACTTTCAATTGCTTATATACTGGTAATTTTACACAGTCACCGTTTGCGGGTGTGTACACTGTACGTCTGTTCCTTAAATACAAAAATGTTGGCGCGGTAACACAAACAATATCGTCAGCGATTTGAATAACACTACTGCTGTTACACCTACGTAAACATACGAGGGCGTGCTGAAAAGTAATGCCTCCGAACTTTTTTAAGTTCTGTTTTTAATATCTGTTGAGGTATTACGTGCCATGCACATTGCTAGGTCGATTTTCCCGCTTTCCTGACACAAGTTGCAACCATCTGCCTCTAGAAGGCTTCGAACTGTAGCGTCTAAAATGACGGTGAGTAGTGAAACTATCTCGGTGCGTGAGAAACAGCGTGCCACTGTATATGCACGATGGCGCTTCGAATGCTCACTCCTGACATGAGCCGGAGCAGACTGGACATCTGCCAACAATTTCTTTTTGTTTTGAGCGTGAGAGTGATGGGTTCCTTAACAACATTGTGACAGGGGACCTAATCTGGGTGCCATTTAGAGCCCCAAAAACAAGGGAGCACCAATGGAGTTGTGCCACAGAGGATCATAGTCGCCATAAAAATTCATGATCATGCCATCAGCAGGCAAAGTCATGCTCGCAGTGACCTGAAATTTTCGCGGTGTAGAGCATTTGGAATTCATACCTAAACTCTGCAAGGTACTGTGCGACCCTCAGAAAATTTCAAGCACGAATTCCAAGAGTTCTTCCACATATGAAGCACTCTCTCCTTCAGCATGACAATGCTAGATCACAGACTAGCGCTGCAACCTTTGCAACAATCCGATGCCTCGGGTTCTCTGTCATTGATAATCCTCCATACAGTCCCGACTTATCCGCATCCGATCTTCATCCGTTTCCAAAATTTAAAGAAGTTGTTCTTCACTTCGATAGTGATGAAGTGGTGCAAGCAGAGGTGGGTTGTGGCTCAATCAACAAAGTCAAGACGGTGACGATTTAACAACTGGTCTCTCGTTGGAAGAAATGTGTTCGTTGTCAGATTGTCAATGTTGAAAAATGAATATGTACCCATAAGGGATAAAGCCGTAGAATCTTAACAAAGTTTGTTTCGTTTAAAAAGCTTTAAGAGTTTTCACATTAAAAAAAAAAACGTAGGCATTACTTTTTTGCATGCCCTCGTAAATACTCATGATTATCGCACAGGATATTGGTCTCCACGGACTGGTTTGTCACTGTCTAGTCTACAATAAAAAGCAGTTTAAAGAAATACCGAGAAAAGTCACTAATGCCCAGCTGATCGAATTTATACCGCGAACGTGATGTCTAATTACTGTACCGGAATATGTTTTGCGGCGAGTTAAACGGAGTCGCATACGTCTTTTACCTTCCACACACAAATAAGTCAGTAATTCGTACGTCAATCTATATAAGTGAAGTCAAAACATAAAAACATTTCAAACACTGAATTTTGAAAACTGCCACAAGCTTATCGGACTTGTAAGCTGTAATTCTGTAAAAACCTTAGGCTACGAGTATATGAGACTGACTGTCCGTTCAACGTATTGTCATGTCTTTTAGCATGCTTATAGATATCCATTTCCTCTAGTACATCTACAACTCTTCTGTTCTTGCTTGTACGTGGTATTTGTAGGACTTCGCCGGCTTCTCATACGAAAAAAAAAAAAAACTTACTTTCAGGTCTCCGTCGTCGACATTTTATGAGTTCATGTAGAACTATAAAAGCAGCCATACCATCAGAAAAAAGGGCAAGTCAGGATAAACCAATCTATCATACACAGACTGCAACAGCCATTTACAGTACTACCGTCGAAGAACAGTACCTGATGGGGGAAACAATGTTTACGTCGTACATGAAATAACTTTGTACTTTTTTAAAAGAAACGTATGTACATAAACTGAGTTTATTTTGACTCATAGACGGATTAGATACCTTTCGCTACCTAATATAAGTTGGGGATAGAGAAGTGACCGTGCATCGCCGGGTAATCATGTAGTGCTGCTCCCTCATGGACGGTGGGCGTATGCTCACGCCCTAGTTCACACGGCCAATTGTGACCACGGACAAAGATCTTCCTGCCCATTCTCCTCTCTCCGCTAAGGTCACACACACTATCTGCATCAGCCTTTCTCACGACGGTCTTCTGACCAACAGCCTGATCGTTTGTGTATTTATACAGTTACGCAAGGCTAACTCCGCATTATTGAGTTTTAAAAGGTTTAGAAATACTCTAACAGCTTCGGGTGCGTAAATGTTTAACGCAAATAAGGTATATTCAGGAATGCTGATAACTGCACCGCGATAACTTTTAGCACTTTTCTCAGCTTATGGCACGATTGTATTAAAGTTTACCGAAGTGTGAGGAAAGGACACAAATGTTCGGTACACATGAACACTCCAATGCGTGACACGTTGTCCATTCTAATATAATGATAAGCAACCGTTATATGTGATGCCATTACTAGAGAGTCTTTCAGGTCTCTAATAAGTGTGCATAGGCCCCTGACCCAGCAGAACTGGTTACGAGAAAAGATTTTGTTCCCTTCACTAAGCATTTAGTTCACATTCTAGAAGGTCGTTGAAAACCATGGCATTAAAAACCCTTAAAATATATCATCAGGGGTTAGATATTGTTCTGGTTTACATTACTGGCTTACGGTGCCGTTCGATCAGTTAGCGAATACGCTATAGACTTATAAAATATTGAATCAAATATCAAATGGTTCAAATGGCTCTGAGCACTATGGGACTTAACATCCGAGGTCATCAGTCCCCTAGAACTTAGAACTACTTAAACCTAACTAACATAAGGACATCACACACATCCATGCCCGAGGCAGGATTCGAACCTGCGACCGTAGCGGTCGCGCGGTTCCAGACTGAAGCGCCTAGAACCGCTCGGCCACATCGGCCGGAGCGAATCAAATATCAGATCGAGGACATTGCATCAGGTAAAAACGGGATTGTAGTTTCGAATGGAGGAGAGCTAACCTCGCTCTTTTCTTACGTTTGTTCAGTTTTCCATGATTTCGTGAAACTATGCTATTTTAGCATTGTGGCCGAGCGCATTGTCTGTCGCCACAGTCGTAATTAAATCTACGGAAGGGAAATCGTGTGCAGCATACGTCTGTGAATGGCGTAAACTTTGTTCCGTCTGTGCATCGTACACCCTGTGATCAAAAGTGTCCAGACACCTGTTAGTGGATATTAATATGGGGTGATGTGGAGTGTGAGCACCCTTTGCCTTTATGACGGCTTGAACTCTGCCGGGGAAAGTGTCAATGAGGTGTCTGAATTTCCTTGGAATGGCAGTCTATCCTTCCTCAACAGCCGAAACCAGTAAACGCAGTTAGGTTGGACGCCGGGGACTGGAGCGAAGTCGACATTCTAACTCATCACAAAGGTGTTCCATTGTGTTCAGGTTGGGACGCTGAGCAGGCCAGTCCATTTCAGGAATGCCATTGTCCACAAACCATTGCCTCAACATGCTGCTCCATGACAGGGCCAATTGTCATGCTGATAGGCCTACAAACAATCATCGTCTTCGAAGTGGTGCTCTACTGTACATGGTACATACTGCCGTAAAATATGTTCATATCTTACCAAATGATAAGGAAACCTCACCCTAACTATGAAAAATACCACCATAGTATACTTCACAGAATTACACTACACATAACAGCAGGTAATACCCTCTACAGACATTCGTTAAACATAACAGTTCCATCGGGGTGCCACAGAGAGTAGTGTGATTTATCACTCCAAATCCCAGTCATCTACTCTCCAGTGGCGACGCTGAAAACAGCACCTCAAGCGTCGCTTTCCGTAGACTACAGAAATACACTGAAGAGACAAAGAAACTGGTACACCTGCCTAATATCGTGTAGGACCCCCGCGAGCACGCAGAAGTGCCGCAATGCGATGTGGCATGGACTCGACTAATGTCCGAAGCAGTGTTGGAGGATATTGACACCATGCGTCTTGCAAGGCTGTCCATAAACCCGCAAGAGTAAGAATGGGTGGAGATCTCTTCTGAACAGCGCGTTGCCAGACATCCCAGATATACTCAATGTTCGTGTCTGGGGAGTTTGGGGGCCAGTGGAAGTTTTTAAACGGAGAAAAGTGTTTCTGGAGCTACACTATAGCAATTCTGGACGTGTGGGGTGTCGCATTTTCCTGCCGGAATTGCCCAAGTCTGTCGGAATGCACAATTGTCATGAATGGATGCAGGTGATCATACAGGGTGCTTACGTATGTGTCACCTGTCAGAGTCGTATCTAGACGTATCAGGAGTCCCATATCACTCCAAATGCACACGCCTCACGCCATTACAGAGCCTCCACCAGCTTGAACGGTCCACTGCTGACATGCAGCGTCCATGGATTCACGAGGTTGTCTCCATACCCGTACACGTCCATCCGCTCGATACAATTTGAAAAGAGACTCGTCCGACCAGTCAACATGTGTCCAGTCATCAACAATCCAGTGTCGGTGTTGACGGGCCCAGGCGAGGAGTAAAGCTGTGTGTCGTGCAGTCATGAAGGTACACGAGTGGGCCTTCGGCTCCACAAGGCGATATCGGTGACGTTTCGTTGAATGGTTCGCACGCTGACACTTGTTGATGGCCCAGCATTGAAATCTGCAGCTATTTGCGGAAGGGTTACACTTCTGTCACGTTGAACGATTCTCTTCAGTCGTCGTTGGTCCCTTTCTTGCAGGATGTTTTTCCCACCGCAGCGATGTCTGAGATCTGATGTTTTTTCCAGATTCCTGACATTCGTGGTACACTCATGAAATGGTCGTACGGGAAAATCCGCACTTCATCGCTACCTCGGAGACGCTGTGTCCCACCGCTCGTGCGCCGAATATAACACCAAGTCCAAACTCACTTGAATCTTGATAACCTCCAATTGTAGCAGCAGTAATGATCTAACAACTGTGCCATAAAGTTGTTTTATATAGGCGTTGCAGGTCGCAGCGCCGTATTCTTCCTGTTTACATATCTCTATGTTTGAATACGCATGCCTATACCAGTTTAAT
Organism: Schistocerca piceifrons; assembly: GCF_021461385.2. Classification (NCBI taxonomy): domain Eukaryota; kingdom Metazoa; phylum Arthropoda; class Insecta; order Orthoptera; family Acrididae; genus Schistocerca; species Schistocerca piceifrons. The sequence goes on along the minus strand of NC_060141.1, from coordinate 585,493,821 downwards.
TGGCGCTTCAGTGTAATAACAAATGTGCGGCAGTGGGCTCCTGCTGTACTTAATTGTACATATATAACCTAGTAAATATTGTCGACGTTGTCAAGACTGTTCGCAGATTATACTATTTACAAAAGAGAGATCTCACTGGAACTATTACGGTGATAATGGTGATTTTCGAGCAAACAGCACTTCGTAAATCGACTGACAACTTTCTCTAAACGCAGTGAAATGCAAATTAACCCGCATAGGAAGACACATTGGTTGAGTATAGCAAGAGCAAGGAATTACTAGAGTTTGTTAATATCGTTTAAATGCCACGATACGGTAATTCGGAAGTGTATAAAATACAGGCAATTACCGAATCTTTTTTTTAGAAAATGTAAACACCAGGGTGATGATTCAAATGGTTCAAATGGCTCTGAACAATATGCGACTTAACTTCTGAGGTCATCAGTCGCCTAGAACTTAGAACTGATTAACCCTAACTATCCTAAGGACATCACACACATCCACGCCCGAGGCAGGATTCGAACCTGCGACCGTAGCGGTCGCTCGGCTCCAGACTGTAGCGCCTAGAACCGCACGACCACTCCGGCCGGCAAACACCGGGGTGAAAATCATTGCGGAAATACACGGAGGTATCACTTTGCATTGGACTTATTTCCACAGTACAACAACATACACTGGTGCTTGGTTGCTCGTTGGAAAATATTTACAAATTTCATGAAGCCTCCTTCGCAGGAGATTATATGGGGTATACGATTTATTTTCGCATTTGTCATTCAGAGGTCGTAGTGGCAAAACTACAAAAAATTGAGGCATGTACAGTACATTACTTAATGGAATATAATGATTTCCAGGCAGCGTGAAATGGAATGAGAAGTCTACCTGTGTAACCGAGAGAGTTTGAGTGGGAAGCATGATCTGCGCTGTTCAGTCACATTAATGTGACCACCCGTACAAAGCCGAAATAATCACCTTTTACAGCGCGGACCGCTGCGGGATATGCAGAAAGAGTCGTGAGGCTCTGGAAGGTGCCGACAGGGATGTGGAGCCATGCCGTGGCCAGCTGCGCGAGCCACAAACAGCCAGATCGAGGTGGTCCTACAGATGGCCAAGGAGTATGGTAAACTCTTCCTGGTGCTCTCCGAACCACGCACATACACTGTGAGCTGTGTGACACTTTGCAGTGTTTTGCTGGTAGATGCCATTATGACGACAAGAAACAAACTGTCTTTAGGGATGGACATGGCCCCAAAGATAGATTCATACTTGTGTTGATCCACTGCGCCTTCCAGAATGACTAGTTCATCCAGGGAATGCAACGAAAACATTCGAATGCTCCCTCCTCTGGCCTGGACATTTCCAACGATAGTAGCAGCATGTTTGCTTTTGGAAGTTTCACGTCGAGAGTGAAGCATAACACACGAGTCATTTGAAAAGGCCACCTCCCGTCACTCAGTGGACGTCCAGTTGCGACACTAGTGCGCAAATTTCACCCTTCGCCGCCGATGAACAGCAGTGAGCACGGGTCCATGAACCGGGCATCTGCTGCTGAGGTCCATACACAGCAACTTGGAGTGAACACTCATTGAGGAGACAATGTTTGCAGCCCCTCCGTTAACTTGGGCAATCAGTTGCTCAACTGTTGCACGTCTTTTCGCCGTACACATCACCGCAGCCGTTATTAAACCCTGTCATCTGTGGCCCTTGGTACACCACAGCTGACTCGGAGCCAGGTTTTGGATAGTCCCATTTTGCCTTGCACGGTTTACTTTAACCACGGCAGCTCGCAAACAGTTTACAAATTAGCCATTTCGGAACCGGTTCCGCCACTGGCCCAAAAGACAAAGTTTACGAACTTAGCCGTTTTAGAACCGCTCCTACCACTGGTTCGAAAGCCAATGATGTTCTTTTAGACGTTGAACAAACTGCTCCGTTACAACAACGATTGCATTGTAACCCCTCCACCCCGTCCCTCCCCCCCCCCCCCCCCCCCCCATAAATGGCCCCTCTAAGACCCCTCAGTTCGGCAACACCCTCAGTGCCACCCACGCACCTTTTTTGAGCACATTCAAAATGTGACCGTCAAATACTTCGACAACCATTCAGCTGAGTGGTGCTCCAGTGCTGCTCTAGCGGCTCAGGGTAAGAAACCCCACTTAAGGAGTGTCGAAGGGGCTGCCCCACGATGTCCTTAGGATAGGGCTGAATCGAAAGGGGGGGGGGGGGAGAAAGGATTTTAGCAATATCGAACTTTGTCAATAACATCGTCCTGTTACTCATCACTCTGCGAACTGTCGTTTTCGACCACAAAATATATGGCATTCAACGCCCCAAGCGAAGAGGTGGTTTCATAGGCGCCCTTTATGCTTTTTAGAATCGGCTGTGTGTGTGAAATGGTTTCCTCGGCGACGCGTAACAAATTCGCGTGATTTCAACACTGAGTATCGCGTTTCTGACCTCAATAGCACACGCATCAAACCAAGGGGTGAAATGTTGGAAAGACGGGACGTGACTACCTTCCCATCGATTGACACGTCCATGATGGCGTAGGGTAGAATTGTAATGAAATTTGGTGCCAAACTGACGTAATTAACCCGCCCAACAGCTCATGTGAACTTCTGAGCTGTGACCCTTTTTTTCCACAAGTGTTGACACCTTTCTGTTTGAAGCGCCGCCGAACCCAACGGTGACGTCACAGGACACCAGGTTTTTGCACCGTTACAGAGGAAGGTTGTAAGCACTTTTGAGCCAAATTTCAAACTTATAGGGGACAATTATGGAGCTTCGAAAAAGTCATAGTTTTATTTCGCAGTGTAGAAAAGGCTGTTGTTAAGTCAGCTTAAGCTGAATCATGTTATTAATGAGACAATGTTTCCTGAAGCGAAATTTAAAGTGACTAAGTAGCTACTTGGATTCCCAGAGAAAGTGACATTTACCGATCATCCATCTTTCCCACACAGCTTATGGAGGCACCACTACAATAACCATCTCTCTTCAAATTGGCAATGTACAGTATCCCTCAAGTTTTGCTGAACGGGAAGGGGAAGACGTCCTTAGACATTCCTGAGGGTAGCTGCAACATGGTGTATTGAACTTTACTATGGCCAGACAACTTGCACTCAGCTGTAGACAATGCCGATTTTAGCTCCCAAATCGAGAAGGGCTATTAGTGAAGTCTCTCGTTGTTTCAACAGGTGTCCCAGCTGCCGTGGCCAGCATCATATCTGGTGATGAAAGGTAGGTGTACTGGTTGGTAGTAGCAGGATGACCAGGGAATTATTCCATCACTGTATATTCTGTGTCTCTGGAGTAGTTCTGGAGATTAGCTTTTTGGACTGTAAAAGTACTTACCACCTCCCCAAGGATCCTCCTGGTGGCCTCCCATAAAATCATGGGCTTAGAGGAATTGCTAATAATGATCTGTTGTTGCTCTCATTAATAATTTGGTGGCATCTATATTTGAATCTACTCCGCAGTACATCCTGTGATTATAGTCCTCCAGCTTCTTTTGCCCATTCCTCTAGCGATTGTTTCATAGGAAGAAAGACAGTCAGTAAGCAGCCACAGAATCTCGAATTTCTTTGATTTTACAGTAAGTCTTTCTGAGCATCTTCATTATTTTAAAATACCATATGATATGCTGCTCCGCAGAATATCATTTCCTTCCCTATACATTGTAGGCATAGAAAGGTGTCCTGAGTGGTATGGAGTGATTTCTCCGCTGCGTCTGTCCATTAAACGTCTTGGAGTGCACTAAAGGAGTCTGAGCGTATGTGATGACTCGTATGCATCTCATCTGCTTTAGTCTTCTCAAAATCGCATGGCCATCTGTATCAAAGAAAGTAAAATTGTTTGGTAGGTGGAATTTTAGGACACAAACAAGGTGAACGACAGAGCAGGCATTGTTGTCCCAGAGCTTACACTCCCCAAAGTAAATTGGTTGATCATTGTCATGCTGTCGTAATATCGTATATCAGTTCATTTGATAGATATCTCTTGTCCCTTGAGAGTACATGTTGTCAGCTGCCCTCGTTCCTAGGCGAGGACTGTACTTTGGTCCACACCAAAGTGCAATTAAGTTCATGTTTCCTGAATGACTTTCTCAGTCATGAGAGATTTGTGAATCCTGTTTTCATGGCTGACCGCTCAGTCAGGGAAGAATGTGTACAGGACATGAGCTTACATGCTTTATGTATCATGTAGAGTCGTCACTAGACGAATAGGGCAGCGCATCCAGCCTCAGTGCAAAGGCCCGTGGCCAGCGCTATCCTATCATTGTGGAATGATGGATAGTGTCTATAGTGATCCAATGCGAAGGCCTTGCTGATCCACACGCTTGGCACCCATTATTCGACTGTGGTTGCATGAAAAACCCTTGAAATTGGAGAACATGTAGCCTGTCTGCCACCTGGGACCGGTGACACTTCAACATGTTTTGAAGGCTTCAGAAAATTGATTTTAAATTCCTCTGGGTGTGGTAACCCTGTCCGTTTGTATACACATAAAAGGTCAAAGACTTTGATTGGATATTTAATTCTCGTAATGGTGTCTCTCAGCCAAAAAACAGATACATTAATAACGCGTCGATACTCGTTGAAAGTGATACACACTTCTTTCGTTGTTGAGAACGGAAAGCCAGTGCAATGCGTACATTGTTTTCAGTCGTCATCGGCGACTGGTACACCAGTCTCACAGCGTACGAGGCGAAACAAAATACAACGAAATCATCCACATATAACTGTCACTACACTGCTCTACTAACAGTGGACGTAATGCTACTGAGTGTGAAAATAAAAATAAAACGGCAATGTTGAGGATACTACCGTGAGGCACACAATACTTCTTTTGCCTGCGTAGGAAAGCGTGTTGGATAGCAGCCGCTAACACAGTCAGGTTATTAGTTGTGGAGTATTTCTAGAACCTATACTGGAAGTGACCAAGGAGGTATCAATGTTGGAAACCCAGTCAATTAGTTGGTTTAGTGTTCCATTGTTGCATGAAATACAGATCAGGGTGGCTGAAATCTGTTAAAAAGAATCGTACATATTGCTAAATTAATGACCATTACAGCTTTCATCTGCCTATATGTGAAGGCTAATCTCAGTAACTACAGTAGGGATTTTGCTATGGTTTGTGCATACAATTTACTACCGAGCCGCCAGACAAGTCGACCACCTGTAGATACTACACTGCTCGAAAGAATTAGGGGAACTTGACTGTGTGTCTCCCATACCTCACTGAGCAATAAAGGTCTAGGTATGCTACCAAATTATAATTTTATCTTTCAGAAATTAAGTACATCATTACATCCTCGAACATTTACTTAAAAAGAACTGCGATGTCCTAAAGGTGTCGAAAACAAAATGGAAACAATCATTCATCCCGTCATCTTGGATGCTTTTCATTGGACTTCAAGAGCTTCAATAACGTGTGTGGCCTCTGTGAGCGTTTATCACTGCCTGACACCTACGTGGCAAGCTCCATACAAGTATGCGAGGGTCACCCTATGGTACCCACTCCCATTAGTTTGTGGAGGAATGATATGACCACAGACACATTTGTTGAGCATGTCCCACACTGGACTCGCATTCGGGAGGACGACGGTTCAATCCCGTCTCCGGCCATCCTGATTTAGGTTTTCCGTGATTTCCCTAAATCGCTTCAGGCAAATGCCGGGATGGTTCCTTTGAAAGGGCACGGCCGATTTCCTTCCCCATCCTTCCCTCACCCGAGCTTGCGCTCCGTCTCTAATGACCTCGTTGTCGACGGGACGTTAAACACTAATCTCCTCCTCCTCCTCCTCCTCCTGAGCATGTCCCACATATGTACGATGAGATTTAGGTCTGGACACACTGCCTGCAACTTCATTACTTCAACGTCCAGACTTCGCAAGACAGCACTACTAACGCCCTCCCCCCACCCCTCCAACCCACCCCACATCCCCTCCCGCCACAACACAGGCCCTGGCATTAGAAGGAACTCAGGGCCACCAGCTTATGCAGAAGCTACGACAAGATCCAACAGTATCTGTTCACTGTACCGTCTGGCGGAATATAGAACATGGAAAACGACAAGCCACGCGGTTTGAAGCGCAATGTCACGGATTGCGTGGCCCCTCCCGCCGGAGGTTCAAAAGTCCACATTAGGGCATGGGTGTGCATGTTGTTCTTAACATAAGTTAGTTTATGTAGTTTGGAAGTCTAAGGACTGATGACCTCAGTAGTTTGGTCCCTTAGGAACTCACACATTTGAAAACGACAAGATCTGTTAGGCTGTCAACATTGAAGCCTGCCAACATCACAGAACCTTGAAAATCTGTCGATTTTCTGGACAACTTTTGCCAGTTACTGCTCACCACAGGTCCCCACACACAAACACAGCCATCACCTTGGTTCAAATGGCTCTGAGCACTATGGGACTTAACTTCTGAGGTCATCAGTCCCCTAGAACTTAGACCTACTTAAACCTAACTAACCTAAGGACATCGCACACATCCATGCCCGAGGCAGGATTCGAACCTGCGACCGTAGCGGTCGCGCGCATCACATTGCTTCAGAGGACATCTGAAATCGTCTGTGAATAACATTTTTCGCCTGTGACAAAGTTGCCAGTTGACCTGCGAACAGCAGAACTGAAGGTGAGCTGCAAAATGTTGTCGTCTCAAGAGAGGAACAGGATGTCTGGGTCGTAAGGTCCTTTCTTGCAGCCTGTCCATTACGGTCTAATTGGACACAGCAGCTCCAATGGCCCTTCTGAGATCGTCTTGCAGTTGGTGGCGTCTATAAGACGCCACAACGCAAATATGGACAGATATCAGTCTTCATGTGAGTGGTACAGTTAAGTTCGTTCTGGGGCATTTTGTTAGTGCAGGTTGCATACATTCAAGGGCAAGCATACATTCAAGGGCAAACATGATTAATTTGTGACCTCTCTCCCTCCCCTTAACCTATTTTTCTGTTAACTGATTTATGACCCCCTGGGGATAGTCCATCCTTCTTAGAAAGCCCCCACCCCTCCCCCTCCGCTCACACCCCTGTGGGAAATCACCTCGCCAATACAAGCACACCTTTGATATCAAATTAATTGACTAATTAATAAAATTGATAAATTAATTTAAAATGGTTCAAATGGCTCTGAGCACTATGGGACTTAACATCTTAGGTCATCAGTCACCTAGAACTTAGAACTACTTAAACCTAACTAACGTAAGGACATGACACACACCCATGCCCGAAGCAGGATTCGAACCTGCGATCGTATCAGTCCTGCGGTTCCGGACTGCAGCGCCTAGAAACGGAGGGCCACCACGGCTGGCCGATAAATTAATTACTCCCTCCCCCTCTTGGGTAATCCCCTAGCACTCCTCTCCCCCACTCCTCACCTCTTCCAGAAAAAAATTTGCGAGAAAATCGCTCAGTCTGAGCAGAGCTGTTGGTGTGCAAGATGCAGGTATTGCCCTGCCCAGAAATTACATGTCCTAATTACGTAATAACACTGCTGCAGATTGGAGGTGTTGTGTTGTTGGAAAATTTTCGTGTGTATGCTCACCTTGAGGTGCAGGGATCGACTGAGCTAGTGCACAATGCCACCAGCAGAGGTTGTCCCACGCATCGGTCCCCCACCCTGCCCACCACGCAGAAAAAATTGGTGGGAAAAATCACTGAGCTGGTGGATCGGTAGGAAATACAACTACATTGCAGGGGTCGGATCTCTTTTTTATTTGCTGGGAGAATTTCATCATTCTCTGGTATTCTGGAAAAAGCAGGTCTTGTAAAATACATCGAAAAGAAGTAATTAAATGGATCGATTTTTTTACGATCGCGCAAGGAATACCGTTACGATATCGACGTCAACATAACTCACCGCACGTAATTACACTGTTAAAAATATTCTGATTGCGTTTCCGCACCGACCCAAAGGGCAGCTGCCTCAGTCGCCTCGCGCATTCCCGCACGCGCAGGGCGGGAAAGAGGCCCGCAACAGGGCCAGCTCACGCAGCGCACAGCCCGGAAGCCATGCGAATCCCCGAACAAACCGGTGGCGGCAGCTCTTTGATTCTGGTACCTGAGAAATTCCTGTAGAAACACATGGTCTCTCTCTCTCTCTCTCTCTCTCTCTCAAGTGGCTACTTCCTGTACAGCGAGCGTCTGTCGTGTGCTACATTAACGCCACTTTTGTCTTGAACAAAGCAGTGGATGCCTTAGAAATATTCCCTCCCTCTATTAGAGTGGCTGGCTAATTAATTAAATAGATACCCTCTGTGTGGTACAGTTTTTCCTTGCATCCTGTTAGTGAATACTAGGACTGGTATATTCAGCGGGATTAGATACCGAAACTGCCCAATTTCCGAAGCCTTCTGAATTTTTTTCCCTTGCCTCTTATTGGTGGACACTGCCACAGTTACATTTTGTGGTAGGGAATTCATTACGTCAGACGTAGCTGCGAATTTAGGCTCAAATGTCTTTAAACAATCTGTGGAGGGTTTGGATTGATGTGTGTGCTCGCAGTAACATTACTGGAATTAATAAATTGACCAATCCGCAATTTGACGTGTCGATTGGAAACAGTGCTGTATAAAATGATAGTTGGAATTTCAGATTACGGCGTGAATGTATACCGTCACGGTTGTGCAATTCCCGACAACTACAGGTCTGCAAACTGTGTTTTATAAACACTACAGAATTCGTAAGTTTATTCTCTCAGCTACACCAGGACGAAGAAGGAGGGGGAAAGCCTCTACTGCGTGACAGGATAGTAACAACAAAAATGTCTTTGGAAGACAGAGTGCACTGCAATGTATTGAGAAGCACTAAACCACGATCCTAGGAGCTGTCATAGCTAGACGCCTGAGATTGATGAAAACACTCGTACGTGTAGTCCTCTCACCTCACAGATGTCCACACACACAGCGCGCCCGTCCCTTCGTACACCACAAGCGCCAACGCTCAAAGGCCAGAGAAAACTGCTGCTATGGCCGCAGCCTCTGTCATGGATGTGCATATCTACCAAAGTGCACCACCCCGGCCATGGAGGGCACCCAAGGATGATTGGGGTGGTAGGAATTCGAATCTTATCAATACCTCCAGTGCCAACACTTGCCGATGATCAATATTGTATCTTCTCAAATATCCACGTAAAAATAGGAGAATACTCACAACACACGTGATCACGAAGGCTGCTCAACACATGCTGAGTATTAGTTCACTGTTCACCCGCCTAGAGGGCGTCACGGCTGTTCCCAACCTGACCAGTTCGTGGGGCTTAGCGGCAGCTCGCACCTTAAGCCGGAAATCTCCATTTTTTTCGGTCGCTGGCTACCTCCACCACTCACCCGGGTGGCAGGTAGAGTCGTCCTAGGAAACCAGCCACATATGTATCACTGTAATTACAATTAAATATTACGATTGCCAATCTGGTGACATTCGACAATGAGCGAAGCATCGGAAATGTGTCCTCCTGACGACTGCGACAAAGGGACGAATCTCACATTGAAATAACAATATCTGTATCTTACGACTGGCCGTAATTTTCCACATAAAATCTGCCATACCCCTTACGTCTATCGATGCGCTGAAATACACATGTCCCACATCAAATCCGTATCTCACTTACGACAGGTCATAGTCATTTTCTTTGCACATGTCGGAACATAAGCCACAGTAACTTCAGCATAACATTTCCCATTATCATTTATAGGCAAATAGCGTCCGAAAAATTATTATGGTATATTCACACTCACACTAGCTGAGTATCGTTTCACACTGCCCAAACGCGAAACCCTCAGCCACATCGTCGTTATTACATATTTGTCGAAGACTAAAGGGTGCAATTGCAATTAAAAAGCCATAGCGGTTTTTTTTATTTTCTCGATTTCGCCTCTTCCAGGAAAGCTTTTCGTATTTTTTATGCTTGTAAATCCAGCCAACAAAGCAGCGTCTTATGTATTCGGACCGCCAAGTTGGAATTTGTGTTAGTACATTTGACCCTTATGCCCCCAGATCATACAAATTTCTCGACTAAGATAACATTGCGATTGCAGTATAATAGAACACGTCCATTTGGGATTAATTTTCAGGGGCCAAGCAAACGGGTAGAGAAACGTATCGAATCTAAGCACATTTTAATTTCCTCTTGCTAAGCACCTAAAGCCAGTTAGAATGTCATACAAACATTTTATTTGTTATATGTGCGAGAAACGGTGACTTAATGATACGTATTAAACAAGTGTCTGCTTAGATCCTATAATATTTGTGTCGAAGTTGAGTTTTCAAAAGGAATACCATGTTACGCAGAAATCTCTTATAGACATGAATGCAAAGCATGTTTTATTCCCAGCGTACAGTAGACTTCTGTTTGTCACTTCATTGCACCAGCTGCATATAATTGCAACTCTGAACAGAAACAGCTGAAAGGAATGCAAAGACGACGAATAAGTAGCTTTAAAAGATGAAATAGTGAATGCAGCAGAGGATAATATAAGTAATAAGACAAGGCCTAGTAGAAATCGTTGGATAACACTGGAGATATTGAATTTAATCGACGTAGGGAAAGGGAAAACAGACGTCTAAAAAATGAGATTGACAGAAAGTGTAAAATATCTAAGCATGAATGGTTAGAAGTCAGTTACAACACTGAAGAACACGAAAAAATATTTCGTGTTAAATGTTTTACCACCCTATTTTTCGATTTTGTTCCATTTTTTGTAGCTCTGAAGATGGGCGATAACAGACAAGCCGGTGATCGCCTGGATTAAATCGCAACTGTGACTGAAACAAGCAACGAATTTTAGAACAAGATGTAATAATATTCTCTACCGTAGAAAGTATGTAGTCACAATTTCCTTGCGCGCTCTTTATTACTGCATTGTCATCTGGGTCTTCAAACCAAATGTTGATTGATAAAATAAATAAACAATAAAATTCTATACGTCAATCCTCGAAAGATACTGTAATCACACGAAGGAAATGTTCGTTAACATCAGCAACAGCAGCTTATAAGGAAAACTGTCTGGTACAAGAGAATCTCTTCTACTCGAAAGCACAGATTTGCGCGATACTCGAAGCGTCTCTACTGCTTGCCAGGCGATGTGCCGCTATTTATGTTACCGGCATACATTACCAACACGAACAGCCGCTTCTTCGAATTTCAGATTTTTCCGTATACCGACAGCCAACGGTGAAATGGTAATCTGAATTCATCAAAGCGCCGTAAATGTTATATCGGGCATGGTTTTCAGGACAAGGTTACGTACGCGTTGTAAAGCACTGCATTGTGAGTTGCACTGATTCCGTAGTTTCTCAATACAATCGGCCAAGAATTCAAATATTTTTTGTGTGGATAACCTTGTCCTTCCAGACAGTATTATAAGCTGGACACGGTTTGCTGTCGATGTTAGCAGCACATCACCTAAAGTGCGCAGATTTTTAGTTGTCTACTCTTTCTTCAGCGCCACAATGTTCGTTCCTTAGTTGCATCTGCGATTACGTTGGAAAGGATGGGCATCTTTCACAGTCTCCAGTCACACCATTAGACAGGGAATGCCAGCTCCGTCGAACATGACTGGGAACGTAGTGGACCATGTATCACAGTGTACTCTTCCGAAGGCAGTGAAGAAAGCCATGGAAAATCTAAACCTGTACCTGAGCAGGATACGAAATAATTTGCCATAGAATTCGACTCCTGTGTCTAAACAAGCGCGGATGACTTGATAATTAAAAAGACTATTTTCTAAAAGGTGGTACATTAATAACAGCGAAAACAGAGACGGGTGAAAGTTTACGGTAATGAAGGAAAAACGGCGAAAGAAAAGGTCTGCCAACGAGCCGTTTGCGAATGCAAGAGCCACCACTGACATCATTCGTTGTAAACATCATTACGATTTACTCGTTGCTCACAAAAAGCGATCTGTGGTGCGATGTTTACAGAACTGAACACTGCCGAGAGATAGAGGTGTAATGAAATCTTACATACGGCACGGACAGGATGAATACGTCCACAATCGTAGAAGGCACGTCACTTGTCTGAGGAATGACAGCTCTGGTCGCGATGGAACCTTACAGCAACAAAAAGTATGCAGACACACATTTTATATGTGTATCGGAATCTGCATGTTTGTAACGACAAAAAACCTTCGATAGAAGACATCACGAAAGTTGAACATTTGTAAATATCCTTAGGAGTTACCGACAACAGGTGATAAGAGACCAAGGAAGCCCACACGTTTTACTACCGAATTTGCTATAGTTGTGGAGGCAGTGCATCTCTCTCCTGGAACTTAGAGAATAGCTGCTTCCATACCGTCTCTAACGAGTTCAAAGTTTCAGTGAACGGGACTTTTGTCCTAAAGCAATGTTTCGCCGGTTCATGCAACAGCGGTCTGCAGTGAACCTTCGGTTTACATATAATGTTCAATTTATAGACAAGGGGGGAGGGGGGTTTCGCATGCGAAGGTATTTTAAATGCCCTTTTTTTGGGGTGACGTAAACTTCTCTGCTGCTCATGGTTCACCATATCTGCCACGTCTCTCACTGAATGTATGATCAGTGGTACAATGTGATCGTGTATTGGACCAAACATTCTGGTGACTTTCGATTTATGAAGCGGGTTGTTCCAGGATTGTGTGACGTTCTCCTTGAGCAGCGTTGGGAAACGCGATACATGCTTGAGGGACATTGGCGCATTCTGCTGTGCTCGTAAGACAGCATCTAGTGCCGAATCATCGTCCATGATGGAAAGACCCAGCAGGGCGTACACCTTGGCCTCCAAGATCATCTGACCTCAGCCCTTTAGATTATTCTGTCTAGGTTCATTCCAGAATTGAAGCATAGAACACGCCCGTTGCTGAAATTGAAGACCTGTAACCGTGAACTATTTTACTCTTATCAGTTTTTGCGAGGTGATTAGGAAGCGTTTGAAAGAATTCGTGACTTGCTACAGAGACGAGGACCGTATGGCATCTAAAAGCGACGACGACACATGGAGCGCCTCATTTAACAGCTACAAGTGTTCACTAGATTGTGACATGTAACGTCCTAAAGAAGTACAGTGTTTCTTGTTAAAGAAGGCTATGATGAAATTTGACGACAATTAGGTGAGGTGTTACGCGAAAAGTTTACTTACTAATGTCCACCCTCGTAGATGATGGCCCTCCCCGTCTTTGACACGTAGTCTCTTGGATATCCTCTGACCAGCTTGTCGCGAACCACCTATCGATATGGCACACATCTCCCTGTTGTTGTTGTTGTGGTCTTCAGTCCTGAGACTGGTTTGATGCAGCTCTCCATGCTACCCTATCCTGCGCAAGCTTCTTCATCTCCCAGTACTACCTGCAACCTACATCCATCTGAATCTACTTAGTGTATTCATCTCTAGTTCTCCCTCTACGATTTTTACCCTCCACGCTGCCCTCCAATGCTAAATTCGTGATCCCTTGATGCCTCAGAACATGTCCTACCAACCGATCCCTTCTTCTAGTCAAGTTGTGCCACAAACTTCTCTTCTCCCCAATCCTATTCAACACCTCCTCATTAGTTATGTGATCTACCCATCTAATCTTCAGCATTCTTCTGTAGCACCACATTTCGAAGGCTTCTACTCTCTTGTTGTCTAAACTATTTATCGTCCATCTTCCACTTCCATACATGGCTAATTCCATACAAATACTTTCAGAAACGACTTCCTGACGTTTAAATCTATACTCGATGTTAACAAATTTCTCTTCTTCAGAAACGCTTTCCTTGCCATTGCCAGTCTACATTTTATATCCTCTCTATTTCGACCATCATCAGTTATTTTGCTCCCCAAATAGCAAAACTCCTTTACTACTTTAAGTGTCTCATTTCCTAATCTAATACCCTCAGCATCACCCGACTTAATTCGACTACATTCCATTATCCTCGTTTTGCTTTTGATGATGTTCATCTTACATCCTCCTTTCAAGACACTATCCATTCCGTTCAACTGCTCTTCCAAGTCCTTTGCTGTATCTGACAGAATTACAATGTCATCGGCGAACCTCAAAGTTTTAATTTCTTCTCCATAGATTTTAATTCCTACTCCAAATTTTTCTTTTGTTTCCTTCACTGCTTGGTCAATATACAGATTGAATAACATCGGGGAGAGGCTACAACCCTGTCTCACTCCCTTTCCAACCACTGCTTCCCTTTCATGCCCCTCAACTCTTATAACTGCCATTTGGTTTCCATACAAATTGTAAATAGCCTTTCACTCCCTATATTTTACCCCTGTTTCCTTCAGAATTTGAAAGAGAGTATTCCAGTCAAATCTCCCCATTCATTCATCTCCCCGTTATGGTACCATAATGAACGAACTCAGCTAGGTTCGGAGCGATCTCCCGGTCACCCCCACCCGCCCCTTCCGATGGACTTTCATCCTTTGTTTACACTGCCATCTCTCACAACCCCATAGAGGTACAGCACCCAAACTTTAACTGGCGGACAGTTTGCGGGTGCGTGCACGCACTCTTTTTAGCATCGGACGTGTCTGCACTCTGGTAAGTCGTTATCAACGGTAAATTCACGACCAATAGTCGACTTCATAACGTAGGACTGGCTACTTCGCCATTTTGCTCTCACTGCAGATTCGACGACACCGCCGAGCATTGTATTCCGTGCCCCCTGAAAAGGACGTTTGGCTCCTCATCCAACACATCCTGGACTGTTACCTTCGCAGCCCGCCAACGTCCGTTACCCAGGAATTCCTGCTGTTGCCCCGTACTTCAAACTACACTCTCGCGAAACACCACGCACTCATCTTGTTTCGAGGACAGGTTTAACAGCACCTGTTTCACAACAGTCCACATACGGTCCTGACTTCTGGAATCGTGTTGTAATCGTCCACAGTACACTCACATGATCATCCCATTACCAACAGAACTCCGCAGGGTATCTCCACAAGGTCTTTGTGGCCTCCCGCCCTTCGCAGTTCGGGTACGCCTCCGATTTCATGGCGCATCTGTGATCATCTTCCAAGATACGGTGCACCGACACCTACAGGCAAACGAACGGATATAAAACAAAAAAAATCATTATTTCATAATTATCTGGATCTCCTATCACTCATTCCCGTTGCCCTTAAGGACAGGCACTTAAACGATAGTTCCTTTTAGATATGTTAGTTTTCGTATGGGGGGGAGGGGGGGGGGGAAGGGGGGAGGGGGGAAATGTTTAGGTGTAGTTAGGATGGCGACGTCTGAAGAGGGATCAGTTTATTTTGTTTGGTAGGATCACAAGAGCCGATGCCCCGTGGGATTAGTCCTGTTTTGTTTCTTTTGCTAGGTACCCTTAAGCACCAGTGTTTCTACATATGCCTTTCAATAGTGGTACAAGTCCATTTTTGTTCATTTTAAGATATAGAGTCCTAAAGTTAAACGAGCGCTGAAAAAATCTGCAGTTCAGATACCAGAAATATTCAAGCATATTGCTTCTCGCTAGAGATGAACCTTCCTTTCTGTTTGTTTGGGTCATTAATGTCAGAAGCACTATAATCAGAAAAGTGGAAGCAATGGACTTGTACCACTATTGAAATAAGCCCTTCATATATAAGGAAAAAGTGATCAGCGCGGCTGAATGGCACGCGGGGGCCCGGGTTCGCTTCCCGGCCATATCGGAGATTTTTCTCCTCTTGGGAGTAGGTGTTGTGTTGACGTCATCATTTTTTGCATTATGGCATCTTCTTTGTCTTTCCTTTCGATGTATACGAAGATGGTAGTGCCACCCATTGGCCAACCTTATACTGTGGCATTCTTGCTGTACGTCCCACTGCTTCTTCCTGTTTCTCCAACACTTGAGTATTTGGTCTCTGTACTCTATTCCAAATTTTCCAAATCACTCTGGCCAATTCCTTAACACACTCTCCAGTCATCCCTTTCTTTGTTTTCAATACGTCGAAACATAGCGAGTTGACCCAGTAGTTAGCACACTGGACTCGCATTCTGGAGGACGACGGTTCAAACCCGTGTCCGGCCATCCTGATTTAGGTTTCCCGTGATTTCCCTAAATCGCTTCAGGCAAATGCCGGGATGGTTCCTTAGAAAGGGCACGGCGGACTTCCATCCCCATCCTTCCCTTAGCCGATGGGCCCGGTGACCTCGCTGTTTGGGCTCCTCCTCCAAATCAACCAACCAATCAATAATACGAACGGTGATGGCATTTTACGACTATATACTACTTCATATGGCGATAATTCTGTATTCGTTTGCTGTTTTGAGTTGTAGGCAGAGACGACGTACTTCAAACAGACATCCCAGTTGGTGTGATGTCAACGTAGTGTCGAAGCATCTTCCCGATTACCCTACGCACTCCTTCAGTTCTTCCATTGGCTTGTGGAGAGTACTCGTCCCTTAACCTCTTCACATTCAATAACTTACACAATGCCTTGAAAAGATGTGACATGAAGTTCATTCCCTCGTTTGTTGTTATTGTTTCAGGCACTCTAAATTTCAGTATCCAATTATTAATAAGTGCTCATGCCACTGTTACTGCCTGCAAGTTTGGCATCGTGAACCATTTCTACGTAAGTTGAAAAATGATCTATATTGTGAGTACATACTTATTCCCTGCAGATGTTTTACTGAATGGACCTAAACCTTCAATCCCCAGAAAATCGAATGCTGATAACGTTTCAGGTAACCTCTGCAATGGTATTCTTCTTCGACACTGCATGCAATTCCCCACATACTGGTTTACGTCTGTCTATCTATTCCCCCAACAATATTCTGCTATCTTCTGCTGGTAGATCTGCAACCTCCTCTATTAGCAAAAAATCTACTTTAACAAAATGTACGATGGTCAAAGCTTTTCTCCATGATCAAAATACAACCAAAAAACTTTTGGGCTCGCTGTAGGTTCAGAGATTGCTCTAAGAAGGCGACGTCAGTGATGTGACACCAGTGTTAGCTGACCCATGGACAGTCACACGTGGAGATTTAAATGAGATGTCAGGATGACAACAGATTTGTTTAATTAACTTCTTTCTGGACCTCAGCTGCAGTAAATCAGGAACAGCTTGGTGGAGACGTCCAGTTGCCTCTCATGCATAACATCTACATCTACATCTATACTCTGCAAGCCACTTGGCGGTGTGTGGTGGAGGGTACCTTGAGTACCTCTATCGGTTCTCCCTTCTATTCCAGTCTCGTATTGTTCGTGGAATGAAAGATTGTCAGTATGCCACTGTGTGGGCTCTAATCTCTCTGATTTTATCCTCATGGTCTCTTCGCGAGATATACGTAGGAGGGAGCAATATACTGCTTGACTCCTCTGTGAAGGTATGTTCTCGAAACATGAACAAAAGCCCGTACCGAGCTACTGAGCGTCTCCACTGGAGTCTATCTATCATCTCCGTCACGCTTTCGCGATTATTAAATGATTCTGTAACGAAGCGCGCTGCTCCCCGTTGGATCTTCTCTATTTCTTCTATCAACCCTATCTGGTACGGATCCCACATAGGTGAGTTGGTTTCGGACTGCATTTCCTTAGGGTTCGTCCAATGAATCTCAGTCTGGCATCTGCTTTACCGACGATTAGTTTTATATGGTCATTCCATTTTAGATCACTCCTAGTGCCTACTCCCAGATAATTTATGGAATTAACTGCTTCCAGTTGCTGACCTGCTATATTGTAGGTAAATGATAAAGGATCTTTCTTTTTATGTATTCGCAGCTCATTACACTTGTCTACATTGAGATTCTGTTTCCATTCCCTGCACCATGCGTCAATTCGCTGCAGATCCTCCTGCATTTCAGTACAATTTTCCATTGTTACAACCTCTCGATATACTACAGCATCATCCGCAAAAAGACGTCTGACATTGCTAACAGTGCAAAGAGCAGGGCCGAGCGTAGTGTCACTCGAATGCTGCTGTCTGCAATGTCTTTGGCAGTGAAGGTGATGGAAGAGTAGCAGCGAAATTGACAATGCCATGGAGGCGGCCGTGACCTCCCTCTAGCAAACGAGCGGCTCTCTGCTCCAGCGGCGGCTGCTGACTCAAGGCAGGATGCCCTGGCTACAGTCTGGAACAGCGAGACCGCTACGGTCGCAGGTTCGAATCCTGCCTCGGGCATGGATGTGTGTGATGTCCTTAGGTTAGTTACGTTTAAGTAGTTCTAAGTCTAGGGGACTGATGACCTCGGAAGTTAAGTCCCATAGTGCTCAGAGCCATTTGAACCAGGATGCTCTCTCCCATGGTCGAACAGTGGACCCCATTACTGTATTCTGGGATGTCACTCAGGGTGTCACAGGCTCGTGGTGTATTTATACTGAATTCGTTTATCACATTTATCTGTGCCATTTCCCCTAAACGAGGATCTAGGTAAAAGGTCAACTCGGACCGAGTACAGCGTTCCTGACCTATCTTAATAAAACTGGGATACGACAGGTTTCCAAAAAACTGCTCATTTATGTTATGCTCAAGGATCATCAACCCCCTTAACAAGCAGTTCACCTTAAGGCAGATTTGATTTAATAGTGTGAACTGTACATAGTTTATCTTCACTGACGCAAATGGAGAGTGTGCAAAAGCTACCAAATTACTACTCCAGTATTTTCACACCTGCGCTGTATGCTGATTAAAATTTCAAACTCATCCAACATTATTTTCATTTCAGAAAGAGAGAACAGTTCCTACTGAAGAAGAACGATGTGAGTATATGATGGCTATTGGGTGTGTCTAACGTTACTGGAACTTTTCACATGGAGATCACAACACAGCATACCCAGAAGATTTATACGTGCAGCTTATCACCATCTTTTGGAGTTTGAGAGTATGATAGCATCATACTGGCAGATCTCACAGATAGATGGTTACAGTGCAATGACAGAAGAACGAATTCTGATGGGGTGGTGTCATTACTACTGTGTGGCGAAAAGACTGTAAGATTTTTCGAATGGCTCTGAGGAATAAACAGATGACAACAGCTGAAATTTGAGCAAAGTGTCGCTATGAACAGATTACTGGAATCTGACGCCATACCACAGACAATAATCACTTAAATGGTGTAGAGCAGTGGTCGTCAAAAATTCGGCCCGAATGAAGTATTCGGAGCCGTATTTTATAATACACACATGAAAAAACGTTTCGCATCACCCTGGTTCCCAGAACTAAATGGTACAAATGGCTCTGAGCACTATGGGACTTAACTTCTAAGGTCATCAGTCCCCTAGAACTTAGAACTACTTAAACGTAACTAACCTAAGGACATCACGCACATGCATGCCCGAGGCAGGATTCGAACCTGCGAACGGAGCGGTCGCGCGGTTCCAGACTGTAGCGCCTAGAACCTCTCGGCCACCCAGGCCGGCGTTCCAAGAACTCTTGAAGATAGACGATGACTGTGGATATTGTATCACAAACACAGTCCCTTTGACTGCTTAGAGATGTCACTAAACGTGATAGAATCATACTGGCAGATCTCACAGATAGCTGGTTGCAGTGCAATGACAGAAGGACGAATTCTGATGGGGTGGAGTGCGGTACCATGCATGAACAACGCCTATTAGACGGAGGGGGTGCGACAGCCTATCAGTATTCCACCAGGAAGGAGATACACGGCTCGTGTTGTCTGTAGTTCAACCATGCCTAGACGGTCGGTCAATACTCCGTTCGATCGCGACCGCATTGTTACTTTGTGCCAGGACGGGCTCTCAACAACGGAAGTGTCCAGGCGTCTCGGAGTGAACTAAAGCGATGTTGTTCGGACTTGGAGGAGATACAGAGAGACAGAAACTGTAGATGACATGCCTCACTCAGGCCGCCAAGGGTTACTACTGCAGGGGATGACTGCTACCTACGAATTATGACTCGGAGGAACCCTGACAGCAACGCCACCATGTTGAATAATGCTTTTCGTGCGGCCACAGGACGTCGTGTTACGACTCAAACTGTGCGCAATAGGCTGCATGAAGCGCAACTTTACTCCCGACATCCATGGCGAGGTCCGTCTTTGCGACCACGACACCATGCAGCGCGGTACAGATGGGCCCACCAACATGTCGAATGGACCGCTCAGGATTGGCATCACGTTCTCTTCACCGATGAGTGTTGCATATGCCTTCAACCAGACAATCGTCGGAGAGGTGTTTGGAGGTAACCCGTTCAGGCTGAACGCTTTAGGCACACTGACCAGCGAGTGCAACAAGGTGGAGGTTCCCTGCTGTTTTGGGGAGGCATTATGTGGGGCCGACGTACGCCGCTGGTGGTCAGGGAAGGCGCCGTAAAGGCTGTACGATACGTGAATGCCATCCTCCCACCGATAGTGCAACTATATCGGCAGCATATTGGCGAGGCATTCGTCTTCATGGACGACAATTCGCGCCCCCATCGTGCACATCTTATGGATGACTTCCTTCAGGATAACAACATCGCTCGACTAGATTGGCCAGCATGTTCTCCAGGCATGAACGTTGTCGAACATGCCTGGGATAGACCGAAAAGGGCTGGTTATGGACGACGTGGCCCATCAACTACTCAGAGGGACCTACGCCGAACTGCCGTTGAGGAGTGGGACAATCTGGACCAACAGTGCCTTGATGAACTTGTGGACAGTATGCCACGACGAATACAGGCATGCATCAATGCAAGAGGACGTGCTACTGGATATTAAAGGTACCGGTGTGTACAGCAATCTGGACCCACACCTCTGAAGGTCTCGCTGTATGGTGGAACAACAAGCAATGTGTGGTTTTCATGAACAATAAAAAGGGCGGAAATGATGTTTATGTTGATCTCTATTCCAGTTTTCTGTACAGGTTTCAGAACTCTCGGAACCGAGGTGATGCAAAACTTTTTTTGATGGGTGTAATATGCATTTAGAAACTAACAGCTTCTGTGAACTTTGGAAGGTAGGAGATGAGTTCTAGGAGAACTCATGCGATGAGGACGGGTCCTGAACCGTGCTTGGGTAACTCAGGCGGTAGAGCAGTTGCCCGCGAAAGGCAAAGGTCCCAAGTTCGAGTCTCACTTCGTCGGCCAATTACAATGACACAGCTTTGCAACGGTCTGAAACAGGGAGCAGTCGACACAAAGTGTCCTGAATGGTGACGACTTTTAACATTAAGTGTGGTGTCACCGCCAGACACCACACTTGCTAGGTGGTAGCCTTTAAATCGGCCGCGGTCCGTTAGTATACGTCGGACCCGCGTGTCGCCACTATCAGTGATTGCAGACCGAGCGCCGCCACACGGCAGGTCTAAAGAGGCTTCCTAGCACTCTGCCCAGTTGTACAACCGACTTTGCTAGCGATGGTTCACTGACAAAATACGCTCTCATTTGCCGAGATGATAGTTAGAATAGCCTTCAGCTACGTCATTTGCTACGACCTAGCAAGGCGCCATTACCAGTTACTATTGATACTGAGAATAATGTACCGTCAAGAGCGACGTTCACCATTAATGGATTAAAGTTACGTATTCCACCAGCTACGTCCGTTTTTCTAAATTCTAATTTTTTTTTTTTTCCTTGTCCTGTTCCAGACCTCACGCCAGCCTGCGTGAGCTAAAATGCACGCCTTTCGGCTTCCTCTAGTAACCCGGTGTTGGCTCTCCTGCCAACCACAACATTAAGTACTTGGGGGCGGGTGGCCAAATTGTTACGCCCTCACTGTAGGCCTGACTGGCCGAGTGGTTCTAGGCGCTACAGTCTGGAACCGCGCGGCCGCTACGGTCGCAGGTTCGAATCCTGCCTTGGGCATGGATGTGTGTGATGTCCTTAGGTTAGTTAGGTTTAAGTAATTCTAAGTTCTAGGGGACTGATGACCTCAGAAGTTAAGTCCCATAGTGCTTAGAGCCCATTTGAACCAGCATCACTGTAGTCTATTGGGACCACATAACGTCCTAATTTATGTAGGTTACCAATATGTAATAAGATCGGCTCATATGCTCCCCGACATGCAGTCCCATAGTGTCAGTGTTGGCCTACTGCAAGAAAGTTTGACGACAACTCTTGTAGAGCGAGAGTGAACTGGGACAGTGAGTGGCGTCCTCTGGTGTTCACTGATGAGTCTCGCTTCTGTTCATGATAGTCAGACCGACGCCGTCATGGTGAAAAGTCACAGGAATCGCGATTCTCGAGATCAGTACCTCTCCAACTCCTTGGGAGCTGTTAAATATGACAATAGGACTGATTTGGTAGTTGTTAAATGGAAAGCTGAATGTTCGCCAGTATGTGGCAACAATGGTAAACCATAGTCTCATAGCCTTCTTACTAGGACTGTTCATCAAAAATCTCGATTACTGACATTTTCCAAAAGATATCGATACATATAGGCGGTATTTTGCCAAGATATGTTGATAACGAAATGGCAATATCGAGTGCCGTTATTTCTGTTTTATAGCACATTTTTTCGCAGTTTTCAGTAAATATTTGAATTTGTAGTAGAAAATAATTTTACTTTCACTGTGTGAAAGAGTTTTACTACTTTCTGAACTTTCATCATGTCCAGTCTTTTTCTTTGACTGTGTGAAGCAAGTACAGGAGGCACAAACAAGAAGTCTGATTGCACTTGAGGGTGGGGTGACTGGAATAACAAGATTTCCGGTGTGAAGAAATAGAATTTTCAACGCAGCTAGTGTACTATTTCTCCACATCGGCATCCTTAAAAAACCGTTGCTGAAAATGATGAACAAAAATATAAATGACAAGATTGGTCGTTGCTGTGGGCGGAGACGTATGAGGGGAAATGCTGACGTAATCGGCGCTCAGCGCTACCAAAAGAAACTGGGTCGTTTAATCTCACAATGTAGTTTTATCACTACAACTGCTAAGTCGCTGGCGTTGGCAGAAATGAAAGAACGGGGAAGTTGGCATGTTAGAGTTCTGGACAAATCCAATATGTGACGAAACCGAACGATGAACCCGTCAGACACCTTTTTCTATGCCATTCACCTGCAGTTACCATTTTTAGCAAAGTGGCCATCGCCAAACGTGAACGTGCATCGTTTTCCTTTCATTTCTTGCTCATGGGGGATTGGCAGGCTGCTAGCTTGTTGATGTACAGGATATCTAATAATCAGTACTTAAATATACAGCTCTAAAACCGGCAGTACATTTACAATGAGCAGCCGATATTTTTATAGGCCAGTACATCGATATTTTTTCGTCGATACTTCGATACTTTCCTTCGATATATCTTGGGCAGATAATTATATTTTTTAAATATTGGTGTTAAATGAAACAACAAATTTACTGTTACCAGTCACTATTTATTTATCTTCACGACGCGTTTCAAAGGTTTAAACGTCCATCACCAGGTGGATTTACATTTGTTAATATGACATTTGTGTGTGTGTGTTGTGTTACGATGTTTTGGAGGAACTTGTGGCACTATGTACGTAACTACTGGCACAAACTGCACATCCATCTGCATATTTTTGAGCATTAACCAATGTATTACCGCAACCTTTAGGCAGTTACTACATGTAACAGATATAATCTTAAGACCCCTATCCCTGTAAAGTTGCTCTCATACAATCACTCTTTCAACCCTCTCTCTCCCTCTCACTTTCTCTTTCTCTTCCTCCCCCTATGCCTCCAGCCTTTCACACCTATCTATGGATCCCAACCACACTTTGTTTGTGAATAATTTTACCACTGTACCCAATATCATTATTGTACTTAAAGTTTGTGACACTTAACCTGATTGTATAAATCAGTATGAAGTTAACGCTATTTTAACTTGTCAAAAACCTGTTTTATATACCAACTGAAGTATTTATTCTAACGAATGTATTCAACACCTCAAACAACATCTCCAAATCCCTTACCATATCCTAGCAGGGTATGCGTTGAGGAATATACGTGTCCTTGAATGGCCTATCTACACAATCCCCTGATTTGTCACCCATGTGGCATGTCTTAGGATACGGCGAGAAACGGTGTATTTCCTTATCAGCCTCCAGGCAGCAATCTTCATGGACTGTCAACAGCAGGTGCTTCAGGCATTGCAAGAAAGTCCTCAAGATGACATTCGGAGGCGGTTTGCTTCTATGCCAGAATGAGTACAAGAGTGTAGAGAAAGCTTCAGGTATAAAGTTTTTATTTCCTTGATTGCATGTGGGTACACTAGATTGCTCGTTTCAGCAGGGCTAAGCCGCCATCTTCATATCCGCAAGGTTACAAAAATATTGCACTGTTGTAGCTGTAGCCGTAAATTAACGATTTTACTTAACTTCTTCTTTCCACACCTTCAGTGAAGAGGTTGTGATATCATGCTGTGCAATAAACTGCACTTTGTTTTTGTACCATCATAACGGACTGTGAATTTGAAATTTAAAATAAAATTACCTTTATACAGGGTGACAATTACTGAACTATGAGGGTTGGAACTTTAATAGTGGCAACTAGTTATTTACAGCTTGTACGACTCGTTGCCAGCGATGTGGAAGTCGTAGGATACTCTTAGCAGTACCAGTTGTGTTGACAGTTCGAGCGGCGCGGTCTATTGCCCGACGAATTTCTAGCAGTTCTGAAGCGAATACCGTCAAGTGTTTCCTTCAGTTTAGAAATCGAGTTTAGTCAGGGGAATGCAGTAGGTGGTATAGCACTTAGTAGCCCTATCAGTCAAACAAATCAGTAACAGCTTGCACTGTACGTGCTTGAGCATTGTCCCACAAAATGATGGTCAGGCCCTACAGTAAAGTGTCATCCCTCCTGTCCCCAAGCTGATCGTAGGTTGTGTTCCAAAAATGAACAGCATAGAGACAGACTTATGTCTCTATGCCGTTCATTTTTCTCAAAATACTTCTAGGCGACTCCAGGGTACAAGTTGAGAAGGAAAAGAATTTTATGAATATTATAGGTAAATATCCACCGAACTTGAGAATAAACAGGAATGGTGAAAGGTTCAATAGTATGCGTTGAACATATACTTAAAACTGATGGCCCAATTTTTCGAAGATTATCAAGAAAAGCCAAAACATCTAAATCCATATGTAAAAAGAATTTCAGCTGGATCACATAACTATGTCCAAAATGAATATCAAGGACAATATGGATGTTAAAGTGATCAGAAGTGGGGGATGTCATTCAGATCATTATCTCTTTAAGGTTAAAATCCAACTTCTCCCATTTGGAAGAGAAAGGAAATCTCAAAAAATAGATACCGCTCTACAGAACCAATATTTAAAAAAAATTAGAAAAATTTAGAGGAGGACTTGAGACAACCAAAAAAGGTGTTTTATATGGACTCCATGCACAAATTACCAAAGCAGCAGAGAAGACATTACGACTCTGTAGGAATAAAAACTAGATCTGGAGGAATGGAAAATGTGAAGAAACGCTTGAATAAAGAGCTCAAAAATATTGAAAATGGAGATGTTCGAAAATTGAAGAATACCTAGAACAATCCGTACAAAAGAAACATCAAAAGTAATCTGATAAAAAGAAAAAAACTTTGAAAAATCCCAGTTTACAGAAATGAAAACAAATTCCACCAAAAATTATACAAGAAATTTTTACCAAACTTTTAAATACGTACTTAAGGATATCAAACAGAAAGTGTTTGTTTATAGGATGAAAATGGCAAAATAGGACCAATAAAAAAAGGAAATGAGGACTAGTAATATTTTATGACAGCCTCTTAAACTGACCAGTTCCAACAGTTACATTACAGCAATATTAAAAAATCTTGAGCAACGTTTCCAGCCAACGGAGCTGGAAATTCTTGGAGCCATCACAATACTCAACAAATAACTAAGCAAGTGGCTCTGACTCCATTACAGCAGAACTGATGAAATGGTCAGAACCAAAGAGTAGATCTGCACCTACTTTTGAGAACATCTGGAAAAGAGAAAACATTTCAGAAGACTGAATGCTAGCATTAACTGCCCCACAACGTAAAAGAGAGACAATCAAAATGACAATAATTACAGAGGTATATCTCTTCTGACTGTGGCATACAAAATATTAGCAAAGCACTCATGAACAGAGTTAAAATAAACTTCATACAAACAAATGAGAGAATATCAAGGACGGTTTCGAAAGATAATATTTTGCACAGAACAGATTTTTAACGAAAAATCCATAGCGTGCCACAGAATGATAACCATCAAACCTATAATAGTATCACTTATTGATTTTGCGAAAGGATTTGATTTTATAGACAGAGAAAATAAATATAATCATTAGAGAATTTTAACAAATAAGACATGTAAAGAGAAATTTGTGGGAGAAATATCTCATCCATTTGAAATAAAAACTGATGTTCCACAAGGGGACTGTTTACCATCTTTATTTTCGTGTTTTGAGAAAATTTGAAAGGCTCTAGAATTTAGAGCTAAAAAAATCAGAAATTCAACCAATAATCCTGGGAAGGAAATCAAATGGGATTAAAGTATATTGCCTGTCTTTTGCAGATGATTTTGCAATACTTTCAGAAAATCTGACGTTGGCAGTTACTCACATAAATCTTCTGGAAAGAATAGCTAATAGAAGTGGTCTGAATATTTCAGCTAAAAAACAAAATGCGTGACAAATATAATAAATACACCAAAATAAACAGAAACAGAAATAGGTAAAACAGAATGGGGTAGCAACTTTAAATACCATTGACAAACCACACAGTTGGACTAGAAGAAATTTTAATAGATGTAAGGGTTAATAAAGTGGAAAGAGCTAATTGTTTGCCAAAAAATATCTACAATAAGAAACGCATATCTATAAATACAAAAGTAAAACACTATACCACAATGATAAGATGAGAATATATGTGCACGTGTTAATACCTAACGATGAGCTATAGGCTGTACAGAATAAAGATATTGGAAAGATGGATTAGTAGCAAAATAGTGGAAGCAGCACCAACTACAGATGGCTGGAAAATGAGAAATAATGAGGAGGTGTACCAGACATGCAGAATATAAGGAAGTAACGGCAATGCGAAGGTTAATCACCTTTGGACACCTCTACTGAATGCGTCAGAACAGACTAACGAAGCAAATGCCCCTGTATTTTTGAAAAAGAAAACAACTGTAACATGGATCAAGCGCACACATACAGTAGTCTGTGGGGAGGGGAACCGAAACTTGAGGGTATGGAGTAATTTTAATTTTTGGAAGACGAGTAGAGGCTCGTAAGTAGCCACAAAAAAGTTCTAGTTCCTACCTTGCTAAAAACCTGCCTAATACCGACTTTTAAATAAACGCATGACTACACTATATATTAGCTCTCGTTGAGAGGGGGGAGGGGAAGGGGTGCCCCATTGTCGGCGGGTATGGGCACCCATCACACAACACGGATTACAGAAATAAGAAAATAATCAGAAATAAATAACACCGAAGATTCAAATATGACAGAAAGAAACCCTCTTAAGAATAAAATACTAAGTTCAGAAGGCTTTCAAAACAGAAGAAATCAGGTACAACAGAAGAAATCAGGTACAACATGCACAGAACAAAGGAAAAGACAACATGGGAAGACGATGAAAGAGTAGTGGAAAAATAAGAGACAACAAATAGATTAGAGAAATTGTAGTTAGCAGTATTGAATTTATGGTATTTCAGAAATGTCAGTCTGATTGTCATTGTATTGAGTAATTTACCTTTTTATGTTTTTTTTCGAATGTGTGTGAGAATAACTAACAGAACAGTATAGTAACAATAGAGAAGGAAACAAATGGGAGAAGTTGCCCTGCTGGATGAAGGGTGAGAAGTAATAGGGTAAAGTTAGTAGATGAGATGAAGGAAAGAAAAGAGAAATAGGCATCGATGAGGAAAGCAGAGGTAGCGTTGACAATGTGACTGAATACCTTTTCGCTGTTCGAGAGAAAGAAGGAAGCTGGGATACGCCGAGAGGGAGGCTGCGACGATAGTGATGCTAGGTTTTAATCTCATCTTAAATGCAGAGAGGTTGGGGTAAGGCACAGGTTGCTAGGTACTTTGTTCCTCAGTCGAACGGATGAAATGGATAAGAAGAAAGTGTTGATGATATGCCTATAGGCATAGCGAAGTGGAGTTCTTCAGATACCGAAAACATCTAGAGTTGCAACGTGTTGGCACTTAAGTTTAGCAATATCGCTGCTTAGCGTAGTGTCAACATCCGTGTTTCTCGAATTGCAGAAAGGTAACGATTATAATAAATGTAGACTCGTGGGGTACTATTCGAGTCAATGGTACATACTTCGGGCGATTTTATCAGCTTATGTCGAAAACTTATGTACTAAAGCGACGTTGTCCATGACGGATCTTTTAGGTCAACTGATTACATCACGTCTAAATATTACATGGTTATGCCACAGAAAAAAAAAATTATTGGAAACGCGAAATTTAAAAGGAACGACATCGAGTGATTAACGAAAATCTTATTATACATTAAGACACATTAATATTTAGCGAAAGGCTTACAAAACTTTGAAGCCGTTCGACCATAGATTAGGCAGTTGTCTTACGAAGTCTTACGCTCCAAATCTCCGCAATTGATTTTAAGGGTCCCACAAGCGAGCGCTTGATTGCAGTGGTTCGTCGCATGCGAATCGCTGCAATCTGTTGATCGCCTCTACTTCGCCCAGGCGAGCGATATGCCAGGCAATTTCAACCAGTATTACGAACACCACTGTTTCGAGAGGTTCTGCTATGGAAAACGAACTGTCATGCTTAGCAGCAGTGGCAGTTAATCACCGTATATCTACGAATACTTGCAACAAAAAAAGGGTGTATCGTATACACCGCCCGCATCTCGTGGTCGTGTGGTAGCGTTCTCGCTTCCCACGCCCGGGTTCCCGGGTTCGATTCCCGGCGGGGTCAGGGATTTTCTCTGCCTCGTGATGGCTGGGTGTTGTATGCTGTCCTTAGGTTAGTTAGGTTTAAGTAGTTCTAACAAGGGGAGGCCGCCAATTGTGAAATTCAGATTCGATTCATACTGCGCATAATAAAAGCTCATGGCCAGAGGTGTAATGTGGCAAAGCACCAAGATGCACTTCTCAGCCGTTGTCGAGGAAATCGACAGTTAAAAGAAACCGTTGCGATGAAATACTCTCTACAATCAATAATTTTCTACATCGCTGTGGTGCAGCGGTAAGTGCTCGGGTTCGTAATCCGAAGGTCGCCGGTTCGATACTCGCGCCATGCAAACTTTTTTTTTAGTATTTGTTTTTAGTATATATATATATATATATATATATATATATATATATATATATATATATGTATATGTATAATTCCCGCAATCAGTTGCAACAATTATGCATATAATAAGTTGTTGAAAGTCGTTTGTCGTGGAAAAACTGGCGACTTCGAACATCATTATGCTTTCCGCAAACAAAGTTGTATTTCACAAATGTTATTAATTGTCTTCATAATGTTAACCACGTATAGTTAACGGAAGACGTAGAAACGATATTCCGAAACGAATACGTATAGCGTAAGTCAAACGTTCGAATTAGAATAGAGACCCCACGAACACAAATTTGCTGTGGCAGGTATGAAATATAAACTCTGTTACTCGCTCGTTACACTTCAAGGACAGATGTTGAATGAGCCGAAACGAGCCGCCGCATAACAGCGTAGTTGCCTGCTAACTTCGAAAGAAGGTAGATGCGGTCCCTAGGGCAACTTATAACATCGTCGAAAATCAGTGCGGACGGGAGAGCTTTGGTACACCCTGTTAAACAAACGGAAAAATGGAGGCGGTACAATTGGAGAGCGATCCGCCTTCACCAACTTGCATAAGCAATATATATATATATCAGAGGATCAAGTAGGTAAAAAGACGAGGGCTAGTAGAAATCCTTGGGTAACAGAAGAAATATTGAATTTAATTGATGAAAGGAGAAAATATAAAAATGCAGTAAGTGAAACAGGCAAAAAGGAATACAAACGTCTCAAAAATGAGATCGTCAGGAAGTGCAAAATGGCTAAGCAGGGATGGCTAGAGGACAAATGTAAGGATGTAGAGGCCTATCTCACTAGGGGTAAGATAGATACCGCCTACAGGAAAATTAAAGAGACCTTTGGAGATAAGAGAACGACTTGTATGAATATCAAGAGCTCAGATGGAAACCCAGTTCTAACCAAAGAAGGGAAAGCAGAAAGGTGGAAGGAGTATATAGAGGGTCTATACAAGGGCGATGTACTTGAGGACAATATTATGGAAATGGAAGAGGATGTAGATGAAGATGAAATGGGAGATATGATACTGCGTGAAGAGTTTGACAGAGCACTGAAAGACCTGAGTCGAAACAAGGCCCCCGGAGTAGACAATATTCCATTGGAACTACTGACGGCCGTGGGAGAGCCAGTCCTGACAAAACTCTACCATCTGGTGAGCAAGATGTATGAAACAGGCGAAATACCCTCAGACTTCAAGAAGAATATAATAATTCCAATCCCAAAGAAAGCAGGTGTTGACAGATGTGAAAATTACCGAACTATCAGCTTAATAAGTCACAGCTGCAAAATAGTAACACGAATTCTTTACAGACGAATGGAAAAACTAGTAGAAGCCAACCTCGGGGAAGATCAGTTTGGATTCCGTAGAAACACTGGAACACGTGAGGCAATACTGACCTTACGACTTATCTTAGAAGAAAGATTAAGGAAAGGCAAACCTACGTTTCTAGCATTTGTAGACTTAGAGAAGGCTTTTGACAATGTTGACTGGAATACTCTCTTTCAAATTCTAAAGGTGGCAGGGGTAAAATACAGGGAGCGAGAAGCTATTTACAATTTGTACAGAAACCAGATGGCAGTTATAAGAGTCGAGGGACATGAAAGGGAAGCAGTGGTTGGGAAGGGAGTAAGACGGGGTTGTAGCCTCTCCCCGATGTTGTTCAATCTGTATATTGAGCAAGCAGTAAAGGAAAAAAAAAGAAAAATTCGGAGTAGGTATTAAAATTCATGGAGAAGAAATAAAAACTTTGAGGTTCGCCGATGACATTGTAATTCTGTCAGAGACAGCAAAGGACTTGGAAGAGCAGTTGAATGGAATGGACAGTGTCTTGAAAGGAGGATATAAGATGAACATCAACAAAAGCAAAACAAGGATAATGGAATGTAGTCTAATTAAGTCGGGTGATGCTGAGGGAATTAGATTAGGAAATGAGGCACTTAAAGTAGTAAAGGAATTTTGCTATTTGGGGAGCAAAATAACTGATGATGGTCGAAGCAGAGAGGATATAAAATGTAGGCTGGCAATGGCAAGGAAAGCGTTTCTGAAGAAGAGAAATTTGTTAACATCGAGTATAGATTTAAGTGTCAGGAAGTCGTTTCTGAAAGTATTTGTATGGAGTGTAGCCATGTATGGAAGTGAAACATGGACGATAAATAGTTTAGACAAGAAGAGAATAGAAGCTTTCGTAATGTGGTGCTACAGAAGAATGCTGAAGATTAGATGGGTAGATCACGTAACTAATGAGGAGGTATTGAATAGGATTGGGGAGAAGAGAAGTTTGTGGCACAACTTGACCAGAAGAAGGGATCGGTTGGTAGGACATGTTCTGAGGCATCAAGGGATCACCAATTTAGTATTGGAGGGCAGCGTGGAGGGTAAAAATCGCAGAGGGAGACCAAGAGATGAATACACTAAGCAGATTCAGAAGGATGTAGGTTGCAGTAGGTACTGGGAGATGAAAAAGCTTGCACAGGATAGAGTAGCATGGAGAGCTGCCTCAAACCAGTCTCAGGACTGAAGACCACAACAACAACATATATATATATATATATATATATATATATATATATATATATATATATATATATATATATATATATATTTGAATTACAAAAAACTAATAATTAAAAAAAAGTTGCATGGCGCGGGATTCGATCCGGCGCCCTTCAGATTACGAACCCGAGCGCTTACCGCTGCGCCAGGAAGCTCTGGAAAATTGTTAATCGTAGAGGGTATTTCACCGGAACGGTTTCTTTTAACTGTCGATTTTCTCGACAACGGCTGAGAAGTGCATCTTGGTGCTTTGCCACATTATTCCTCTGGCCATGAGCTTTTATTATGCGCAGTATGAATCGAATCTGAATTTCACAATTGGCGGCCTCCCCTTGTAAGTTCTAGGGGACCGATGACCATAGATGTTAAGTCCCATAGTGCTCAGAGCCATTTGAACCATTTTTTGTATACACCGTGTTACACTTGTTTTGAAAGTTTTTCCTGAGAAATGTAGGTTACTATACAGAATATACGTATTACATTTTTCGGTAATGACACATGTGCTGTGTACGTCTTTCTAGTGTGCTAACACAATTCGTTTTTCATTTATTAGTCCCAAATTACATTTTCTTTATTAGTCTTAGAGTTTACCTGCAAATTTATTTTGCAATCTTGGTGTAACTATATCAATAGGAGCAATGTTAAATACCGTACCTCGTGTTAGAAATTTTGTGGCAAGAGAGATAATATGAAATGACAAGGGATTTGAGTGTAACTGTATGACAGATTTGCCCTGACCATTTAAACTAAAATGTCCAATTAATAATACGGTATGCCATTTTGCTAATAAGTTAAAAATTCTAATAAAAAGTGCATTTGCTTCAAATAATTAAGAATCACCACATGGAGCCTGGTGTACCGTGAGTTTTGCTATGAACTTCTCATCAGTTCTATTTCTACAGCACATGCTTCAAAACGTTAATCACGGTAAAAACGGAGGGTGTGTTTTGTATTACTCCTTAATGTAAACGGCAACTGTGGCCTCAATTTCACATCTCTGAGTGGTTCATGGTCCATGAATAACTATAAATTGTTGCTCGACCTGGGCAAAGTGAAACGAAACCAAACTGCACAACCACGCTCGATAATTAAACGAAAGAGTCACAGCCAGGGGGCCATATAACCACACATCACATACGAGACATCAGTTTACCTGTGATTTCCATGCAGTCAGCGACTGATTGCTGCGATTTGCCCACACACGTGCGATCTACAAAACGATCGCCTGCCCTTGCGATGGATCGCTGCGATTCGTCGCTCATGTAGGGATTTCTTTAGAATTCATATTCTCTCACATTCTGCAAATCTAGGATTCCTACTGATACGAGGAACAGTAAAAACACTCATCAG
Organism: Schistocerca piceifrons; assembly: GCF_021461385.2. Taxonomy (NCBI): domain Eukaryota; kingdom Metazoa; phylum Arthropoda; class Insecta; order Orthoptera; family Acrididae; genus Schistocerca; species Schistocerca piceifrons. Next base: position 585,460,806 of record NC_060141.1, on the reverse strand, counting down.
AATAAGATAAAGACGTTAAAGTGGGCTGGGTTAACATTTGTTGCGGTGACAAGAAAAATTGATAACTAAAAACTAAGAACTATATTGCAAATCTATATCAATAACGATCAGTTGCCCCGTGTATGAAAGATCATCACCTGAGAATGGGTTGTGAGATTTGGTTGATCTTTTCTCTTTTCTTTTTCTTTTTGTACGAAGAAAATTTTTGGAAAATTCAATGGAGGAGTCGGAAATGTAAGAAATATCATCAATTAACAACGGCTCGACAGATTTGGTTGATTTTTGACTTTATTGCGTTCATAATGTCAGGATAAGGTTTGTATGAAAGAAAATTAAAATTGATTTTGAAACATCATCGTTCGACAACGGCTCGACCGATTTGGTTGCTTTTTGTGTGTTCGTAATTATGGGTGGTAACGGTATTTTTGATACGAAAAAGAGATTAAAAAATGGCATTCAATTTGATAGTTCGGCTGTCACATGGTTTCATAACAAAAAAATCAGTTTCATAGCTATATATAATATATAAAGGGGAAACTTTGTTACCGAAAATCCAGAAAGTTCTTGACCGGTTTACTTCAAATTTTTACACGATACTTTAACCAACACTCGGACGGACATAAGCAGATAGGCTACATATTTTTGTAAAATATGTTATATAGATATATATTTAATATATAAAGGGGGAAGAGTTGTTACCACAAATCTCGAAAAGTTCTTGACGATTTACTTCAAATTATTACACGATAATTTAATCAACATTCGGACGGACATAAGCAGATGGGCTACATATTTTTGTAAAATGTCTTATATAGTTATATATTTAAAATAAAAAGGGGGAAGAGTTGTTACCACAAATGTCGAAAAGTTCTTTATCGATTTAGTATCAATTTTTACATGATACTCTAATGGCTCTGAGCACTATGGGACTTAACATGTATGGTCATCAGTCCCCTAGAACTTAGAACTACTTAAACCTAACTAACCTAAGGACATCACACAACACCCAGTCATCACGAGGCAGAGAAAATCTCTGACCCCGCCGGGAATCGAAACCGGGATCCCGGGCGCGGGAAGCGAGAACGCTACCGCACGACCACGAGCTGCGGACATACTCTAATGAACATTCGGACTGACATAAGCTATATATTTTTGTATTACATTACACATATAAATATTATGTATATAATATATAAATGAATACATTGTTACCAAAAATCTCGAACAGATCATGATGGGCTTACTTCAAATTTTTACAGAAGCTCTACTGTTATGGACGTAGAGAGTGGGCAGAGGGAGATGGACAGAGAGAGCAAGGAGGAGGTTATGCACAGAGAAACGGGAAAGGAGGAGATGTATGGAGAGAGAAGGGTGATGAGAAGATGGGGAGAAAGGGGGGGAGCAAGGAATTTAGAATGTATATGCAATTCCCACAAATGTTTAGCAATTGCGTAACATTGCCGGGTTCGCTAGTACTAAAACAGAAGGGCTGTTCCAGGCAATATTTTCGTACATTATTAGAAAATTAATCATAGGAATAATCTCTATTATGTCAAATGAGCTATACTCTAACCAGATGAGAACAGATCACTATCATGCTGAATTAAATTTAGCGAGAACAAATTATATCGAAAATGAATCAAATTAAGCGTATTAACTGATAGATATGTGTTTGAAAGAGAGATTAATATCACATTTACTGAATAAAAGAACATATACAGTTTAAAATTTATAGCCCTGTAGAACGATAAATTTAATGTTATATCGTGAGACTGAATAATTGGATGAGATAGGTAGTTTCCGTACGTGCAACAACAGTTCACTCTTTAGACCATATCATCTGTTGCGTTATATTGTCTGTGACTTGGCGGGAAAGATTCTACATGCTGCCCTGGCCGCTGTAGGCAGAAAATCAACAGTACAAAGAAAAATTAAATACATAAATAAATTAATTAATTAAACAAGTAAAATCAAGTATCCTCTGATTAAGTTCAGTTAGAGTTTGCAGTCATAAATGAAGTAGGGGCTCGTAATTATACAGGCACAGATTTCGATGTTACATATGCAGGTCGCTCATTTCACTGTAGCACATAATTAATCGACAAACGAACGTTAAAATAAAGGAATGCAGTACCTTATATGTAAATTTGAGGTTTGAAAATGGAAACAAAATATTATTTCATTTATACTGTGTTCGGTGCAAGGTGCTTTTTGTAATATTTTAAAGTAAATTGTTGCGTAATACGTCTGAAGGACAGATGAGTAAATTTTTACACTATTTACCGTTGATATTAAAGGGAAGCAGCGAGAATAAAATCCTCTGTACTTTACGAAGACCTCGTGCAAATTCAAAATCATAGAATCTTATTGAATGTTGCTGAATAAAAAATATATATATACATATATAGAGGCAAAATATTAAAGCTGTCATATGAAAGAGCAAAATTATGAAACTCTTACCACTAGGAGAAATGATCCCGCCAATTCTGACAGGAACTCCTTTAACCATTGTCTTTTAGTGCCAAGTTTCTCGCCCACTTTCTCGATATCCATTGCGATTGAAAACAGAATCGTGACGGCTGAAGCAGAATTGTTGCCAACGCCGGTGTAATGTGCGAAATCGGGCGTGAAGCGTAATACGCGGCAGGCGTACGTAGGTCACAAAATTGGTACAGTGCAAAAATTCCCGCGCCTGTGATCCAACCGCAGACACCGGCGATTGGTGAGTTACTGTGACGAAATGTCTCAGACAGCAGAACACCTGCATGGCCAGTGCTGGCCTCTGAGGTTACCGAGAGCAACTAGATTCACTGCGACGCATGCGCCGATCTGTTTCCTCTAACGCAGAGCGCGTTTTTATAATTCCGTAACTCTTATATCGACTTTCTGTTGCAGATAGTGGAAACTAATGTGTGCTATCGTCTGTTAAGAGATCTTGTTTTGTGAAGCCACGTATCACACCGAATCGTACACGGAGTAGCTAAATAATATTGACAACATTTTCCAGATGTGTGAAGTCGCGTACACCTTTAACTTGAAACATATTTTCGAAATATGTTTCCGCCTACTTGATGTGGACGACAGAGAAATATCTATCCGGATCAGTGTGGGTACAAATCAAAGGAAACAATGTTTCTGGCCAGCTACCACATGTCACCGCTGCACGGCTCTAGTATATGTTTATTTAGCAGGCAGCAAACTATGTAGTTGTTATCGTCGCTGCTTCGGGGAATATATGAAGCAAACAGTACGAGAATAGCAATAAGATACGAGACACACAGCAAAGAACTATTGCTACATTTGGTGGAATACTGACAAAGACTACTTAGAAAATAAAGTAAGTCGTTTGTCGCAGCTTGCCTCGCAATGTGAAATAAATGCTGAAGGCTCTGAAATGAGCCTGCCGTTGCCAAAAAGCTAAGATTAACAGCATGAATGGTTGTAGTTGCTTTCCTAAAATTTGTGTCTAAAAAAATAAAAAGGATGGGGCTGTCATGTTTGCTAAACATGCAGAATCGGTAGATGTTTTCCGAGTGAAATTACGGAAACTACAGCTGTCTCCCATATTAATTTCTCGTAAGAAGTTCTTCTATAGTATGTTTTCGTTCACCAATGACGATGATTCTGTGCAAACTAGCATATCGATTTCAAACTAATCCGATGTTATCAGCCATTACCAACTACACCAACTCTCTCCTTCATCAAAATAATTTCGCAGTTTTCAGACTAATTATGAAATTCTTTGATAAATACAACCATCTTCTGTAAAGCTCCAAACACTGAGAGTGGCTGTATTGCCTTCAGGCCAAAAATCACGATGAATAAATAAAAAATGAAAAAAACATCGACGACGAAGCCTTTTATTTTGTTTGCGTGAACCTTAGAGTATTAATAAGGCAGCAGCAAACATTACAGTTTATTCGTCTCTAGACGTGAAGTGGAAGACAATGCGAAAACAATACGACAAGCAGCGATGCAGACGATGCGAGTTCACTGAGAAAATGTTTCCTGCCAGTGTGTGCCGTGTGACAGTATGGATGAGGCTTCAGATTGAGAGATTCTGCAGTAATACAGAGAACATCAAAAACTTCGGACATATACTGCGCTGTCTGGAAATATTGCGCCGTCTGTGAACAGTATTGACGATATCCTTGACTTGCCTCTCGCGTGTTACACAGCCCAGGCAGGTTAGCTTCTTTTGTTGCGTGACAAATGAGTTAAAAACCAGACAAAAGAGTATTATTATTAGAGTGGATCGAAATGCACAAAGCATTGCCGGTATTGTGGGATGTTAGGACAGTCGGGTACAAAAACAGAATTGCTAAGAATGATGAATCGCATGATTTGTTACTCAGAAAATATAGGGAACATACACGAAGAACGATTTTTTTAAAAATAATTAGTACAAAGTTATGAATAAGAATATATACACATACTGATCTCCGTGTAAACCTTATTTACCCGAATATAATCCATTAGGGCACGTGTTATGGCACGACACGTTTTCATAATTAATGTGTCTCAAATACGATACCTTGAAACTGCACTAGTAAATTTCAAGTCTTCAAAAGAATTGCCAGTAGCAAGGTACCCTAGCGTAATACATAAGCGCTGACTAGGGATGTTGATTAAATATCGGAAATCGATGCTTAAAAAATGCCTCTGAGCCCTATGGGACTTAACATATGAGGTCATTAGTCCCCTAGAACTTAGAACTAGTTAAACCTAACTAACCTAAGGACATCACACACATCCATGCCCGAGGCAGGATCCGAACCTGCGACCGTAGCGGCCACGCGGTTCCAGACTGCAGCGCCTAGAACCGCACGGCCACTTCGGCCGGCTTAGAATTTAGAAAAAAGGACGTAGCTGGTGGAATACTTAACTTTAATCCATTAATGGTGAACGTCGGTCTGGATGGTACATAATTCACAATATCAATAGAAACTGATAATGGCGCCTTGCTAGGTCGTAGCAAATGACGTAGCTGAAGGCTATGCTAAACTATCGTCTCGGCAAAAGAGAGCGTATTTTGTCAGTGAACCATCGCTAGCAAAGTCAGTTGTACAACTGGGGCGAGTGCTAGGAAGTCTCTCTAGACCTGCCGTGTGGCGGCGCTCGGTCTGCAATCACTGATAGTGGCGACACGCGGTTCCGAAGTATACTTACGGACCGCGGCCAATTTAAAGGCTACCACCTAGCAAGTGTGGTGTCTGGCGGTGACACCACATTCCTCCCCCGCAAATCGGCGTACGGTTGTGGCATAAGGCTTCCGCCCGCCGTGGGGAGGACCCCATGTTGACGTATGCGACGAGGTGGGGAGCCTAACAACAGGCGAGGCTGTGCCACCCGCACCCTGCCATTCGGACCGCGGGCAGCTAGGAGACGCCTGAAAACCTGCTCCAGGGTGCACGTCAACATTCTGTGTATGCGCCCGCAGAGAGACAGGAGGGGCCGAAGGGTCGACCTCCATCGGGCCGGGGCAGCCGACGGGCGAAGACGACATACGGTCCGGAGCGGGCAAGAGTTCCATGTCGGAGGACAACTGGTCACGGGAAGCGATCGGCGGCGCGTGACCCAGGGAGGCGCCCGGCGGTTGCAGCGACGCGTCCACTGCGCTCAGTCCGGAACCGCGCGACTGCTACGGTCGCAGGTTCGAACCCTGCCTCGGGCATGGATGTGTGTGATGTCCTTAGGTTAGTTAGGTTTAAGTAGTTCTAAGTTCTAGGGGACTGATGACCACAGATGTTAAGTCCCATAGTGCTCAGAGCCATTTGAACCATTTGAAATAAATCGAAACCAAACAAGTTCACTGCAGAAGAAGAACGAAGGACGTAAAATGACACAAGTTTTGTTTGCCCCTTGTATGTCGCAAGAAGGCTGCACTGTCCTAACACAGGGTTCGTTTGACCTGAATAGCTAGTTAACTTAACATTTGCGGCACGCAACGGAGGTGTGCCCAACTGTTTGTACGTGTCTTGATTGATCAGTGAAACTGCAGCTCCGGTATAGAGCTGGAATGGTATCACTTTGCCATTAATGTCCAAGTCTACAAAAAGTTTATTGTCCTGCTGACGACAAGAGCGACTGTCTCGTGTAACGTGAACTGACACTGGTACATAATCACTTGCGACTTGACGGGATTTCCGGCGATGTCGACGCACACTATTTGTGGGACGAACACAGTCACTGTTAGAGAGAGTAGCACTGGGCGGAGTGGAATGAACTACATGAATTTCCATGGGCGAAGTTTCACGAGCCTGATTATCCTTGGGTCGAATCCGGCGCGAAGCAAAGGGCCTGGAATGGTTGTGAGTTGCTGATCTGAGCTTTTTCTGGCAAACACTCTGAACATGTCGTTTTTTATTACAGAAGAGGCAAATAGCCTGGCGTGACGGGCAATTCTCACGCGAATGTCTAGTAGCGCACCGCGGGCATGATTTTAGCACTGCATTTGCGTGCCTGCACGGCACACTGGCACACGTGGCTGTGAGCCGGGCGGCAGCGGCGCGGCCGGGCACGAGGGTTGTTTACTGCTCCGTGCACCTCGCCCAGTGGGCCGGTTAACGTGACACATGGCTGGTGAAGTTTCAAATGATTCCTGAGCAAAGCCAAGTGTATCCTGCCGATCCAATATGTCCATCACTTGTTGAAGGGAGGGATTGACTAGTTTCAAAATCTGTTCCCTTGTACGAACATCAGAAACGTTCTGTGCAATTGCATCACGTACCATAGTATCTGAATAAGGGAGTCCACATTGACACTCAAAAGCACAATCCCTAGTAAGGCCTTGCAAGGTTGCAACCCACTCCCGATTAGTCTGACCTGCCGTACGTTTTGTACGAAAGAAGATATACCGTTTGGCAACTACATTGACTGATTCTTTGAAATATGCACCTAACGCAGACAAAATTTCGACATAGGACAGAGTTGCTACGTCACGTCGGGGAAATAATTTGACTATCACACGGTACGTGGTCACCCCTACTGAGGACAATGAAAAAGGCTGCCGCTCGTTACCTTGAATTCTGTAGGCGGCGAGATGGAATCCAAATTGGCGTGACTACTCTGTCCAGCTTTCCAGTGCAGCATCAAAAGGACGAAAAGTTGGTGCAACTGCGTGTTGTGGCTGCGTTAGCAGTGGAGCGGCGGCTGCCGCATCGTTTTGCATTGCACGTTGACCCTGGACGAGCTGTCCAAGGGCATACAGTAATGCCTGCATCTGCTGATTCTGTAAATTCGGACAGTACATCTGGAGATGGTGGCGAAGCCATTACACAAGTAAATCAGGGCAGTATAGTTAAGAACGCGGTATGGCCTCGTCGCCAATGTTGTGGTTGGCAGGAGAGCCAACACCGTGTTACTAGAGGAGGCCGAAAGGCACGCGTTTTAGCTCACGCAGGCTGGTGTGAGGTCTGGAACAGGGCAAGGAAATTAGAATTTAGAAAAACGGATGTAGCTGGTGAAATACTTAACTTTAATCCATTAATGGTGAACGTCAGTCTGGACGGTACATAATTCACAATATCAACAATAACTGATAATGGCGCCTTGCTAGGTCGTAGCAAATGACGTAGCTGAACGCTATGCTAACTATCGTCTCGGCAAATGAGAGCGTATTTTGTCAGTGAACCATCGCTAGCAAAGTCGGTTGTACAACTGAGGCGAGTGCTAGGAAGTCTCTCTAGACCTGCCGTGTGGCGGCGCTCGGTCTGCAATCACTGATAGTGGTGACACGCGGGTCCGACGTATACTAACGGACCGCAGCCGATTTAAAGGCTACCACCTAGCAAGTGTGGTGTCTGGCGGTGACACCACACACTCATGCTCATAAGTTAAGGATACTGCTGATACATGGCGAAACAACGCTCTGGTGGGCGGTTTGCGGGTTTAAATCACCTCGGAGTATGACCATGCAGTACATTTGATCTCCGGTCGTCGCACGGTGGCGCCAGCAGCAGTCCACATACGCAGGGGTGTGTTGGTGCATGTGAGAGTACAGTGCAGCAAGTAAGTGTGCAGAAGTTTTCAGAAGTGCTAATGGTGACGGTGTATCGAAAATGGCTCAAAGAACTCATATTGATGACGTTATGAGGGGTAGAATACTAGGGCGACTGGAGGCTGGTCAAATACAGTAGGTCATAGCATAGTGCGATCTCATGATTATGGCAACGATTCCAACAAACAGGAAACGTGTCCAGGCGCTACAATACGGGACGTCCACAGTGTACAACACCACAATAAGACCGATATCACACCATCAGTGCCCGCAGATGGCTACGCAGTACTGCAGATAGCCTTGCTCGGACCTTACCGCAGCCACTGGAACTGTTGTCTCCAGACACACAGCCTACAGATATGGTTTATTCGCCCGGAGACCTGCAAGGTGCATTCCACTGACCCCTGGTCACAGGAGAGCCCGTAAAGCCTGGTGTCAAGAACACAGTACATGGTCATTGGAATAGTGGTCCCAGGTTATGTTCACGGACGAGTCCAGGTACAGTCTGAACAGTGGATCTCACCTTCCTCCTGATGGATGATAACGCACGGCCCCATCGAGGACCTTGAAACAGAAGATATCAGGCGAATGGAGTGGCCTGCCTGTTCTCCAGACCTAAACCCCATCGAGCACGTCTGGGATGCTCTCGGTAGACATATCGCTTCACGTCTTCAACCCCCTACGACACTTCAGGAGCTCCGACAGGCACTGGTGCAAGAATGGGAAGCTATACCCCGGCAGCTGCTCAATCACCTGATCCAGAGTATGCCAACCCGTTGTGCGGCCTGTGTACGTGTGCATGGTGATCATATCCCATATTGATGTCGGGGTACATATGCAAGAAACAGTGGCGTTTTGTAGCACATGTGTTCCGGGACGGTTTTCTCAACTTATCACCAATAGCGTGGACTTCCAGATCTGTATCGTGTGTGTTCTCTATGTGCCTATGATGCTATTAGCGCCAGTTTTTTGTAGTGCCACGTTGTGTGGCACCACATTCTGCAGTTATCCTTAATTTATGAGCATGAGTGTATATAGCGAAATTTAATTCACCACCGATCGATGTACCGATATGGAAATGATAATATCGAGTGCCGATATTTTCGTTAAATATTTGACATTCCTCTTTAGAAATTGCAGTAGAACAAAATTTTACTTTCACTGTGTGAAGGAGTCTTACTACTTTTTGAGTTTTCATCGCGTCTTTCTCTTTGTGTGAAGCGAGTATAGGTGGTACAAACGAGAAGTCCTATTGTGCTGGGGGATGTGTGAATGTAATAACAAGATTTCCGATGTGAAGAAATAGCATAACAGCTGAGTTACAAAACAATTTTTGAGACAAATGTCATTTCTTCACATAGGCTTTCTCCAAAACCAGCTGCTGAAAATTATGAACAAAACTCTAAATGACAAGATTGGTGAAACTTCCTGGCAGATTAAAACTGTGTGCCGGACCGAGACTCGGACTCGGGACCTTTGCCTTTCGCGGGCAAGTGCTCTACCATCTGAGCTACCCAAGCACGACTCACGACCCGTCCTCACAGCTTCAATTCTGCCGAGTTCGTGTTTCGGTCCGGCACACAGTTTTAATCTGCCAGGAAGTTTCATATCAGCGCACACTCCGCTGCAGAGTGAAAATCTCATTCTGGACTAGATTGGTCTTTGCGGTGGGGCAGAGATGTGTGAGGGAAACGCTGATGTAATCGGCGCTACCAGTAGAAACTGCATCGTTTAAGTCAACAACGCAGTTTTCACACTTGGCGTTTCAGAAATGAACAAACGGAGAAATCAACATGAAGTGTTCCAGACAAATGCGATATCTGACCAAACCGAACGGCTGACCCATGGGACACCTTTTAATGTGGCACTTAAACATGCAGTTACCATTGTTAGCAAAGTAGTTATCGCCAAGCGTGAACGTGCATCGATTTCCTTTCAGTTTTTGCTATAAGGTGAATAAGTAGGTTGCTAGCTTGTTAACCTACAGAATATCTGATAATAAATCAATAATTAAATATACAGCTCCCAAACCGGTAGTATATTTACAATGTGCACCCGATATTTTTATAGCCCAGTACGTCGTAATTTTTCGCGTCGATATATCGATGTATTTTTTCGATATATCAAGGGCCGGTAATGACATTTTTCTCAATAACGATACATTAGATTTCCGATATTTTTAAAGATGTCAACAGTCCTAGCACTGACGCGGGCGGGCGAGGGACGGTGTTTATGTTCGGGGACGCCAACGCCAATGTATATGGAGGATCGTTTTTCAGCAATGTATCGAATGTTGGACCACCAACACACAAAGTGTTATGATAATGTTTTGTTTTCACTAACCTTATCTCTCTCAACAAGTTTTTGTATGAGATCGTCACTAGGGCTGCCATATCCAGCTGGGACCTCGTCGGGACACTTTGAGATTGAGGTGCAGAAATTAAGTAAAAAATTTATTTCATATACTTACTTTTTGTAATTATTAAAGCTTTCCCGGCGGGGCGTTGTCATGTTGATAAATCGGGTTTCTGCCGGTTATTCGCGGCTTTCCTGCACGATATTTCAACTGCGTGACTCGCGATCTTCTTCAGGTGCCGTCTAGTATCGTGCAGGCAAGCCGCGAATAACCGACAGAAACCCGTTTTATCAACATTACTTACTTTTTATTTATAACACAATTACACGAAACTTGCTGCAGCAGAACTAGTCGGTACGCCACATTTTCAAAGGATTTCACCGTTTTCAGCAAGTCTATTTTCGCTTTTACGCATTTATGAAACTCCATGTGAATCAGCTTGTAGCTAAACTGGCACTGTAAGATTGATTCCACAGTCCCTGGCAGCAGTCGATTTCTTTCATCAACCCATTGGACTGACATCAGCGAAAGTACTCATTCCACATGGCGTCGTGTGCGGGAATAGAAAATAAAATACTCGCATAATTTTAGCAGTTGGCATTTGCGTTCAGGATTTTAGGTTCCCTTCACAACGTAAATCCGTCTTTCTTCCAAAGAGAGTTTAGACTTCCGGTCTTCTGAGACCCGCGCAGTTTCTAAAAAGCTCTTCGGCTACAAATTATATTCCTGAAAACAATTGTCGCCTGAAATCTTCACACCATTTTCAGTCAGGTATATAATAGTCTTTTCTATCATCACCCAGTCTGGGGTTACAGATAGTCATCTAATCAAATACATGACATTTATTAAAAGTGATAGCCCGTTTCTCTGATCAAATGGTATGGTATAGAGAGCCATTGTCTCTTCCCCAGATTTGGAAATCAAATTATTTCTTGGTTAGGGTTCTCATTCTTTAATTTGTTCACATTCATCCTGGTTTGCATGGCAATAAAATTGGCAGTCTTCCATTCATTGAGACATCTAATTATCGAGACTTTATTCTTCTCCAGGCTTTTTATACTTTTTACAAACAGAGCCAAGTTTGGCTGCAGAAACATGAAGTAAATTTCACTGATCGGACTAATGAAAAAATCTGAAATTATTTTAGGCCGCCGTCTTCGGCTCAAAAAATTGTTTTAATGGAATCCAAAGCTTAATAATTCTCTCAACTGCGGGCAGAAGAATCTGATGATTGAAAATCAAAGTAGAAGAACTGCTTCTGCTTCTCCGTCCTTACCGTGTATGATGATAAATAAATATTTTCATGGCTATTATTTCAATGTCGACAGATAAGACTCTAGCAGTGCCTGATGTAGCATTGTGAAGAATATGGGCAGGGCATTTAATTCCTTCTACATTTTTTCCTATTTCTTCTTTAATTTGGTGAGAAACATTCCGCTGGCCGCGTCAATGAAGCCCCCCAAAGTTGGAATTGGTGTTGTCCCCACAAAATTAATTTATCTAAATGAATTTGTTATTGTCTTAAAGTGTCTAGACCAAACTCCGATGTTTCGTTATTCAGATAATCAAACTTCAGCAGCTTCTGATGGATTCCGTCTGTTTTAGTGAAGTATTAAACAACTAAAGACTACATCCTTTCAGCCTTATGGATTGATGCGTCAACGCCTATGTCGTAAAATGAAACTTCTTGCAATTGTTTTATGCATTCAGACACGGAGTGTGCTGTGAGAATACTTTTAACAATCGCTGTAGCTTAGGTCCTGGCTGTAGACTACTTTACGGTGCCATTGGAGTCAGGATACATTGCAGCATTCAGTCCAAGAGAACGGAAGGCCTGATGATGATTGACAACTTTAGAAGCTGTTGTTGTTTTTGCAGCAGCAACGAGCAGTTCTTCCTCGGCATCGTCTTTAATTATGAATGTAGAAATAAGTTTTGATGTCGGCGACACCATGAATCTGTTTGTGATGCCTCATATCTGCCTTACCTCCGTGAGTTACGGGGATGAAACAGCTACAAATCTCACACAGCGCTTCCTGGTCCGTACGTCCTTTCTTGCAAAAGACCACTCTTTTGTGTAATCACCCGAAAAGTGACACTTTCTGTTTCCATCCTCAAGCGTTTTCGTAAGGTATGATAAGATAAGTTTATTAGACAATAAACAATCGACAATAACACTTTAGTCATCGAAGTATACGTCACTATACACTTCACGCTCCACATACCCGCAGTAAACACTTCAGACGTTGATACCCAGCACTCGTTGTTCTTATTACGATTAGAAAGAAACGTCTTATCAGATCGCTGATCAAATGAGAACTGCCCGATTCTTCCGCGTGTCGCTCCTGAAATAGTTACAGCCCCATGCTATCGGAGAAGTCTGGTGCTTCCTCGAATAATGACGCTAGATGTAGAAGTTGCTTGCATCATCGATACAGGATACGCAATGTTGCAACGCCGTCTGTGAGATTAACTTGTCAATATAAACAGAGAAGGTCCATAACGCTGTCGGTCCCGATATACCGGGACGGATTGCAACCCTATCTTTGGCTCTACTGGAATAAATTTTTCATCCACCTTTCTATTCTGCTTGCAACAAAGTAGACAAATCACCATAGCAGCAGCATCTTTATCGTCCATCATTCCGAACAACAGTATTATTGCACAATATTATTGAGCAGTCTAGGGAGAACATCGGTAATATGGCACAATATCACTGTACAGTATTATTGACCGTCTAGGGGCCACTTTACACATGAAATACGACGGGACTTTAAATCACGTCAAGGAACCCACACTGTAGTCTGTGATATTTCTAGCACGTGGGTAATGGTTTTACTACAACACTCACGCTAATGAATTAAGGATAATTGCAGAATGTGGTGCCACACAACGTGGCATTACACAAAACTGGCGCTAATAGCATAGGCACATAGGGAACACACACGACACAGATCTGGAAGTCCACGGTATTGGTGATAAGTTGAGAAAACCGTCCCGAAACACATGTGCAACAAAAGGCCGCTATTTCCTGCGTATGTACCCCGACATCAATACGGGATATGGTCACCATGCACACGTACACAGGCCGGACAACGGGTTGGCATACTCTGGATCGGGTGGTCGAGCAGCTGCTGGGGTATAGCCTCCCATTCTTGCACCAGTGCCTGTCGGAGCTCCTGATGTGTAGCAGGGGTTTGAAGACGTGAAGCGATACGTCGACCGAGAGCATCCCAGACTTGTCTGGAGAACAGGCAGGCCACTCCATTCGCCTGATATCTTCTTTTTCAAGGTCCTCCTCCACGATGGCAGCTCGATGGGGCCGTGCGTTATCATCCATCAGGAGGAAGGTAGGACCCACTGCACCCCTGAAAAGGCGGACATACTGGTGCAAAGTGACGTCCCGATACACCTGACCTGTCACAGTTCCTCTGTCAAAGACATGCACCCCACACTATCAAACCACGACCTCCATACAGGTCCCTTTCAAGGACATTAAGGGATTGGTATCTGGTTCCTGGTTCACACCAGAAGAAAACCCGGCGAGAATCACTGTTCAGTCTACACCTGGACTCGTCCGTGAACATAACCTGGGACCACTATTCCAATGACCATGTACTGTGTTCTTGACACCAGGCTTACGGGCTCTCCTGTGATCAGGGGTCAGTGGAATGCCCCTTGCAGGTCTCCGGGCGAATAAACCATGTCTGTTCTGTCGTCTGTAGACTGTGAGTCTGGAGTCAACTGTTCCAGTGGCTGCGGTGAGGTACCGAGCAAGGCTACCTGGAGAACTCCGTGGCCGTAAGCGGACGCTCATGGTGAAATATCGGTCTTCTTGTGGTGTTTTACACTGTGGACGTCCCGTACTGTAGCGCCTGGAAACGTTTCCTGTCTGCTGGAATCGTTGCCATAATCTTGAGATTACACTTCGTGGCACACGGAGGGCCTGTGCTACATCATACTGTGTTTGACCAGCCTCCAGTCGCTCTAGTATTCTACCCCTCATAACGTCATCAATATGTGTTTTTGAGCCATTTTCAACACACAGTCACCATTAGCACGCCTGAAAACGTCTGCACACTTACTTGCTGCACCGTATTCTGACGTGCACCAACACACCTCTGCTGCCAGCGCCACCATGCGACGACCGCAGGTCGAACACACCACTTGGTCGTACCTCGAGGTGATTTAAATCCGCAAACCGCCCACCAGAGCGTTGTTTCACCATGTATCAGCAGTATCCTTAATTTATGAGTATGAGTGTACATCACTGCCGTGAATTCTGACATATCAATAACACGAACGTGAAGGGCATTGGACTGTATTTTTTCAGTAAAGAATTCAGCATAGCAAAGTGTAGTTTATGGGAAAACGCAGAAAAGCGAAAGTAAAGCTGATTGCTGCACAATAAATGAGGAAACACATATAAAGTTGGAACCACCGGCGATATTTCATGTCACTCACAGAAAATTCGCGAGGGCGACGATGCTGTAACGTGCAGGCTCCCATCCCAGCATTAACGCAAAAACACGTTAAGGATGGCCACCTTCCAAAATTGTCAATGGAAATTCAGGGATGCTTATGAGCAAACAGCAGCTGTTAATAATGGCCCAAACATCAGTGGTTACTCTTATTCGGTTAGTTCCTACATTGTTGAGTTTTTGTGTGTACCGATAGCTTGTCATGTGGAAAGTTATTTTCGAAGTATCTGTTTCAACTGCATGCTGCTCTGTTGTGGGAATGCACACAGAAACACTTGCCAAGTTTCTGAGGAACTCCACTCGCAAGTTATACTCTTTCCACTTGGCTAGTGTTTTTGTGTGCTCTTCCACATCAGAGACAACTGCGGAGCATCAGATGAGAACGGATACTCCGAATATAATTTCGTAGATTACAAGACTCTGGTATACAATAATATAAAAAGGGCACCCGCAAGGAGGGTGGAGGAGTTCGTCAGTGATGGCAGCTGGAGAGGGGGGCGAGGGCGGCAGCTTGTCTACGTGTATGATAAACGAACTCTAATCGCAGGGCTCGGATTTTTATTACTTGGAAAATTATCACTAAAATGACCTGAAAATACTAATATAATCATGTATAATGATACAAAAGATATGGAAAAAGAGTTATAAAATGAACTAGAGCAATGAAGAAATTTATTCTTAAGCTAAAGCTATAACACTGTAAGAAAAGTGCTAAAGTTAGGAGCTGTTTATATGTCTTGAGGTGCCGGCCTTTGTGGCCGAGCGATTCTAGGCGCTTCAGTCCGGAACCGCGCGACCGCTACGTTCGCAGTTTCGAATCCTGCCTCGGGCATGGGTGTGTGTGATGTCCTTAGGTTAGTTAGGTTTAAGCAGTTCTAAGTTCTGGGAGACTGATGACCTCAGATGTAAAGTCCCATAGTGCTCAGAGCCATTTTTGTCTTGAGGCAGCGTAACACAGCGCGCGCAAATACCCAGATTATATCTATCCTAATGAGAGCATTTAGTGACTACCAACAGATTTCTCACATACTTCAAAAGTTACGATACTTTTTCTCGCTGATACCCCCACAAAATAATGAAACAATTTTATCGCTTACTACGTTTTCGTCGTTCATGCAGCAAAACTGCTGCATCTCGTATGACATTTTAATTTATTATTTCTTTATTACCAACTCTATTTGCAACACATTTCGCATACCACTCAATGTGGTATATAATATAATTGGCCGATTCATATTTCATGAGATAACGTCATAACCACTGAGTTGCTAGCTTTTTCTTAAGAAAGGAGCACAAATTACCCACATTGTAGTCATATTGGGTCTGAAATGAGAGCAATTAGCGACTTCCAACAAAATTTAAATGTACTTTCAAAACTTTTGTAAATTTTTTCTCACTTATGTGCTTAATTTAACACATAAAATGGAAATGCCGCGTGGCGGGGGCCTCCCGTCGGGCAGACCGTTCGCCTGGTGCAAGTCTTTCGAGTTGACGCCACTTCGGCGACTTGCGTGTCGATGGGGATGAAACGAGGATGAAAAGGACAACACAACACCCAGTCCCTGAGCGGAGTAAATCTCCGATCCAGCCGGGAATCGAACACGGGCCGTTAGGTATGACATTCCGTCGTGCTGAACACTCAACTACCAGGGGCGGACCATTTAACGCATTAACTCATTGGCTGGTTGGCTGATTTGGGGGAAGAGACCAAGAATTAAGGAAGTATAGGGAAGGAAGTCAGCCGTGCCCTTTCGAAGGAACCCTCCCGGCATTTGCCTGAAGCGATTTAGGGATGTCACGGAAATTATAAATCAGGGTGACCAGACCCGTGTTCGAACCATCGCCCTCCCGAACATTTACTCAACAGTGAAATGATCAGGATTTTGAAACTGGTTTATACATGGGAGTTTCCACACTCGGAGGTTTTCTGTTTGTCGTATAACCTCTTACAGCTATTGCCTTACGTGACTGTCACCCGCACAGAGGTCTCGAAAGTGGGGAGACTCTTTGCTATCAAAACGTGTGCTTTGTTCAACATTTGCTAAAACAACTGCAGCCTGCACGTGTACATTTTCCTTTAGTTTCAAAAACGATTCTAAAAAGTTGGCTCATGGACATCGATATTTCACATATGGACATTACGTTGGTGCAATATCGGTTCAAAATATCGATATTTTTGTTTCAATCCTCATACTTGGTACGGTGTAAGTGACGTGACACGACAAAAGTGACGTGACATGACAACAAGCAGATGACCCAGCAGTTTATTTTCAACATGTACGAATACATTGTTGCGTTTTACCTAGTGTAGGACGGTGGCGGATACAGAAAAACTTCAAGGAGGGGGCGCTAAAGATATCTTGAGCTACCTTTACTTTTACCGTAATAAAAATTAATCAAGTCAAATGCAAAGTTAAAGCTTTGTTTAAACTGATTATACACATATATAAGACAATGCCATGTTATGATATAAAAAAGTTACAATTGCGGTTCTCATCCTTAAATGACGAATTCTATGCACCTACTCTTCTGGCAAATTGGTTAATTACATCGTCAATAGTACAATCAATGTCAGGGTGAGTTTTCAAGAGAGCTAAGCCATTAAGTCGATCCTCCTTCATTGTCGACCTCAATGATGTCCTTTGTACGCCGCAATTAAAAAAAAAATACTTTTCTACTGTAGTAATAGATGCAGGTAGACAAGCAAATATTTTGTACAGCGTACGCAAAGTAGGATCGTCAGATCTAGGACAAACAGACAACGCTTGCGTAACAGAATCACAATCGTTAAAGGCGTTTATGCTCGTTTGCTTGTATTGAAGTTTCTCTCCCCTTAGTCTCTTTTTAATCACAAAGAGTGATTCTTCTTCAAAGAACGAATAGCGTGAGGGCTGACTGGCGGGGGCGGCGCGGGTGGCAATGCAGGAAGCCTCGCAAGGGAAGGGGGGGGCGCCTTCCCCCCTATGTATCCGACACTGGTGTAGGGTGACCAAACCATCTTCAGAGAAAACCGGGACCCAACAAGCGGACTCCATTGACACCCCCCGCCCCCAATGCACCCAAGTGCACTAAAATTTAATGTTAATACTATTGTTAACCCATTGATAGCCCATTTACTATTAGCAAAAAGGATACAAACAAATTTAGCCTTATTTATTTCTACAATATCTTTTTAATTAATGATATTTAATATACACAATAAAGAAAAAAATTATTATGATTTTTTCAAAATTTTACAGCCATGAAATTTTTAATAAATTCAAATCAACTTTAGCTTTAAACATTACTGAGCGTCTGTAGATGGAGTTGATTGTCCTTGGAGAAAAGTGTCTTTTTTACCGCTTCCAGCCTTCTTGATAATACATGATACTTGATTGAAACCCTCAGCTGCCGACAGGGGTTGTTAATATCCCTCAATGGGGACAGCTGAAAATGTGTGCCCCGGCCGGGACTCGAACCAGGGATTCGTGCTTACATGGCAGACGCTCTATCCATCTGAGCCACCGAGGACACAGATGAACATTGCGACTGCAGGGACTCATCCCCTGCACGCTTCCCGTAAGACCCACATTCCCAACTGCCCACAATCTACATACGTTTTCATCTGTGTCCTCGTCGGCTCAGATGGATAGAGCGTCTGCCATGCAAGCAGGAGATCCCGGGTTCGAGTCCCGGTCGGGGCACGCATATTTAGCTGTCTCCATTGAGGTATATCAACAACACCTATCAGCAGCTGAGGGTTGCAATTAATTACCATTTATTCTAGAGAAGCTGTACGGTCATCAGTGGTAACTGTTCTTTCGAGGACAGCTACTATCTTCATATATAGTTAAATGGCTACCGGGTCAGTGACCTTCGCCTGTGTGAATGCGCACAGGTTGCCCGAACTCTTACGGGAATCGTCACCTTAGCTGGCGCGAGTAATGAATGCATGGGCAAATAACTATTAGGAACATTACTATGTCGATTGTGGAAAAATGTGGGTCTCCCGGGAAGCGCGCAAGGGATAAGTTCCTGCAGTCGCGCTATTCATCTGTGTCCTCGGTGGCTCAGATGGATAGAGCGTCTGCCACGTAAGCAGGAGATCCCGGGTTCGAGTCCCGTTCGGGACACGCATATTCAGCTGTCCCCATTGAGGTATATCAACAACACCTATCAACAGCTGAGGGTTTCAATTACTTATCATTTATTCTAGAGAAGGTGCACGGTAGTCAATGGTATTTGTTCTTTCGAGAACAGTTACTATCTTCATATACTCTTGATAATACCTTCGTTCTTTGAGACGTAGTGGTAAAATTCTACACAATCGATTTTGTAGTTGTACAGGATCTGTAGGACTGCTTCAAGAAAGTCCAGCTCCATCCAGTTCCTTTCATCAGTCCACTGGATTTCATGAACGAAAATATTCTTCCTATATTGACATTGTGGGCTGGCATTGCAAACAAACAGCTTGCTATTATTACCTTCTCAGAGAACTGTTGAAGGTCGTCACAGCTTTTTAAAAAAAGCTCAACCACTTCTCATGACACTGTAATGGTGCTTAGTTTTCGTCATTTTACTTGTTAAGTTTTCCTTCGGCGAAATATGTCAATATCCCGAAATGATCAAAGGGAATGGATTCATCGATTTCATTTTTTTTTTCACCTTCAAATATGAAACTGTCTCTACGACACTTTCCCGTTTCTGCACTCTCTTCAATAACATCCTATCAAATACCAACAATAATAGTGAATATGAGGTGCTCCACTTGCTCAGATATACAAGTATCATAAAATTTGTCACCTCATTCTTTAAAGTACTTTTCTTTTGTACTGATTCTGTTAGTACTGATCTTTTAAGAACAGATCTAACATTAAAAGAATTGAGTAGTTGCTCTTTTCTCTTAGTGACAGTGTAAAGAGCATTTTTCAGGGCATCCATTACCATTAGTACACTTATTGTGCTTCCCTCAGTTTCCTTTATTTCATGCTGCAAAGTGCTAAACTGGCTGTTAATGAATCATAAGTAGGCTTCCTTTCAAAGGACTGCTGAAAACTTGAACTAGTATTTTGGTGGCTTTGTCTTCATTTAGGAAAAAATCTTTTCAGGGTTCAAAAAGCAGACGATTCTTTCAACTGCTGGAAATAGTAATAACTTGCGTTTTCGAGTGACACATTCACATATTCAGTCCTAGATAATCGCAAAATTCCTGAAGCCTCTTGTTCTAACTGTATACATGAAGAAGTACGAGAATACCTTAACAATGACAGTTTCAACAGAAATGCTCAAACTGTCAGGAGATATCTGCGCGCAGTCGTGTAAAACATGTACAGGGCCCCTCTCTCTTCCATGTTTTCATAAAATAGTTGTCTTGGTTTGGTAAATACATTACATTTACCTTAACTTTTTAAACACCAAAGTTTATTTCCACAAAATGCCACACATTTATTTTTTTCGAGATCAAACATTTCAATACTATTCATACAAAATGTCGAAATTTTGTCAGATATTTCATTAGGTAGTGAGCGCACCTTCTGAAGTTTGAGCTGAATTCTTTCATTAATATCGAAAAACTAAAGAACAAACGGAAATATTTTAGCAGCTTTATGATTGGTGTCATTAGTGGGTATCCAGTAGATAGAAATTTTTTTGATATTCTAGAGGCTTTCCTTTAAAATCTGGAGAGCAATAACTCCTTTTTCTAAGGCTGATACTTTAGTCGCTACTGAACTAAATTTTTTTTTGCAGTGGAAGAATCATCAAACATAACGCTATTAAGCTTATTAGTACAGTCACTAGATCTAAAGGTTTGACGATGTTTTACCGTGTAGTAAGCTATTGTGAGCTGGATAGCTCGAACTTTTGTGTCTCCACTTGACTGAGGGTTTACAAAATAATTATGCAGCGTTTCACCACAGCTAGAAGCACTAAGTCAGTTAATATGTTTCTCTGGCTTGATGTGATTAACTATGTCAGAACGCCCACCGTGACTGGTACCAATAAAACAGTTACATACCGAACACTTTGCTTCGTAATCAAATAGACCTTTCTTTATAAAATTCCACTCTTTACAGTCAATGTTACTGAATTTGCATGCACGTTTCGGCACTGCGCTTTGCAACACAGTGGCACCAATACGACTGTTACGCGAAGGCACCGGCACAAATTGTATTAACAACTACTCTACTCTGACAAGACTGCGATAAGTGGCGCGACAATCGGCTGGTTTTCATAACTCTTCTCAAGTTGTAGTAGCTGGAACTGTTACAACAATATAATTGCACTTCATCCACAGTACCGCCCAAAATAAATTATTGTTTCAGTGTATCAATATTATACTGTGATTGCTGTGGAGCTATGGAGGCTACAGAAAGAAGCTAAAATATATTAATTTATCGTGTCGTATTCTGTTTCATCGATGGAAATCTCTAAAAGCTTATAGAAATTCCTATTTAAAACTGACTTCAGAGACTTTCAAGCGTTCCGAAATAATTGGACATCATACGTTATGATGCAAAAGCGGGACAATTCCTGTTTTCTGGAACGTTTAGTCATTCTAATCTAGAGCCACATGCGTTGTTCGTTCTTGCCAACATTAAAAGAATTCTGTTATAAATGAAGCAATACGCTATGCCAACTAGCTCTGCAGATGACGAAGAAATTGAAGAAATGTATGATGAGATAAAAGAAATTATTCAGGTAGTGAAGGGAGACGAAAATTTAATAGCCATGGGTGACTGGAATTCGACAGTAGGAAAAGGGAGAGAAGGAAACGTAGTAGGTGAATATGGATTGGGGCTAAGAAATGAAAGAGGAAGCCGTCTGTTAGAATTTTGCACAGAGCATAACTTAATCATAGCTAACACTTGGTTCAAGAATCACGAAAGAAGGTTGTATACATGGAAGAATCCTGGAGATACTGACAGGTTTCAGATAGATTATATAATGGTAAGACAGAGATTTAGGAACCAGGTCTTAAATTGTAGGACATTTCCAGGGGCAGATATGGACTCTGACCACAATGTATTGGTTATGAACTGTAGATTAAAACCGAAGAAATTGCAAAAAGGTGGGAATTTAAGGAGATGGGACATGGATAAACTGACTAAACCAGAGGTTGTACAGAGTTTCAGGGAGAGCATAAGGGAACAATTGACAGGAATGGGGGAAATAAATACAGTAGAAGACGAATGGGTAGCTCTGAGGGATGAAATAGTGAAGGCAGCAGAGGATCAAGTAGGTAAAAAGAGGAGGGCTAGTAGAAATCCTTGGGTTACAGAAGAAATATTGAATTTAGTTGATGAAAGAAGAAAATATAAAAATGCAGTAAATGAAGCCAGCAAAAAGGAATACAAACGTCTAAAAAATGAGATCGACAGGAAGTGCAAAATGGCTAAGCAGGCATGGCTAGAGGACATATGTAAGGATGTAGAGGCTTATCTCACTAGGGGTAAGATAGATACAGCCTACAGGAAAACTGAAGAGACCTTTGGAGAAAAGAGAGCCACTTGTATGAATATCAAGAACTCAGATGGAAACCCAGTTCTAAGCAAAGAGGGGAAAGCAGAAAGGTGGAAGGAGTATATAGAGGGTCTATACAAGGGCGATGTACTTGAGGACAATATTATGGAAATGGAAGAGGATGTAGATGAAGATGAAATAGGAGATACGATACTGCGTGAAGAGTTTGACAGAGCACTGAAAGACCTGAGTCGAAACAAGGCCCCCGGAGTAGACAACATTCCATTGGAACT
Source organism: Schistocerca piceifrons (assembly GCF_021461385.2). NCBI lineage: Eukaryota > Metazoa > Arthropoda > Insecta > Orthoptera > Acrididae > Schistocerca > Schistocerca piceifrons. Next base: position 585,438,237 of record NC_060141.1, on the reverse strand, counting down.
ACTGACGGCCTTGGGAGAGCCAGTCCTGACACAACTCTACCATCTGGTGAGCAAGATGTATGACAGGCGAAATACCCTCAGACTTCAAGAAAGATATAATAATTCCAATCCCAAAGAAAGCAGGTGTTGACAGATGTGAAAATTACCGAACTATCAGTTTAATAAGTCACAGCTGCAAAATACCAACGCGAATTCTTTACAGACGAATGGAAAAACTGGTAGAAGCCAACCACGGCGAAGATCAGTTTGGATTCCGTAGAAATATTGGAACACGTGAGGCAATACTGACCCTACGACTTATCTTAGAAAATAGATTAAGGAAAGGCAAACCTACATTTCTAGCATTTGTAGACTTAGAGAAAGCTGTTGACAATGTTGACTGGAATACTCTCTTTCAAATTCTAAAGGTGGCAGGGGTAAAATACAGGGAGCGAAAGGCTATTTACAATTTGTACAGAAACCAGATGGCAGTTATAAGAGTCGAGGGGCATGAAAGGGAAGCAGTGGTTGGGAAGGGACTGAGACAGGGTTGTAGCCTATCCCCGATGTTATTCAATCTGTATATTGAGCAAGCAGTAAAGGAAACAAAAGAAAAATTCGGAGTAGGTATTAAAGTCCATGGAGAAGAAATAAAAACTTTGAGGTTCGCCGATGACATTGTAATTCTGTCAGAGACAGCAAAGGACTTGGAAGAGCAGTTGAACGGAATGGACAGTGTCTTGAAAGGAGGATGTAAGATGAACATCAACAAAAGCAAAACGAGGATAATGGAATGTAGTCGGATTAAGTCGGGTGATGCTGAGGGAATTAGATTAGGAAATGAGACACTTAAAGTAGTAAATGATTTTTGCTGTTTGGGGAGAAAAATAACTGATGATGGTCGAAGTAGAGAGGATATAAAATGTAGACCGACCATGGCAAGGAAAGCGTTTTTGAAGAAGAGAAATTTGTTAACATCGAGTGTAGATTTAAATGTCAGGAAGTCGTTTCTGAAAGTATTTGTATGGAGTGTAGCCATGTATGAAAGTGAAACATGGACGATAAATAGTTTAGACAAGAAGAGAATAGAAGCTTTCGTAATGTGGTGCTACAGAAGAATGTTGAAGATTAGATGGGTAGATCACGTAACTAATGAGGAGGTATTGAATAGGATTGGGGAGAAGAGAAGTTTGTGGCACAACTTGACTAGAAGATGGGATCGGTTGGTAGGACATGTCCTGAGGCATCAAAGGATCACAAATTTAGCATTGGAGGGCAGCGTGGAGGGTAAAAATCGTAGAGGGAGACTAAGAGATGAATACACTAAGCAGATTCAGAAGGATGTAGGTTGCAGTAGGTACTCGGAGATGAAGGAGCTTGCACAGGATAGATTAGCATGGAGAGCTGCATCAAACCATTCTCAGGACTAAAGACCACAACAACAACATTTACAGGGTGCCCATAATAGAAGCTACAGTTTCAAAATACAGTAGAAAGAGAACCACTGCTTAGAATGACGTCATATTTGTACAGCATGATATTGATGCAGGGGGAACGTCATGAAAAAAAATTAACGGCAATTTAACTAAAAGGCGGCGCAGTAAGCCTGTTAACGTAAATGGGGACGGCTATGAATGACTGGTGAATCGGAATACGACGGCTATCGTTTGAGTTGCTCTTTACGCCATCTCCATCCGTAGGTGCACGACAGCACAATTTCGGCAGCCAATAGTTGTGGCACTGTTAGTTCGGTGAGCCCATCCACCACGGCAAGGTCGTACAACATCGGATGGGAAAAATAGGGTATTAGTTTTCCTGGGGCCAAAAACCGAATAAAAAGCAAAATCATACCGGTCTGTAACCGTCGGGAGAATGGCGCAGCAAAACATATTCAGTATGATGTCCACCGTTTTCTGCCACAACCTGAAATCGAGAAACAGCATGTTCCACAGCAGATCGGAGTGTCTCGAGGGTCACGTTCAGAATGTGTTGCACAATGCTTGCCTTCATTTGGGCCACTTTCGTATTTGCAGCACCGAACACAGTTATTTTAGAGGTAACCCCACAGCCAGAAGTCACACGAATTAAGATGAGTTCATCTGGACAGCCAGGCTGCAGGAAAATGAAGGATGATAATTCTAGCATTTCCGAAAGGCCCCTGCAGCAGCCGCTTCTCTGGCTGTGTAGTGTGAGGAGCAGCGCCATCTTGCATTAAATTATCATACCCACACATCCACGCTTTTGGAGGGTTTGAATGACGTTGGTGATCTAAAGGCCCTCATAGCGTTTACCACTGACGTACAGGTAACAGGACCCGCAGGACTCACCTCCTAGAAAATCTACGGCCCTACGATGAACGATGCCGTCAGCAGAAGGAAGCGCTACCGTTGATGTGCGTGGTGGATTTTCCGTTTCCCATATTCTGCAATTCTGCATTTTGACATGTAGCTGGAGATGGAAATTTTCCATGGCAATTCATTGCCCACTTCCATGCGAGCACGAAATTCCAGAGTGATCGTTTGTCTTGCTGGCAGGTCAGCAGGAAGCAGCTTCTAAACATGGATGGTTTTGTATGGATAGCAATGCAGGATGTTTCGTTGGATTTTATGCACTATGCTCGCAGACATGTCCAACGTTCGGGATTCTCCGAGCACTACGTGTTTGCGCACGACCGTTCGACCCCTCCTGCAATGCTGTGTCCAAGTCTTCGACACACACCAGAACCCGTCTTTTCGAATTTAATGATCATTTTCTCCAGATCCTTATCAGAAATTGGACCAATGTTTTTTTTTCATAGTTTTGAGAATCCGGAACTTCCGCAGGGCTAATGGTTAAATTATCATACCCACACATCCACGCTTTTGGAGGGTTGGAATGACGTTGGTGATGTAAAGGCCCTCATAGCGTTTAGCAGTGACGTATAGGTAACAGGACCCGCAGCGGGGGACCCCTCTTGGACACACTGTTGGTTGTCTCGGACGCAGACTAACGAACGCCGTGTGCCGCGCGTCTGTTGATGTGCATATTCTGACGCTTACCATGCCATTTAGTGGTCAAATTTTCGTTAAATTTTTGTACCATGACGTTTCCCGCTGTGTCAATAATATGCTGTTCAAATTCAACATCATTCTGAGCAGTGGTTCTCTTTCTATAGAGTTTTGAAACTCGAACTTTAATTATGGACACGGTGCATGTAACAGATTACAAGAAACCCATGTCCCTTGATAAGATTGAGCCAATCTGTTAGGATATATGTAAATATGTATGTATCTATTTTCATGTGGCAACTACCTTGCCGCAGTGGATACACCGTTTCCCGTGAGATCACCGAAGTTAACCGCTGTTGGGCGTGGCTGGCACTTGGATGGGTGACCATGCAGGCTGCCATGCGCTGTTGCCATTTTTCGGGGTGCACTCACCCTCGTGATGCCAACTGAGGAGCTACTCGACCATCATAACGACCGGGAGAGCGGTGTGCTGACCACACGCCCCTCCTATCCGCATCCTCGAGCATGACACGGCGGTCGGATGGTCCCGATGGGCCACTTGTAGCCTGAAGACGGAGTGCTTATTTTCATGTTGTTCTAGACTGAAAATTTTGTACTTTTGGACGTAAATCTTTTATTTCAGCACAGAGTTGTGCAAAAGCAATTCTGATTCTGCTGTATAGTGGTTTTATGATTCCGGCCCTTGTGGAAGACTTGACGAGTACCTGAATAACATGCTAGTTGAGACGAGATCCACAGTAACGGTATGAACAAGATAATCATCTCCCGGAACATATCCTCCTATGTGGAACTGTCCGTCAACTTCCCTCGTCTCTTGTCACCCGACGTCCTAGGGCGTATGCTTTACTTTTCAAAGAATGGTGTTAAAAGGGATTTCATCAGTCGTTCTATATACAAGAACAATAAGCTTCTATGAAAAATGTAGAAACGACAGTCCACTTAAACTAAAGAAAGAAAATATTTTCGCATGTACTGTTACAACTCCCCGAGCTCAGGAGTTGTAATATTTTAGAACGACCGAGAGGGACGGTTTGGAAGAGAGGGAAGACTCACGTGCAGAGAAACACAGGCTCAAGTGTGTCACTGACTTCGTTACTTCGAAGATGTCGCTGAACTCGGCGGGTGCGCTGTGCAGCGTGCGTGGGTCAGCGCCAAAGCGAAATGCCGGAATCTGCAGCGTCTGTGTCCGGTTGCTCAGCCTTGCGGAGGTAGTGCTCGCACTTTCGCTACGATTAAGTGGCCGCCGCGTGCGCTACCTGTGGCCCGGGACACCCCATGTAGAGCGCTGAAGGGAAGCAGCAGACCGCTGTCACTGCAGAGAGCCTTAGCAGGCCCAGGCGTCCGCCCAGGGCAGCTGTGAACCCGGGAGGCCGCGAGTTCTCGCCCCGGCGCTGCTCCTGCCTTTTGGCAGCTTTCAGTCCGCCGGACGATGCTACCCAGAGAGCGGAGGTCGGCAGCCCTCTCGCTCCTCGCGCCAGTGTAGCTCCAAGGTGCGAAGCACCCCTCCACAGCAATGACGCGTCTGTGCAGCGGAGGTAGCTGGAGCCGGCCGGTTGGCGGCCGATATCCACGTCATCGTGGTTGGCCTGCAACTTAAATAATCGTTATCCTCCTGTTGTGGACGCAAACAGAATAGCGACACGACTTCCCGATTTGAGCCTCAGTGCTCGCTTATTCATACATCTTTTCCCTATGCCTCTGACGTAGTTCCTCTGGAGTGCTGTTTGATAATTACAGCGTCAGATTTCCTCAGCCTGCGTTGGCCCCTACGCACAAGTCACTATGCGCCGTTGTGACTGCAGTGGGTTCTTCACAACGCGTCGATGCCCTGTGCTGCCGTAATTCGTCGTAAATCTGCCTCGCAGACTCGTTTATAAAATATCAGCACCGCCTGCGCCTGCCATCCGATGTGCCAATCGGGCGCTTAACTACTGCTTTCCAATTTTATTTTTTTTCTTTATTGTTATTTTTAAATCCGTACAACAGGCAGGCTGTCAGCAGCATGTTACGGTGCTCTTCAGCCATAGAATAGACAAAGAAACAACAGAAAGAATACACATAAGTTACATAACGGTGGGTAAGAAAACAGTAGACACATAAAGACAAACACGGAGCCATTCACACTCGACGATACTCCACACTACAAACTGTTGACACGACGCACAAACACTGAAGATGTCGATGGCACAGGTGACCGATGGAGTGCGACAGTGAACACTGAACACTAAACACGACGGCACACACGAGACACTGATGGCGATGATTTCCGGCGCGCGAATGTCCACGTAGCGTGTGCGAGTCCGGGGACCTGCCAAGAGGGGAAGAAGGGTGGGGGGGAGGGAGAGGGGAGAACAAAGATGCCAATGGCTGAGGAGATGGGAGGAGGAGTAGAGGGACAGGGGAGGGGAAGCCCGGGGGAGGAGTGGGGTGAAATGGAGGAGGGAGGGAAGGGGGAGAGATGGGAGGGAGGGTGCCCAAAGGAGCAAACACAGGAAGAGGGAGGGAGGATCAAAATTGGTAGGAGGGGTAGATGGAGGGGAGGAGGGCATCATCAGGGAGGGGGAGCTGGCGAAAGCCACCTTCGGAGAGGGTAAGGAGGGTGGAGAGATGGAGAGCAGGTGGGACGTGGGAATACAGGCGCGGCAGCGGGCTGGGGTGGGAGAGGATGGGGGAGACAAGCGGGTGAGGAGGATCGAGTTTATGGGAGGTGTACAGGATCCATATCCTTTCAAGGAAAAGGGGGAGGTGGGGGAACGGAATGAGGTCGTACAGGATCCGTGTGGGGGAGGGGAGACGGATGCGGTAGGCGTGGCGGAGAGCATGGTGTTCGAGGATCTGAAGGCACTTGTAAAAGGTAGGGGGGAGGCGGAGATCCAGGCAGGATGGGCGTAACAGAGGATAGGGCGGATGAGGGATTTATAGGTGTGGAGGATGGTGGAAGGGTCCAGGCCCCACGTATGGCCGGAAAGGCGCTTGAGGAGATGGAGTCGGGAGTGTGCCTTGGCTTGGATTGTCCAGAGATGAGGGGTCCTGGAGAGGCGACGGTCGAGGGTGACGCCAAGGTACTTAAGGGTGGGAGTGCGGGCGATAGGATGGCCATAGATGGTGAGATAGAAATGAAGGAGGCGGAAGGAAGGGTTGGTTTTGCCTACAATGATCGCCTGGGTTTTGGAGGGATTGACCTTGAGCAACCACTGGTTGCACCAAGCGGTGAACCGGTCAAGATGGGATTGGAGAAGGTGTTGGGAACGCTGCAGGGTGGGGGCGAGGGCAAGGAAGGCGGTGTCATCGGCAAACTGGAGAAGGTGGACGGGGGGTGACGGCGGCGGCATGTCCGCCATATACAAAAGGTACAGAAGGGGAGAGAGGGCGGAGCCTTGGGGCACACCGGCGGAGGGAAAAAAGGTGTAGGAATCCGTGTTATTGATGGTGACGTAGGAAGGACGGTGGGAGAGAAAGGAGCCGATCAGACGGACGCAGTTAATGGGAAGGGCGAAGGTTTGGAGCTTGAAGAGGAGACCGGAATGCCATACGCGGTCATAGGCACGTTCGGGGTCCACGGAGAGCTGCTTTCCAACCATAGCTGCTCAAAATCTACAAGAATTCCCCAAATCCACTCCGGTACTAATTCGTGGCGCTGCAGTATACAACAGTCCTTTATTTACATCAATGAAATAAGCGTATTTGTTAAATCATGTCTATGATACAATGTAAAGTGTACTATGTGAATTCAAAGACTAAACAACTTAATCATCACATTATTTGTGACAGACTGTGAATACAATGGAATGAACATAGTTAAATAGTGATTTGTTAGATGGCGTCTTCAAGTTAGTGATGAAAAACTGTACCAACGTCATTCAGGAGAGCTGTGTAATCTTACATCCTCACAGCTTCCCCATCTCAAAGGTAACATAAATTTCATATGAGTATGTCCTCTGTCTGTATTTCATGAGTTCTTTGTTTTAAAGACAAATGCTGGTGCTTCAGCATCATCTTCTACTCTCTTGCTTGGTAGCGTTCCTCCTGAAAGGATGGGTTATAAAAGGTTGTGTCACTTCATGGTGTAGTATTTGATTTACATTACAATGTCACGAATGTTTACTTTAATCGTTTGTCATCTGGTTCATTCCTTGTGCTAACCTGATTTTTAAATGTGTTTTAGCAAAATATTCGAAGCAATTGTTGCCTTAATACGGTGATGAATTTTATCGGCTCCATTGTCACGGCTTTAAGTGCATATTGCACGATCAAAGTTAGAAACCATCTTCACTCAGAAGTTCCAGTACGAAATCTGATTCCTTTTTAGAGGATTATTTTATTACAAGCTCAGTATGGTACAAAACTTTTAATTATCTTTTCACAGCCAAGCATCATCGTGTTAAAAATGGGCCATCAATATAGGCTTCCCCGATTTTGATTGCTGTCATCCAAATTATAATCACCTTTCTGAGTTTTACTTATTTTATTCTTTACAAATAATATTTAAAAAACTTGCATAAAGAGGAAGAGCAATTATAAATGTAATCTTGGTACTTAACGAGTGTGTACTTGCTGTTAAATATAGACTGTGTAAAGTGTTAAACTAAAGATGTAGGAATTCGTGTTAAAATATCATGCAATGCTACAGTATGGGAAACCAGTATAAAGACAGGGTTGCTACTAAAGTAATAGTACAATGTGTGAAGCATACATGTTTGGATTTTATTATAACAGTAGTAGATGCATGTAAGACGGAGAATGACATAGTTTCTTTCGTAATACGAGTAACAAAATTTAGCGTTCGCATTCCGTGGATGGAATTTAGTATAAAGGCACTCACTGTCCTGTTGTCTTATTGCATTATTAGCACTTTTTCCAACCTCTGTTCGTCCTAATTACCTCAAAGATTCTCTTTGGCATTGATTTTGTTAGGGTTTGCAGTTTTTGTTGTGAAATTGTCGCCCTCTCCTCTCGTATCGCTCTTTTCAGCTCACATACGGCCTCAGATTGCCTTCCATTGTGATAAACACTCCTTGGAAGTACTCCCGAAAGATTTTCCGCGGATTTCAAATCAGGGTTACGTGCAGGCCAGGGCAAGATATCGAGATCTTTATCTTCAAACCACTTTTTGGCTGTAGCAGAAACATGCACAGATGCATCATCCTTTTGAAATTATCATCCCCTGGAATGTATGTATCATAATCAGTTCTGTCCCTAGCATCTCAGAGTACGTGTTACAGTTCGTTCTAGTCTTCAACGAAGCAATGCGTAATTTACTCTTAGCTCAGAAGGCTGCCCAAGTCCACCACCAAAATTTCTGCTCGTTCTTGTCTGCCCCTCTCTTCTCAGATCATGTCAATAATACTGAACTCCAACCAGCCAATCTGAATCAAACTACTTCTCATCAAGGAAGATCGCTATATTCCATTCTGAAGTACATGACGCAAGTTTTTCAGCAAACACCAATATATCTTGTTTATGTTTGGGTGTTAAAAGCAGGTTTTTGCAGTCGGTCGTTTCTTCAAAGCTAGATGTTTGTCGACAACATTTGTCGTACATGTTTGGCGGTTACTAGGAACTACAGGATGGTTATAATTAAACTTTCCCTGTTTAGCACGCTCTAACACGGAAACTAACTGTCGTAGAGGAGCAAACTTGCTAGCACTGATGTCAAGAACTTGAGTAAGAGAAATAATGCATAATCAGTTCAACTGAAATACTTTTAATGTGCTGCTACGGTAATCATACCATTACATACCTGGACAATTACTGCTACAAAAGGGGCTCAATATGGCGCCCATCATCGTCCAGAAGAGTCTGAAAGCACAGGATTGCATTCTGCACAGCGGAACAAAGCATGTCCTCTATTGATATGCTGCGCTTCAGATCAGCACATGTGTGAATGTTCCCCTGGTAAATTCTGTCCTTCAGGTAGCTCCACAAAAAGAAATCACAAATAATGAGATCAGATGATCTTGCTGGCCAAGCATTTGGAAACGATCGGTTGATAATTCGATCGTTTCCAAATGCGTTTTGGAGAAGCAGGTGAACTGCACGAGCGATGTGAGGTGGGGCCCCATCCTGCGTGAAAACTGTTGAGCTCGATGCGTCTCTCTCCTGTAAGGCAGATACAACATTTTGGCGAAGCATTTCGCAGTAACGCTGGCCAGTCCACTGCACATCTTTGGTTCTTGAACGCCAACCTGTTCAAAAAATAATGGGTCAATGATGAACGTAGCCAGGAAGCCACACCATATGATGGCACGTTCACCACACAGAGGAACTTCGTGCACAGTGACTGGAGCTGAAGATCCCCACACTCAGCAATTCTGAGTGTTCACCTTACCCGTCAAAGGAAAATGAGCATCGCCTGTCCATAGGATGGGCCAGGCCAGACCTCATCAACTTCAGTCCTTGTGAGAAAGTAGAGATCGAAGTCAACACGTCGTTGGGCGTCCTGTGTTGCAAGCTGCTGCACAATATGGATCTTGTACGGATACTGTTTGGAAATGGTTTAAAGCACGTTCCGTACAGTGGACCACGGGATGTTCAATTGTCGTGACACCGCACGAACACTGCTTGCCGATCGGGAATTGCGCGCAGCGTCTTCTGCCACAGCAACAGCGATTTCATCAACCACCTGTGATGCAACCGAGAGTCGGCCTCTTCCTGGAGCGACGCCCAGTTCTCCAGTAGATTCTAACTTCTTCATCATGCTCCTCACAGCAGATGGAAAAGAGGACCATTCCGTAAGCCTTTCAGCCAGCTCGAAGTGCAGCTGCAATGTTACCATTGTTTTGATGATAGAGGTTCACCAATAATGCCCTGCTCCTTTTGTCCAAGCTCATGTTGACACTTCAGCTCTGTGACTGGTCAGGCGTGTGAAACTATGAATCACGACGACTGACCTGATGGTCACAGTTGGAACTGGACGGTGGTGCTGTGACGCGTGGAAATCATGCAGCCCATACTCTGGACATTAATGCTACCAAGTATGGTACTCGTACGGTAATTAGTTATAATGTGTTAAATAAGGAAAGTTTAATTATAACTACCTGATATAAGTCAGCAACAAGATGAGAAGAATAAAGGTTTGTGGCCCTTGCTGTGTCCAAAAGTAACCGTTTCCATGCCTAGAATAATTTTCTACTTCGCCCATATTCTCCATTCTGTCCATACAACACTGTACTTGAATGGTTCAACTTCTTGGCTTTTTGACGATTTGAGTGTCTCATTTCCTTGTACGAGCCGATTTTTGCTTTTTCTTCACATGACAACTGTTTTCCGCGTGGTATTGTCACAGTCGTGGTTTTTATGCCCAACATGCATTGTAACTTTATGGTGTCTGTTTCCTATCTGCAGTAAAGATATGTACACACACACACTAACACCACACAGAGCCAACTGCCTTTATATCAAGTTCCACCCTCTCCCACTTGAATCGTTGATATCTTGTTATATCTGTACTACTGATATCAATAACGATACCATCTGGTTGCATCTATCTGTGTACTGGATCTCATACTAATGCATACACATTGTCTATTCCAACCGACAACGTTAATTTTCCTACAAGTACCCTTGACTTTATGCTGATTTTCACTACCATAATTCCTTAATGCGGGACATGGGCGTCATTTGTTTGAATTTCACACCGTGGTAAGTTGTCAGTCTCGTTTCTTTGCGTGTGTGCCTTTACAGATAATAGACCAAACTTGTAAATGCAATAGGACCTGTATCGTTAATGCCATTGTTTTCCAACAAACTTTGATGGCGTACATTCATATTAATTTAGGTACATGTTATTCATAGCAATTGTTTATTTGTTGTACTTGCTTATGCTCTGGTTTTTGACACACTATGATGTGACCGATTCGTCATTGCAGACATCGAGCTGAAGGTGATGTTTACATGCAAGGACTGGGCTCCGCAGCTCTATAGCATAGCACCTCTGCTCTCGATGGTTGCAGGCAAATGTTAAGTGCCTTAGTTGAAGGCACAATCGAACTGCAGCTGGTCTAAGATTGGTCTGTGGAAGATGTTGTTTCGCGAGCATGGCTTTCATTGCGCCACTCCTACCCACGTTTGAAGAAAACTGATAGGTGTTTCCTCTAGGCTAACCTTACGAAAGTGATGGACATAGAAGGATTGGCGGGGCAGTGCGAAATTTGGGGAGAGCGGTTAATACTAACTGTATTGCCGGCCGCTGTGGCCGAGAGGTTCTAGGCGCTTCAGTCTGGAACCGCGCGACCGCTACGGTCGCAGGTTCGAATCCTGCCCCTAAGTTCTAGGGGACTGATGACCTCAGATGTTAAGTCACATAGTGCTCAGAGCCATATGAACCAACTAACTGTATTCTGGGGACTTGCTGGCTGTTTAGGTTGTGTCTGTATTCTTCTGCGTGGGTTTCATGTTGTGATCGACATGGCTCTGCCAGATACTATCTGCTAGTTGTTATCAGTGTGTATTAGCAGACTTCTTGATGGTCGGTGCGTAGTGTGAGAGATATTTTCCTTCCTACTCGCTCTCTGTCCAGTGTGTGCATGTGATGTATTTGACATCTGCTGGTGACCACTGTGTGCTGTGTCCCATGGTCCACAAATGCTGGCATCTGTGTCGACGATTTCCACAGCCTGGAGCTGGTGGCCGGGAGCTGGAGGCTTAGGGAGGTGGCATATGGCACTGGCCATCACAAGTGGCTGTTGGTTCTGAGCACCCTAGCCAGAGAGGTGCACTGTGATGACATTAAGCATTGTAGCTGTAAGCGTGCCAAACTGTTTTTTTAGTGCAGGTGATGTAATAATAAATGTGTCTACTTTACTGGATAACTTAGCTAATACCGGTGTTATTAATACTACTTAATTTGACAATCTTGGAAAGTGGGAGAAAATTGGTAAAATTTCAATGGGTGGTTAGAGTGTTTACAGAATTTGTATTGACAATGTATTGTCAAAGTGTCTCACAACATATCTTTTGTTAATATTTGCCGCCATTTTACAGATTATGTCGTGACTTCATTAAATTTCTTTATTTCTGTCTATAGGACAATGTACACATTTTTATACATACAATATGACATCACACACACAACTAATAATGCGTGGATGGTGTACATTTGGTATCTAACGAGAGTTTGTTTATATATCATGCTGAGGTATTTGTTTAACACTTAAATTCTCTTCAAGATCATGTTTGTTCTTAAACAATATATATCTTAAGATAGAGCTGTGGATATTTAGAAAATCACTAAATAGCAACAAATTAAGTCATAATTGTAAAATAGTTATTAATTATGAGATGAAGGGGTTAATTGTTCTTACATGTGTATTTATTCTGCTTCAGGGTGGTGGCAAATGTATGATGGTGCTTCATGACAATCCTTCCACTTTACTGCACAGGCCCCAAACGATGCAACCCAAATGTTTTATCTAGTTATAAGAAGGATGGGGGGGGGGGGAGGGGAGATCTTGAATATTATTAATCCAAGTGGGCAGGGCGCTGGGAAATGGGGCTGAGGTGAGTGGGCTGGATGTGTAACCGGACACTGAAGGTCAAGGCTGACAAGAACTGGCAGTGCCTCAGGTGCCTGGGCAGGCCTGAGGTAGAGGGGAGTGGCATGGGGTGATCCTAAAGGTACCATGGGCAGGTTTGGGGAGGTGATCTTGAATATAACTCTCCCAATTACCTCAGTTATAACCTGATACCCACTTATCACTGACCTTGGGATAAGATCGTTATCTGGACCAGAACTGTCACTACTTACCTACTTCTTAACAGTTATAGCGTTATCTTATCATTTGAAGTTATGTGTCACCCCAACATTTACCTGACCCAGAATGCCCACTACTTATCTACTTGTGTTGTGTTTCCAGCTTATGAGTACAGTGGCACTACATGTGAATTAAAAATGGTGCACTTAATTGAAATATATACCTATTTCATGCCACTGAAGATGCAACAATAGAGGCGATACACGGCTGGCATCATTAAATTTGCATTTGTTCGGTTGCACATGGTCAAACATAACTCAAATGGCTCTGAACACTATGGGACTTAACATCTGAGGTCATCAGTCCCCTAGAACTTAGACCTACCTAAACCTAACTAACCTAAGGACATCACGCACATTCATGCAGGCAGGATTCGAAGCTGCGACCGTAGCGGTCGCGCGGTTCCAGACTGAAGCGCCTAGAACCACTCGGTCACAGCGGCCGGCTCAAACATAACTGAACAAATGTTAATATAATATTAATAGCAACTAAAGTAGACACATCAACAATATGCAAGATATTATTAGTGGCATAAACATATGAGCCATTCCTGTGAAGTCTCTGCCGTCTGATACTGCACACAGTGAGGCTGACAGAGGGCACCACATGCCGTCACCACATGCCGCACCAGACCCATAATGGTGCCACATGCTCATAGCCAGTCGTCACACAGATAGCTCTTATAACAGGAGTCACGTTGTTATAGATGATGCACCAAACAGAAATCACACTATGTTTACAATACGTGGTAATCAATCCATCCGCCTCTAGCTACGTCTGACCCCACGGAGGGCGCTGTTACCAGGAACTACTTCCTTCATCCGCAAAATAATACATGGATGAACATTCTTCCGACCGTTTCTGCCAATTTCAGTCGTCTGTGAACTGGAGCGAGACGCTACAGGGAGGTTGTTTGGTTGATTTAGGGGTGGGACCAAACGGCGAGGTAATTGGTCCCATTGGATTAGGGAAGGAAGTCGGCTGTGCCCTTTCAAAGGAACCATCCCTGCATTTTCCTGAAGGGATTTAGGGAAATCACAGAAAACCTAAATGAAGTCCACCCCAAGTACTGTATCATGTCAGTGACACACACTATTCTATTTCGCGATTATACAAAACGTGCTGCTCTTCCTTAAACTTTCTCGATGTACTCCATTAATCCTATCTGGTAAGGATCCCACACTGCGCATTTTCTAAGTGTTCTGACAATAAAACGCTTGCCTTCCCCACAACATTTTCTAAGAGTTCTTTCGAATTTAAGTTGTATGTATTTAATTGAATTTACGGCCTTTATATTTGACTGATTTATCGTGTAACCGAAGTTTAATGGATACCTTTTAGAACTCATGTGGATGACTCACACTTTTCCTTATTTAGGGTCGATTGCCAATTTTCACGCCATCTTTTCTACATCATTTTGCAATTTGTTTTGATCTTCTGGTGACTTTACTAGACTATCAACGGCAGCATCATCTGCAAACAACCTAAGATGGCTGCTCAGATTGCCTCCTAAGTCCTTTATATAGATAACGAACAGCAGCGGGCCTATAATACTATCTTGGGGAATACCAGAAATCATTTCTGTTGCACTCAATGACTTTCCGTCAGTTACTATGAACTGTGACCTCTCTGATAGGACCGAGCGAGGTGGCGCAGTGGTTAGCACACTGGACTCGCATTCGGGAGGACGACGGTTCAATCCCGTCTCCGGCCATCCTGATTTAGGTTTTCCGTGATTTCCCTAAATCCTTTCAGGCAAATGCCGGGATGGTTCCTTTGAAAGGGCACGGTCGATTTCCTTCCTTGTCCTTCCCTAACCCGAGCTTGCGCTCCGTCTCTAATGACCTCGTTGTCGACGGGACGTTAAACACTAATCTCCTCCTCATCTTTGATAGGCAGTCACGTAACTGAGACGATGTTCCATAAGCACACATTTTCACTACAAGCAATTTGTGTGGTGCAGTGTCAAACGCCTTCTGGAAATCTAGAAATACGGAATCAATTTGAAATCCCTTGTCAATAGCGCTCAGCACTTCGTGTGTGTAAAGAGCTAGTTGTGTTTCATAAGAACGACGTTTCCTAAATCCGTTTTGACTGTGTGTAAACAGACCGGTCTCTTCCAGGTAAGTCATAATGTTCGAACACAATATACAAGGTGTTTCAAAAAGAATATAGGTATCACAAAGTACTATTTTGTCCAAACTAACGATCGCTGCGCCTCGGCTCAGCTATTGGAGAAACGAAAACAGTCTAGTTTATATTAATAGCCGCTAGATGTCAGTTGTCTTCTGTTTTGCTTGGTAACAGTCATATGTTTAAAATGGCTACTCCGCAGCAGAAATAATTTGTGTTCTCAGTTTTGCGAAGTGCAATTCCGTGATTATAGTGCAAAGACATTTCAGACTGAGGTACCAAATTGATCCTCCGAATAGGTGGAACATTCACAGATGGTATCGACAGTTTCTAGATACAGAATGTGTATGTAAAGGAAAGAGCCCTGGCAGCCGTCGTGTTCCTGAAGAAAATGTTGCACTAATTCAAACTGCTTTCCAACGTACTCCTTCAAAATCAACTCGTCGGGCTAGTCGGGACTTACAACTGCCCACAGCAACAATTTGGCGTGTTTTGAGGCGTCGGTTGGTTATGAAGCAGTACAAGTTACAGCTGTTACAAGCTCTGCGTCCTGATCACAAACGCAAACGTGTGCTATTGACAATAACAGTTTCGCACAATGCATCGTGTTCGGTGATGAAGCGACTTTCCATGTTAAAGGTCAGGTAAACAAACACAGTGTTCGAATTTGGGGCTACAGAACCCACGTGCAGCCATTGAACATGTACAAGATTCGCCCAAAGTCAATGCGTTTTGTGCGACATGTCGATCATCTGTTTATGGCCCATTCTTCTTTGATGAAATCATGGTTAACGGTCAGCAGTATCTCGCTATGTTACAAAGCTGGTTGTTTCCGAGGCTGCTTGAAGACAACTTCATTTTTCAACAAGATGGGGTACTCCCTCACGGGCAAGTGCATGAATATCTGAATGAGACTCTACCAAACCGCTAGATTGGTCGTCAAGGAGCTGGCGACTTAGCATGTCTCAGCTGGGCTCCACGGTCACCGGATTTGACACCCTCTGAATTCTTTCTTTGGGGTTTCATTAAAGACAATGTTTATGTACCACTGCTCTCACAGAACCTGGAAGAGTTGAAGAACTGGATCTGTACTGCCATAACATCAGTGACGAAGGACATGCTTGCCCGAGTACGGGAGGAATTTGAGTATTGACGTGATACTGTTCATGTCGCTGATGGAGGACATATTGAACATCTGTAATCTGAACTTGGAGAGGTTCGTAAATATGTGTGTTAAGTTTCATACTCGTATGTCTTAAAGTTTAATAAATATATGCATTCGAAATATGTATATTCTATTTGAAACACTCTGTATGTCCCAAGATCACGCTGCGTATCGACGTTATTGACATGGGCCTCTAATTCAGTGGATTACACCTACTACCTTTCTTAAATATTGTTGTGACCTGTTCAACTTTCCAGTCTTTGGGTACAGATCTTTCATCGAGCGAACAGTTGTATATGGTTGTTAAGTATGGAGCTATTGCATCAGCATACTCTGAAAGGAACCTAATTGGTATGCAGTGTGGACCGGAAGACTAGCTTTTATTAAGTGATGTAAGTTGCTTCATACTCCAAGAATATCTACCTCTAAGTTACTCATTTTAGCAGTTATTTTTGATTTGAAGTTTGGAATATTTATTTCGTCTTCTTAGGTGAAGGAATTTTGGAAGGCTGTGTTTAGTAACTCTCCTTTGGCAGCACTGTCGTAGATAGTATTTCAATTGCGATTGTGCAGAGAAGGAATTGAATCTCTTTGGATTTTCTGCCAGGTTTCGAAACAAAGTTTCGTTATGGAGATTATTATAAGCATCTCGCATTGAGGTCCGCACTAAATTTCGAGCTTCTGTAAAAGATAGCCAATCTTGGGGATTTTGCGATCATTTAAATTTGGCGTGC
Source organism: Schistocerca piceifrons (assembly GCF_021461385.2). NCBI lineage: Eukaryota > Metazoa > Arthropoda > Insecta > Orthoptera > Acrididae > Schistocerca > Schistocerca piceifrons. Next base: position 585,421,466 of record NC_060141.1, on the reverse strand, counting down.
TTTTTTGTTGTTTCTGCAACAGTGTTATGACCCGTTTTGTGTACCAAGGAGGATAAGTTCTGTCGTTTGTTAATGTATTTGATATACATTTCTCAATTGCTGTCGATACTACATCTTTGAATTCAAACCACATCTAGTTTACGCTTACATTGTTAATTTACAACTAGTGGAAATTGTCTCTGAGGAATTCGTCAAGTGAATTTTTCCTGCTTTATTAAACAGGTAGATTTTTCGTTTATTTAAGGATTTGTGGATTACAATATTCAGTCTCGCTGCAACAACACTGTGTTCACTAATCCCTGTATCCGTTTTGATGCTCATTATTAGCTCAGAATTATTTGCTGCTAAGAGGTCAAGTGTGTTTTCACTAGCGTTTACTATTACATGGGCTCATGAACTAACTGCTCCAAATAATTTTCAGAGAACGCATTTAGCACAATTTTGGACAATGTTTTATGTGTACATCCGGATATAAACGTAATTTTTCCAACATATCGCGGTTAAATTAAAGTCACCACCATCCATAATTGAATCATTTATTTTGAAAAGGGCACGAGTCAAATTTTTTGCCATATTGAGTTATGCTTCGGCTCGGTATCTATAAAGATAGATACATCGTTATGTATTAAAACGGAATCATTCCAATGCATAACATAGGCAGGGGAAGGCTATGAGTTTGTTGAATGTTTTGAAAAGGGCATTAGTCCTGGAGTCATGCCCCTTTCAAAACAACTACGCTGCTGCTATCTGGTGACCATATTAGTAAACTCTTCAAGCAGCTGGTTGAGTGTACTTTTTTAGTTGATTTGCGTGCAAACATGGACAGTGGTACTAATGAATCACATCGAAAACGCAAAAATGGCCAACGAAACCCTGAAGAATATAAACAGAATAACATTAAAAGGTGTAAAATAAAGGGAAATGAACATGTCTGCTATTCTTGGAATGTCATTGCAGCCATATCTACAGGACCTGATTGCAGGTAAGTCTCTAACCTAACTTTTATGCAGGTTACATCTTATTAAAAATATAATCTAATACAAAATAAGCTTTCAATATAATGATCAGCAGAACAGTAAAAATCACATTTGCATGGGGTAAACATTCACTTCATCTTCACTAATTAAAACCTATAAAATAAATATATCAAAATTTTAATGTATGCTTATTCTCTTTACTGGGGTCAATCAATGAATTTTACTGTAATTATTGATTTTCAACTACATAGCATAAATACAGTCTCAACTGTATTTAAGCTCAAATAAATTAAAAATCTACAGTACTAAATTGAAATTTTCACAGGTTTATGCAGATAACACAGTAGCTTTTGTTTGATTTCAGATGCAGTTTGAAGTGTTTTACAAAATTCAGTGACCTAGACAAGATAACAATTTTGAAAAATTTCCATGAATTTGAAACTAAAATGGAGCAAGATATTTTCCTACAAGGTCAGCTGACTTTATCTGATGTTCATCGGCATAGACCATGGAAGGATACTCCAAAGGCGAGACTCCCCGATGTTTTGTACAGCATTACTCTTGCAGGTAACAAATATTCTATTTGCAAAAAAGCGTTCATTAGTTTGTATGGGGTATCCGAAAACGGAGTGAGAAGACTTATTGACTCACTGGCTGCAGGAGAATCTCCAAAAGAAAATCGAGGAAAATCAGAAAACTCTAGAAACTAAGCTGTAGCAGGAGCAGTTTGTGAAAAAGTAAATGAACATATTTCCTCTTTCCCAGTAAAGGAAATACAATACAGAAATCGAAATATCAAGATTTGAATGCTGAGCTAACAGTAAAAGTCATGGTGCACTCTTTTGCAAAATGTATCCAAACATTAAAATTACTTGTTCATTTTATTTGAAGTATTACAAGGAGAGCTTCGGCTATGCATTTGAAAGGCCACAAAAAGATGTGTGTGCAGAGCTGTTGGTACATAAGCCTAGATCACGAAAGTTCTACAACAAAATGAAGGAAGTAACAGCAAATTGTGAAATTGTCTTGAACGATACGACATCGCATGTATTTGCTTTGATTACATGCAAAATTTGCCCTTCCTGGACATTCTAGTGCAAGAGGTATTTTACATGAGACAACTACAGGTGCACTTGTTTTGCATCCATGATATGAAGAAGGAAACCTCAGTAAATCATTTATATCATGAAGGCTTGGGCACAAAAGGACCCAATGGGGTGTGCTCACTTCTTAATCATTACATGTGTAATAACATACCCGACAGCGCCAAGTGTCATCCTCCACCATCCTGTTTCTCAGGTGTAAACAATACACTGCCGCATGTCACAGCACTCCGCCTGTCAGACTACTGAAATGTGTACCCTACTCACCCTCATCACCCTGTTTATAAGGTGTAAACAATACACTGCTGCCACCCTAGGCAAGTCTTCAGTTTGGTTTACCAGGTAACCTAATTATTTAAATTACTGAACAGCTTAGCTAGGGCACAGCGCACAATCACATTTGCAGGTTGCCAATCTGATGGTTTCAAGGGGCAACAAAAAATTGATGTTGAGTATTTCATGTAATTATTGATCGAATTTAAAAATTTTAAAATGCTGTTATAGTCGATTCACTTATACACAATTTTTCATTAAATGTTTAACGCAGTAGGAGAAGTATTACCGTTAGAAACTGTGTATCATTATTCAAACAGTGGAACTCGCAGTGGGCAAATTACCCAGAGTCTATTCATGCAGCATTTGAGAACGAGGGCACTTTGAATAAACTTTACACATAATTTCAAAACTTTTCGAAACTTTTTCTAACTGATACCCGCCCCCTTCCCCCAAAATAATGAAAGGAAAAACTTAATTGCTGTTCATACAGTAAAACCTCACAAATAGGCATGGCGTTTTAATTGACTACATCTTTACTGCTAACCTTTTTTTCAATACGTTTTTCAGACATTAAGCACCTATACTACTAAGTGTATCTGCAAATTTATCAGTGTACGACACGTAGTTCAGGAGGTATGTGGTCATTATTCGGAATAGACTCATCGACTGTTTGATATTGAGTGTACTTATCGACTTCCAATAACCTTTAAATGTAATTTCAAACCTTCTAGAACTTTTCTCCGTTACATGCTTAACGTGGAATATTCAAAATATTAACTCATTTGTAAAGTAATTAGACGTTTGAAGCTGTTTTACGATGTTTGGTTACAAAATAACGGAACTATTGCTGTAAAACATTTTATTTAAAAAATACATGGTTAGTTATTGTCATTCACAATATACTTCCCTTCTCTATCCCTAAAACCCTCCACGCGAATTTTTCATTGACGGAAACAGTTCAAAAATGGTTCAAATGGCTCTGAGCACTATGGGACTTAACATCTAAGATCATCAGTCCCCTAGAACTTAGAACTACTTAAACCTAACTAACCTAAGGACATCACACACATCCATGCCCGAGGCAGGATTCGAACCTGCGACCGTAGCAGTCGCGGGTTTCCGGACTGACGCGCCTAGAACCGCACGGCCACCACGGCCGGCGACGGAAACAGTGTTGGAAGTCTTCCTCTGTTGAGCACTTTTTCTTTCACTACTTCAACGGACTGAAATCTTGTTTCTTTTAATGCCAATATGACCTTGTGGAGTAGATAAAAGTCACACCATGTTAGGTCAGGCGAATAAGGTGCGTGGTCTAATACTGGGATGCTGTAATTCACTAGAAGCCTGTTAGCAGAAAATGCAATATGAGCCGGTGCATTGGCTGGATGTACAAACCATGGCTTGTTCTTGCACTTTTCCGTTCGTTTTTTTTATTTCTGAGGCCTCAAGGTAGTAACGTTAGTTAATAGTATGACCTTCAGGAACCTAGTGAAAATACACAAATCCATGAATATAGAAAAATAAAACTATCATCGCTACGAATCTTGGTTTGCTCGTTCGAGCCTTTTTGCTCTTGATGCAGTTGGGTCCTACAAATGCGTGGACTGGCGCTTAGTTTCTGGATGATGAGGGAAAAGTCAATGTTCGTCACATATTATCACTCTTTCCATGAAATTAGGATCATTTTCAATGGTATTTAAAGTGCCATAGTAACATTTTCAGGAGCTCCTGTTTGTTCAGTCGTGGAAATTTTTGCCACCAATTTCACATACATCGTTTATGCAAAATTTGCCTTACGCATTCTTTGTCAATTTCTACAGTTCGAGCAGTCGATAGAATACTCATCTGATGGTCAAACCAGATCAGATTACCTACTTCTTCGATATCTTCATTCGTTTTTAATGTCTACGGGCGTCCGAGGTGTGACTCATCTTCTTCTTGACCATCTTGGAAACGCTTGAACTATTCAGAAAGTAGCGTACGTGAGAAACAGTCTTCACCATACATTTGTTTCGGTAAAAGATAGGTTTCAGTAGCAGTTCTTCCAAAATCATGTGAAAAATCTCGACAATTCTTTGCTCTATTACTACACTTATCTTTTTTTTCGACAAAACAAGATAACACCTCTTAACTGTGTGACGGCATCAGTCCCGTTATTTTACAGCCACACCTTGTATGCAAGGGAGATTCTTTAAAGAATCGAGGGTGGGAGATTTGGTTGGTGGCTGGTTGATTTGGGGTAGGGGACCAAACAGCGAGGTCATCGGCCCCGTCGGATTAGGGAAGCATGGGGAAGGAAGTCAGCCGTGCCATTCCACAAGAAACATCCTGGCATTTTCATGAAGCGAAATGGGAAATCACGGAAAACCTAAATCAGGATGGACAGACGCGGGTTTGAACCATAGTCACCTCGCTAGGTGTGCTAGATTTACTGCTTGTTATAATTACATGCACGATGACAGGAACAGCACACTGCGGCCGCTGAAACGGCGGCTGAACGCAGGTCCGGCGGCGTTCGCTGTCTGCCGATGCAGCGGGAGGAAGTGCCTTCCTTTGTATCAGAGCTCGCACCCGCAGACAGCAGGCGGCGCCAAGCGATAAAACCCGGCGGCTATCAGCGTGCTGCGTTGCTCGGGTCCTGTGCGGTCTTAGCTGCCGTACACTCGTACAACGAGCCTTGACCTTACCGCAACGTATGGATGTATTATTGACAATTTTTTTTTTTGCAGTTTTTCGATTGTAATGGAACTGTATCACTAGTAAAAGGCGAAAAAAGTGTTTAGCGCGGTATTCCAAGTAAGTAATACATACAGAGTGGGTACAATTAAAAATTCGCTACTTGAGTTAGGGTAGAAGGAAAACTACTTACCGTATAGATACCCAACTTTACAGGAATCATGTCCAAACTGATAGGGATTTGCGTTCGTATTGCAGTGACATGACTTGCTTTTACAAAGGGTACCAGGAAAGTTTTGAGATACGACGCAACAATAAGTCCAGGACACTGTTGCTGTGTTCTGAGAATACCTCATACTTGCATTGTAGCCGCTGTGCCAAGTTTATGGGAGCAGTTGTTCTCTAGCAGGGTGAGTTTGAATAGCTTGGTATGGCATCGTGATTCCGAATTGAGATTCGGGCAGTTTTGCGGTACAATTTTGCGTGTGGTTTCGACTTAGACCTGTGCTTTGAAGAAATGATTCTTGCACTCGGTGATGTGTTTCCACATCGTTCAACTACGAGGGTTGGAACTTTAATAGGGGCAACTATTTATTTACAGCCCGTACAAAATAGATACGTGTTTCAGAGTTTTACTAACCTTCAAAGTAGTCACCAGCATGGTGTATAACCCGTTGCCAGCGATGTGGAAGTCGTAGGATACTCTTAGCAGTGCCAGTTGTGTTGACAATTCGAGTGGCGCGGTCTATTGCCCGACGAATTTGTAGCAGTTCTGAAGCGAATGCCGTGAAGTGTTTTCTTCAGTTTAGAAAACAAGCTGAACTCACGAGGGCTTAAGTCAGGGGAGTGTAGTAGGCGGTAGCAGCCCCATCAATCAAATAAATCAGTAAGAGCTTGCACTGTACGTGCTTGAGCATTGTCCTGCAAAATGATGGTCAGGTCCTGCAGAAAGTGTCATCACTTCTGTCTCTATGCTGTTCATTTTGGAACACAACTTACGACCAGCATAGAGACAGAAGTGATGACACTTTCTCCAGTACCTGACCACCATTTTTGCAGGACAATGCTCAAGCACGTACAGTGCAAGGTGTTACTGATTTGTTTGACTGATGGTGCTGCTAAGTGGTATGCCACCTACTGCACTGCCCTGACTTAAGCCCTCGTGAGTTCAATTCGATTTCTAAACTGAAGGAAACACTTGACGGCATTTGCTTCAGAACTGCTACAATTTCGTCGGGCAATAGACCGCGGCGCTCGAACTGTCAGCGCAAATGGCACTGCTAAGAATATCCTACGACTTCCACATCGCTGAAAACAGGTTATACACAATGCTGGCGACTACTTTGAAGGTCAGTAAAACTTTGAAACACGTATCTATTTTGTATGAGCTGTAAATAAATAGTTGCTACTATTAAAGTTCCAACCCTCGTATATGCAGATAGTACACAGAATTACAAAGAGGTAATTTCCCTTTGGAGGATGCTGAGAGGACGGGAAGGCCACGATCACCAGTTACAGGGGAAAGCAATGATGCTGTGAGGGCAATGCTAGACCAAGACAGGCGAGGGACCTACAAGCAGATGGAAGATACCTTAGGGCTAAGTGCACCAGCAATTCGTTCGAGGCCGGCCAGAGTGGCCGAGCGGTTCTAGGCGCTTCAGTCTGGAACCGCGCGACCGCTACGGTCGCAGGTTCGAATCCTGCCTCGGGCATGGATGTGTGTCATGTCCTTAGGTTAGTTAGGTTTAAGTAGTTCTAAGTCCTATGATGACCTCAGAAGTTAAGTACCATAGTGCTCAGAGCCATTTGAACCAATTCGTTCGATTCTGTACGATCATTTACAAGTAAAGAAATTTCGTTGTATCTGGGTGCCGCATAGACTGACGGAAGAGCAGATGACACGACGTGTGACTTGACGCCGGGAGATGTTAAAGAAGTTTTTCTAAGGAACAATCACAGTAAGTGACTGACATAGTCATAGGTGATGAGACCTGGCTACACTAGTATGACGTGCCGACTAAGACTCGAAACAAAGTCTGGGTCTTTGAAGATGATGAGCCACCCGTAGTTGTCAGAAAATCCCGATACGCAAAGAAGAAAGTGATAGCTGTTTTTTTTTTTCAAATCGTGTGGGATTGTGGAGTGTGTTGTTTTTGACACACGGAAGACAGTCACAGCTAAGTGATACACTGAGCAGAGTCTGGTACCGCGCGCCGCGGAATTTGAAGCCCCACAAGGCGTCATGGACGTCGAAGACCCGTAGAGGTCTCTGTACCATCCCGCCGTAAGCTGTGGCGGTGCGCGCCTCCTGTTCCGCATTTAGAGTGAGGGCGCCACAGTGGGATACGTGGTTACAGCGGCCAATAGCGGCGTCCCCGATCGAGTACTTAAGCGCCTGCCTGTCGTTCAGCCTGCCTTCCTCTCCCTTGACCTCGAACGCGCTTATGACCGCGTCTGGCATTCCGGTCTCCTCTTCAAGCTCCAAACCTTTGCCCTTCCCATTAACTACGTCCGTCTGATCGGTTCCTTTCTCTCCCGCCGTCCTTCCTATGTCACCATCCATAATACAGATTCCTACACCTTTTTCCCCTCCGCCGGTGTGCCCCAAGGCCCCGTCCTCTCCCCCCTTCTGTACCTTTTGTACACGGCGGACATGCCGCCGCCGTCGCCCCCCGTCCACCTCCTCCAGTTTGCCGATGACACCGCCTTCCTCGCCCTTGCCCCCACCCTGCAACGCTCCCAACGCCTTCTCCAATCCCATCTTGACCGGTTCACCGCTTGGTGCAACCAGTGGTTGCTCAAGGTCAATCCCTCCAAAACCCAGGCGATCATTGTAGGCAAAACCACCCCTTCCTTCCGCCTCCTTGATTTCTATCTCACCGTCTATGGCCGTCCTATCGCCCTCACTCCCACCCTTAAGTACCTTGGCGTCACCCTCGACCGTCGCCTCTCCTGGACTCCCCATCTCCAGACGATCCAAGCCAAGGCACGTTCCCGACTCCGTCTCCTCAAGCTCCTTTCCGGCCGCACGTGGGGTCTGGACCCCTCCGCAATCCTCACAACCTATAAATCCCTCATCCGCCCTATCCTTTGTTACGCCCATCCAGCCTGGATCTCCGCCCCCCCTACCTTCTATAAATCCCTCCAAATCCTTGAACGCCATGCTCTCCGCCTTGCCTATCGCATCCGTCTCCCCTCCCCCACGCGGATCCTGTATGATCTCATCCCCTCCCCCCACCTCCTCCTTTTCCTTGAAAGGATACGGATCCTGTACACCTCCCGTAAACTTGATCCTCCTCACCCACTCGTGTCCCCAATCCTCTCCCACCCCCGCCCGCTGCCGCGCCTGTATTCCCATGTCCCACCCGGTCTCCATCTCTCCACCCTCCTTACCCTCTCCCAAGGTGGCTTCCGCCAGCTCCCCCTCCCTGATGATGTCCTCCTCCCCTGCATCTACCCCTCCTATCAACTTTGATCCTCCCCCCCCACCTCCTGTGTCCTTTCCTTCAGGCACCCTCCCTCCCCCCCTTTCCCTTCCCTTCTCTTTGCTTTCCCCCCCACCCTCCTACCCTCTCCTCCGGGCTTCCCTCCCCTTCCTCCCTCCCCCTCTCTCCTTTGCCCATGGCATCTCTGCTCCCCCCTCTCCCATTTCCCCTTCCTCCTCCTCCACCTCCTCTCTTGGCAGGTCCCCGGACTCGTACACGCTGAGTGGACATTCGCGCGCCGGAGATCATCGCCATCAGTGTCTCGTGAGTGCCGTCATGTTTGCTGTTCAGTGTTCCCGTCATACTCCATTGTTCACCTGTGCCATCGCCATCTTCAGTGTTAGTGCGTCGTGACAACAGTTTGTAATGAATTATCGTCGAGTGTGAACGGCTCCGTGTTTGTCTTTATGTGTCTACTGTTTTATTACCCAGCGTTATGTCACATTTGTGTATTCTTTCTGTTCTTTCTTTATCTCCTCTACGGCTGAAGAGAGCGGCGTACCATGCTGCTGACAGCCCGCCTGTTTGTACGGGTTTGAAAATAACAATAAAGAAAAAAAAAAAAAGTTCAGCCTGCCCCCTCCCCCTTCCTCCCTTCCCCCTGTCACCCTGCCCATGGCATCTGCTCTCCCCTCACCCTCTCCCACCCCCCCCACCCACCTCCTCTCTTGGCAGGTCCCCGGACTCGTACACGGTTAGTAGTGAACATTCGCGCGCCGGGCCACGTGTTTTCTGTGTGTGCCGTCGTTTTTTGCTTAAGTGGTTCAGTGTTATTCGTTTTGTGCACCTATGTTTACGTGTGACAATTTTCGTTTCTGTCTGTGTTCAAGTGTCTGAACAATTTTATCTTGGACTCTACGCCCGTGAATGGCACCTTGTATTTTAAAAAGTGTTTGTCTCCGTTTATATGTCCACCATCTTTTTTCTCTAATTGTCTTCATTGTATCTTTGTGTTTCTCTGCGGCCAAAGAGCGACGTAGTATGCTGCTGCAGGCCTGCCTGTATACAGGTTTCAAAATGACAATAAAGGGAAAAAAAAAAGTTCAGCCTGCCAGTCTAACCTCGCGTGCGTCTCAGGACATATTGCGTCGAATTAGACAGCGTATTGACTTTCGTGTTTTCTTTACGAGTGGACGTGGTTGTCTTGTTTGGTTCGTGCCTCTGTTGTCTGTTCTTGTTGTGTCGTAAGGTCCTTCGTTGGTCGTGTCCGTCCTCTCCCATTGTGTTGTAGTTCGTTGGCCGCTCCGCGGGTCCCGCCGCGCTTTCCGTCATTTCTACCCCGCGACCATCTCAATCACAGTTACAACACGGTGTTCGCCCAAAGTCATCCAATCTTTGAAGAACTTTGTGACCGAAGTCAAGAATCGACACTTGGTTCGTCCATCACGACAATGCTCCAGCTCATCGAGCCAAGGCATGCACTGAATATTTGCAGGCTACCAGACCTTGCTCCTTGTGACTTTTCACTGTTCCCGCATGTGAAAATGAAGCTGAAAGGTGTGCAATTTTCAGGTGATGAGAACCTCCTGAGGGCTCAGCTCAACGAGTGTGGCTTACTTCCTACAGAAACTTGGGAGAACTTGTTTGGGGATTGGTTTCGGAGGATGGAGAGGTGTATTCAATGTGGCGGAAATTACTTCGAAAAAATTAAAGAAATAAAGCTGTGCTGCAAAACTTTCCTAGTACCCTATGTACTTGTATGGCGACATACAGTTGAAACACAGGGTTCAGTGTCATGTGGGTCTGGACAGGGTGAGCAGGGCTATACTCTTAAAGCTGTTTTATTAAAACAACAACAACAATCCTGCTGCTCTTCGCGAGTATTGACACATTAAAGGAATATGGAGAGGGTCTTTTTCCACACCAGGATTGAATGACATAATTCGGAAGTTCGAATTAATTGGCGATTCGAACTGCTCCTGAGAGAGGGAAGTTACCGTTTCCACGGCAGATAATGCTAGACACGGTGTGCGATATTCAAGCAGCGCATGAGCTTTGTCACAACTGAACATTCCATGGTTCACTGTTTAAGAAACACTGCGAACAGTTGTGAAATGGTATCTCTAGTTTGTTTCCAGGCTGTCGTGGATGCAATGGTCGTCACATTGAGCAACTTTTATAACCTGGAATGTTAAGACGGTACGCAGTTAACAAAGGTCAGCCTGTCATGTGGAAATTGGAATGTTTCTGTTTCAGTGCTTTATTCATTACTTGTCTTCCGCATGTCCTTACAGAGGTATCCACAAAGTTTCAGAGTTCTACGATCTCTCTTTTTTATGGGGGGGGGGGGGCTCTCAAGTACTAAAAGTTTAATTTTAACCATCTTGGTTCAAATGGCTCTGAGCACTATGGGACTTAACATCTGAGGTCATCAGTCCCCTAGACTTAGAACTACTTAAACCTAACTAACCTAAGGACATCACACACATCCATGCCCAAGGAGGATTTGAAATTGCGACTGTAGCAACAGCGCGGTTCCGGACTGAAGCGCCTAGAACCGCTCGGTCACATCGGCCGGCTAATGAGCACATCACTGGACAAATCCAAGTGCAGACCTGACCGTTGCAAGTTGCGCCATCGTCCATGTCCATCGTAATGTGTGACACTACAGATATGCACAGAAATCATCAAAAAATATCTATACAGATGAGTGGAAGGATTTGCCGTTAACACTGACAAGTTAAGCGACTACCAGAAGGAGAAAAGAGAATTTATCCGTGGATAATGCTTACGAAGATGCTTCCAGGAAAGTAAGTGATGAAGTTTCCTTTTGATAATCCGCACAAGCTTATTATTATAAATCAACTGTTTCTCCATTAATGTGAGCGATACCAGCATCATGGCCAAAGTAGAGAATATAAAATGTAGACTGGCAATGGCAAGAAAAGCGTTTCTGTAGAAAAGAGATTTGTTATCATCGAACTTAGATTTAAGTGTTACGAAGTATTTGATGGAGTATAGCCATATACGGAAGTCAAATATGGACGATAAACAGTCTCAACAAGAATAGAATAGAAGCGGATGAAATGTGCTGATACAGAAGAATGTTGAAGATTAGGTATGTAGATCCTGTAACTAATGAGGAAGTACTGAATAAAATTTTGGAGAAAAGAAATTTGTGGGATAACCTGACTAGAAGAAGGGAGACATCAAGGGATCACCAATGTAGTACTGGAGGGAAGTGTGGGCGGTAAAAAGTGTACAGGGAGACCAAGACAAGAATATAGGAAGCAGATTTAGAAGGAGAGGTAGAGTAGCATGGAGAGCTGTATCAAACCAGTCTTCGGACTGAAGATCATAACAACAAGAGCAACAAAACACCAGGCTGGAGGCTCATGCCTTTTCTCGAATGGAGGTGGACTTTCAGAATATTTTAGAACGTGCCATATGCGGAAAGATAGCCGCACCAGTTCCTAATTGTTCCCTATTTTAGTCCACAGCCGGCTTCTGTTTTTATGTTGAAATTATTTTCTAGCGCAACAGGAAATTGTGCTGTGGTGAAACAACGCTGCAGCGATGGGCAAACTAGTATGCGGATAGAATGTAGTTTCAGAAGTGGATTTTATTACAGAAAACATATCACGGTACAAACAGATTTAATTTCATTTGTGGTTGCAGAATGATGGCATATAATATTATTACTCTCCAATATAAACGTACAGGTGTGTTGCTATTGTGACTATCCCTGTACGGATCGGAAGATTATCTCCGACAATGTTTGTAAACATACAGTTACCATGATTGCTACCCATGGGTGGAACTCCGCACCCGAATAGATCACAGCATTTCACTTGAAACTAAAGCACCTGTAGGAGCACACTAGAGACGTCGGTGGAACAGAAGAGTGAATATGCATCATGCCATGAAGGACAGTCGCTACCATTGATCGGGTCATCATCATAATACTCGCAGAAGGATTTCAATCAGGGAAGTTGCTCGCCGTGTACACCGGAGTCAAAGTGATGGAGTGCGGACATGGAATCGGCTCCTATTGACAGGTGGTGTTGCGGACTTTCACCTCACAGGCCGTCCACGCTCGGCAGATGCACACGATGATCGATATCTATCAGTTTTAAATCAAAGGAACCGTGGGTCGTGTGCTGCAAAACTAAATTCGGCGTTCGAAAAGACTACAGGATGTCATGCATCGCATCGAACTCTGAGGAGAAGATTGCATCATGCAAATATCCATTCTCGAAGACCGCAGCGAGAGCCAAGTCGTGCACCACAACACCATGAGTCCGTTACAGATGAGCAAGATATCGTGCAGAATCAACGCCCCAGGATTGGTATCTGTCGTTGCTTAAGGGCGAAAGTCGGATCTGTTTGTAACCTGATGATAGTATATAAAGTATTTTGAGACAACCCAGTAATATCGAACGCCTCCAGCACTCTGTCCCACAAGCGCAACAACGTGGTGGTGGGGTGATATTCTGGGGTGGCATTACGTGGGACCACCGTACACCTCTCGTTGTTATTTAGGGCAATCTCACTGCTGTACGGTGCAGGGACGAGATTCTGCAGCCAACAGTGGGGTTGTGTCGCCAATATTTTGGTGGCAGTTTCATCTTGATGGATGATAACTCACGTGGTCCTCGTACTGTTCTCGTGAGCACGTCCCTACAGCACGCTAAGATCACAAGAAGGGAGCAGCCAGCCTGTTCCGCGGAAATGAACACAATCGAACATGTGTGAGATCGATTGAAACGAACTCTTTTTGGACGCCAAAAACAACTAAGCACTCAGTGCGACTTACGCAGAATCTCGTTGAAGAATTGGACGGTTTGGTGCAGTGCTGGCTGGCTTGATGATCTTATTGGCAGTATGCCACAACAGATTCAAACCTGCATCTGAGCAAAGGGGCGTTCCACCACGTACAGCCATTGCTCAGTAGTGCCGTAAAAAACATCCCACGAGAAACAGAATACCATATTTCACGGACTATAAGACGCTGTGATCTATAACACACATCTTAATTTTAAAGCATTTTTTAAATAATATTTTTATCATTTTTATTATTAAATTGCAAAGCCAGACAAAAAAAATTCTTGATCTGATCCATTACAAATGGTTTTTTGAAAGCCTGCGACTGTGAAAACAATAGGTTTGTTTATAAATAAATCTTATGCTACCAGTGAATATTTTTCTTTATTTTACTTTTCGCACCACGCATTTCGGGAAACAGCAATGTTGTCAATGTGACACACAATAAAAACGCACTTGAGAATGGGAATCATTTCCCGAAACGCATCGTGCGAAAAGTAAAATAGAGAAAAATCGTGACTGGTAGCAGAAGATTTATTTATAAACAAACCTAAAAAAATTCTTAGTTTATAAAACTGAACTTAACTTTAAAATCCCTGAAAACCGTCATCTGAATATTCTTCTTCTTCCTCCTCCTCCTCCTCTTCGTCGTCATGGTTGTCCTGTTCGTATATATCTTCACTGCTTTACCTATGCCGCACTTCTTGAAAAATTTAACAATAATGTCATATCTCCCTCTAGATCACGACAGTTTTATCCACTGACACAATTGTTTGATTGTAGGTAGTTTTAAAGCTCCCTTCGGCGTGAATTCATATTGAGTTTCATCCATCGTCCATTTGTTTCATTCCACTCTCATATACACTTTAGACGCTTTATTTACCGACACATCAAGAGATTGCAATTGTGAAGTAAGTCCTCCCGGAGTAACAACTAGCTCCGTATTTCCGTTTCCGAATTTCTCTTTCGCAGTATTTTTCAAATAACTGCTAAACCGATCTAGCGCGTGAAAATAATCATTGGGTTAAGTTTAGTACCGTCACCATAACATGAAAGGACAATAATGTAATGTATTTTTTTCATGTCCGCTTGTTTTTACAGTTACAGTTTTAACATCTTTCATTCCAACAGTTCTGTTACTCGACATATCAAATGTCAGAGTAGTTTCGTCCATATTCACTACTTGGCTTTGTTTCACACTGGTTTTCCTTCGATGCTGAATAATAAAGCTGCGGAAAGATAATACTTTCTCTTCATACTCTTCTGGCATTTTCTGAGATATTTATGTTATGGTTCGAATTCTAAGTTCGTGACATTTCATAGACCTGTAGCACCAAAGATCTCCACCCTTAAGTTCCACTGTAGCGCTAGCTTAGAACCGTGTATTTGAATCATTTTTGTATTAACTCCAATGCCATTTTGACGGTGTCCTTGAATCCATTCAACACGTCATCTTCTAGTTCTGGCGATTTTGCATTCAGTCTCATTTGCACGTTTAGTCTTCCTCATTTCTTTTTTTTCAGTTCCGCTTTCCTAGCCCACCAATCGCGAATGTTTTTTTGTGTTAGTGGAGGGCCGTAATGCAGCTCAGCTGCCCTGTTTCCACGTTCATCTGCATATGCTATTATTTTCAATTTATAGTCCACATCATATGAATACCTTTTATTTTTTGCCATTACAAAACTAACTACGACAAAAAATATTGTGCTGTTACCGATAACACAAATCACTTTCAGTTCAAGTTCACTGGCAACAACACATCATAGGCTAGACAGTGTTCTGGGTCTCTGATGGCAGGGCGGGAGAGAAGCAGCGTTAGTAAGGTTATGAATTCCCACAACTCTTGTTTGTCGCATCGGTGTACCGCTGCTGGCAGTTGAATCCAGCGTTGACAGATAGAGATAGGTTTCCCGCGGCATCAAATGCATAGCCATTCTTAAATGTGTGTGAAATCTTATGGGACTTAATTGCTAAGGTCATCAGTCCCTAAGCTTACACACTACTTAACGTAAATTATCCTAAGTACAAACACACACAACCATGCCCGAGGGAGGACTCAAACCTCCGCCAGGACCAGCCGCACAGTCGCCATTCTTAAGACTGGCGGGGATTTTAAAACAAACACTGGACATTTTTACATCAATTTCGAGTATAGGACGCACTGAAATTTGGACACAATTTTTCAAAGAAAAAAATGCGCCTTGTAATCCGTACACGAATGTCTGCTTTTTGAATTGGTGATCTGGTCACACTGCAAACGAATATCTACGCCCCAGAGCCAATTTTTTTCTGTGTCATGAATTTCGAAATAAATGAGTGATGCAAAACTGTTGTTGACGTGTGTACGTTAGTCAATAGGAGCAACACGTGTGACTGTCCTGTGCAGAATGAAATGAGGCGTGGAGGACGAACACCCCCTTGGACATCTTCCCATGTCACTTCGTCTTGACGGCCTCCCTACCTAGTCGGGAGATTTGGGTAGCATGTGTCTGTAACTGGTTTTTTCCTTGCAAAAATAATATGTTCGCACATCAGCGTGCCGCTCTACTCCGATATCTAGACCCTGAAAACCACTTTGAAGTGCATGTCACAGCATCTTCCGAACTTGCATTAAGACTCTTTCCCTTTTCATTCATGTAGGAGCGCAGGAAGGATGAGTGACTGAACGCCTCTGTTCGAACTGTTCCTCACTTAAAGCTGATTCTTGTAAGTTTGTGAGCAGGCTTTCGCAGGAATTTTAGTATCTATTTTCAAACTTCTTCCAGTTGGCTCACCTCAGTGACGTTTCCCAAATGGGAGATTCTCATGATTCAAACAAGCCTGTCACCATTCATGCTGCTCTTCTTTACTCAGTATCCCTTTCTTAGTGCTACTCGGTACACGTCCCACACATCAGACTGACGTTCTGGAACAGGTAGCACGAGTGTCCTGTAAGCGATCTCCTTTGTAGGTGGATTGCATTTTCCTGATATCTTACCAATAAAACGAAATCTGCCACCAGTTTCACCTGTGACTGAATATATATGATTGATCCCTACAAACTACTACACACAGGTATTTGTATGTTCAAATGTGCGTGAAATCTTATGGGACTTAACTGCTAAGGTCATCAGTCCCTAAGCTTACACACTACTTAACGTAAATTATCCTAAGGACAAACACACACACCCATGCCCGAGGGAGGACTCGAACCTCCGCCGGGGCCAGCCGCACAGTCCCAGGTATCTGTATGAGATGCCCGATGCCAGTTGTGATTGACTGATATTCTAGTCACCCAACAGTATATCTCTTCGTTCTGCGAGATGCACAACTTCTCATTTCCGAACATTTTAAGCTAGTGGCCAATCTTTGCACCACCCTGAAATTTTGTCAAGATCTAAAAGACCATTTCGTTTAGCTTTTCTCAGTATCTGCGAAAAGTCTGAGATTATTATCGTCTGCTAGGTCATTAATTTACAACAGCCCCAAAAAACACTCAGTACCATCTCGCTCGACGACGTTCGGGTCTTCGCCTTCTTCGGCTGTCGTGAATCCACATGTTTCCACTACTTGCTCTGCTCCTTTGTCTCGAGTTCATAGTGATAAACCCAGTACACGTACTTGTTAAAGAAGCGTGACATACATTATTTCCGCTGCTGCCTCGCATCGGTTGGTGTTTTGAACTGGTGTGAGCCGTCGCGGAACACAACCGCAGCGACGTTTCTCTTCATATCTACATGTTTATTTGTCAACATAATCACCACTGGCAACGAACACATTTCCCTCTGCTAGAGACCAGTTTGCTGATACCATCACTGCAGAAAGTTGGACTTTGTTGTGTAGTGTTGGCAGAAGAACCAACACTGTGTTTCTAGAGGAGGCCGAAATGCACGCGTTTAATTACACGCTGACTGGCATGAGGTCTGGAACAGGACAATATCTTGAGAATTGCAAATAAAGTACGTAGATGATGTAATACTTAACTTTAATCCACAATTGTAGAACATCTCTCGTTACGGTACATGCTTCATAATATTAATTATCAATTGAATACGGCGCCTTGCTAGGTCGTAGCAAATGTAGCTGAAGGCTATGCTAACTATCGTCTCGGCAAATGAGAGCGTATTTGTCAGTGAACCATTGCTATGAACGTCGGCTGTACAACTGGGGCGAGTGCCAGGACGTCTCTCTAGACCTGCCGTGTGGTGGCGCTCGGTCTGCAATTACTGACAGTGGCGACACACGGGTCCGGCGTATACTAATGGACCGCGGCCGATTTAAAGGCTACCACCTAGCAAGTGTGGTGTCTGGCGGTGACACCACATGTTGTTTCCACCGCTTCATCACTACCAAAGTGAAATCCTCGAAGGTCTTCTCTTAGTTTTCGAAATAGATGAAAATCGGATGGGGCCAAGTTGGGACTGTATGGAGGATAATCGATGACAGTTAACCCAAGGCGTAGGATTACTGCAGACGTCACAGAGCTCGTGTCTAGTCTGGGATTGTCATGCCGAAGGACAGGGTGCTCCATGTGTGGACAAACTCTTAACTTTTTTTGAGGGTCTCGCAGTACCTTTCAGTTTATGGTGGTTTCTTTAGGCGCAAATACCAAAGGCAACATACGTTGCGCGTTCCGGAACACTATGAGCATGACTTTACGCGCTGATGGCACGGTTTTGAACCTTTCTTGGTGTCGGTGAACCTTTGCGGCAGAACTCCATTGATGCTCTCTTCTTTAGGGGATCAAAGTAGTGAATCCAGATTCCATTACCTGTCACAATGTTGTTGATGAACCCATCACTCTCGCATCATCGTATACAGCTTTCATTCTTCTGTGGATATCGTTGGAGGCACGTTTTCTGCATTTAGAAACTAGAATACAGCACGCTGTTTATCACGCATCGGCATAGTTACGTTAGATGCTACAATTCGAAGACCTCTAGCGACAGAAGTTTGAAACTTGCGTCAGCAAAGCGGGAAGGTCAACCAAGTAATATGCGTGACATTTAATACCTGAATCTATATGGAGAACAGAATGAAAAATTCGGAAAGTTACTATTCAGCATGCCTTCGTACGATATACGATGTGTTACCAAGATCCCACAGATGAATCGATGGTATTTATATTTTTGACAATAGCCTCGATTGTAATATTCTGATGTTATTGTTAAAGAGATGAGCTGCCACTTTGTTCTTCGTCATTCAGACTTTTTTTGACCACATTTGAAGTATGTACATCACCTAATTACGAGGACCGCTCGATAACGAAAAAAACACATATAACGAAGGAGTCACCTAATTCGATAAACTGGAAACATTGTGAAGATCCTTAGCCATCTGTTCGATTAATACTGAAGTGCACATAATGCCTGAGGGCACACTGGTGAGTCCTCTCAAAAGGAAGTACTTTTCAAGAACAATGTTCAGTGATCAGATTTATACTTTCGGGCATTGTACAACAGTTAGAAATATTCTCTCGGATGAACAAACGATAAGACATTTGTTGCATAAAGCATGCGAATTTTTTTGCCTGGATGGAAAACTTTAAAAGTAGCCGCAAAAGTTGACTAAACGAGCACCGCAATAATGTTGGTCTTGGTGTTGGAAGTCCGTATTGATCCACTTATCCAAGAAGACCGACGACTTACAATTGAACAAACTGCAGAAAAATGTCGAGTTAAGTGTTGCTACAACTCATTCCACGTTTCAGAAGAAACTGAACTACTGTAAGACTTTTTCATGGTCCCATTTTCAACGATTTTTTTTAGAGAAGCAAAGCATTATCAACAAACATTATTCAGGCATGTTTGAGAGCAGCCAAGCCGGCACTAAAGAGAAAATGTCTGGGATGGCAGAGGAATGGCGCCCCCTTCTTCCAGGCAACGCTCAACCTCACGCGGCACAACTGACGCTGGAAACTGTTGTCAAAGTGGATTGGGATCTTCTACGTAATCCTTCTAACAATTCTTACCGCGACCGTTAGGATTTTTGTCTGACCGTTAGGATTTTTGTCTGTCAGTTGCAACATTCCCTAGGCCGATGTACCACTTTATAACATCCCCTCTGCGGAATGACAAACCCTAACTTATAACGTACTGGACCCCTTGGACTGTCTGGTACGGTAAGTGGTAGATTTACAGGGATGCGTGGTAGGTCCTCTTTGTGACTTACCTGCGCGGTGGCAGCGTAGTCAGCCTCCGCACTTTCTCAACCTGTAATCTTACCTGCCCTTACCTGCAGTTCAGCCGCTCATACGGTATTCGGCCCCTTGTGGATTCTGGACTTAGCAGATACATAGAACTAAGGGTTTGGAGAGGAATTCCGGTGCTACTAAATAATGCAATGCAGCTTTGATAAAAGTAACTATATTCTAGAGACATGTTGGCCTCAAAATCGTCTGATACAATTTATTACAAACAAGTTGCAAAATCGTAGATTGCACCCCAGAATCCAGCCAGATAGCGGTCAGACGGAAATGTCCCTCTAAGTGGGTTTAGGACAACTGTCGGGTACCGGTTGCATTTTGTTGTTGTCTCAATCAGGCTAATCCCAATTGTGATCGTATTAACATAAATCACTCAGCTGTCACGAAGGTCTTTTAGTGCACAAGGCAAGGATCTTGTATTATCGGATGCCCCGGAAGTCAGTCTTTACTTACACTTGATACCTCACATAAAAATAATTATGATCATAACCAGTTGGTCATAATGATCACTGGCAGAAAACAAAAACAGAATTGCAACAGCAGGAGCAAGCACAGCAGCTGACTTACCGTGTTCAATGACTGTCGTGTTGTTGCATGCACTAAGCTTTGCTCAATTAACTGTTTGCATCTATTCCACAGTAATTGTCACATATTAAGATAAACATTCATTCATAGTCAAAATAACTTCACCACCTAAGCAAACGTTACTTTGTCAAGGTCTTATTCAGATCCAGTCAAAAAGTAAAGCTTAGTTCGTAATCTTGCGGGAGTGCAACTGCCGGCCATCCGTACTGCTCCCCAGTCAAACCGCAAGTAGTCAACAATGGTGAGCTGTGCCCTCCTTCTCCCCCATTAAACCGCTTGTGACGTCAGCCACCATCTCGCCCTATAAAACAGACACATTTTACCTTATACTTCCCTGTGGCTTTCTGCGCAAATACGCTTTTGATTTACACTATTCTGCGAATTTTACTCTTGGCCCTCTGCTCTAATTTACAATTTTTACAAACGAACTACTTTTTTACCGTTTGGCAGCCTCTGGTGGGACCAGCCCACCTTCTCCATCCCCAAGGGGTGTCCGCCTTGGATGCTGCGTCGTATTTCTAAGCTTCCCCCTGGCTTTCCTGTGTCCTTCCGCCTTCAAGTTCTTGCAAGTCACCGTGCTGGCCGCCCGACTCGGCTCTTATCGCAACCCTTCGGCTCGCTACCTCCGCGCTGGCCGTCCGTCTGTCATCCCACTGCATTATAATCGGCGCTCGCTTAATTAATGAGGCTATAACTTTAGTTTTATTGCACGCACAACAGCCATATTCCTTTCTGAAGCCACCTCATATTCTAAGGTATCACATGAAGTACTTAAAACTATTGCTTATCTGAAGCGTGGTCATTCGTGCCACGTTGCCACGTTTCAAGCTTCGAAAACAAGGTAAGGAATTCTACCCTGAGGGAATAAGAAGTCGCATGAGAATATGGAACACATGTATATAAATCGACACGAGTTCGTGGAAAAGTTTTGCCACGTTTCAAGCTTCGAAAACAAGGTAAATAATTCTTCCATGAGGGAATAAGAAGTCGCATGAGAATAAGGAACACACGTATATAAATCGACAGGAGTTCGTGGAAAAATAGACAAAAGCTGCACTGATACAATAAACCATTTTTGCTGTACAGCCATAGGGGTTCAAATGCAAACAGCTCATTCTTCATATGATGCAAAGGCCCAATTTGGCTTATCTTTCACGCGGCACTCAAGCTAATTCAGGTTGTGTAATTGACTGCTGTATCATTAGGTAGGATCCATTTAGGTAATTTCACTTTCTGGACACCGACACGTGGTTTTCAATAACATCGTGTCAAAGTACACGTCAGTATTACATTCATCTATTGCTAAGAACATAATCAATTCGTTTGCTTAAAATTAGAACCCGTCAGTTACTAACAAACAAATAATGAAAGACGCACCAAAAATACTACTCTGATTAACATGGTCTGCTTGCTGTGTAATTTCTAACCATATCAACAACTAAATACTGAAAACTAACCTAAGCATACCTTATTGTAAAATTGTTTTGTAATGCCATGTAGCCTGAAGATGAGGTATTCCCTTGAAACATGTCGCTAAATACAAAGTTTGTGACTGGTAACGGTAATTTAAAAAACCTTTACATATTTATTGAGACAGTCACGGTCGAAAAAAAAGTGAACCTTGTGCACTACTGTAATATTTACTGAAATTCCGTTCACATCAAAAAATAACCTACGTATATTTGAAACCAGAAACATGTTAGGAAAGTCTGAGATGGAATTATTTCTGTGTAATTAACAATAACGTAATCAGCACTGTTTATTCAAAGCAATTTGACGGCACTTCCTTAAAAACGGAAGAACTGTGGTAAAGTTGGTATCACGTTCAGTGCACTTCATTTGTAACTACCGGCTGGTATAACTCTTTGTAACTGCCGATAACTTTTGTAACTAATTGTTTGCAGTATGTAACAACCTACTGAATGTTATAAAAGATATATAGTGTAAGAGGGGCAGTAAGGGCGGCATGTAAGATGCAAGGTTTCGACGAGGACTGTGACGTAATAAGTAGTACACCTGAAGCAACAACTGTCTTTACATGATTATTGAGAACCATGCAGTTCTCCGGCACGTTTTCTCTTAATAAACTTCCAGGAAATTGCATCTGCAAGTACAAGATAAGTTTACATTAATTGTTATTCTGAAAGATACGGAGTTACATCCACCAAATCGTAAGAACTCTATTTACAGCTGCCATTAACGTTACGAAAAGACGATTAATTTTCAATTTATTTTCTTTTTGGGATAACGTTCTTTTTCCCCAGTATTGCTGTTACACTGCAGGATCCACAGGATGGAGGTGGGGAGGGGGGGCGGCGGCATTGTCCCTCCTGTAAACTGGGACAGGCTTTTTACTCATTAGAGAATTCTCTCGAAATTCTAGCAGTCGTAACATTGCCGTCCTTGACGAGAAATACTGCAGCCTTAGAAACCATTTCGCCGCTAATTTGCAATCAAGATGAATGTGACAGACGTGCATTGCCATTGTGCAGTCATAGCCTGCTGGAAGTCGACTCTACTGGCCAATTTTATGATATTTTTCGGAGTTTTCTCACATTCATCTAATTACACAGGGTTTTCAGATAAAAGTTTGAAAAGTTTGTAAGGATGTTTCGGAGTAGCCTGTGCTGAGAAATAAGAAAAAACACGGCGTGTTGTGCCATTTCTGAGTTAATTAGCATTGAAGTTAGCCAAACAGACCGTTGCACGCCTGAGCAATTAGTATAGGTTGTGGTCATAGCGTATATGATAGCACACGAACAACTCAGCCTTTGGCTCGGTTTCGTTCCTTGCTACCGCCCTACGTCCAATTGAGGACCGTTTTGGCAAAACTCGCTTTATGGAAAAGATAAAATTTCATGGGAGACAAATTTATTTAGTTAAGAAGTAAGCTGAGAAGGAAATTTTTTAAGAATTAGCAAATATTGCACAGTTCTGAATATGTTTTGAGATAGTCTTTGCATACACACAAAATTTTTGATAGTTTATCAACTCCTGGGAGTAGAAAAAGTTTTCTTCTTCAAAACTCACTTTATGCTCAAACTAGATTAATTATACATGAATATTAAGTACTTGTTTCTTACATTAAAGTTTTAAAATAATTTCTCTTTTAGTGTTTTCTAACAACTCCATCCTCACAAATTCTCCGAGAGCTGTCATGATCTTGATACTCCTCACCAATTGCAGAGAATATATCACTGTAGAAATTTGCTGCAGCCTTGGGAACGTCAATGAAACGCATGAGCTTCATTAAATCCTTCTTTTTTTTTTTGCACTGTAATGGTTATCTTGGGAATAATCGTAGCTCGTGTCACGGCACGGCCTTGAACGAAGAAATGGTCTTCTCGAAATATCACAAGGAACTTCTGATCCAAATAAAAACGTCATTTTAACAACACATTGAATCTCACCATTCTGTGGGAGCTACTGCTCGGACATACAACATTTTGAAAAGCAAGTCAGACTTAGCTATTTCTTAGAAACCCATTAGAAGTCGTAGGAAAACCAGTCTTTCCACAAACCAACAGCTTTTCAAACTTCGCTAGAATATTTCTGTATTCACAATGTGATATGATCTCTTCTTTCTTCCGATATTGCTTCTCAGTTGTACCAAATATATGATCCGATAGCAAGAAACTATGTCTGCGAATATGAAAATAGTGGGTAAGTTTGGGGAACACTTTAGTGCGTTCCATAAAATGTGCCAGCACACAGAGCATTAAAGAATTCTTGTGCTGGTTGGTGCACGAGTCTGAAAAAAGCTCGAGTTTCAATCCCCTTTCACCAAAAGCTCTAAACCTCTCTTCCAAATAATGTGGGAGAAAATGTTGTAGTGGGGATGCAATTTCATTTGCACCTCTTCCGGATCCTGTTTCACACCAAATATATAGAGAAATGTTATCAATACCTTGTTTTGGTTCATGTATCACCACAGTCGGGTTATAAAAACATACCTGTCGTGCATAAAGACTTCTTCAGTAGAAATCTTTGGCAGAGATCGAATTGTTGTATGTCAACGCCAACTTTACAGTGTCTTCAGATTATTTACGTTCAGGAATACATCTAACGGCTTCGGCAACCTAAGAAGCGTAAAGTAAGTTTTGAAAATACCCTTTCATATACATGAGGCAAGTTTGGCAAAATCGGGCTGTGTTCTCTGTTGGGTAAGTGCGGAGTAAAGCAAGTTTTGCTAAAGCCGGTTGCATAGGCTTGTAGTGAAACTGAACAATAATTGTTAAGAAAAAACTATTTAAAAATGCACAAAGTGAATTTCCTAAAAGCTGTCCTCAATTCTGTACCACACTCTCGTTCGGTTTTAGGAAACCAAATGAAGCACATGTTTGGCGACACTGTCTAGCCGGCGCCTGAATACACGCGTGCAACAGCCTGATTGCCTAACTTCAATACTAAACTCGGACCACCTTTATACTGACCCTCGACTAGATTTTACCTAACGAAATAAAAAATATAGCTTTCAAATCGCATTTTGATCAACTTCAGTAATGCCAGGCGACACTAACAAAATAAGAAATAATGAAAGCAATCGACAAATGACCCCCCATGAACCGTGGACCTTGCCGTTGGTGGGGAGGCTTGCGTGCCTCGGCGATACAGATAGCCGTACCGTAGGTACAACCACAACGGAGGGGTATCTGTTGAGAGGCCAGACAAACGTGTGGTTCCTGAAGAGGGGCAGCAGCCTTTTCAGTAGTTGCAGGGGCAACAGTCTGGATGATTGACTGATCTGGTCTTGTAACATTAACCGAAACGGCCTTGCTGTGCTGGTACTGCGAACGGCTGAAAGCAAGGGGAAACTACAGCCGTAACTTTTCCCGAGGGCATGCAGCTTTACTGTATGATTAAATGATGATGGCGTCCTCTTGGGTAAAACATTCCGGAGGTAAAATAGTCCCCCATTCGGATCTCCGGGCGGGGACTACTCAAGAGGATGTCTTTATCAGGAGAAAGAAAACTGGCGTTCTACGGATCGGAGCGTGGAATGTCACATCCCTTAATCGGGCAGGTAGATTAGAAAATTTAAAAATGGAAATGGATAGGTTAAAGTTAGATATAGTGGGAATTAGTGAAGTTCGGTGGCAGGAGGAACAAGACTTCTGGTCCGGTGACTACAGAGTTATAAACACAAAATCAAATAGGGGTAATGCAGGAGTAGGTTTAATAATGAATAGGAAAATAGGAATGCGGGTAAGCTACTACAAACAGCACAGCGAACGCATTGTTGTGGCCAAGATAGATACGAAGCCCACACCTACTACAGTAGTACAAGTTAATATGCCAACTAGCTCTGCAGATGACAAAGAAGTTGAAGAAATGTATGATGAGATAAAATAAATTATTCAGATAGTGAAGGGAGACAATTTAATAGTCATGGGTGACTGGAATTCGAATGTAGGGAAAGGGAGAGAAGGAAACATAGTAGGTGAATATGGATTGGGGCTAAGAAATGAAAGAGGAAGCCGCCTGGTAGAATTTTGCACAGAGCACAATATAATCATAACTAACACTTGGTTTAAGATACATGAAAGAAAGTTGTATACATGGAAGAACCCTGGAGATACTAGAAGATATCAGATAGATTATATAATGGTAAGACAGAGATTTAGGAACCAGGTTTTAAATTGTAAGACATTTCCAGGGGCAGATGTGGACTCTGACCACAATCTATTGGTTATGCCCTGTAGATTAAAACTGAAGAAACTGCAAAAAGGTGGGAATTTAAGGAAATGGGACATGGATAAACTGAAAGAACCAGAGGTTGTACAGAGCTTCAGGGAGAGCATAAGGGAACAATTGACAGGAATGGGGGAAAGAAATACAGTAGAAGAAGAATGGGTAGCTTTGAGGGATGAAGTAGTGAAGGCAACAGAGGACCAAGTAGGTAAAAAGACGAGGGCTAGTAGAAATCCTTGGGTAACAGAAGAAATATTGAATTTAATTGATGAAAGGAGAGAATATAAAAATGCAGTAAATGAAGCGGGCAAAAAGGAGTACAAACGTCTCAAAAATGAGATCGATAGGAAGTGCAAAATGGCTAAGCAGGGATGGCTAGAGGACACATGTAAGGATGTAGAGGCTTATCTCACTAGGGGTAAGATAGATACTGTCTACAGGAAAATTAAAGAGACCTTTGGAGATAAGAGAACCACTTGTATGAAGATCAAGAGCTCAGATGGAAACCCAGTTCTAAGCAAAGATGGGAAAGCAGAAAGGTGGAATGAGTATATAGAGGGTCTATACAAGGGCGATGTACTTGAGGACAATATTATGGAAATGGGAGAGGATGTAGATGAAGATGAAATGGGAGATATGATACTGAAAGACCTGAGTCGGAAGAAGGCCCCCGGAGTAGACAACATTCCATTGGAACTACCGACGGCCTTGGGAGAGCCAGTCCTGTCAAAACTCTACCATCTGGTGAGCAAGATGTATGAAACAGGCGAAGTACCCTCAGACTTCAAGAAGAATATAATAATTCCAATCCCAAAGAAAGCAGGTGTTGACAGATGTGAAAATTACCGAACAATAGGTTTAATAAGCCACAGCTGCAAAATACTAACACGAATTCTTTACAGACGAATGGAAAAACTGGTAGAAGCCGACCTCGGCGAAGACCAGTTTGGATTCCGTAGAAATATTGGAACACGTGAGGCAATGCTGACCCTACGACTTATCTTAGAAAATAGATTAAGGAAAGGCAAACCTACGTTTCTAGCATTTGTAGACTTAGAGAAAGCTTTTGACAATATTGACTGGAATACTCTCTTTCAAATTCTAAAGGTGTCAGGGGTAAAATACAGGGAGCGAAAGGCTATTTACAATTTGTACAGAATCCAGATGGCAGTTATAAGAGTCGAGGGGCATGAAAGGGAAGCAGTGTTTGGGAAGGGACTGAGACAGGGTTGTAGCCTCTCCCCGATGTTATTCAATCTATATATTGAGCAAGCAGTAAAGGAAACAAAAGAAAAATTCGGAGTAGGTATTAAAATCCAGGGAGAAGAAATAAAAACTTTGAGGTTCGCCGATGACATTGTAATTCTGTCAGAGACGGTAAAGGACTTGGAAGAGCAGTTGAACGGAATGGACAGTGTCTTAAAAGGAGGGTATAAGATGAACATCAACAAAAGCAAAAATGAGGATAATGGAATGTAGTCAAATTAAGTCGGGTGATGCTGAGGGAATTAGGTTAGGAAATGAGACACTTAATGTAGTAAAGGAGTTTTGCTATTTGGGGAGCAAAATAACTGATGATGGTCGAAGTAGAGAGGATATAAAATGTAGACTGGCAATGGCAAGGAAAGCGTTTTTGAAGAAGAGAAATTTGTTAACATCGAGTATAGATTTAAGTGTCAGGAAGTCGTTTCTGAAAGTATTTGTATGGAGTGTAGCCATGTATGGAATTGAAACATGGACGATAAATAGTTTGGACAAGAAGAGAATAGAAGCTTTCGAAATGTGGTGCTACAGAAGAATGCTGAAGATTAGATGGCTAGATCACATAACTAATGAGGAAGTATTGAATAGGATTGGGGAGAAGAGAAGTTTGTGGCACAACTTGACCAGAAGAAGGGATCGGTTGGTAGGACATGTTCTGAGGTATCAAGGGATCACCAATTTAGTATTGGAGGGCAGCGTGGAGGGTAAAAATCGTAGAGGGAGACCAAGAGATGAATACACTAAGCAGATTCAGAAGGATGTAGGTTGCAGTAGGTACTGGGAGATGAAGAAGCTTGCACAGGATAGAGTAGCATGGAGAGCTGCATCAAACCAGTCTCAGGACTGAAGACCACAACAATAACAACAACATCGACAAATCGATTAACGTAAACAGATGCAAAGTTTTATAAGCAAATAAATTGCACAGATGGCTTCAAAGTAGAATGAGCCTTTTTTAAAGTTTATTCCCCGTTTCTCCAGTTCGAGGGGTATTAATGTGGCACTATTTGTAGATACGAAGCTGAATTTTCTCAGTCATTCTGACTTTTCTCCTGTTTCACAAATTTAATTTTCTGTTTCATCCTATTATTACAGGAATATGAGTAAATTATTTTTGCGAACATTTTCTAGTATTATTTCTTAACTAGTTGGATTCCCTGGATTTAATCACTTGAGGATGTAAGTTTAGATCGTTTGGATTGCTGAATCAAAAGGTGGCAGCCATATTTATATAAGTAATATAAAAAGATATCTTTTGCATGCACTATTGAAGTATGCTTCCTGTTTAGATACGGAAGCAATCTACCTTAAAAATACTAACTATTAAACGATAACTGACGTCTTTTGAGAGACAGTAAGTTTAGTGCACCTGTTGGAAGTTGTAAACGTGTGGTAAGGTCTTATGGGACCAAACAGCGGTGGTCATCGGTCCCTAAGCTTGCACATTACTTAATCTAACTTAAACTAACTTACGCTAAGGACGACACACACACCCATGCCCGAGGGAGGACTCGAACCTCGGACGGGGGATGTACATGTTGTTATATATATATATATATATATATATATATATATATATATATAGTTCTTGAGGAGCGATACGCTTTTAAACTCACCGAGTCAGTTACACCAAAACTTGCAAGGTTTGAATCTCGCCCCGATTGGAAAAATTTCTGCGGACGCCCATGTGTACAGTTATATGTGTGTTTAATTATAGAATGACCCAAACAGTAAATCATAAGATGGTGCATTTGCCGTATACTTCCAGCAACTTAGCTTTTATTATTGCAAAGTTGTTCTACTTCAAATGCTGAATATGAATTTCCCGATGATACTCCTATTTATAAATGGTCTCTGCCGTTTTATTTTGGATGCTCTAGTGGCATGCTGCAGTTCTGTGGCGCAGAGGTTTCGATGTATATCAGAAATGCACACATGTACATGCAAACAAACACAAAATAATAAATAAGTAACTTTATCCTTTCGAAGTAATAACTATAAACTTGGCCACTATCTGTTCTAATCGCAGACGGAGGTATGGAAATGTGTCTATCTATATTTTTCCGTACGACCCCTGATTTCTCGAGGTCGCAGTCCGTGCCCGCGACGTTTATTGGTGGCGTACTAGGATCATTCTGCAGCCTGTCGCAAGTGTGCTTCGCAAAAATAACGTCTTCCCTCCAGGGACTCCCACTTGAACTTACGGAGCATTTCCGTAATACTAACCTCTTGATCGAAGCTAACGGGAACTGGTCTAGATGCACGACTCTGAGTATACGCAGTCTCCTTTTCATGTCGCCTTGGAACGTTACTCCCATTTATTAAAAAGCAACGCAATGTTTCTAGCAGCATTGCACTAATACTGTATTGGAACACTACAGGATTGTTTTAACTACTCATCTTCATTTCCTTATATTTTCCCACATTCATGGCAAGCTGTCATTCATCGCACCAAATAGAAATATTCTACAACTGAACTTGATTCATCCTACAGCCACTCAAAGACGACACTTTTCCGTACACTACAGCATCGTCAACAAACAGTCCCCTATTGCTGCGTATACTGTACATGAGATAGGTACAACTCTGTGTGAGATTTTTTTACGGAGACCATAAGAAGTGCACGTGATGATGATCACGACCTTTGCATCGTAATTCAGAATAACACAGCCACTGCACTATCGTATTTCTCCCCCCAGCACCGGCCAAACGACTTTCAAATAAAATGTCTTACCTGTGCGGGAATAAACACTATGTGATCAAAAGTATCCGGACACTCCCAAAAACATACGTTTTGCATATTAGGTGCATTGTGATACCACCTACTGCCAGGTAGACCATATCAGCTACCTTACTAGTGATTATACATCGTGAGGGACCAGAATGAGGTGCTCTGCGGAACTCATGGACTTCGAACATGGTCAGGTAATTCGGTGTCACTTGTGTGATACGTCTGTACGCGAGATTCCTACACTCCTAAAAATCCCTAGGTCCACTGTTTCCGATGTGATAGTGAAGTAGAAACGTGAAGGGACACGTATAGCACTAAAATGTACAGGCCGACCTCGTCTGCCGACTGACAGAGACCGTCGACTGTTGAAGAGGGTCTTAATGTGTAATAGGCAGACATCTATCCAGACCATCACACAGGAATTCCAAACTGCATCAGGATCCACTGCGAGTACTATAACAGTTGGGCGGGAGGTGAGAAAACTTGGATTTAGCGGTCGAGCGGATGCTCTTAAGCCACACACCACGCTCGTAGATATGGCGAATGCCCGGTGAACGTCGTCTGTCAGCGTGTGTAGTATCAACAGTAAAATTCGGAGGCAATGGTGTTATGGTGTGGTCGTGTTTTTCATGGAGGGGGCTTGCACCCCTTGTTGTTTTGCGTGGCACTATCACAGCACAGGTCTACATTGATGTTTTACGCACCTTCTTGCTTCCCGCTGTTGAAGAGCAATACGGGGATGGCGATTGCATCTTTCAACACGATCGAGCACCTGTTCATATTTGTTCTTTGAATTTTTTTCTTTGTTCTTTTCTAGAACTATAATTTTTATTTTAGGAATTTATAATGCACGACCTGTGGCGGGGTAGTTACACGACAATAACATTCCTGTAATGGACTTGCCTGCACAGAGACCTGACCTGAATCCTATAGAACACCTTTGGAATGTTTTGGAATGTCGAGTTCGTGCCAGACATCACCTTCTTCTTCTTCCGTATCCGGATGCACCAATTATATCTTCCCTTCCCAGTACTTAGCAACGTAGTTTGCTTTGTCATTGACTTTCAAAATATCATCTTTAGTGCATGTTATAGACATATCTGGGCAAATCAATAGGTGTTCCAAGTCCTGTATTGCTCCGCATTCACACCTATCGCTATCACTGTAACCCCATTTAAATAGGTTTGATTTGCACCCTGTTACTCCAGTGCGCAGCCGGTTTAATGACCTCCAAGTTGTAAAAGGTAGTTGAAATCCTGCAGATCCCTCCTCAAGTAGTTCCATTGTGGAGTGTGGCACCATTTCTTCCCAAAGAGATAGCCGCCTTGCGACGGGCTTGGTGGCAAGCTCTTCAGTAGTTTCAATGAAACTCCTGCGGGATTTCAGCCGGACACGTTGTTTTCGGTGCTTATGCATTAGGTGTCGAGGATCATTCATTTGTTTTGATCTTTCGATCTCGGCGGCTACTTGTCTGCGGATAGTGGGTGGTGCTATGCCTATGATGGGATAAATGATGTCTGTGGGAGTTGGTTTGAGGCATCCTGTGGCAATACGTACAGTTTCGTTTACGGCGACGTCAACTTGCTTTGTGTGAGCAGAGTTCCTCCAAACTGGCGCCGCGTATTCCGCTGCTGAGATACTCAGCGCCAGACCCGTGGTGCGCAAAACATGTGGTTGAGCTCCCCACGATGAACCTGTTAGCTTCCGCAGTATGTTGTTCCTGGCACAGACCTTTTTTTTAGTGTTGTGACAGTGCTGCTTAAAAGTAAGTGCTCTGTCCAGTGTTATTCCCAGGTATTTTGGGCTGTTTGTATATTTCAGCTCTTCCCCTTGCCACATGACTCGGAGTTTCCGTTTGGCTTGTTTGTTCCTAAGATGGAAGGCGGATACTTGAGATTTACTAGCGATTGGTTTCAGATTATTGCCGTCGTAATAGGTAGCAAGTTCTGTTAAGGCTCCTGTGAGATTCTCCTCCACTTGTTCAAAGGTTTTATCCTGAGTGGCCACTGCTGCGTCATCAGCATATATGAACATTCGTGTCAGGTGGCTGATGGGAAGATCATTGGTATAGATGTTAAATAATATTGGAGCCAAGACACTACCCTGTGCAAGTCCATTTTTCTGTGTCCTCCATCGGCTGTTTTAGATTGTAAGGTTACATAGTAGCGTCTGTTCTGTAGCATGCATTGCACGAACATAGAAAGGGCGTAGTCCTTAGTGACATCACCGACCGACATCGATACCTCTCCTCAGTGCAGCGCTCCGTGAAGAATGGGCTGCCATTTCCCAAGAAACCTTCCAGCACCTGATTGAACGCAAGCCTGCGAGAGTGGAAGCTGTCATTAAGGCGAAGCGTGGGCCAGCACCATATTTAATTCCAGCATTACCGATGGAGGGTGCCACGAAATTGTCATTTTCAGCCTGGTGTCCGGACACTTTTGATCACATAGTGTACATAATGTATGTACGAGTACAGCTTGTAGAACAAGGCTGATGACATATGGAAGTTGGATCTAGCCGTTAGTCGTGCACGGATACCAAAATGGTAAAGCGACCGCTCCGAGTCCCAGTCCGGCATAAATTTTAATTGTTGTCATTCCATTCTACAACTACTGATTGTCCATATTCACAATTACGAATACATTCAGTGTATATTATCATTAAAGTGAACCGGCTATGAAGCACAAGACCGTCAGTTTTATTTCCTGGAGATATTTGTATGGCATGTAGCCTTGTTCGGGAATGAAACGTAGACGATAAACAGTTCAGACTGAAAGACAATAGAAGGTTTCTAAATGTGGTGCTACAGAAGAAAGCTGAAGTTAAATGTTTACTTCTAATAACTAATGAAGATATACTGGACCGAACTAGGAAAGGTGACACAATTAGACTAAAACCAAGGATTGATTGACAGGACACAAGCTGCGGCATCGAGCTATTTGGTAATGGAAGAAAATGATAAATGCTCATAGTGTGTAATGGTAATTTAGAAACACGCAGC
Organism: Schistocerca piceifrons; assembly: GCF_021461385.2. NCBI lineage: Eukaryota > Metazoa > Arthropoda > Insecta > Orthoptera > Acrididae > Schistocerca > Schistocerca piceifrons. The sequence continues at coordinate 585,388,730 of NC_060141.1, read as the reverse complement.
AGCGAACAAGTCAGACTGATAACGTACGGGGGACGAGTTGCGCAGTTACATTAATCAAAGCTGGAGTCTCGGAAAAGCAAAGACATTGTGGAGGAGGGGAGCAAAGGTGAGAGTACCAAGTGGCCTGAAAAAGAATCGTTAGGTTTCTACAATGCAGCTGTCAGCAGTGCGTGTGCTCTCGTAGCCAATGCTTACATATACTTCGTCTCATTTCCGATCAATCGCTGTGAGAGTAGTATAATGAACAAGTGCGGATGACCTCGTATTACAGGAAACGTGAATTCTGATAACAGGTAGATAATACCAATTGTTACGGTTATCAGATCTTGCATGAACTACTTCTCGATAGAAGACATCGAACTCATGATAAATGCTATCGACAGAGTTCAAGTGCCTGAAACGAGAGTGGCAACATTCTTGAGCAGAGCAGATTATTTTTAACGTCAAGCGATATAATAACTGGAAAATCAAGTAACGGAAATCAGATGTTCGATGAATGTAGACAGTGTAGGATCACGTACGATGAGAAAAATAGAAAAGATGAGGCTTCTCGCAGACTCGGCACAGTAAATACTGCATGAGGGGAAATTTCCCAAACGCTGCACAAATTGAATGACGTTATTCCCCACCGAGCTGTCTGGTAGCAGCTGGCTTAAAAACAGAAGTTTTCGATATCAGCCGTTATCTCAGTCCTTTCACAGCAGTCATTGGCCAACCACACATGAGACTCATGGTTCTCTCTTCACGTGTAGTACTGATTTGTTTAGCATCTCACCATAATTTAAAACAACTGTATTCCCCAGAAATCTAAAGACCCCACTCGTAATTTTCATATTTTTGTTCAACTTTTCTCCACTGAGAAGCTCTTTCACAGCTTGTACTAGTCTGATACAATCCCCAATCGTTTCAGTTCTTGTATTAAGCTTTCACGTCTGTGCGCATAAATTCTGGGCTGACATCCTTCAAGACGATTTTTATGTCTTCCAGTGATTGCATGCTCCTTTGATTTCTTCCCCTCTACTGCCCCATCCTACTGCATATTAACCACTCCTGGATGCCCTGGCAGATGTCTCACTAAGCTAACACTTCTAATAACGGAGTTTCTGGTGGATTCTTTCGCTAACTAGTATTCCAAATACCATTTCATTTAGAAATTAACGTTGAGATATGATTTTACTAAACTCGCCATGCTTTTCATAAACCCTAGATCGATTGTGACCACTTGATCTATTCGAAATCCATCGATTCAGATGAAACAGGCTTTCTAAACTATAACTTACATGTAATAAAAGTTGGTTCTGAGGTAACATAACAGACACTTCGGCCTTTATGTAAAATTACTTAAAATTGTCTGTCCTTTACCACATCCATATTTTTTACTTGTATGTACTACACTTTAAAGTTTTCGTACATGTTTTCTTTTGTAGAAATCATCCCTAGCTGTGCTAACATTTATCGGAAGTCAGAACGACCCCTTATTATTTTGTAGTGACATAATAGGTTTTGTTTGAGGATAGATTCCATAAAGGAACCCCGCAAAGCTTGATATGAGAACACTGCTCATCTTAATGTTCACTATTTTTATAAAAGCATTTTGAAGCAATTCATGTATTTCAATTGAAGCTGAAGGTGAAAATAAATCGATTCTGGTAACTAGTTACACTTAAAAAACGATTTTTATCCTTACCGGTGTTCTGTTCACCAAGTAAATTTGGCTCCCATTGTAAAGGACAGCACAGAGAAGCACTCACCGTACTGAAGGTGGCGTGTTTGCACACTCGCAGCTAGACTCGTCACGGGGCACTTAAATACTATAACAGGGATAATGTGGGCAACGCAATATGAAACAAGTAACAACCATTTACTAAAAGTACACTTATAAGAAGCTTTGAAATTGAGTCACTCCTTAACGTAATGAATGCCTGAGATACATCTGTGTTGAATAAAACATTGCACGTTACTTGTAGCCTGTACAGAATGGAAACATACCTGCATTCACTTCCTCAATAAATGCCGCCGTGCAGTTCAACTTACGAAGTGTACGATACACTGAGTTATCTCACCCTGAATGTAGAACGTATGATGTGAGGCTAGCTTCCTTCGATGGCTGCTCTTTCGCAATTCCGTGCATGATTTAGCTGGCATTCTGTGATATATAGTATTGTCAATACCATCATGTAAACACACACATTTGTTGGACATTTCAACTTAGAAGCCTAGCAGTTCGAGATTAGGGGGAATACCAAGAGGGCTGACGCGTGAATAGGAATTTGGGTTGAGGGGGGGGGGGGGGGCGTGGAAGGGTAATCTTTGCAGTTGTGCGAAGTCCATGTGCCAGGGTGGCGTAGTGGTTAGCATATCGCCCTAGTGAGTGGGAGACCTGGGTTTGAATCCCGGCCTTGTTCAAATTTTCATTTGTAGCTTCACAGATGTTTGAGACCTGAAAAGGTATCTGGAACCATATTGCACCTATGCCTGTGTTTTCGATAGAGTTATGTAAGAGAATACTCTTTTTCAAAAACCAAATTAGTTAAGAATTATCTAGGGTCCACTAAGAATGAAGCATGACTGACTAATTTAGCAGTTAATCAATAAAAATGACGTAACTAAAGGTACCGATACTGATACAATTTCAAAATTTGTAGCCGAAAACGAAGGAAGAAATTCTAACCTATGTGCAAGTCACCCGTCACTTAGGAAATCTTCGGTTTCTTGTTCTGCTTCCTTAATATTCAGTTAAAATGTGTGTTTTCTTATTATTTGTAAGTAGCTATTTACATTTTGTGCATTTGTCTATCTATATACATCTTCTGATAAATTTAGTCAAGTTTTTGAGGGTAGGAGATAGCTTTCAAGCAAGCTGTTATCTCAACCATCTTCTTCGTACTTTTTTACAATTTTTTCCAACCTTTCGTCCCGTTTCAAGTAGACTGTTTTTCGCGTTTACCTTTCATAGTAAACTCTGCCCCCATTAACACGCACGTTTAATTTTCTACTTAGCTTTTCATACATCTAATTAACCTAATTATCTCACTGACTTTAGGTTTTGGTTTAGCAAGCATGTTATTAATTTTGTGGAGCGAGCCTTCTACATCGTTGGTCGTTCAATGACTCCGTTTGTAGCACCTCCAAAGTTTGACAGGATTTTCTTCAATTTTCAAACAATCTATCTAGAAAATACTCAAAAAAATCAGAAAGCCTGGGGATATCCGGTGACTGTGAATGTATCTCGAGCCAGACATCACATACATCTTCAGGCCATAGAAACGCTAGCACAGCACGCTTTCGAATTTGTTGTCTCACTTCTTCGTTTCCTTTGTGTTCATGAGTAAGTTCTAGATGCACTTTCCTCCAGACAGACTTTTTCATGTGAAAGTAACATCCGTGCATTCAGGCTGCCGGTAGTACTTCAGCTGCAGAAATCGCAGCTGATTCGAGATTCACCATCACATTTACAGATTTCCACTGTGGAATATTTTCCTTTAAATTTCGGAAAAGACGGATGTACGTCTTTTCTTTTGTTTGGCAATAATGTGAAGGTAACTGAATATATGTTTGTCTCATTATTCGTACTTTCAAAGTCGGCGTGCATGGTGTATATTTGTGAAAACTGTTTGTTACAGCACTTCAACGAACCATCCATAAAAGTGTTGTTTACTTCTTACAGCTTCTCTCCCTGCTCTTCCGATAAAAACTACTATTCTTTCTCCTTATTTGTCGTCGCTCAACAGAAAACTGCGGCCATCATTCATAGTTAGTAACCCTGCTTTGAGATCAATTTCTTCTCTTGTTTGCTAACCCCTCTCATTACCCTCCGATTCCGCCCGCTTTTAGTATAGAAACCTCTTTGTCGCTTGCTGCTCTGGCGTTCAGTGACAAAATCATACCCTCGATTATGCAGGCAACCCAACTCCTCTGAATATATTTTGGAAATAGAAGTATCTTCCTCTCATGCCATTTGGTTGGTTCACAGTCTTCCTTACTTCCTACGGAGCGTCATCCGGAGCTTCACACTGATGCTCGAGTGAAAAAAGCACCGCCGAGTCCTTAGTTTCAAGCATTCCTCGGCAGTGGTTTGTTTTCTGTCTTGAACAAAGCCACGTCGCAGTTCCGTCTTCTTTCGCTCTCTACCCTTCATAGTGTAAACATGACCTCCGCGAATTGTCGTTGAAACTTCAATATCGGAACTATTTTGACAGAAGTACATAAGTCGCACGATGTCAACTGTACGACAGCTAGAGAGATACTTAGGCTGTCTGTTCGGGCAGTCGGCCACTGCGGCAGAGGAGGTCTATGGGGACACAGTTGGGTCGTAACTTGGGAGCAGGCAGTTTAGAGCAATTACGACGGTCCGAGCGCAGGTGAGCCGTGACACAAACGGAGCAGGTATTGAGCGCAGATTTCACAGAGTTCTGATTGGGCGTAAATTTCACTGGGCACAGTTTTCATGAATTCGGGTGGTATAGTGGCTAGCGCATCTGCCCAGTGAAAAGCAGGAGACCCAGATTCGAATCCCAGTCTTGGTGCTAATTTTCGTTCATCGCTTCAGTCTGCATATAAGTGGAGATCGTTTCCAAAAAGCAAATTTTTGAGTAGAGCTGAAAAATTCCCTGTAGACACAATAGTTCTCATGCGCAAACCATAGTTGACATATGGTTTGTCTGGGACTCTGATATGTATTTTAGAAAAATTTGAAGTATTCCTCATAACTATTGTACAATTATTAGAAATTTAATTTAGGATTTGGTACTTTTATCATTAAAATTATTTAAAAATGTAAAAATTATACTTAATGAACAAATAACACTCAGTACTAATATATTTTGTGACACTGCAAATGACTGTAGAGGACATGTTTAACAATCAAAAATTTAGTACATAAATTAGCTTTGTCTTGCTTAGAGCATAACTTACTATATATTAATTCTCTACCGAACCTTCTAGAATGGAACGTATATCAAGTCTTAGAGAATTATTTTGTTTGTGTTGTTAAGAGAGGTTATAGTGATGATGATCATACATAGGGGAACTAATTTTTTTTAGTATTATCGATATTTAGTTCAAAACATCAGTATCATAATAAACGTCTATGTTATCATTGTCTCCATCCTCATCCATGGCCGGCCGCGGTGGCCGAGCGGTTCTAGGCGCTTTAGTCAGGAATCGCGCGACTGCTATGGTCGCAGGTTCGAATCCTGCCTCGGTCATGGATGTGTGATGTCCTTAGGTTAGTTAGGTTTAAGTAGTTCTACGTTCTAGGGGACTGATGACCTGAGATGTTAAGTCCCATAGTGCTCAGAGCCATTTGAACCATTTTTGAACCATCCTCATCCATACTACCCTCTACCACATTTTGTAGAAAGGGGTTTGGTTCAATTCATAGCCCTCTACAGAAAGTGGGGAGGCCAAGCCATTTTTCTTTACCTACTGTACATGACAACTATTTGATAAATGTTTTACTCGAGGGAAAATACCATCATACCTTACCTCACTTCTGATTTTTTAATTTTCGAACTGATATTCGGCTGGTTTCTTACCAGCTGACCCAGAAAAAAATCAGAATTCAGTGAAAGAAATGTTCCTACTCTCTTAGATCCAGTGCTATATTTCTCTGGGAGAATTACAGTGTCAAGATTTCGGAGTTTCTCTTCTACAACACCAAAAGACCTGTCTGCAAGCATGTGTGAATGACCACATACAGGGAAGAACCACTCAGTCTGAAATCCATATTGTCATGCAGTCACACAATACAATACAATACAATACTTTTGCACAGCTATCACAAAACAACCGAATGCACTTAATATTATTTGCATCACCGTATGGTTTTAAGACTGACTTGAAAAAATGCCACAGACATAAACTAATTTCCTTTGGACCCCTACCACCTTCACTCTTAAGTCACATATAAAAATGTGTACTGTTTGCTGAAATAATTTTGCCCTTCTCATGAATAACTATTACCAACACATGATACTGCAACTGGTGTGAATAATATGCTCTGAAGGTCATTGTTTCACTGCTATCTGGAAATTTATTAAGGTTGGGAAAAAAGGATTTTGCCTTTTCACTGTGGATAAGTGTTTCCAAAACAAGCTATATCTTGATGTACACATAAGCTGGAGCTTTAAAACTATCTTTATATGCTAGGGAGTCAGGGCACGTGTCCTGCTTTATGTTGCCAAGCCCCATGTTGAATTTGGTGACAAAAATCTGAAAAAAATCTTGCACATAATGTCAGTCTAACTCTTTTACTCATTATGTATTAGAGAGTGAATTTATCGCCCACCTTGTACTAGATTTCGTAAATATATCTGCTGAAGTTGTGCTGCCAGTTGCTCTCTGATAGCAAATCAAATTCCGCATCTTACATATGGTTAATTCTGAAGGCAAGTATTTTCTCAATATTTTCCTTTTTTCCCAGTGCTCTTTTCTGCATTTAAGCTTTGTTACTGAGCTATAATTTCAGCCTGTAGTGCCTTTATATCATCACCAACTCTTGCGAAACGTCTTGTTTCAGTAACTGCTAATCCACTACTCGTTTTCTCATCAGCTTCATATTCAATCTTCTTTCCCCTAACGTTGAAAATACTTAGAATGTAGATCTACAAACAGAAACCTTCCTCTGAAGAGCAGTTTGTATGCTGTAGCTTATACTCGCAGTTTTTCTTTTTGTTTGAACAATCTATCTTAACTTGATTAAACTTTCTTTTTTTAGGGTATTTCACACCAATATACTCCATTAAAAAGTTTCTCTGAATCACAGACTCTACAACGTCTGTTATTTTCACGTGTCATATAATCCTCTGATATGCAGAACGCTTTGGAAAAGTTATCATTATGTTTACACGTGATTTGCAATCTTGCAGCAGCATTATGTTTCCAAACACTCCGCTTCCACATATTTACAGATATCTTACGTTTCCTTGGCTTTTCTGTAAATTCTGGCAGACCAGCATATTCATCGGGCATATCATAATTCTTTTTAACTGTTTACCATAAACTAACATAACACAACCATTACTGAAACAATAATTATGCGATCGCACAGAGAGACTTCACTGCTTCACTGCGCTTGTGACGCCACAGCACACAGGCAGATCAGTGCAAGAGGATTTGGTGCTTCCTGTTATGAAAGCTAAAAGAGATTTGGTATGTTTTGGTTTAAAATGCTGGATTTGACGACATCTGTAAAAGAGATTTGGTACTTTTGGCAAGAAAATATTAACTTGTTTGATCCAACAAGCTAATATGTAGGAGCTGCCGTCTCTAGCTCTTTTCTTTTTTTTTTTTTTTGGATTTGGTACTTTTTGGAAACAAGCTCCACATATACATCTTAGAAAGCTGTACCATCTTTATAATCAATATGTGATGTGAATATTATTACGATTTCAAATTAGCTGAAGGAATTACACAATGTTCCGACATAGTATGCCCACACACTTTTGCATTAGCTGTTCAGTCTGTTACACACGACATACAAGTGGTGCCTTGCAACAAGGGAGCACAGAGAGGCACATTCAGATTATGCTGTCGTTGACTTTGTCATCCAGACATAAAGGACTGCACACTACCGCACTCAACATCAAATGTACCTTAAATTGTCTTTTCAATACAAATTTACACCTTATTCTACAATACCGGTACTGTTTGAGTTTTTGGGGATAAACTGTGGGGGCATGCTGAAAGGTAATGCTTACGAATTTTTTATTTGAAAACTATTAAAGTTTTTAAAAAAATATTAACATTCTACAACTTAATTCTTCATGTCTATAAATTTATTTCTCGACATAGTCACTCTGGTAATGAATGCATTTCTCCCAATAAGAGACCAGATTGTTAATACTGTCACTGTAGAATGTTTGACTTGTTGATGGAGCCACAGCCTCACTTCAGCTTGCACCACATAACACAAATAAAGTGAGTAGTAGGGGACCGTTCGTTCAGGCGTATTTTGTTAGTGATAGTTGCCTACATTCTGGGACAAGTATGCATTCAGGAGCAAACCTATTGTTTTCTTTTGATTGGCAGGTGCTTATCCTGTTGTTCTGCTAAGAGGATTATGACCCCTTGGGGATAATCCTCCCTTTTGATTCACAGGTCCTTAAACTACAGGCCCCCCCTAACCCTTCCCCTCCCTTCCTAATCCCCCCTCCCCAATCCCTCTGGTAACTCGCCTTGCAGATACAAGCACACTTTTGATGTCAATTTGATTGACTAATTAATTAAAACGATCAGTTGATTAAATCCCCCCCCTCTGGGAAACCCCTCCCCCCCAGCCCTCCCCTTCCCCCTCCTGGAAATTGGTGACAAAAAGACTCAGTTGCTAGGCTATTTGGAGGGAAACCAATTTCAATGTATGGAATATGGTTTAAATGATTTAGACAATAAGTGTATTTATTTACTTAAAGAATTTGATGGTAAATCGATTGCAGTGTATGGAATATTGTTCAGACAATTTAGACAATATTTGACATATTGTTTATTTAAACAATTTATGGGATACAAGAGTGTGTATAGAATACAGATTATTTATTGATGTAAAGAATTTGGTGGGATATCAATTGCAGTGTATGGAATATTGTTTAAGCAATGTAGGGAATGTGTGGAATATCGTTTATTTAAACAATTTATTGGATAGAAGGTGATATATACGAACTACTTAAACAATCTCGACGTTTTTTCATTCCAATCATGCCAGGAATACCATCATGAGAGACTCATTACACATAATTACACTGTTAAAAATCTTTCAATCATGAAGCATACACATCTGCCATCCCATACCCAATGGCAGCTAGCACCACACACACAGGTCGCTCAGGGTCTCATAAAGCGAAGCGTCCATCAGCGGCCACACGATGCACTGGTGTCCAAGAGTGTCTGCTTGGGCCATGCAACTGACGGACCGGATGTCACACTAATCCCCAAACAAAAGCATCAGGTGGTGGCAACCCTTCGATAGTTGATGCCCAAGAAATTCCTGTCAAAACATGGGCTCTCTCTCCCTCTCCTCTCCGCCTGTAGCATCCCACTGCTGGATCTGAACATGCTGTTGGTCACGGTCAGACCACATCACAAATAAAGGAGCATTTACCTGGTAAACCCCCGTGGAATACGGATGCACATGAAAAATCCTTCCAAGGCAAATGCCTGACAGAGACTGGATTCCACCAAGGGTTCTAAGATGCTGTCTGTGCTTGAGAGGAAGGATCTCACGACAGGAAATTCAATTATATCACATAGGATATACTAGTTATTTATAATATTCAATTTGCAAGGGCTGTATCTCACTTTTATTTAGTGAGAAATGCTCACACCCAGCAACTACATGTCCTAATTACATAATTACACTGCTACAGATTGAAGGTGTTGTCTTATTGGAAACTTGTCATGTGTGTGCTCGCATTGACATGCAGGGACTGACTGAGCTAGTGCACAGTGCCACCACCAGAGGCCATCCCACCCCCTTACCCCTTGTCCCCCTCTTTCTCCGTCCACTCCAGAAAAAAACTGATAGGAACAAGACTCGCTCTGTGCTCGAGAGCAAGGATCTCATGACATGAAATTCAGATTGAAGTCAATAATGTATTGATACATATTCTTTATTTAATCAGTTTACGGGAGACAGGGTTCTCTCACTTGTGTAGACATCATGACTGCACCCCACACCGTTGCTCCACATGAAGTAATAACTGTAATCACCAGGGAATGGAATGAAGTGCGGTATAGTAGCCACCGTTTTGGGTCTCCTGTGTGAGCGTTCATGGTCAGAGCACTGTCACAAACATCGGAACAGCCCAATGTCCTAATTACAGGTCACATTACTAAATACCACCTGCCAAGGAACAGATATCAGCCTCCTTTGATCTCGTGGCACCCAAACAAAGCATCATCTGGTGGCATTCTGTTGACTGGGAAATTTCAGACTCGCTTCCTGTCTCTGCCTCTCTCAAGAGGTCATTCCCTGCTTATCTTTGTGAACCAACGTCCCCAAACACGAAGATGGAGGTTTTCATCTCTCCTCAGAATACTATTCCTATTGGCTAATGCTGGAGAAAGCTGACGCAATTTCGGTGTCAAAAATAGAGTGAAATAATCCAAATATCAAATTAATTGTTTAAAAATTTACTGGATTCAAATACATCGCTTAAAACACTCATGTCCATCTTACGATGTTCCTTCTTCAAAATAAAACATATTTTCAACGTTTGAGTATCACACGCAAACATTATGCAAATCAAGTAAATCGTAGCGCTAAATATTTCTGATGTTTTGTATGCGCTGATGTTTGAGAGCATAAATGTCCTCCTCCACCACAATGTTTCCGCTAAACATACCTGTTGAAAAAAAAAAAAAAAATCCTGACGGCCACACAAACTTGCGATCACGAAGCACGCAGCCTGCCAACTGCAGGGTAGCCCCATCCACTTTGGCTGCGACTCTCTCTTAAGGTAACAGCACAGAGAAGTTGTAAATATAAGGTTTATACTATGTATCACTTTATAAATTCGGTAACACATCTGATTTTATTATGATGGTTGTCTCTCCCTGTGTGGGGGAGAGATTCAAATATCGTTAAAAAAAAAAAGCCAAGTCAAGAATCATATCCGTGGTGCCCTAGCCATCGCCTCCACCCACCAGGCGGCATGTCACTGATATCAAATCTATAGGCTAATAAATTAAATTGCTCGTGAGAGTTACTTCATATGGCGAGAAAATTTTCTTTTTCAGTAATTTGATTACACTCAGTAGGTAGTTCAAATGGGAATCACTGGAGGAAGACGATGTTCTTTGTGAGGAACGCTACTGTGAACCGCCATTTGAAACTGACCACAGAAGGACTGTACCGGTGGCAACATACATTTCGCGTAAGGTTCACGTTATTAAAAACACGATCACAACGAGTCTGTTACTGTCACCCTGCATAAAAAGAGGTCTTGGTTCTACAGGCACACTGAAGAGTCGCTTATTGTGTAACGCTTTCTGGTAGAAATGCTGTCTGCGATTTGGAATCGTTCCTCTCCATTCAACCACATACTTGCGTTGGATCCTATGGAGATGTCTTTTAATGATTACAACCAGTTACGGATCACATTCGTGCCACTGTCATATCCCAAAACGAGTCACCCTTTTCGAGCCTATCTGCTACAACAAAACACCAATGTGGCTTTAGAAAGTCTCTCTGCATCTTGTAACTGTTCTCAGTCTCTGCCCCATCCTTCCTGCAGCTTAGTCAATGAGATCGTCCCAGTTTAAGTCGGAACTAAGCAGAAGTAGGAGAGCTCCTTCTGCAGCCCGTGTAGAACACTGCTGCGCGGTGTGGGATCCTTACCAAATAGGCCTGACGGAATACATCGAAAAAGTTCAAAGAAAGGCAGCACGTTTTGTATTATCGCGAAATATGGGAGAGGGTGTCTCAGAAATGATATAGGATTTGGGGTGGAAATCATTAAAAGAAAGGCGTTTTCATTTGCGACGTAATATTCTCACGAAATTGCAATCACCAACTTTCTCCTCCGAATGCGGAAATATTTTGTTGACACCGACCTACATAGGGAGGAATGATCACCACGATAAAATAAGGGAAATCAGAGCTCGCACAGATTCATTCCGCGCGCTATAAGAGATTGGAATAAAAGAGAATTGTGAAGGTGTTTCGATGAACCTTCTGCCAGGCACTTAAATGAGATTTGCAGAGTATCCATGTAGATGTAAATGTAGAGTCAATGCGACAGGACCATGTTTTGACCACTCGGCAGAAATGGAGGCATTTTGTTGTAGCTCTGCCAACTGTGTATGATGTGTAAGGTCAGCCCCAAAATGAAGCTTTCTCCTGCAACATGAGGTAATATAAAAGACAGTACAGGAACTGGAAGGAGGACTGGAAGAAAGACAAGGGTTTTGCTACTGCATTGCTGTGCGTCTCCAAACTACATACAGATACTGCACTCCAAAGGAAATCTGCGTCTCTCAGGAGGCATTACGTCTGTCACCCAAACATTGTATCATCGTTATTTTGTACCACCCAACAGAGAAAGACTACAAACTATAAAAGCTCTACTAACGTCATCCGACAGAGAACTCGAAAAGATTTTTCCTCGTCCTTGTCTTCCGATGTATACATTGAAAACAGATACTGTCTGTTGTCAGCATTGAGCATATGTGACGATACTATCAAATATACAGGTATTGATCCATTGGAGGAGGTGGCCAGTGATCGAAGTCACTTACACAGATCAGTGTCAAGTTTCATCGCCTATACTGCAGGAGGACCATATTCCGCAGGCTATCAGTCACAAGACAGGGTCCCTCTTTTGTTGTCTAATACATTGTTTTTTTCTGCTGTAAGACTTCTAAGCACAGTATTACCACAGCTTTTCGCATAGCCATACATTTTGTTTTTCCACCACGACTTCGAGCTACGTGTCATGTTCTAAACTGACGTTAACATGTTTTGATCCGTTAGTTCTCACAGAAAACTGGACATTGCACAGTGTAAATAATGTTTCTGCTGCTCCCACAACACACACACACTGGTTGATTGAAACAAAAGACAGTCACAACATAAGGAAAATGGAAGAGTTTTCTGGCGCTGTGGAGCGCTTCCAAACAGCTGTCTCAAGGTGATGATGATGATGATGAGCGTTTGGCGTCATTGGCCGGGAGGCCCCTCGCGGGGCAGGTCCGGCCGCCATATCGCAGGTCTTATTACATTCGGCGCCACATTGGGCGACCTGCACGCCGGATGGGGATGAAATGATCATGAACACAACACAACACCCAGTCCCTGAGCGGAGAAAATCTCCGACCCAGCCGGGAATCGAACCCGGGCCCAGAGGACGGCAATCCGTCACGCTGACCACTCAGCTACTGGGGCGGACGTCTCAAGGTGATTGATGACCTGTACGTTTAAACTCATCCTTCACAGTGACAGGGCACCAGATGGCTCAGTGTTCCGTTTCAACTCTCATATTGTGGTCACGTGTGCGATCACTGTTTCGGTACTAACCATCGCCGGAATGTGTTGCCTCTCCACCAAGACTCTTTCTCCATCTCAAACAAGTGATGTCAGTCAATCATTATGTGGTAAGCAACAGTATGCCAGTGGGCAGATGGGATGGAAAAGACACTGTCGATGTTCTGTAATAAGCTATAATTTCATTCTATAATAAGAATCATAGTTGATAGTGCGATCAATTTTAGCAATTTACCAGTTTTTTAACGCTGACCAGTGACACTGCAGCGTGCTTTCCATTTGCTGCATCACTGCTAAGCCACCCCTCCACTACTCTGCGAGTACCATATACTAGATTGCGAAGCCGGCCGGTGTGGACGAACGATTCTAGGCGCGTCAGTCAGGAACCGCGTGACCGTTACGGTCGCAGGTTCGAATCCTGCCTCGGGCATGGATGTGTGTGATGTCCTTAGGTTAGTTAGGTTTAAGTAGTTCTATGTTCTAGGGGACTGATGACCTCAGAGTTAGGTCCCATAGTGCTCAGAACCAATTTTAGATTGCGAATGTAGACATTACTGTGCAGTACATACATTTATCGTTAATTCTTTAACATACTTATAAACCAAAATGTACCTGATAGCGAGCTAGATATTTCTAGGGCGTAATTTACGATTACGATTGCCTATCTTTCCCTATGTGGATGGGAATCACAGAGCAGTCTCGCATCCTTAAGATAATCACCGATTTAATTTATAGCTGACCAGAAGTAGACCGCTAAATTCCACGTCTCGTGGAGGAGCAGAGCAAGCTGAGTCGATAACTGCTGTTCCGCACCAGTCTTACACACGGCACCCATCAAGGTGCACAAGATCTCTCCAGATGCGCCCATGTCAAGGAGGTTAACATCCCTTATCGGTGTATAGTAGATATGCAAGTGTTGTGGTGATGTAACAGACGATTATGAAGAAGAAACGTGTGGTTTATGCATGATGGAACTTCAGACGGATGTAGTTTCAAACATTTTACATAAATCTACTGTACTATCAATTCAGAAGTACTGTTCTAGTGTCTGAGGTCAGTACCAAGAAGGTACTGGTAAGAGAGAACATAAACACATGCATTCCTAAGGCTGCACAGTTCTGCACTTCAAACACGCTACAACACTACAGTGGTGCGGCTTCCGAGCTATTAATTATGCGGAATGGAACGCTGTTAATACTCCAATGTAAGAAATATAGCCCAGTGCATGACATACATTTTCCATGCAAGTTTCACTACGACAAACTTTTGTGGACTGGCAAGACAGCCAATCCACTAGGACGGGAGGCCGAAGGGCACGCGTTTAAACTCACGCAGGCTGGCGTGAGGTCTGAAAAATGATAAGGAATTGAGACTAGCAAAAACGGTACGTAGCTTCTGGAATACTTAACTTCAATCCATAATTGGTGAACATCGGTCTGACGGTACATGTATCACAAGATAAATAGCAAATGATAATGGCGCCTTGCTAGGTCGTAGCAAATGACGTAGCTGAAGGCTATGCTAACTATCGTCTCGGCAAAAGAGAGCGTAATTTGTCAGTAAACCATCGCTAGCAAAGTCGGCTGTACAACTGGGGCGAGTGCTAGGAAGTCTCTCTAGACCTGCCGTGTGGCGGCGCTCGGTCTGCAATCACTGATAGTGGCGACACGCGGGTCCGACGTATACTACCGGACCGCGGCCGATTTAAAGGCTACCACCTAGCAAGTGTGGTGTCTGGCGGTGACGCCACACAAACCATGGCGACAAACTTAAAATGATAAGTCTACTACCTTGCACACCAAACAAAACATCGATTGTTTGTAACACAAACACTACATAGGTTTCCAGAGGTGCATGACTTGCCCTCTCCCTGACACACTTGCATGGATTTAGGATAGGACGACCGTGAAAAGTAGTCTTTTCGTATCTACATGAAACTGAAGACTTAATTTATGCCCAAAATGTGGCAAAGAAATTCTCGCATCCATCTTCGTTTGTCTAGAAGATAGTACCAAAACAGAATTTCCATCGATGGACATGTTATCACACATGAGCTGTAAGTCCTTCGATGATTGTGGTTAAGAGAGGTTTGCTGTTAACGATCATATGTAGTTAGTACTCTAAATCGCACACAGAACACACTGCTGTATACGAGTCGACGGCAGGTTATACACCCAGAGAGAGCAACGGAGAAAATGGTTAAATGCATCATAAATGACCTACGGCAACATTTTCCTCTCTCCCTCTCAACTGATGACGCCATCTACTTCCTATTGTCCTTTAAAGCAGATCCATGTAAGTTTTTAGGCAGATGGCTCTCTTTTGCAGGAAAACATCAAAGACAGCAGTCGACTTGCATGTATCAATAAACATACAGTAGAATATTGCATACAGCAACTGTTTGTTAGTTGACGCCACAAGTTTGTGACTGATGGAGAGTACAGAGAATCACATTGTAAACAGCGTTTGTTAGGGTTTAAAACACCTAAATAGTCCCGCATGGGGTCAGACACGCGATCCATTCTGTAGCTGTATACAAGAGTCACCCCAGCCAGGAACACAACGCTCTTTAGCTAAGTTTACAAAAATTTATAAGGCGATTGCCGATAACTTCTGGGTCACACCTGGGCTTGTGATCCGACATGTACAAATTTATTACTCTATATTTGGCGGTCATCCACGTTAAGTTTTGTATTCCAACCGTCTTACGGTTGTCGACAATGAATGACTGTTTCCCTGGTTCCCGGTGTTTCCATGTCAACGTTTTCTCGTATTCCCCTTGCTGTCGTATACTCGTTCCCGCGTACAAGAATTGTCCTGCACCAAACAGAAGATATGCAAGTATTCCTTCACATTTCGGTGTATTTTCCCTCAATTGATACGTATTTTCCGTCATTTTTCGTAATTTTATAGATTTTATGTCACTTTTGCCCATGCAATCATGACACCACTTCTCGTTCCATGTTCTAAAATTGTTTGTAAATGTAGTACAGTTGCCAACACCTAGCGCAAATGTACTATTTTCTGGTCGGACGGTATAGTATAGCACTGTACTCGAATGCATCCAGTCACCTCCAACCACATATTCCACAGTGGCAGTACGTTTGCTCTGTTTTCTGCATGGCTGTCTCTGTGTGTGTGTAATGGATGGCAGAGTAGTAACTTGCGCTGGAGAGGCGGGAAACTCAACCAAGTAATATGCAAGACATGTAATACCTTAACCAATATCGAAATCAGAATAAAAAATTCGTAGGCATTACTTTTCAGCACACCCTCGTAACAGACGGGGGCAGCATAACGAGCAGGCAGACTTTGTACAACTGCGTATAGGTGCTCAGTTTTGCAATGGGCAGGTAGATTTTCTTTGCAGTGCTTACAGATAGCACCATAACATCATTAATTCTGACGATAGAACACTGCATGCTTTTTCAACACACTCTATGACAACCTAATAATGTAAGGGCAACGTAGATAGGAGATTCAACAAAGTGTTTCAGTACTTGGAAGACTCTCGTCAAACACCCAAGACACCATTAAACAGTAATGGAGGGATGTGAGAAGGAGAAGTATATTTGTTGTTCCATTTCTTTCTGATACTCCTACTACTGATACACTATGGTTCACGTGAAGGGGAACTATTGCAGTTCCGTCTCTCTGGGATCGCCCTGTGCCACTACCTCTGATGAATCTCCATGTCTGTCTGCAGTTTAGTCAGTGAGTCAGTACTTTCACAGACATTATATAGGTACACGTGTGCGCTTCTCTCAGCACAGGCTGAAGCTTGCAAAAACGCGAGTTCAGGCTTGGTGCTGTGTAATCCACAAGTGTGCCATATTATGCCATGGCTGACAGCAACAGCATACGATTGATAAATAATTCAGATCGTTTGGATACTTTTGAGCACAGGCTACATTGTCATTGGTTCTTGCTCAAGAGTGGTAAGATGAGGACCTACACTTAACGTTATGCAGCTAATTGTCTGCATTTCACATGTCTTTTTCTACAAAAGTGGATTCATTTACATGTCAACACAGTAGGCAGATATACAGCCTCATAAGTGTTCAACTTCTTTTTGGCTAGCATGTCTGAATTTTGGCCTGTCCTACCAATCTGCCAATTTCACAGGCCATCCTGCCAGTCCACAAATTTTACAGCCAATTTACTAATCCTATCAGTTTGCCAATTTTATAGTAATTTTTTACAGTCAGTTTGCCAGTTTCATCAAATTACAGATTTGGTGTCACCAATTTGCCAATTTTACAGCCTGTTTCTTACCAGTTTACCACTTTTACAGCCCTTCCAAACAATTTATGGATTTAGTGGCAGTGAGCTAACATTTTTCGGCATTTCGCAGGATATGCAATGAATTCATTAATTTATGCTGTCAAAGTGTCTTAGTTCGTAAAATCTGCAGTCATTTTTTAACTCTGTTGCTAATCGCCTTCCCACTACACTGTACAGACTTTGAATGACCAAACTCACGTAACTGAAATAATAATAACTATAAAATTAATGTGTTATTTATAACAAACAGCCAAAGCCAGATCCCCTCACTACAGAATACAGACCTAGAATGGAGAGCAAATTGCCCAAGAGTGGTGGAGACCTGAGGCAACTGACTGAGAGTACAATATTGATATTTCACAGTTAGCCGAGAGCAAAACAGATGGAAGGAGAAGTCAGTGACTTTGAATATAGCAAGTGCGATTTCCCCAGGACTGGGAGTGCAATTCTTCGAATGCTGAGTCCAGAAAGTGCTGATGTGCATTTCCTGGAATGCTGGCACCTAAATGTGCTGACATCAGCGATTTTTGAGGCAAAACATACACTGCTACACTACTGATGTGACCTGAAGCCATACCCGATGACTCCCAACACCACGAAGCTAGGACTAACACCACTGGGTCTCTCCAAAATACTGGAAGAGTGGGGCCTCTCCCCAGTCGCCATTGTACTGGCTGATGATGGTCATCCAAAGTAGTGCTGAACTGCAGTTCATCACTCAACAGAATGCAAAGATAGTCACCAAGATTGCATGCTGCCTGATCATGGCATGACTCCAGTCATAGTCATTTGTCTTGCAGTGCTAACGACAGCCTATGTGTGGGATGGTAATTTCACGGCCCACCTGCTGCTAGTCTCTGACTAATGGTACGGGTAACACAGAATGTTATTCAGAATCCATTACTTGTTCTTAGATGGCAGCCACAGAGGTGCATGGATTACATTGTGCTTGTGCACAGTATAGTGGTGCTCCCTCGTGATGGTCCGGCGTGGTCGACCGGAATCTCGACGCCGTGTTTGCAGGCCCTCACGTTCCCATTCAGTCCAACATTGGGCCACTGTCACATCGGAAGCTGAGGAAACTAAATTAGGAAATGAGACACTAATGGTGGTAAAGAGCTTTTTAATTGGACAGAAGAATAATCCGAGAGGGCTGAATAGAGAAGATATAAAATAGAGTGGCAATAGCAAGAAAAACATTTCTGAAAATGAGGAACTTGTTAATAACAGATATAAGTTTAAATGTTTTCTAACGGCATTTGTCTTCAGTATAGCCAAGAACAGAAGTGAAAAGCTTGTGATAAATAATTCAGACAAGAGAATAGAAGTTTTGAATTGTTTTGCTACAGAAAAATGTTATAGATTAGATGGGAAGACCGGATAATGACAAGGTGCTGAATCGGATTGGCAAGTAAAGAAATACGTGGCAGAACTGGTGTATGAGGCGTTAAGGAATCGTTTATTTGTTAATAGTGGGAAGTGTGAATGGTAAAAATTGTATTACGAGACCAAGACTCGAATACAGTAAGCAGGTCCAAATGGATGTAGATTGCAATAATTGTGCAGAGATGAAGAAACTTGCACAGGATGGACTAGGCTAGAGAGCTGTTTCAAACCAGTCTCTGGACTGTAGGTTTCAACAACAACAAAATGTCTTATATGTAATTCATATAACAAAATTTCTGACGAGCGAAGGGAAGATGGGTACAAAATTACTGTAACTTTGTGTGACATATTTGACTAAAATCCTTATTTTTTGAAAATTATTGACACATTCGTTGAGAGATGCGATACGACGCTGATCTTGAATGGGGTAGACAACAATCACTGTTACGGTATACAGTTATTTGCATTATATTTCGAAGGGTATCCAAACACGTGAACCGTGTCTTGAAGGCTTCCAAAAAAATCTTCGCTGACTATACCCATGTGCTTTACAAATATTGTAAAATCTGTATTCTGGCGAATCTGCTTAAGTTTGAGGCCGAATAGGGATTTTTCTTGACATTGTCAGCTGAAATTATTTTCTGAAACCATTCAGCGAACTTCTCGGAATCTTTGTATCTTGCTGTGTAATTCTTCATGGTTTAGTGTTACCCCATTTTCCGTCTTTCAGTGGCATTGTTATACGGGAAAAGTCCTTAGAAATTGCCATCAGTGAGGCCTGTTAACAGTTCCAAAGTTTATGCTGTCGCTGATAAGCCATTTGACGGCCCTACGTTCCGCGAAACTGTTTTATCTGCTCATTGTCACTCGCTATATGATTCTCCGAATATGTATTCCTGGCTTACAATATCTTTTCAAGGAAAAGCATTCTTGAGGTCATAAGAAGTGAGTTTGTACACTGCATAATAAAAAAAAGTGAAGTACCCAGAAGACATGGTCGGATGTCAATGTAACTCGGTGTACGTGCATGCCATCGGCGGGTATGTAAACGATTAGAGATGGAATTCGCTGTGATACTAGGACCACCACCAGGTTGCTTTAGTTTTTTTCGTGTTTTGTGTTGTTACCAAGACTGATAAGATGTGTAAAAGTATGTTATGTTGAGTGACCGCTGTAAAGTACATGGAGATGCCTCGTGCTTTTTTGAGACAGCGTTATATCAAAACCTGGCTGAGTTTGAAAGAGGCTAGTTGTGGGTCTCTATTTGACCAACTGGTCGAATCGCGCAATATCCAGATTTGTGGGTCATTCGGATGTGGCAGCGGCCAAACATTGGACTTCATGGGAAAATGAGGGCAGGCATAATCATCGTCATATTTCCGGTCGAGCATGTTTGACCACTACAATATAGAATCTATCTACATCTACATCTACATGGATACTCTGAAAATCACATTTAAGAGCCTGGCAGAGGGTTCATCGAGCCACCTTCACAATTCTCTATTATTCCAATCTCGTATAGCGCGCGTAAAGAATGAACACCTATATCTTTCCGTACGAGCTCTGATTTCCCGTATTTTATTGTGATGATAGTTTATCCCTTTGTAGGTCGGTGTCAACAACATATTTTCGCATTCGGAGGAGAAAGTTGGTGATTGGAATTTCGTGAGAAGATCCCGTCGCAACGACAAACGCCTTTCTTTTAGTGATTTCCTGCCCAAATCCTGTATCATTTCTGTGACACTCTCTCCCACATTTCGCGCTAATACAAAACGTGCTGACCTACCTTGAACTTTTCGATGTATTCTGTCAGTCCTATCTGGTAAGGATCCCACGTCGCGCAGCAGTATTCTAAAAGACCGTAGTGTAGGCAGTCTCCTTAGTAGGTGTGTTACATTTTCTAAGTGTCCTGCCAATGAAACGCAGTCTTTGGTTAGGCTTACCCACAACATTTTCTTTGTGTTCCATCCAATTTAAGTTGTTCGTAAATGTAATTCCTAGGTATTTAGTTGAATTTACGGCCTTTATATTTGACTGATTTATCATGTAACCGAAGTTTATCGGATTCCTTATAGCACTCATGTGGATGACCTCACACTTTTCATTATTTAGGGTCAACTGCCTCTTTTCGCACCATTCAGATCTCTTTTCTAAATCGTTATGCAGTTTGTTTTGATCTTCTGATTTAGTCGACAGACGACAGCGTCAAAAAATGGTTCAAATGGCTTTGATCACTATGGGACTTAACATCTGAGGTCATCAGTCCCCTAGAACTTAAAACTACTTAAACCTAACTAACCTAAGGACATCACACACACCCATTCCCGGGGCAGGATTCGAACCTGCGACCGTAGCGGTCGCGCGGTTCCAGATTGACGCGCCTAGAACCGCTCGGTCACACCGGCCGGCACGACAGCGTCATCTGCAAACAACCGAAGACGGCTGCTCAGATTGCCTCCCAAATCGTTTATATAGATAAGGAACATCAAAGGGCCTATAACACTACCTTGGGGAACGCCAGAAATCATTTCTGTTTTAATCGATGACTTCCCATCAATTACCACGAACCGTGACCTCTCTGACAAGAAATCACAAATCCAGTCAGGTAACTGAGACATTATTCCATAAGCACGCAATTTCACTACGAGCCGATTGTGTGGTACAGTATCAAAGGCCTTCTGGAAATCCAGAAATACGGAATCGATCTGAAGTCGCTTGTCAATAGCACTTAATACTTTATGTGAATAAAGAGCTAGTTGCGTTTCACAGGAACGATGTTTTCTAAACCCATGTTGACTGTGTGTCAATAGGCCGTTTTCTTCTATGTAATTCGTAATGTTCGAACACAATATATGTTCTAAAATCCTGCTGCATATCGACGTTAACGATATGGGCCTGTAATTTAGTGGGTACTCCTACTGCCTTTCTTGAATATTGGTGTGACCTGTGCAACTTTCCAGTCTTTGGGTACTGATCTTTCGTCGTGCGAACGGTAGTATATGATTGTTAAGTATGGAGCTAATGCATCAGCATACTCCGAAAGGAACGTAATTGGTACACTGTCTGGACCAGAAAACTTGCTTTTATTAAGTGATTTAAGTTGCTTTGTTACTCCGAGGATATTTACTTCTACGTTACTCATGTTGGCAGCTGTTCTCGGTTCGAATTTTGGTATATTTGCTTCGTCTTCTTTTGTGAAGGCATTTCGGAAGGCTGTGTATAGTAACTCTGCTTTGGCTGCACTGTCTTCGATAGTATCTCCATTGCTATCGCGCAGAGAAGGCATTGATTGTTTCCTGCCGCTAACATACTTCACGTACGACCAGAATCTCTTTGGATTTTCTGCCAGGTTTAGACACAAAGTTTCGTTGTGTAAAGTGTTATAGGCATCTCGCATTGAAGTCCGCACTAAATTTCGAGCTTCTGTAAAAGATCGCCAATCTTGGGGATTTTGCGTCTGTTTATATTTGGCATGTTTGTTTCGTTCTTTCTGCAACAGTGTTCTAACCCGTTTTGTGAACTAAGGAGGATCAGCTGTATTGGACCGCTGAATTGTGCACTAATCTCTTCACATCTGCACCTGCTATTTTAAACAAAGTAATGGACTCCCTGCAACGTTTTGTGTCATCCCACACCACTGGTCGAAGACAAGCAGAGCAGCTCGACTACGGAAATACCGTCCCATGTGTAGTATGCCTTAATCACCACATTACAAAAGGTTACATTTGGAACGGCCCCACGAGTGCCAGCTGAACTGCTGGAGAAAGGCGTCGCTTTGTGTTCAACGGTGAATCACGGTTCTCCACTGCCCTGTATGACCGTCGTTGTCGAGTATGGTGGCGACTGAGTGCAAATCCAACTCTTCCACTGTTTTGGCGACATCGTTGTTACTCCTGTCGTCATAGTCTGGGGAGTAATCGGATATGACTTCAGATCACGGCTGGTATGGGTTGAAGAAACTCTGACGGCACAGCTATGTGTCACGGACATGCTGCGTCCTCCTGTATTACGTCTCATGCGACAGTATCGTGGTGGCAGTTTTCAGCACGGCAATGCTCGTCCATACCTGGCTCGTGTCTCTATGAACTGTCTGCGTGATTTGAGGTACTCCCACGGTCAACACGATTCCTACATCTCTACCCGATAAACCGGACGTCAACTCCGAGCCAGTGGTAGCATCCAGTACATCGAAGACCAGTTACAACAGTTGTTGGCCGCGTGCCTCAGGAGACGAAACAACTACTTTATGACAGCCCTTCCAACCGATTCATTGTATGTATCCACGTCAGAGAGGTCGCAACGTCGTGCTATGTGGACTCATACTGCCAAGTACTTCCTAAATTTGACTCTGTTTTGTAATCACTGATACGGCATCACACACTCTCTCAGACCACGAAATTTCATTTGGTTTTCTTATCATGTTCTTGGTTCTTAACTTTTTGTGTCAGGTCGAGTACATTCGCTGATTTTTTTTTACATCTTTCGCAATTGCTAGATGTTGTCTGCCGCTATGGTCGATCCAGACACCGAATATACACTACTGGCCATTAAAATTGCTACACCAAGAAGAAACGCAGATGATGGGTATTCATTGGACAAATATATTATACTAGAACTGACATGTGATTACATTTTCACGCAATTTCGGTGCATAGGTCTTGAGAAATCAGTACCCAGAACAACCACCTAGCCTTAATAACAGCCTTGATACGCTTGGGCATTGAGTCAAACAGAGCTTGGATGGCGTGTACAGGTTCAGCTGCCGATGCAGCTTCAACACGATACCACAGTTCATCATGAGTAGTGACTGGCGTATTGTGACGAGTCAGTTGCTCGCCCACCATTGATCATACGTTTTCAATTGGTGAGAGATCTGGAGAATGTGCTGGCCAGGGCAGCAGTCAAACATTTTATGTATCCAGAAAGGCCCGCACAGGATCTGCAACATGCGGTCGTGCATTATCCTGTTGAAATGTAGGGTTTCGCAGGGATCGAATGAAGGATAGAGCCACGGGTCGTAACACATCTGAAATGTAACGTCCACTGTTCAAAGTGCCGTTAATACGAACAAGAGGTGACCGAGACGTGTAACCAATGGCACCCCATACCATCACGCCGGGTGATATGCCAGTATGGCGATGGCAAATACACGCTTCCAATGTGCGTTCACCGCGATGTCGCCAGACACGGATGCGACCATCACGATGCTGTAAACAGAACCTGGATTCATCTGAAAAAATGACATTTTGCCATTCGTGGACCCAGGTTCGTCGTTGAGTACACCCTCGCAGGCGCTCCTGTCTGTGATGCAGCGTCAAGGGTAACCACAGCCATGGTCTCCTAGCTGATAGTCCATGCTGCTGCAAACGTCGTCGAACTGTTCGTGCAGGTGGTTGTTGTCTTGCAAACGTCCCCATCTGCTGACTCAGGGATCGAGACGTGGCTGCACTATCCGTTATAGCCATGCGGATAAGATGCCTGTCATCTCGACTGCTAGTGATACGAGGCCGTTGGGATCCAGCACGGCCTTCGGTATTACCCTCCTGAACCCATCGATTCCATATTCTGCTAACAGTCATTGAATCTCAACCAACAGCAATGTCGCGATACGAGAAACCGCAATCGCGATAGGCTACAATCCGACCTTTATCAAAGTCGGAAACGTGATGGTACGCATTTCTCCTCCTTACAAGAGGCATCACAACAACGTTTCACCAGGCAACGCCGGTCAGCTGCTGCTTGTGTATGAGAAATCGGTTGGAAACTTTCCTCATGTCAGCACGTTGTAGGTGTCGCCACCGGCGCCAACCTTGTGTGAATGCTCTGAAAAGCTAATCATTTTCATATCGCAGCATCTTCTTCCTGTCGGTTAAATTTCGCGTCTGTAGCAGTCATCTTCGTGGTGTAGCAATTTTGATGGCCAGTAGTGTAACATATTTTTGCTTATCGGTCAGTTAAATCTTGTAACCTCCCCACAAAAATTAAAAAAAAAATAATAATATGGATAATGATTCTAATTTTTAGTGTAACCTCAGAACAAAATTGGTTTCCATTTATAACCTCCCTACAGAAATTCTTTCACATTTAACCTCCACACAAAATTTGTTTCCCATTTAATGTACCCACAAAATTCTTTTCTCATTTAATGTAAGCTCGAAACAAAAAAATTCCTAAACCTCGTAATAAAAAATAAATTCAGTAACCTGGTAAATTTTGGACGACAGCAGTGCTGCGTCATGGCCCTGTAAGATCATTCTGAATAAAAAAAGGAAAAATTCTTATCTCAATAAAACTGTCGAATATATTTGCTCTTACAATAAATTTTTCCAGCACAGCTCTGTGCAATGCTGGCCGATAGATTGGTCATTTATGAAAGGAAGCAACTGATTTTTCTTTTGCAACAATCGGAATGATCATGGATTGGAAAAATTAGTTGAAATGAATGCGTGTTAGAAATTACTTTATATTATTATTAGGAAATTTTTAAAACATTTACATCGGAGTTCAGATAACATTACTAGATATGCGCGAGGCTGCTTTTTACCTCATACAATAATACTCAGGCTCCGGCATCGCTGCACCGCGACCGGCCAGCCAACACGATACACCATACCAGACCAGAGCAGACTCCAGACTAGACTAGCCACTAGCAACAACTTACTGCTACAGCTACACAGTTCCTACTCAATCAACACTGGTCTCTGGTCAGCGATTCTCTTATACCTTGCATATCACAGGCAGCGCATGAGCAATACATCGAAATTACATCTGCTCGGACCTCTTACAATCTTCTCCGTGGGGACTGGTTGGCAACGGCTAACAAGGACCTCTTGATTGTGAGGTCGCAAAAGGCCGATGATGTTTACAGCATTCAGTGCCCCACATATTGACTGCCTTGACTGCCATGCACCCACAGTGTTAGCTGCTAATGGCAACAGGTGGCGGGACTGAACGTATCAAATTGTTAGCACGGCATGAAGCTATGGAGCGTAGTTGAACTGCTTAGTCAACGAGTAACTCACAACAGTGCTACAGTGCTAGTGGTGTTCATACAAAACAGAGCAATGGCAGCTATAAACAAAGCAAACATTACACTATAGCTTCAATAAAGGTCGAACAGTTTATAGATCGTCAAAAAGAAACCCAAGGACTTTCGCAGAGCCAGAAAAAAAATGGCACATGAAATATTAGGGTAAGTGTAAAACAAATCGTATAAGCTCGACTGTGTAGGCAATATACATGAGGAGAACAAAGACGACTTTTTTTTCTTTTGGTCATCAGTCTACTGACTGGTTTGATGCGGCCCGCCACGAATTCCTTTCCTGTGCTAACCTCTTCATCTCAGAGTAGCACTTGCAACCTACGTCCTCAATTGTTTGCTTGACGTATTCCAATCTCTGTCTTCCTCTACAGTTTTTGCCCTCTACAGCTCCCTCTAGTACCATGGAAGTCATTCCCTCTGTCTTAGCAGATGTCTATCATCCTGGAACCGTGCGACCGCTACGGTCGCAGGTTCGAATCCTGCCCCGGACATGGATGTGTGTGATGTCCTTAGGTTTAAGTAGTTTTAAGTTCTAGGGAACTGATGACCTCAGATGTTAAGTCCCATAGTGCTCAGAGCCATTTGAACCATTTTTTGACGCTGTCGTTTATCGACTAATAGTCATCAGAAGATCAAAACAAATTGCAAAACGATTTAGAAAAGATATCTGAATGGTGCGAAAAGTGGCAGTTGACCCTAAATAATGAAAAGTGTGAGGTCATCCACATGAGTGCTAAAAGGAATCCGATAAACTTCGGTTACATGATAAATCAGTCAAATATAAAGGCCGTAAATTCAACTAAATACCTAGGAATTACATTTACGAACAACTTAAATTGGATGGAACACAAAGAAAATGTTGTGGGTAAGCCTAACCAAAGACTGCGTTTCATTGGCAGGACACTTAGAAAATGTAACACACCTACTAAGGAGACTGCCTACACTACGGTCTTTTAGAATACTGCTGCGCGACGTGGGATCCTTACCAGATAGGACTGACAGAATACATCGAAAAGTTCAAGGTAGGTCAGCACGTTTTGTATTAGCGCGAAATGTGGGAGAGAGTGTCACAGAAATGATACAGGATTTGGGCAGGAAATCACTAAAAGAAAGGCGTTTGTCGTTGCGACGGGATCTTCTCACGAAATTCCAATCACAAACTTTCTCCTCCGAATGCGAAAATATGTTGTTGACACCGACCTACAAAGGGATGAA
This sequence comes from Schistocerca piceifrons, assembly GCF_021461385.2. Taxonomy (NCBI): domain Eukaryota; kingdom Metazoa; phylum Arthropoda; class Insecta; order Orthoptera; family Acrididae; genus Schistocerca; species Schistocerca piceifrons. The sequence goes on along the minus strand of NC_060141.1, from coordinate 585,361,824 downwards.
CGATCATCACAATAAAATAAGGGAAATAAGAGCTCATTTTTTTTTTTTTTTTTTTGGGTCATCAGTCTACTGACTGGTTTGATGCGGCCCGCCACGAATTCCTTTCCTGCGCTAACCTCTTCATCTCAGAGTAGCACTTGCAACCTAGGTCCTCAATTATTTTCTTGACGTATTCCAATCTCTGTCTTCCTCTGCAGTTTTTGCCCTCTACAGCTCCCTCTAGTACCATGGAAGTCATTCCCTCATGCCTTAGCAGATGTCCTATCATCCTGTCCCTTCTCCATATCAGTGTTTTCCACATATTCCTTTCCTCTCCGATTCTGCGTAGAACCTCCTCATTCCTTACCTTATCAGTCCACCTAATTTTCAACATTCGTCTATAGCACCACATCTCAAATGCTTCGATTCTCTTCTGTTCCGGTTTTCCCACAGTCCATGTTTCACTACCATACAATGCTGTACTGCAGACGTACATTCTCAGAAATTTCTTCCTCAAATTAAGGCCGGTATTTGGTATTAGTAGACTTCTCTTGGCCAGAAATGCCTTTTTTGCCGTAGCGAGTCTGCTTTTGATGTCCTCCTTGCTCCGTCCGTCATTGGTTATTTTACTGCCTAGGTAGCAGAATTCCTTAACTTCATTGACTTCGTGACCATCAATCCTGATGTTAAGTTTCTCGCTGTTCTCATTTCTACTACTTCTCATTACCTTCGTCTTTCTCCGATTTACTCTCAAACCAAAAAGATGACTATATGTGCCCGCATCTCGTGGTCGTGCGGTAGCGTTCTCGCTTCCCACGCCCGGGTTCCCGGGTTCGATTCCCGGCGGGGTCAGGGATTTTCTCTGCCTCGTGATGGCTGGGTGTTGTGTGCTGTCCTTAGGTTAGTTAGGTTTAATTAGTTCTAAGTTCTAGGGGACTGATGACCATAGATGTTAAGTCCCATAGTGCTCAGAGCCATTTGAACCATTTGACTATATGTGCTTAATAAGTGAAAGTGATATTGAAACAGGCGTTGAGTCAAGTAGTTCGTCATTTTTGTCGAACAGGGAATGACAAATCCCCTCTCCATACAAGGAAGATCGTTCCATACAAGGAGGATCATTCGCAGTATAGTAAAAAAAAACTGTTTTCATAACCGAAGCCGCTACTTCTCGATCGTGTAACTCCTCAATTTTCCTCACAAGTGCTGAGTGCAGCTGGCGTGATAACAGCGCTCGGCAAACCGGACGGTCACCAATCCAAGTGCTAGCCAAGCCTGACAGCGTTTAACGTCGATGATCTGAGGGGAACCGGTGTTAACACTGTGGCAAGGCCGCTGGCCGTAGGAGAGAACCAATTTCGAACAGATTTCGAATATGAAACTTCCTGGCGGATTAAAACTGTGTCGGACCGAGACTCGAACTCGAGATCTTTGCCTTTCGCGGCTAAGTGCTCTACCAACTGAGCTACCCGTCCTCACAGCTTTACTTCTGCCAGTACCTCGTCTCCTACCTCCCAAACTTCACAGAAGCTCTCCTGCGGAACTTGCAGAACTAGCACTCCTGGAATAAAGGCCACAGCCTGGGGGATGTTTCCAGGATGAAATTTTCACTCTGCAATGTAGTGTGCGCTGATATGAAACTTCCTGGCAGATTCAAACTGTTTGCCGGACCGAGACTCGAACTCGGGACCTTTGCCTTTCGCGGGAGAGCTTCTGCGAAGTTTGTAAGGTAGGAGACGAGGTACTGGCGGAAGTGAAGCTGTGAGGACGGGTCGTGAGTCGTGCTTGGGTAGAGCACTTGCCCGCAAAAGGCAAAGGTCCCGAATTCGAGTCTCGGTCCGCCACACAGTTTTAATCTGCCAGGAAGTTTCATATCAGCGCACACTCCGCTGCAGCGTAAAAATTTCATTCTGGAGATTTCGAATAACTTTGTAGCGATATGATCGTGTAGTGCATAAGAAAAGCTACGGATACTCAAGGGAGGACATGGCGCACTTCTTACAAAAATGGTGTTTGCGCGTTTCAAGGATGCTCGATGCAATTTACAGGATGTATGCACATATACGTTATACACATAAAACTGCGCGCGGCGTATATTAAAGTCATTTCAAGGGAAGGGGTGGATGGTTGTATAACTCCAAACAGTGCTATAGAACTGGAGGACGTAAGGTAACGAAACTGCAAACAAAGCATCAACTTGACGATGCACAGAAAATTTGTAGATGAGATAAACACACTCATCTCGTAGTTCAGTAAGGAATTTGTTTTCAACTCCGATCAGTCTGGATTTGAAGAGGAAATAGACATGAAAAGAAACCTGGAAATTAGAGGTACCAGGAGAGTTGTATCTAGATCAACTAACACCAATGCCTTAACGCGTTCGTATGCATTTGTGCAGACTTTTAATCTGGATGATAAATTGGCTGGAAAGTTATTTATTATGCTGCGAGAATTTGGAGGTGATCTGCCCCCTAGAATTCTTTCTCGTCTGCATGATCTTGCAAGGGCAGTAGGGAATATTTATGTCACAGCAAGCAAGAGTGGGAAAACAGGCGTAACAGAACTACAACTATAATATGAGAAATGATTTTGGCCAATAGCTGGTCCATGTAGCTTGCAATAGCTGGTCCATATAGCTTGCTTTTTCTTGATTTCTGGTACTCCTCTAGAGCAAACTATCCCTCCCAAAAAGTGTGTAACATTGCAGTTCATACCACCTGGAACCATTAGCCAAGATTAGCCTCTGGATGTTTGTTTTTTCCGTGCCTATAAAACATATTATCGCACTGTCTGCAGATAACGCTTTAAAGGACAGCCAGTTTCACGATAAGCTCCACGACAGACTGTTTCTCATTCGGCTGCATGCCACGTTCTATCAGTTTTCATCACCCCGTTACACCAATATGATGCTACATGCATTCTTTAAGAGTGGATACGTAACCGAACGTCCTGCACGGTTTAAACTCCCAAGGAATTCGACTTCGGTCTGGATGGTGCGAATCTTTGTGATCCCTGTGGCGCGACATTTCGCATTCAGTGTTCTTGGTGCAAGTTCATGGTTTGATTTGAACATTTCTCGAATGTCGACGATGTCAATTTTGTGAAGTGTAATACATGCAATCCTTTGATTTACATATAAAATGAATCTATAAAATGTAATTTTTTATGATGAAATAGTGATGAAATACATGATCTGATAATGACGAGGGTTGGGAGTTCTGATAATTGATAATTGTCTGGTAAGGAAAGGATTTGGAAAGGATGTCGTGTGTATAAGGGTAACGTATTGATACTTGGGGCGTAAGCACTAGGAAATCTAGTTAGGGAAGAAGAGTGTTGGTTAGAGCCTTGATCTGATAGGTCACTCCTGTGTCTTCCCGAGGCACAAGACACAGCCATTCGCGTAGGACACCAGACGCGAAGAGAGGCGTAACATTATTATGGTCAGACATTATAGAGTGCACGCACAACACAGACTATGTTATGCCATTTGACTTACGTTATCCAAACAGTTTCGAGGAGGACATTCATGCGCCAGATGTGAATGTAAGCAGACACGAAGCAGACACACAGCATCACTCAGTTAGTTCGACAGTGTCAAACCAGTGTTCAAGACAGCATCTTGTAACCTCCACACAAAAATTTTATAAATGACAATATTTAATAGAAATGGAGCCAAGAAGCAATATCGTCCCCACAGAAATATTTAAATAAAAAATATAATAATAAATGGGAGCCAAGTGTAACCTCCTGCAATGAAATCTACTGACAATGACAATAAAAATGAGAATCGCAATCTGACCCAAGTATAAGTTCCTCACGAAAATAATGAAAAACAATTCAATGCTATTGAGACTTCAGTGACAATGTAAACTCAATTAAACCGAAATACCGGTCTTTGGCCCTGTGCAAAAATCATAATTAAATTCTTACCTCAGTATAACTGCATGTCAAATTTCTGCTCTTATTGTTGCCCATGGCTTGGAGGAACTGCATTGCAAATAATATTTTTTTTTTTTTTAATTTAACTGAAACCTTTCTTTAAGGGAAATGGAAGGAAATCGTTGGTTCAATTAAATGATTTTTTTGTTAAAAATTGCTTTGAAATCAAAATTATTATTGGGGCACTTGTTCAAAATTAATTACAATAAATAAACTTTACGTTATCTGATGGTTACCTACATTAACAATATACCTCATTCAGCATCTTGACCAGAATGCCATCTCGACGCTCGCCGACTGCGTCCCGCTCGTGACCATGACAGGACTAGACCACTACTGCCGACAGACTACATCACACAACTGCACTGGGCTGCTACTACTGACCGACTGCTCTGCATGACGACTACTAGCGTACTGACTCGCAACACTCGCGCGGTCAAGCGCAGACTAACTACGATAAATGGCTCTCTGGTCAGAGACTCTACAATGCCTCGCCATCGCTGCTACGTTACATACGTGTTTCATAACCCTCCACTGGGGGGGCAAAAATTTGGCAGCGATGGTGAGTCATTTGGACTTGCCATCGCAAGAAATTTTTACAATTTACAGAATATTCAAATTTAGTACATAAATTAAACGTGGTGCACACGCACCGAGTACAAAATATATCAGACAAAGACAAAATGTGAGTACAAAACATAGAAGCAAATCAGAAAACTGTATATACAAATTATTTGACAGATAACAGAGTGCACACGCACTGAAAAAAATTCTTTAGCATATTCAGAACAAATAAACAGAATGGCAGAAAATCATATTGATAAGTGACATGAGTGTACTCGCACTGGAGTTGAAAACATATCAGCAAATGACGAAATGAATATACAATGAGTAACAAATGACATAAGTGCATACACACTGAAGTATTGAATATACAGAATGAGTACAAATCATATTGAAAAATGAGAAAAGTGCACAGGCACTGAAGTTCAGTAGAAAACATATTAACACCTAACATAAGTGCACATGCACTGTAGTTCAGAACATATCATCAAAAAAATAAAAAAATAAAAAATGTATATACAATATAAAAGACAAGAGTGCACATATATTGTACTTCAGAACAAATCGAAAAAATGTCTTTAGCATTTTCACAACAAATAAACATAATGGCAAAAAAATCGTATCGACAAGTGACATAAGTGTACTCGCACTGGAGTTCAGCGAATCGAAAAAAATGTATACCCATGAACATAAATGATGTTAGCAAAAAATGATTTTCATTATTAGGATAGGAAAGGGAAGGATTGCATCATGGTTGTAGCACTTTAGATTGCACACAGCTGTTCTGAAAGTCCATATCTTTCCACAGAAGTACAACACCAAGTGACATAATTTGAAGTTCTTTTCCCATCAGAATTTATCAGCGTAGCCAAGACACTGAACTGTCGTAGTAATGTTCCATGTTTTCATTTTGGCAGTACATTAGGTACACCAAACAGTGGGACCATAATAACGTCTTCATCGCTCACGGTGGTGGACAGCATGTCGTGTCAACACCACGCTCTTACAAGGCACACCAACGTAGAATTAGTGAAAAAACCAAATATAGTGCTCCATGATCATGAGGATGGACAGGACAAATCGACATTGCAGTAATTCAGGGTAGTTAGCTCATAAGGTGAAGGACATTAGGTCACATACCAGTCTTCATTAGCAGTTTGCGGCATTCATAGCCCAGTTATTGAACATTTCTGTACCAAGTATGTAGTATTACAGAAAAATGTTCATTAATTGTTTTACATAGAATCAGTAGCCTTCTTTTTCTAGTTACAAAGCATTATTAAATAATCGCATTCTTTTCCAGTTACAAAGCATAATTAAGAATCATTAGCCTTCTCCTAATTACAAAGCATTATTAAACAATCACATTCTTTTCCAGTTACAAAGCATAATTAATCATTTGTCATTTCAATATAGTAAGAATCATTAGCCTTCTCCTAATTACAAAGCATTCTTAAACAATCGCATTCTTTTCCAGTTACAAAGCATAGCATAACTAATTAATCATTTGTCATTCCAATATAGCATTAATCATTAGCTGGCATCGTGGGTAATCGTATTACAATAAACAGTGGCAGTCCTTGGCCAGTTACAAAGCATATTTAGTATGACAGAATAATGTTCATCAGAAGTCTTAATTGAAAAGGAGAGTCAATTATTGGCCTAGCATTAACATAATACATTGAGTGATACAAATTATTGGCACTCATTGGTCATTTACCAAAATATGAAAACTCAACATTGAAAACAAGAGCTAATTAATGGCATAATTAATAACATAATTCATTGGGTGACATTAATTATTGGCACTCAGTGGCCAGCAATTATTGAATAGAATAAAACATTGTTCATCATCCAGTATTATTCAGATCATTACGAAGTCATTATTAAAAATCAGTTAATTACAGTCATAGCATTAATAATCATGGCCATTATAAGTAGTCTCATTACAATAAACAGTGGCAGTCCTTGGCCAGTTACAAAGCATTATTTTATATATATATTTTTTGTATCATTAAGAAGTCATTACTGAAGTGACATACTATTCAGAGCTAATCAGCATTCCTCAGAACTTTCTCAAACTGGTATCACTATTTGGGACTGGTAATACTTTTTTTTTGTTTGTTAGCAATGCATTGCGTTGGGATCGATAATTAATTGCTGAGGCATAACACTACTTGCTTTTGACCTATTGCTGCAAATGAGGATAGGTAACGTCATTCGTCATGAGTCAGCTGTAGCAAGGTTATGTAACAAGGCAGTATATGTGATCACATTTATAAATGATAAACACAAATGGGTAAAAAATAAAAATGCAAGTACTAGAACAGGTATAATAAGTAACAGGTTTAGTAAGTATCATGAAAAGCTTCTCCTGAAAAAAAAAAAAAATACAAAATGGATTATTGAGCTGAAAGAAGAAACGCACACTATGCTGAAAAGTAGTGAACTTCGAATTAACAGGTAGTGAAATGTGTATAAAAATGTGTTCCATAGCTGTCCTTTCCAAAACTTTCAGTCATTATACTGTACAATATAACACCTGCTGTCAAAACGAACTGCAACAAATACTTAAATAACTACATAGCCTAAATATAACTTCAACATTATCCTCATCTGCAAAGAAAACTTCATTATCCGTATCATCAAAACTCCAATATCATCATCACCTGTAAAGAAAAACTTCATTATTCATAGTAGCATATTCTTCTTCATTATTCATCAGCATTCATTATCATCTGCAAAAAAATCACTTCATTACTCATTACACAACTATTCCTTATCTCTAGCATATTTCATCACTAAAACTAAGATGTGTAGTTCTGTCTGACAGCCTGCATCAATCACCTTGTATTCTGAAAGAAAAAATTAGTTAAGACTGCTATTCTATGATGAGTATAGTATATTCTTGTTAATGCTTGTTAATCCTGATCCATTTACTCTTCCCCATAAAGTTATTGCAACTTCTTTCGTTTATTCCGTAGGTTAAATTCCATTTCTGTTGAATTTATTTCTTACACGCATCATTTCTTTCTGAAATTGATGAACAAAGATTAATGTCTTGCATTTAAATCATATACCCACTAAATAATGACTGGTTTATGGCGACATAATTAACCATACAGCATAACATGACAGAAAACGTAATATGTCAAAGACATTGACAGTGTTCAGATGCAAAAATGTACACAGAATATCACAATGCAGCAGCAAAGAATGTAAAACAGTCACGATCTTGAGATGTCATAAGGCAAAAAATGTCAAAGTCGACTGGTGTGTGTTATATCTTAACTATTTCACAGTGCATACAAACAAAACTGGAATACAATCATACACACAAAAAAAATGGAAAATGTGTACGGTCTGATGTGTAACGACAAGAAAAACGACCTGCTAACCTTACCTTGCCGGGCACTTGCCAAGAAAAAATACGATAATCATCAGTAATTAGTCATGTGAATATAATTGCATAAGTAAATAGCATCATAGCATGTTACATCATAAAGTAGTTTCATTCAATAAACGGTTTAATGTTTGAGATATGGTGATTGCCTTTCGATTTTCTGGTTGTCAAAGTTTCGACGTGTACAACATTGGGGTGAGGGATGCTGCGAATCCGATATGGACCTGCGTATAGAAGTTCAAATTTACTGCACTTACCTTTTATTCTGCTGGATAAATAGTGTCTACGTACTAATATCTTCTGTCCAACGTGAAAGTCGCGGCGTGTACAAACCTGTTTTTGCTGTCTTCTCCGGCGCTCTGCGGCACGTTTGATGTTGTTCAGCGCAATGTCAATTATTTCATGGTGTCGTAGGCGACGACATTTAGAGAAGTTTACTAATTCTTTAATTTCATTTGGTGGTTCAACGTTTTTCAGTATAACAGACGGAGATAGCATAGTGGATTCATTTGGAATGGAATTAATTACATCTTGGAATGAGAGTATGTGTGTATCCCAATCAATATGTCTTTTGTGGCAGTATATTCGGCACAGCTTACCAATTTCTTTCATTAATCTTTCACAGGGGTTCGAAGAAGCATGGTACTTGGATATATAGAGCGGAGAAATGTTTCTAGCTCGTAACATACGTGTCCATATGCTAGAACGAAATTGTGATCCATTGTCAGAAATTACTTTCAACACATGCCCTACATGAAATAGAAAATGTTTTACAAATGCTTTCGAAACAGTTTTAGCAGTAGCTTTGCGTAACGGAGTGAAAGTAACAAATTTTGAAGTGAGCTCAACAGCGACAAAGATGTAGCAAAAACCTCTGTTAGTTCTCGGAATCGGACCAAAAATATCTACAGCGGCCATATGTCTTAATTTGACAGGTATAATGGGATATAATGGAGGAATATGTGAGGTGGTGTCTGATTTAGCTTTCTGGCAAATTTTACAAGACGCTAAAACTCGTCGTATACGTTTCTCCATGTTGGTAAAATAACAGTTCTGTCTCAGTATAAGAAAACATTTTCTTGCTCCGTAATGTGCGTAACTTAAATGAGTGTACCAAATTAATTTGTTAACCAGTTCGTCAGGAATGCATAATAACCAGTTGTTGCTGTCAGGATGAGAGCGGCGAAACAGAATGTCATTGCGTACAGTGTAATGGTTTCTAATCGTAACATTATTCTTATCTTGCCAAAGGTGTTTAATTTCTTTCCACACATTGTCTTTATTTTGCTCTTGTGCTATGTCCTGTAATGACGATGAAATAAAGTTTTCAAATGCAACTTGTTGAATGTACATGACACTGAAATTTGTTTTGCAGAAGTTGGTTGCTACGTCTTGCTGATTGTTGCCGAGAGAACGCGATAGTGCGTCTGCTATAACATTTTGTGTGCCGGGAATGTGAACTATTGTAAAATTAAATTCCTGTAAATAAAGTTTCCATCTGCTTAATCTATCGTGAGTGAATTTGGCCGAAAGTAAAAATTGTATCGCTCTGTGGTCTGTGTAAACGGTGGTATGTCTGCCATAAAGAAAGTGCCGAAATCTCGTAAAAGCCCATACAACACATAATGTTTCCAGTTCTGTAACGGAATAATTTCGTTCAGCAGGTGACAGAATGCGACTTGCAAATGCGATGTTTTTAATTACTGTAGAGCCATCTTCTTCTATTTCCTGAAAAATGTGTACGCCTAAAGCGGTATTGGAACTGTCGGTGGCAATGGAAAAATTTCTAGTAAGATCTGGGTGCGACAAAAGTGGTGCATTCAACAGAGCATGTTTCAGGTTCACAAATTCAGAATGTGCTTGCTTATCCCATGACCAAATAGTGTTTTTACCTGTTAATTGACATAATCTGGGTGTGTCTAAAGCAGAGTGATGAATAAATTTACGAAAAAAGTTAATTAAGCCCAAAAAACTGCGTAGTTGTTTCTTCGTCGTGGGAATAGTAATGTCCCGTAGAGCTTGAAGTTTTTCCGGATCAGGCGCAATGCCTTCTGCTGAAATTACGTGTCCAAGAAATTTTATAGAAGTTTTGCCAAAGTGCGATTTACTGAGGTTAACTGTGAGTCCTTGCGCACGAAAAGTTAGCAACAGTTGTTCTAAAATCACATTGTGTTCAGACCAGTTAGCTTCTGCGATAAGAATGTCGTCTACATACGTCGTAATTCTGTCCCTAAGTTCTGTCGGAAGTATTGTGTTCAAACCGCGAATAAAAGCTGCAGAAGAAATAGTTAACCCGAACGGTAATTTGCAAAACAGATAACAGTCGCCAAAACAAAGAAAAGCTGTATATTTTCTGCAATTCGGATGAAGTTGAATTTGCCAAAATCCCGATTTCAAATCTAATGTACAGTAAATAGCAGTACCATGAAATTTCTGTAAAAGTTCCTCTAAAGTCTGTGGTCGATCTGTTTCATTAATAATAATGTCATTAATGTGACGTGAATCAAGTACGAGGCGAAGTGAGCCATCTTTTTTCTTAACAATATGTAGCGGGTTTATGTACGGACTAACTGCTGGTTCTATAATTCCTTGTTCAAGCATATCCTGCAACTCCTTTTTTACCTGTTCTCTGTGGATATATGGAATGGGATAATGCTTGGCTTTGAATGTGTCGTGCTGTTTGACTTGAAATTCATACATAAATCCGGACATAGTACCAGGAATGTTGTCAAAAACTGGAGCTTGCTGTAAAAGAATTTCGTGTAGCTGCGTGCGTTCGTCGTCTGTATTTGCACTGCTTTGTCTAACTTTATCGGAAATCATCTGCATTACGTCGTAGTCAGTTTCGTCTGGAGTATTATAGTTGTGTACGTACGTATTCGTGAACAATGTGGGATTACAGTCTATGTCACGTGTTGCGGAAATGACCTCTGTGCGGTTAATTGTTTGTTCTTCCGCAGATAGTGAGTGCTGAAATTCTATAGCAAATTGTATATTTTCATCCTTCAACATTAAATAAGAATTCTGAAAATCAATGACTGCGTCGTGTTGTACCAGAAAATTCGTACCTAAAATAACGTCTGTTGTCAATAAAGGAACAATCCAAAAATTAGAGTGAAAAGTATGACCTGCAATACAAAATGATAAATGCGTCTGTAATTTAACGTCTACTCCTTTACTCGGTACTGCTCCTTTCACTTTTGTTTTGCCTAATGGTAATGTCGGATACGTATTCTCTTTGTTACACTCGTAAAAGTTTCTTCATTTATTACTGATATAGGTGATCCGGAATCGATTACTGCTGAAAATTTCGATGAACCAATTTTAATTTCGATAACAGGATGTGAAATGGATTTCTGAACAACTGGTCTTTCCTGCAAAAGAGTGTCTCTGATGTCATCAAAAGTAATTACATTTTCGTGAACAACATTTTGCGTGTCAAAGGTAGTGCTTGTATTATTGGAAGATGCGTCCTGTACAGTATCTAGTCAGATTCTATCTGACGTGTTATTATTATTAGGAGGATTCTGTGGCATTTCTACTATTTGAACCGTTCTACCAGACGTGTTACGCTCTGGATGATACCTACTGTCGGGTTCATTCATGAGAATATGTTCTTGTTGATTACTTTGATGCTGGTAAGACCGACTGTTATTAAATGTATGTTGGTAATTATGCTCATTGTTTTTACGTCTGTCGTGAAAGTCATTCCTATACGGTGCATTGCGATAGGAATTGAAATACTGTCTTCTCTGTACGTAGTTGTTTCCTTGCTGCCGTGCGTTACTATTTGTTGGATCTTGGACTATACGTGCACGCGGCGGAACATTAAAGCCTGGTTGACCTTGTGCATTACATTGTTGGTTACGTATTCCAACCGGCTGACTTTCATGCTGTTGCGGTGGAAAACTTCTATTATTACCAAAATGTGGTTCCTGTTGCTGATGATTTTGACGATATTGATAAACAGAATTCTGTCTGTGATTTAAGTCCTGATAGTTGTCGTTCCTAAAGCGTCTGTTACTTTTCCTATTGAAATTACGTCCCTGATCATAATTACTGTAAGTTTGTTGACCTTGGTTATTGTACGAAAAGTTTTTGTTTACAAAAGAATAATCAGATTGTTGTACTTCCAAGAGCTGTAACAAATCTCTGAATGCTGAAATACTTTCTTTTTGCTGACCTGTTAAAAGTGACACTCTTAATGACCGTGGTAATTTAGAGATACATAATTGAATAAGCGCAGATTCACTGTAGGGTTCACTTAAGTACTGGCTTTGTTGGACCATATGCTCAAAAAATTGCGTCACACTGGGAAAATTTGAGTTCTCGTAATTCGGCAAACTAATTAACTGATCTTTAATTCCGCGCTGGGTCGTCTTCGACCAGTACGCTGATAGAAAAGCATTCTGAAATTCCTCTACTGAATAGCATTGTCTCGCGATCGGTCTCATACGAGTTGCCGGTTCTCCTTCCAAAAAACTGCAAATAAATTCAAGTTTATGCGTAACGGGCCAGGTCGGTGGAAAAGCAAAGCTAAACTGTTGTATCCAATCCAGTGGGTGAATCTGTGTTCTGTCGTTTTTAAACACTTTAAACTTTCTCACTGACAGAAAATGTTTGTAATCGAAATTATCGTCTCTGTGTGATGGAACAGGTTCTGGATTGTAAGAGAATCTATTGAACTGTGGTTGTTCGGAATCTAAGTCCCGTACTCTCTGTAGATTACCCATATTATACGCGTTGCGCGAGTCTGACAGATGTTCGCGAAGTGGCGTCTGCTGTGATGTGTTATTAACTGAAATACTTTTCATTTCTGTTACTTCTTGTTGTAAACTCGATAACTTTCTACGCAACGTGTTATTAGACGAATCGATCTCATTAATTGTCTGCTGCAAATTTTGAAATTCAGGTGTTTGGTTAAATGAAACCGGTGCAGTATCGTCTGATTTATTATCATTATTACTTTCGATAGCATCAATACGACTGGCTAATTCATCATATTTTTCAGTCAGTATTTTTGCCTGATCATCGGTTTTAGAATCGGACGCATTAATCTGTTTTTGCAACTTACGTGTAGTTTCGCTCAGTTTTTTAACATCAGCTTTGATGACATCGCAATCCTGTGTTAGTTCTAATTGTTCGAATCTGTCTGTCACTGTTTGAATATTTACTGTGTGTGTATCTGTTTTTGATTTAAGATCACAAATTTCATCACGTAATTCCGCGTTCAACTGTTCTATGGTATTAATTTTGTCTGACACTGTAGCAATATTATTGTCTACATACGTTTTTGCCTTCGCAAACATTTTACGTTTGTCTTCTTGTCTTTGTGCAGTGATTGTTTCCATGACTTGACGTTTGACTTTATTTTGATCCTGAATAAATTTGCGGAAACGCGTATCACTGTTTTGTATGTGGAGATTAAAGCGTTCGTCAATCTGAGTGTTCTGTTGGTCGAATTTCGCGTCGATCTTTTCATCCATTGTGCGCGAAAGTTCTGCTGTCATTGCTTTAAACTCGTCGCGTAGTTGTGTAGCTTTTTCAGAGCATTGTTTAGCGACTGTACTAATTTCCACTCTAAGTGTTTCTGTTGCGACTGTTTGCATTTCCCTTAATTCTTGCGCAACAGACCTAATTTCTTCGCTACTTTTCTTTGAGCTAGCCTCAATTTCCTCGCGCAACTGTTCCTTAGTGTCATGACACTGCGCGGCAACGGCTCTAATTTGTTCACTAAGCTGTCTGGAATTGTCGTCTAATTTTTCATTTAACTGTCTGGAATTGTCGTCTAATTTTTCATTTAAGTATTGTTTGAGTTTTTCGTTATCTTGTTTGTTATCTTCCCTAAGTTGTCTGAAATTGTTGTCTGTTTTCTCACTCTGTTGTTTGATATCTACACCAAGTTCGTTCTTAAACTGTAGCATTATTGTCATAAATTGATCCAAACCTAAAGTAGCTGTTGCATTCTCAGTACTCTGTGATGGAGTACATGTAATTGTCACGTTTTGTGTGACCATTTGGTCATTCTTTGGTTCACAAAAAGCTTTCCCTGTCAAATGTACACTCTCATTCACTATTTCGGAATTAAAGAACTCCGGCGTACTTTGTGTACCTTGTTCATTTTCATTAAAAAAATTTGTCTGTACCTTACTTGAATTTTCCAAATCGGGTGTGTTAAGCTCGGCAGCGCTCATTACAATAGAGCGTCCCGCGTCATCAATTGTCGTCAAATTAACAGACGAGACAATTGAGTTCGTTGGTTCATCATTAAGATAAAAGTCATCATTAGTGGTTGTAATGCACTGATTGTTAGTGAACGCTGGATTGTCATCATTACACTGCGTGTCACATGTCCTATCGGTAAAGTCGTTTGAGCCGGTAATTTCGTTCGTAATACCTCGCGATACACTATTCAGTCTTTCGCGGCATTTTTACAATAGTCACAAATATTCACAAAACAAATAAGCACAATGCAAAAACAACACACAAATACAACAGAGCAAACGAATTGTCGTTGATCTGTGGAAGGAAAGTCACAAAATTAGTAAAAGCGTAGCGCCAAATCCTAATTATACTTAAGCAAATAAGAGCAGATATCTGACTGTTGTTCAAAAGATTCTCAACGAAATTCGATCCTGGAATGGGTGTCGCCAAGTGTAACCTCCCCACAAAAATTTTATAAATGACAATATTTAATAGAAATGGAGCCAAGAAGCAATATCGTCCCCACAGAAATATTTAAATAAAAAATATAATAATAAATGGGAGCCAAGTGTAACCTCCTGCAATGAAATCTACTGACAATGACAATAAAAATGAGAATCGCAATCTGACCCAAGTATAAGTTCCTCACGAAAATAATGAAAAACAATTCAATGCTATTGAGACTTCAGTGACAATGTAAACTCAATTAAACCGAAATACCGGTCTTTGGCCCTGTGCAAAAATCATAATTAAATTCTTACCTCAGTATAACTGCATGTCAAATTTCTGCTCTTATTGTTGCCCACGGCTTGGAGGAACTGCATTGCAAATAATATTTTTTTTTTTTAATTTAACTGAAACCTTTCTTTAAGGGAAATGGAAGGAAATCGTTGGTTCAATTAAATGATTTTTTTGTTAAAAATTGCTTTGAAATCAAAATTATTATTGGGGCACTTGTTCAAAATTAATTACAATAAATAAACTTTACGTTATCTGATGGTTACCTACATTAACAGTATATCTCATTCAGCATCTTGACCAGAATGCCATCTCGACGCTCGCCGACTGCGTCCCGCTCGTGACCGTGACAGGACTAGACCACTACTGCCGACAGACTACATCACACAACTGCACTGGGCTGCTACTACTGACCGACTGCTCTGCATGACGACTACTAGCGTACTGACTCGCAACACTCGCGCGGTCAAGCGCAGACTAACTACGATAAATGGCTCTCTGGTCAGAGACTCTGCAATGCCTCGCCATCGCTGCTACGTTACATACGTGTTTCAATCTACAGCTGCCAACCAGAGGAACCCAACTGAACATTCTACCAGCCATCTTTCACTTGATCCAGGACTCGATCAGTGTTCATCAATAGATCAATACAAGTGAACATTATACTATAGCGCCATATCTCATCTTTAAACCCGTTATGTAGTTCTAATAAATACTAATAAACCATCATAAATTGTTGCTAATCTGTGCTGTCATCATTTCTGTCATACGAGGGGCGTTCAGTAAGTAATGTAACACATCTTTTTTCTGAAAGCAAGTCGGTTTCATTCAGGATTCCAGTACATCATATTACTCCTCACTCTTTTGCCTACCCGGCCGCGGTGGCAGTGCGGTTCTAGGCCCTGCAGTCCAGAACCGCGGGACTGCTACGGTCGCAGGTTCGAATCCTGCCTCGGGCATGGATGTGTGTGATGTCCTTAGGTTAGTTAGGTTTAAGTAGTTCTAAGTTCTAGGGGGCTGATGACCTCAGATGTTAAGTCCCATAGTGCTCAGAGCCATTTGAACCATCTTTTGCCTACAATCCTATTTTTCAACACAGTCTCTGTTCAATGCGACCGCCTTACACAACCCTACCGGGAGGACCTGTATGCACCCATGTTAGCATTTTACTGGTCGACGTCGGAGCCAAAGTCTTGCCGCATCAGTAATCTCACCATCGTCCTTCACTGACCCAAGCAGATAGGCGTCGGAAGTTGCGAGTTTCGGGCTGTAGGGTGGATGCGGAAGAACACTCCAATCAAGTTTTATGAGCTCTTCTCGGGTGCGCAGACTTGGGTGAGGCCGTGCTTTGTCACGTAGAAGGAGAAGTTCGTTTGCATTTTTGTGGCTACGAACCCGCTGAAGTCGTTTCTTCAAATTACTGTGGGTGGCACAGTACTCTTTAAGAGTTGATCGTTGCACCATGGAGGAGAACGTAAAACAGAATAACCCTTCAGAGTCGCAGAATACCATTGCCATGACTTACCAGCTGAGGGTGTGGCTTTGAACTTTTTCTTTGGAGGAGGGATGGTGTGGTGCCACTCCATGGAGTGCCATTTTGTTTCTGGTTCGTAGTGATGAGTCCACGTTTCATCGCCTGTGACGATGTTCGACAAAGAATTGTCACGATCGGCCGCGTAACGCGCAAGCAGTTCCATACAGGCGGCCCTTCGTTGATCTTTATGGTCTTCTTTTAGGCGGCGAGTAACCCAGTGAGCACACACCTTTGAGTCCCAGTTAGTGGACGAGCGTGGCTGTACTAAGAACAGAGACGTCATGCTGTGCAGCGAGATGTTTGTGATTCGTAGATCACTTCGAATTAGAGTGTCTGCACGTTCAAACACTGCAGGGGGCACAGCTGTGTGCGGCCCGCTATCACACGGAGATCGGACAAGATTGCACGACCTTGTTGCCATGATGACAAACGACTCGCCCAATGACTCACCGTGCTTTTGTTCACCGCTCTGTCTCCGTAGACATTCTGCAAATGCCTGTGAATATCTGCGAGGCTCAGGTTTTCCGCCAAAAGAAATGCAATGACAGTTCTCTTCCTGGAACGCATCTCCGTTGCAGACACCATTTCAAAGGCAAAAATGGTTCAAATGGCTTTGAGCACTATGGGACTTAACATCTGAGGTCATCAGTCCCCTAGGACTTAGAACTACTTAAACCTAACTAACCTAAGGATATCACATACATCCATGCCCGAGGCAGGATTCGAACCTGCGACTGTAGCAGTCGCGCTGTTCCGAACTGAAGCGCCTAGAACCGCTCGGCCACAGCGGCTGGCATTTCAAAGGCAAGTACGATTATAGTGCCGCCAGCTATCGGAATTTCATGAAATTCTAGGGGATGAAACAGGAATATTCCATGATGTCCCTAAAGAAATTTCACATATTTTAACAGAAATTGCAGAGAAAAAACGTGTTGCATTACTTATTGAACACCACTTGTAGTTTGCCTAAATCTACTTGGACCTGGACGAGGCTGTACAGTTTTTGCGTTCAAGCTAGCCGGTTCAGTAACAGCAGCTAATTTCGGTTGTAGGGGACTCTGCCTGCCACCCTTACGTTTGACGACAAGTATTGACTAAAGTCCATACAGTAATAAAACCTGGCGATGAGGAAGATATAAAAGCCTTGGAAAGAAGAGAAAAGAGTAAAAGCTTGCTGAGTAAAGTATTGATCTTTTTCTGGCAACAGGATGGAAAAATTACCTTTAACGCAGCGTGCAAGTAAGCCATCTCAGTAATAACAACCACTTTCCGTGGTAGTACTGTCTCCTCCTTCCGCATTTGTGTTTGACGCCAAACAGATTTGGTGAAGACAACAGGGACATTTGACAAGATAGATAGCTCTCAGATATCATCTCATTAACTGGGAGAACGAAGTGGTTCAAATTGGCTGGGAAAATACACGGAGTGTTGAAAGATGAAAGGGAAGTGTGACGTGTGAAGTGTGATGTTGCCGTGGCAAAAGGCCGGAGTTTTCAAGGATGGAGGATAAAACAGGGTGTTGGGGCAGACGTAGAATATACCACGATATCCCTAAAGAAATTTCACATATTTTAACAGAAATTGCAGAGAAAAAATGTGTGATGTTTGAGGAGATGAGAGAACGTTACGAACTTGTACAGGATATGGTTAGGAGAAGGTAGTCGGCCGCGGAAAGCAATGCGGAATTGTGTATCATTCAAGAATTTGGAGCGCGTGGGAAAACATGAGAGGAGCGGATAACCATGAAAAATTTATATATGTGAGGATCAGAACCTTCAAAAAAAATGGTTCAAATGGCTCTGAGCACTATGGGACTCAACATCTATGGTCATCAGTCCCCTAGAACTTAGAACTACTTAAACCTAACTAACCTAAGGACATCACACAACACCCAGTCATCACGAGGCAGAGAAAATCCCTGACCCCGCCGGGAGTCGAACCCGGGAACCCGGGCGTGGGAAGCGAGAACGCTACCGCACGACCACGAGCTGCGGACTGATCAGAACCTTCCTTCTGTTTCGAACCAGACTCACATTTTCTGCTCACAACTTCTACACTCCTGGAAATGGAAAAAAGAACACATTGACACCGGTGTGTCAGACCCACCATACTTGCTCCGGACACTGCGAGAGGGCTGTACAAGCAATGATCACACGCACGGCACAGCGGACACACCAGGAACCGCGGTGTTGGCCGTCGAATGGCGCTAGCTGCGCAGCATTTGTGCACCGCCGCCGTCAGTGTCAGCCAGTTTGCCGTGGCATACGGAGCTCCATCGCAGTCTTTAACACTGGTAGCATGCCGCGACAGTGTGGACGTGAACCGTATGTGCAGTTTACGGACTTTGAGCGAGGGCGTATAGTGGGCATGCGGGAGGCCGGGTGGACGTACCGCCGAATTGCTCAACACGTGGGGCGTGAGGTCTCCACAGTACATCGATGTTGTCGCCAGTGGTCGGCGGAAGGTGCACGTGCCCGTCGACCAGGGACCGGACCGCAGCGACGCACGGATGCACGCCAAGACCGTAGGATCCTACGCAGTGCCGTAGGGGACCGCACCGCCACTTCCCAGCAAATTAGGGACACTGTTGCTCCTGGGGTATCGGCGAGGACCATTCGCAACCGTCTCCATGAAGCTGGGCTACGGTCCCGCACACCGTTAGGCCGTCTTCCGCTCACGCCCCAACATCGTGCAGCCCGCTTCCAGTAGTGTCGCGACAGGCGTGAATGGAGGGACGAATGGAGACGTGTCGTCTTCAGCGATGAGAGTCGCTTCTGCCTTGGTGCCAATGATGGTCGTATGCGTGTTGGCGCCGTGCAGGTGAGCGCCACAATCAGGACTGCATACGACCGAGGCACACAGGGCCAACACCCGGCATCATGGTGTGGGGAGCGATCTCCTACACTGGCCGTACACCACTGGTGATCGTCGAGGGGACACTGAATAGTGCACGGTACATTCAAACCGTCATCGAACCCATCGTTCTACCATTCCTAGACCGGCAAGGGAACTTGCTGTTCCAACAGGACAATGCACGTCCGCATGTATCCCGTGCCACCCAACGTGCTCTAGAAGGTGTAAGTCAACTACCCTGGCCAGCAAGATCTCCGGATCTGTCCCCCATTGAGCATGTTTGGGACTGGATGAAGCGTCGTCTCACGCGGTCTGCACGTCCAGCACGAACGCTGGTCCAGCTGAGGCGCCAGGTGGAAATGGCATGGCAAGCCGTTCCACAGGACTACATTCTGCATCTTTACGATCGTCTCCATGGGAGAATAGCAGCCTGCATTGCTGCGAAAGGTGGATATACACTGTACTAGTGCCGACATTGTGCATGCTCTGTTGCCTGTGTCTATGTGCCTGTGGTTCTGTCAGTGTGATCATGTGATGTATCTGACCCCAGGAATGTGTCAATAAAGTTTCCCCTACCTGGGACAATGAATTCACGGTGTTCTTATTTCAATTTCCAGGAGTGTATTCTGTGCGCTTGCACCAATATTGTGTGCGACTCCATGGCCATCTTTCATGATGTGTAACAAAACGTGTTGTCTAAGAGATGCGACTTCACATTCATGAGCTTTCACATCCATGTTGCTCGAATAAACGCAACAGACTGATCTGCTTCAGAAAGAAAGAAAGATTTAGAGTTCAATGTCCTGCTGACTGTGTGGTCATTAGAGACGGGCACAAGCTAGGATTATGTAAGAATCCAATAGGAAACCGGCCGTACCCTATTAAAATGAACCATCCCAGCATTTGTCTGAAGCGATTTAGGGGTATCCCGGAAAATCTAAATCCTGATGGTTGGACAGGGATTTGAAAGGTCGTCCACCCAAACCTGATCAGCATCAGTTTGGTGTATTACATTGCAGTACCTGTGTTGTTCTACTGATATCTGAAGGAACAGACACTGCAGCGATCGACAGCCGTATGAAATACGAGATTCATATTCGCATTTGCGAATATGGTTAAAGTTGGAATCCACTACACTTTACTGACAATGAAATTTTTGCCAGGTCGGGACTCGAATCCATATTCTCTGCTTGACGCGAGCAGTTGCCTTGACTCCTTTTTCTCGGGGGGGGGGGGGGGGGGGAGTCGATAAAAATGCTGGCTGGGGGCCCCTGACGTTACGATAAGGCTGCGTAGCGCAGCGCAGCAGTGTGATATTAGGCAAATGCGCAGCACTACAGCCGCTGTGGCGCGTTACCCGTTCATTTTAGTTTCGGTGTGGTTCGGTACACAAGTGGACAAATCAAATGAAGTGGCATAGCAGATATATTACACATTAGAAGCAAGTAAATGGTAAACGAGATGAAAAATAACTGATTCGTTTGGTGGAGAGGCAGATGTTAATGTAGATTTCTATTGCTATTTTACCATATGAAGATGCAATCCATAGCTGCTTCCTCTTTACGGCACATTTCTTCATGCCTTCCATCTTTGCTTCTTGAGTAAGGTACCTAATCCTTATAAATGTTCTTGTTCTTCCATAAAGAGCAAATAGCTGTGTCATGAACCTATGGAAACTTTTGCTTCAAAGTAGAGGACTGAGACTTTACATTTCTTTGTTTGCACAATTCTTTTCGATGAAAAGCAGCAAATTCTCCTTCAAACTGCAGTACGTTTTGTCTATGCTGGAGCTGCAAAATAAATAGCACCGCGCAATACAACTGATATCTAGTCTGCATCAGGCTCTCCTGCTTCATTTTTTGCTGCTGGAAAACCTAATGATTTATCAGTGTGTTGGCACTTAAATGCAATATATCTGTCTGTGTATTTCATCATATCTGGAACAAAATTCAAGATTCAGAGTCATCGTACACTTTTGCCACACTTGTTAAGAAATTTTCTTTGACATTCATAGTTTCTGCGATTTCTTGGATTGGCGGTTCACTAAAACCAGAGAGCTCGCTGGTAATGAAGCTTAGGGGCTCAGAATCTGAACCGTCACACTGAGAAGAGTCTGTTTCTAGAAAAAGAAATATCACATGAGTTACCTTCGGTATAAGGAGACGTACCTTGTTCCTTACTTCAAATGGCGTCGGGTTATTATAAAATGCACCTAATCCTCATACGCTAGAAAAAAAATTCAAACCATCTTCATTTGGTCTGGAAGTTAATATGTAACTGGCTTTCGTACTTTTTAGGATTTCGAGAAGACCAAGGAGATATTTTATTGACGCATTGAAACTTGAAACCTTTTTGGAAAGACAACACAAAATAGCATTGCCGAACAAACGTCTAGGAATCTCTTCGTGTATTCTTCTGAATTGTTGTTGGGTTGTTTTGTGGGAAGAGACCAAACTGCGAGGTCATCGGTCTCGTCGGATCAGGGAAGGACGGGGAAGGAAGTCGGCCGTGCCCTAACAAAGGAACCATCCCGGCATTTGCCTGGAGCGATTTAGGGAAATCACGGAAAACCTAAATCAGGATGGCCGGACGCGGGATTGAACCGTCATCCTCCCGAATGCGAGTCCATTGTGCTAACCACTGCGCCACCTCGCTCGGTTTCCAGAATTACATAAATATTCATCCAAAGTTCAAGACATCAAAGACATCGTTAGCGATTTCAATAAAAGGGCACAGGTCATCCCCGTTAAGAAGGGACGTCGAACAGATGTACAGAACTATAGACCTATATCTCTAACCTCTATCAGTTGTAGAATTTTGGAACACGTATTATCTTCGAGTATAATAACTTTTCTGGTGACTAGAAATCTGCTCTGTAGGAAAGGATTTCGAAAAAGACGATCGTGTGAAACCCAGCTCGCGCTATCGTCCACGAGACTCAGAGGGCCATAGACACGGGTTCACAGGTAGATGCCGTGTTTCTTGACTTCCGCTAGGCGTTCGATACAGTTCCCCACAGTCGTTTAATGAACAAAGTATATGGACTAACAGACCAATTGTGTGACTGGATTGAAGAGTTCCTAGATAACAGAACGCAGCATGTCATTCTCAATGGAGAGAAGTCTTCCGAAGTAAGATTGATTTCAGGTGTGCCGCAGGTGAGTGTCGTAGGACCGTTGCTATTCACAATATACATAAATGACCTTGTGGATGACATCGGAAGTTCACTGAGGCTTTTTGCGGATGATGCTGTGGTATATCGAGAGGTTGTAACAATGGAAAATTGTACTGAAATGCAGGAGGATCTGCAGCGAATTGAAGCATGGTGCAGGGAATGGCAATTGAATCTCAATGTAGACAAGTGTAATGTGCTGCGAATACATAGAAAGAAAGATCCATCATCATTTAGCTACAATATAGCAGGTCAACAACTGGAAGCAGTTAATTCCATAAATTATCTGGGAGTACGCATTAGGAGTGATTTAAAATGGAATGATCATATAAAGTTGATCGTCGGTAAAGCAGATGCCAGACTGAGATTCACTGGAAGAATCCTAAGGAAATGCAATCCGAAAACAAAGGAAGTAGGTTACAGTACGCTTGTTCGCCCACTGCTTGAATACTGCTCAGCAGTGTGGGATGCGTACCAGATAGGGTTGATAGAAGAGATAGAGAAGATCCAACGGAGAGCAGCGCGCTTCGTTACAGGATCATTTAGTAATCGCGAAAGCGTTACGGAGATGATAGATAAACTCCAGTGGAGGACTCTGCAGGAGAGACGCTCAGTTGCTCGGTACGGGATTTTGTTGAAGTTTCGAGAACATACCTTCACCGAGGAGTCAAGCAGTATATTGCTCCCTCCTACGTATATCTCACGAAGAGACCATGAGGATAAAATCAGAGAGATTAGAGCCCACACAGAGGCTTACCGACAATCCTTCTTTCCACGAACGATACGAGACTGGAATAGAAGGGAGAACCGATAGAGGTATTCAAGGCACCCTCCGCCACACACCGTCAGGTGGCTTGCGGAGTATGGATGTAGATGTAGATAAGTACTTTCGACGCCTTAGTGAAGAACATAATTCAGAGTCTAAGCTATTTGTGGCGAAAATGGGCGTGCGCTCTTCCAGTTACATTTAAATGCGCTTTGGTAATGTGGTTTGCTATCGTTAGGTCACTTTTCTATGCTTAAAAAGCTCTTGTATAACTGTCTTAGTTATTTATTTTATTAGGCAGCGTAATGAAATGATTCCCCAATAACTTTGACAAATGTGGCACATCAAAGAAAACCCATGCACTTCTGGTATCACCTGCTGGATTTACGAAATATCTTTTGCCTTTATATTTTTTCCACCCGTATCACATGCCACAACTACAACATTAATCCCCGATTCCTCAACTGCCTTAATTATATCTGAAGCAAAATACGAGTCATAATTATGCTGAAACTGGTTACTTCCGGTACTAACATAACCCATGGATCATGCAAACTTGAATATTGGAATGTGGAAAGACTACTACGTTCTCCATCGAATCTTTACATATGCGAACAGCGCCGCGCGGGATTAGCCGAGCGGTCTGGGGCGCTGCAGTCATGGACAGTGCGGCTGGTCCCGGCGGAGGTTCGAGTCCTCCTTCGGGCTTGGGTGTGTGTGTTTGTCCTTAGGATAATTTAGGTTAAGTAGTGTGTAAACTTAGGGACTGATGACCTTAGCAGCTAAATCCCATAAGATTTGACACACATTTTTTATGCGAACATCAACATTCATTTCGCGTACTACCGAAATCTGTCTTGGGCTGTATAAGTTTTTGACTTATCTTTCGGGTTATCTTCAACAATATCCGGTCTGAATTTAATTTCCTTTATCCATTTCTAGAGTGTCGCCCTACATAGGAAGGTATTTTTCGATCCGCAAATAAGCATATATTTTTGGCGATAGAGCTCTTAAAGTCAGTGCATGGGCAATATCCTCTGAATTCCACTTTACACTTTCGCTATCGTTCAACAGACATCGTATTTGCGCCGATGTAAAACGTATGAGAACACATTGCTCGCTGTTCTGAGTAATTTGGTTTTTTTCTTTCGTGTCAGAAGACTTTTTGTCCGTTTTACCGAAAGAACATGGCGAAAAGTATTTCTTTTACTTTCTAAGGCTACGTCACATCTCGTTAGTGCTGGTTCTTTCTGTGCATTTAGTTTTATTAAATGTTCATTTTCGGCCCTTAGTTCCTTAATTTCTAAATCCATACTCACTGATTTACTGAACTCGTGTCAGGGATCATTAGCTAAGTTCTGGTGAGTTCCTATCATATATATATATATATATATATATATATATATATATATATATATATTTATTTATTTATTTATATTTCAAACTTCTTGCTACGTAGCGTTGTGGACGACTTCCAGATCTCTAGGGAATGAATGTTCTTTCATTATTCCTGTTAATTATTTACTAAGTACTATACAACTACATTAATTCATCATTATTAATCAAACAAACAACAGGCAAAAACGATAAAATATCAGTGAGATAAATAGCCGCAATAGCTCATTTCGATAAAATTTGACGACAAATTCAAGCAGTCGACAGGTTTAGAACTCACAACCTCCAACGTATCATGTGTAGAACATTTCAACTTAGCTATCCAGCCTCTTTGATCGACTGCCTCATTGTTAAGACCTTTGTGCAGCACGCGAAATGTGCCGGTATAAGAATTAAGTACCAGGTTGTGATACATTCTTACACTGAAATAGATAACACGCCTTGAGAATACGAAGAAAATGTCGGCTATTTCCACAAGAAATTACAAGAGCACAGAGCTGTGAGAAACACCACACAATTGATTCAGTACATAACAGACATACAGGATTCAGACATAGTCGCCGTCCTGTCATTTGATGCAAGGTATATGTATTCTAGTATACCAATAACTGACACAATAAACGTCATAGAACATAATCTTAAGACATACAGTGCACTTCCATATGAAGACACCAAAGAAACAGTGGGGCTTCTACAGAACAGAACCATTTCCAGTTCAATAATGAATTCTATTTACAAAGTGAAGGTTTACCAATGGGGGTCCCAGTGTCTGGAACTATAGCAAACTTATTTACAAACCATGTAGAACAGATTATATTTAAAAAGTAGTGCCAAATAGGTATAACATCCTATAATGGATTAGATATACGGATGACATCTTGTACCTCATAGATCAACCAAGCAATAAAATTGACCAGTTACACACAAACATAAATTCTGTTCGTGATAAGATACGTTTTACAATAGAGAATGAGTAAAATAGACAGTTAAATTTCTTGGACATCACCATTAAGATTCAAAACAATGAACTCACGTTTGACATATACCGAAAACTCACAACAGACACAGTTATACGTGAGACATCATAACACTCCAGTTGTCAAAAGCAGGCAGCACTTAAATACGTATTCCACAGACTGAGTACAGTATCATTAGATACAGATAATTACAAAAAGGAAATGACTTCCAAAACACAAACAGCCACAAACAATGGATACAAAGACCACTTAGTAATAAAGCTGAAAAATAAAATCAAGAAACAGAAATGAACAAACACACAGCTGTCACTAACACAAGGATAGAATCACACACAAACAAACACTCTAAATACAAGCACAGGAAAAACACAAAAGTGTGAAAGAAACATAAAACAAAAGATGGTAAACAATGACATACAACCAAAAGTACACAAACAGAATATCCAATATTTTCAAAAAACAAGGCATAAAAATAGCCCACCAAACCAACAATTCAATTCAAAACTACTTCGCAAAAATAAAAGGAAAAACTGACCTTTATTAGAAACCAGTAATGAAATGCTATACATGTGATGGAAGACACATAGGTCGAACCAGGAGGGTATTTGAAACCAGATACCAAGAACATGTAACAGCACGGAAGTATAGGACAAATCATTCAACTTCTTAAGAACACTTACACCAACATAAAATAATCACCAGAGACACAGACATGGGTATCATAAGGATAAACAAAAAAAAAAAAAACAACTCCCCACCTCACCAGAAAACTACTACAGTCAAAAAACCATAACAGAAAATATTCAACTCATAAATAATCAGACCAACTTTGCAAACCACAGCCGCCCGGAGTGGCCGAGCGGTTCTAGGCTCTTCAGTCTGGGACCGCGCGACCGCTACGGTCGCAGGTTCGAATCCTGCCTCGGGCATGGATGTGTGTGGCGTCCTTAGGTTAGTTAGGTTTTAGTAGTTCTAAGTTCTAAGGGACTGATGACCTCAGAAGTTAAGTCCCATAGTGCTCAGAACCATTTGAACCATTTTTTTGCAAACCACACACTCTTTAAACTGATTGACCACTTAATATAACATATATTAAATATACACATTTACCCAAACGCTCCATTTACCATTACTATCTCTTCCCAGATTCTGTCCTATAATTCACGCAGTCCCCCCCCCCCCCCCCCCCCAAACACAAAAAAAATCTTGCAAGCAACTTCGTCCCCGCCCTCGTCTCCTCACACATCTCTGCCTAACATACGAGACATTTTCACTAATTTACACTAGCTCTCTCTCTCTCTCTCTCTCTCACGCACACACACACACACACACACACATGAATTTTTTTTTTTTAAATGTAGTTTCAGAAGTTGGAAACACTCAACGTGAACGAAAACAAACGAACAGACATAAATACTGTTTCTGTGCAGAGTGAGAAACACACGTAACTTCAGTTCAGTTTACAAAAGTGAAGTATAAATAACGCAAAGCAAGAAATACTGCAAGTGCATATCTCAATCGAAATCTTTCGACGTCAACCGCTGCTAGCAAACAGTGCTTTGGAGAATACGTAGTCTCCGTAAGTTAACTTGCACACCAACTTAATAAGCAAAAGGCGGTTTGGACCTAAAACAACCAAAAATGTACAAACGTATGTATCCAATTTGCAGAATAACCACTGAAAATGCTTTATAAATAAAAGCGAAACGCGTCTGGTGTAATTCTCCTTAAATAAGTTGCAGTAATCTCAAGAAGGAAAACCAATATAACTGATTTTAACACCTACCGCGGAAGATGGCCATGCAGACTAACGTGTTCCTTGTGTTAATTTCCCTTTCACATAATTTTTGAAACCGCTACTAAAATGATCCAGCACAAGAAGAGAACTCTTCTTCAACGTAGCAAATTTCCTTCTCTATCACACTCTGTTAATACATAATTTCATACCAGCCTCGTCCTTCCATCCCTTGTCATGTACGGGAACAATAACACCTCACGGTACTTCAGTGGGTTTTGAAATTATTTTGCGCTTGGGAATGATCATTGGATTAAGTGTAGTACCGTCAGTAACGCGAAAGGACAACAGCGTAGTGCATTTTTTCATGTCTACTTGTTTTTATAGTTAGTTTTAGAACCTTTCATGGCAACAGTTCTGTTACTTGACACATCAAATGTCAGAGGAGTTTCGTCTGTATTCGCTATTTGTCTTAGTTCCACACTGGTTTTGGTTCAAATGGCTCTGAGCGCTATGGGACTTAACTGCTGAGATCATCAGTCCCCTAGAACTTAGAACTACTTAAACCTAACTAACCTAAGGACATCACACACATCCGTGCCCGAGGCAGGATTCGAACCTGCGACCGTAGCGATCGCGCGGTTCCAGACTGTAGCGCCTAGATCCGCTCGGCCAACACGGCCGGCCCACACTGGTTTTCTTTCGATGTTGAATAATAAAGCGAAGGAAAGATATTTCCTCTTCATTCTCTTTCGGTATTTTCTGAGGTGTTTTGGTTTTGATTCGCATGGTAAGTCCATGACGCTTCATAAACCCGTAGAATCAACCAAGCCCACCCTTGAAGTCTTTTAAGTTCCACTGTAGCAGTAGCTCACGAGTGTGTATTTGAATCATTTTTGTATTAATTCCATTGCCACTTTGGCGGTGTCCTTGAATCCTTTTCAATATGTTATCTTCTAGTTTTGGCCATTTTGCAATCAGTTTGTTATTTGCACATTTAGTCTTCCTCATTTTTTTCCCAGTTCTTTTTCACTAGCCTCCCAATCGCGAATAGTTTTTTTTCTATTGGTGGAGGGTCGAAGTGCCGCTCAACTGCTCTGTACTCTTGTTCTTCTGCATATACTGTTACTTTCAATTTATAGCCAGTATTATACGAATACCTTTCATTTTTTGCATTACGAAACTAGCTACTAGCAAAAATATCGTACTGACACCGATAACACAAGCCACTTTCAATTGAAGTTCACTAGCACCGTAGACTGCAATGACGCGTCATAGGCTAGACAGAGTTCTGCGTTTGTGATAGCGAGGCGAGTGTGAAACAGCGTTAGCAAGCTTGTGAATCCCCGCAACTCTTGTTCGTCGCATCGGTGCACTGCTGCTGCCAGTTGAATCCTTTGTTGCCAGACAGAGATAGGTTTCCCGGCGGCATCGAATATATGGCCATTTTTAAGACTGGCGGGAAATTTAAATCAAACGCTGGACATTTTTATATTAGTTTCGAGTGTAAGACGCACGTGAAATTGGAGGCAATTTTTCGAAGAAAAAATGCTTCTTATAGTCAGTATTTTACGGACGCTCCTCCCATTATGGTGGAAAAAAGCTACACATCATATGTAAAAGGCAAATACCTCTCACTGCATGCTACCGCTGCAGTTGTGTGCACATTGGAGAAGGCGGACATGTTACTCAAGGTGAACGAATTGCCTCTCTTGCTTCAGAGGGAAGTTAGGTTTCTTGTAGCGTGACATTGCTCCTTATTGTGTTTTTTCCTCTTTTTTTAGGAATATCTGTACCATTATCTTTGACTGCCAGGGATTCCACACAAAAATAAGTTTGTTCCGAAAGAAGTTGCCTTTCAAATATTATGCACCGCTGTCGATTTCAGTTTCCATTCCATTATGAGCTGGATATTATTTTAACAAATATACTCCATTTCAAAATTAGAAACGTCAAAGAAACACTCATCAAAGACTTCCCGGCGCATAGCAAACAAGGACTCACAAAAATTGCAGTAGTGATCGCAACACAAAATCAGATTCAAAAAACTATCTAAATCTTAGCTGTTTTGATGAATAAAATGTTACAGAAAAATAAAGTGGTGGAGTGCCAATTTGACATGTAGTTTGTTCTGGGTTCATATCCAAGGTGCTCCAATTTCTTTTTAGAAATTACCTTTTTCGAACATTCGCTATGTATTAACGTTGTGGGTTTATTTTAGACATTTCTTTTTTAATTTTAATATCCACTAAATATGGTGACACAGTACTTTGCTTTTTACCGTGTAGGTTGCACCTGATGTTGCGACTTTAAGCTGCGAAACCGGTTGTGTTTTAATAAACAACAATTTTACCAGCTGGCAGCGGAATTGTTCAAAATGTTCAAATGTGTGTGAAATCTTATGGGACTTAACTCCCAAGGTCATCAGTCCCTAAGCTTACACGCTATTTAACCTAAATTATCCAAAGGACAAACACACACACCCATACCCGAGGGAGGACTCGAACCTCCGCCGGGACCAGCCGCACAGTCCATGACTACAGCGCCCTAGACCACTCGGCTAATTCCGCGCGGCAGACAGCGGAATTCTTCCTAACAACACGCCTTTCAACAGCTGAGGTCGCACGGAATATAAAATAGTTTGTGATTCGTTACATTGTGTTATCTATACCTTAGTTTCCATTTTTATACTAATTATTAATTTTGCTGCTGTAACAAAACTTACAAAAGCTGTACCAGAATGATAGTAGAAAGAAACAGTTGGTACTATCATTAATCACAGTAGCTCAGTGAAAAGCAAGAAGTCATTTTACAATTGCGTAAATTTGTGCAATACCTCACACAGAATATTACAAAGGTTGGTGAAGAGGATGATGATCAGTTTCAAATATCGAACTGAATTCCTCACTAAAAAGTTAGATGAAAAGTTAATTTAAACGTTTTATTCAGCACTTGTGTTCTATGAGCTTTGTTAACATAGAATTTAAATTTTAATGTTAGTGTTTTCTGAAGGTATTTGTCCAGAGTATTGCCTTGCAGGGTAGTGAAACGTGGACGATGAACAGTTCAGACTAGAAAAGAATAGAGGCTTTTGAAATGTGATGCTACAGAAAAATGTCGAAAGTGAAATCGGTAGATCGAAAATCAGTGTGGAAGTGCGGATGAGTTGGGGAGAAAAGTAACTTGTGGCACGACTCAACTAAAATATGGGATCGATTGACAGGACACATCTTGAGGCCTCAAGGAATTGTTTATTTGGTTATTTGGGAAGGAGTGGAGGCAAAATTGTAGGCTAAGACTGAGACTCGAATTCAGTGACCAGATTCAAATGGATGTTGCATGCAGCAGCTATAGAGAGACGAGACTTGCTGAGGATAGTCTAGCAGGGAGAGCTGCATCAAACCGGTCTTCAGTGTGAAGGCCACAACAACAACACATGCCCAACGAACACTGAAGGTTCTTCCTTATCTGTAAGTGCACTTTCCGTGTTATTACGTGGTAATTTATAGCTTCGTTTCCACCTTACCTCAGAAGGGTATTTCTGGTTAACACTATCACTTCCCTCATTCCCGGTTCCAGTCGTGAACGGTACGTGGGAAGAACGAATGTCGATAAAGCTTCAGTTTCTCTGATATTTCTGTCACGGTCATTTCGCGAAACGTATGTGATAGGAAGTTATTGTATCGGAAACAGTTGTTTAGAATCATCTGGATAGTGTTCAATAATATTTATTCATCAGTAGAAAGAATTAATGTTCATCAGTTCTCAGATAAAATCGTTCTTAAGATTCAGATTAACGTTTTCGAAGGACAACTAAACTTAGAATGTTCTTCCCCTGGGCCCTTAGAGAGGTTCATAAATTTACTCGAAGACAAACTCTTAACACTTTTCTGTCACAAGGAATTCCAGTCTTGCAAACTAAAACTAAAAACGTTCTGTAATGAGTTTCAGCTAGTAACAGTGAAACCACAAGAAGAGGAGATATACTCGGAGAAGGCTTAAACAGAGATTCCGAAACCAGATATTAGACTGAAGACTCAGACAACAATTTAGTAATAATAAAGAGTAGGCTGAAGCTTAAGAGAATCGTCAGGAAGATACAACACGTAAAGAATTGGGATACTGGAATACTTAGGAATAAAGATGTGCGCCTGAAGAGCTCTGAATGTATAGGTCCTGCGATAATTAATGTTACAGCAAAGAGTTTAGATTAAAACGAATGGACATCTCTAAAAATGGCAATCAGAAATAGGACAGACAAATATGGGTACAAAGAAAATAACTTCGAAGAAATCTTGGGTAACAGAAGAAATACTTTAACAGACCAAAGAGAGAAAGAAGAATAAAAATTTTCAGGAAAAGACAGGAATACAACAAGTAAGGCAGAAAGTGCAGGGAAATTAAGATGAAATGACTATAGGATAAATGCGACGAAATCGAAAAAGAAATGGTCTCCGGAAGGACTGATTCTGCATATAGAAAAGTCAAAAACAGAGTAGAAGAGGAATTTCACTGTTACACGCAGATGATAGAGCTGATAGGTGGAAAGACTACACTGAAGGTCTCTATGAAGAGAAGGAGCTGTGTAACGATGTGATAGAAGATACGGGATCCAATAAGTAAAATATATGGGATCCGCTATTACAATTCGAGTTTGACATAGCTTTGGAAAACTTCCGATCAAATAAGATGGAAGGAGTAGATAACGTGCGTTCGGAATTTCTAAAATTGTTGAGGGAGGTGGCAACCAAACGAGTGTTCAAGACGCGGTATATAGTCTGCGAGACTGGAGACATACCATCATATTTTCGGGAGAATATCATCCTCGCAATTCTGAAGACAGCAAGGGCAGATAAATGCAAAAATTATCGCACATTCAGCTTAACAGTTCGCATTCAAGTTTCGTTTCAGATTTCACTTTTTATACGACAACGACGTTTTACCGCCGCTTTCTTCGCCGACTTGTTTCGAACAAGAACGAATCCAGTGACGCACTTTGCTATATGCTAACTGTGTACAAGATTCAATTGAGAAATTTTCTATTTGGATTTTAATTGATTTTGCAAGGAGAGAACTCTTAACGGTCACGGCAAAGTACAACGTCTGGTCAGTTCAGCAAAATATTCGGCGAGATATACAACGCCACTGGTTCATAGAAATATGTAAATTGGTATGGTGGAGAGCATAATATTGTGCCTTATATCTTAGCACATCGATTTCGCCAAGACGAAATGTAAGCGTGGAAACGTCTAAAGTTGATTCCCCCTACAGCTGCGTATTATACTGGCAGCTGGCAGGAGCACACAAGAGCCCACTGGTCTTCGATTTCTCGCCAGACGAGATGCCTCTGACAGATACCTTCAGGGGATGTCCAATATCTCGATGACAGCGCTCTCCAGACTACGCCGAGAAGCTTATCCCGTGCAGATGGTAGCCGCCATTATGTAGCATTACTGGAAAAAGCGGAAATGCTTTCTGGGGATATCTTATTTACACTCCATAGTTCCAAACAGTAAGATAAAACATTCTGCGACGATCACATTTAATAATGAAATGAGTGCTCATGGGACTGACTACACTTGAGGAAATTTTGATGCCCAGTGTTTCCTAGTCAGCGCTAAGGTGGTATACATTTCGTGATCAACAGCTTATCTCCCGGTATGATGGGTTAAATACCAAACTTTTCTAAGCGTTTCAATTACCACCGCTTGTACAAGAAGTGGATAAAAACATGGAAATACGCAACATCATGCCTAACACGGTGTAGGAAAACCGTTGGCATTTAAAACAGATTCCAGTCGTTTTCGGAACGGATAAATACAGCTCCAGTATGGTTTTCAAGGGAATTTTATACCATTCTTCGTGCAAAACACTGGCAAGTTGAAGTAACGATGATGGAGGTGGACAGCGGTCATGCATCCTCCTCTCCAAAGTAGAGCATAAAGACTGAATGATATTGAGATCTGATGACTGTGATGGCCAGGGGAGATGTGACAATTCATATGCATGATCGCATATCCAGTCCTGGACGATGCGAGCTATGTGAACAGTTTTAATGGAATACAGCATCACAATTGGGGAACAAACACTGTACCATGCGATGGACTTGATCATCCAAAATGATCACGTAATCCTTGGGAGCAATGCGACCTTGTAGGATAACCGTCGGACCCATGGACTACCACGATGTGGCTGGCCAAATCATCACCGAACCCCCGCTATGTGTCACTCTTTACCCGTGTATAACTCAGCCAGAAGTTGGAAGGAG
Source organism: Schistocerca piceifrons (assembly GCF_021461385.2). Lineage (NCBI taxonomy): Eukaryota > Metazoa > Arthropoda > Insecta > Orthoptera > Acrididae > Schistocerca > Schistocerca piceifrons. Next base: position 585,328,294 of record NC_060141.1, on the reverse strand, counting down.
TGTGAAACAAGACTCATCCGACCAAACGACATTCTTACATTCTTACATTGCTCCATAGTTCAGGTTTTATGGATCTGGGACCACGTTTCCCTGCCACAGATATTTGCATCACTGATGAGTAGTTTTGGAATTCCAGATCGCCCTGAAATTCTCTGCATATGGAACCCATTCGTGTTGTTTTGGTGATGATACGGTTCGCGACTGCGACATTCAGTTCTGAAGTGACTTTTCCAACTGTCGTCCTCGTATTTCTCATGAAAATCCTCTTGAATGACCGCCCTTCACCATCACTCAACACACATTTTCGTCCGCGTTGTGACTTACCGGATGAAGCTTTTCCCCTTCCCCTGTTATGCGGTATAAATCTTTGATACGGTGCCTCTCGTTGGCTAACTTGTTTACGGAAGCAACCACCATATGAGCAACAACAATTCTGCCTCGTTCGACGTCAATGAACTCCAAAATAACGCACCCACAACTACAGAGAACACTGTTCTGACTATGAGTGACACTCGCAACGTATTGAGGTGCCGTCCAAGGTCAGATACAACAGCGCGACCTGAAGCATTGGCTAGCATCTACAATGCGTTCAAACATACATATATCGCGGTCTTTCCATATTTTTCTCCATTCCGTGTGAACCGGATGCACAATGAAGACAGTTGCCTTGGTGCTTTGTGAGAGACAAAGTCGTATGCTGTGCATGGTTTCACCTTATGTGCCGGCCGCTGTGGCCGAGCGGTTCTAGGCGCTTCAGTCCGGAACCGCGCTGCTGCATGGATGTGTGTGATGTCCCTAGGTTAGTTAGGTTTAAGTAGTTCTAAGTCTAGGGGACTGATGAGCTCAGATGTTAAGTCCCATGGTGCTTAGAGCCATTTGAACCATTTTGAACCACTTTGTGTATTATTTTCTACCTAGACTCACCTAAAGGGGCATAGCCACCGCACCGAATTTGTCAAAAGCTGGTTGCTACCACATCTCAGCTGCATACCGGAACGGGAGAAACTAGTGCCAATTTTCCAATAAAAATAGCGAACCCGATCAAAGCTTAACCTAATCAAAACAGACAAAAAAACTAGTTGCTGCCAGGATTACACCACCTCTAAGCACGATAATGACTTCAGTTTGAGGAGTAAGAGTGTTCACAAATTTTCGAGGATACACTATACACTGATGATATGATCCCTTAGAGCTTCCAGATTTCGGGGATACTGATTGCTAAGTTTCAGCCTCTCTTACAAACAGACCGAGACAGTTTCTGTGTGAATAGCGTGATACGCTGCATGAGAGCATGTCTGGTCGTTGTGGTACAAGCTCTTATGTATAGTTCGCGCTAGCCTCACTGCTGGTGAAATACAAAGTCCGCTATGTACACTTTATTGGTTGCTATGTGGCGCCTGTTTATGAATTAGCGGTGGAAGTAACTACTACTGTGATTCCCACTGTGCTGTGACTGATGACAGTGGAACTCACTCGGTGCGACAGACTCGAACAGACTGCGACAGACTGCAAGAGACTCGCCCTCCGGTCCGTGGGGGCGATTCTAAACACTGGCGGCCGAGAGGGCGTCGGCGGCGAATTTACTGTGAATCTGTTGTTGGCCTCTATCTATCGTCTCGCAACCTCTTTGCTGCGTGGTGTGTTGGCGCTTGCTTACGGCAGCACGTTCCTCCCCTCCCCCCATCCCCCCCGCCACGAAATGCTGCACCGCTACTGTGTAGTGAGGCTGCGAACGACAACGGAGAAGGAGGCAGTACGCTGGACGCAGAGATAGCCGGGAGCAGTGACTGTCGAGGACGGCATTCTCCCGCCATCTGGCTCGCCAGGCAACAGGAACATCTTCCGGAAAACTGGTGCCGGGGCACACGTCCTGGCCTGAGGGCGTGTGCTGGGGCGATGACGGCGACGGCGACGGCGACGGCGACGACGATAGCGGGTCGGCGAGCGGGCGTGGCGGTGGCGAGGACGCATCGACCATCTGCTCCTCCTGGGGTACCCCGGTGGCACCAACGGGCGGCTGCGAAGTCCCGTGAAGCCGTGAATCTGTGAGAAGAAAAGCAGCTGAATCACGGGGCAAATGACACGCGCAAATTTAGTTCTGGTGGCAGCACTAAAAACCCATCGGAACCCGCAATCGAGTACATGTAAAAGCCAATGCGTTTCTGGATCACGCCTCTTACCCAGCGTCCACGGTTGCTACAAACCCTGAAAAGAACAAGATCGCGCGGCATAAAGCGATACTTGCGGACCATTGGCGGCGCCAGATGCTGCGGTGGGTGTACAAGTGTAGCAGCGTCCGATGGCTGCAGACGTGCATAAGTTCCGTCGGTGATGGTCCACGTCGTGGGTGAGAGAGATAGGAGATGAGAAAGAGTTGCAGCGCCTGTTCCCGTGTGTGGGTGGTGTGAGGCTTGGCCGTCTACTGCTTGAAAGTGCGTACGAAGCGTTCTTCTTCTCCGTTGGACTGGGGGTGAAACAGAGCACTTGTTAGGTGACGAATGCCATTGTGTTCATAAAACTGTTCAAATTTGACACCTACTGTCAATAGCACTGATTACTTGGTAAGATTAAACAGCTAGTGCTGTTTCACAAGAACGATACTTTCTAAATCCGTCCTGACTATTTGTCAATAAAAGGTTTTCTTCGTGGTAGTTCATAATGTTCGAACACAGTAGATGTTTCTGAATCCTACTACAAATCGACGTTAGTAATACATTCATTCGCTTGAGCCGGAGTGGCCGAGCGGTTCTAGGCGCTACAGTCTGGAACCGCACGACCGCGTCTCTTGAACTTGTAGCAGAGTTTGATCCTTTCCTCGCCGGAGCACATTGAACGATATGGAAATCCATGGCAGGGACACATAAGTTATCTTTCTTCAACAATGTGTGGTGAAATAGTAGAGCTTCTTTCTGAACGAATCAAAAGAATTATCATAAGTGAAATAGAACAGGCCAAATATTTCTCTATAATAGTAGATTCTACTGTGAACATTTCACATATTGATCAATTATCTTTCAAATTAAAATATGTGAACTAGAATGGTGAACCTGTTGAACGTTTCCTTCTGTTATTACCGGTCAGCCGGTGTGGCCGGGCGGCTCCAGGTGCTTCAGTCTGGAACCGCGCTACCGCTACGGTCGCAGGTTCGAATCCTGCCTCGGGCATGGATGTGTGTGATGTCCTTAGGTTAGTTAGGTTTAAGTAGTTCTAAGTTCTAGGGGACTGATGACCTCAGAAGTTAAGTCCCATAGTGCTCAGAGCCATTTGAACCATTTTTGAACTAGCGATAATGCGGGGTCGGCCTTGTTACTATTGGTTTGGCTGTGTTAGTTGCAGAGGGTGGCCAGATGCCTTTCCCGCCACCACTCCAAACACTCCGGGATGGAATTGTGTACTCCAGCTGCCTACATCTAGTGTAAGGCATGGAATAGTGCGAACGTGTTTCAAATATCTGCGAGTCGTGTAACTGAGGCGAAACTTGGGGACAAGTACGGTATTCACCTAGCAGGATGTGGAAAACTGACTAAAAACCACATCCAGGCTGGCCGGCATACTGGCCTCGTCGTTAATCCGCCGTGCGGATTCGATCGGGGGTCGTAGCTCCTACCCGTGTCCAGGAAGCAGCGCATTAACGCTCTCGGCTTCCCTGGCGGGTAAATCGACTTTAGTAATATGGGTCTGCAATTCAACAGATTACTCCTGTTTCCTTTCAGGCCAGCTGCCCAGTATGTAGGTACGGATCTTTCACCAAGTGAGCGGTTGTATATGATAGGTAAGTATGGAGCTACTGTGTCAGCATATTCTGAAAGGAACCAGACTAACCCAGATTAACACAGAACTACCCTTGGCCTGATCTACACCTTGCAGACACTGTAGATGGACGTCTCATTGGACCGTCGGCGCCATCGACACCTTACATCATTTGAAAAGAGGCGGGAATGCCACTCGAAAGACCACACTCCACGCCTCCAGTCAGCTGCTGTCCAGTATCTGGTTGTCTGGTCCATAGAGGGTGTACATGCTGCTGAGAGTAATGGTCATTTGTCATGTGTCCGACACCAAATGTTTGTTGCATGCCGTTCTCTTCGCAAAGTTTGCCCATAAACAGGTTGAGATGGACCTTCATTCACTGAGAGCAGCGATTTCTGTTGGGCTTGAACCAGATTCTAATTGACAAAGCGTGACAGCCACATCCAGTCTCTGGCAGTTAGCATCTTTGTACAACACTTCTTACTCCATGTTACCTGACTGCGAGTGGTAGGCCATTCCTTGTAGATCCGTTAAATAAGCGAGATCGATACATCATCAATCGGGCAACTCCATTGGTGTGGTCATGGAGACATCAGGAAGCAATAGCTCCCTTCTGTCACTCTGTCACGTTTCGACGTCAGCTCATCTTAGTGCGGTAATTCCATTCCAAATGAAACGAAATGATCGTATGGTGTAATTGACTGAGAGACCCCTTCTGGGATTGTTCGGGCACCTAGTGTAAGTTTTTTTAAAAATCTTATACCACTTTTGTGGCTTGCGCGTTGATGGTTATGTAATTATGATGAGGACAATTTAAAACGCGATCCCCGAACGGATAAAAGTTCCGACCCGCCCGGGAATCGAACCCAGGCTACTGCGTGGCAGTCAGTTGGTTGATCGCAATGCAAGGGGCCTGGGAATCAAACCCGGGCCCCCTGCATGACAGTCAACCACGCTGACCACTTAGCTACTTGGGCGTCACAGGACATACCTTCAAGTTCATCGTTGAATAATTCTCTCAGTTATTTTTATTGAAGATGGCAGCCAGCCCCTTGACCAACACTCTGGGCTACCCTGCCAGTGTCATGGAGGTGGACATGCGATTACCAAATACACACTTCTTCAGATGACGGCCTGCTACCAGTTCAGCATTATCTACACCAGTCCAGAGTGACCACTGCCTTGTTCTAAGGGGATGACTAATATCTGGAGGCAGTGAACTTATTTGCATTTGTCACGTGTAGTTTTTCCGTTTCTGTTCTAAACTAGTTCAGGAGAAATCCGGAGGTGTTCGTAGCTCCATGCTGGTAGTATTTTGTGGTGTCAGTTTTGTATCAATTGCTTTGCTTACCCTAGTTATTATATCCTTGTGCCTTATCTACGTGGAAACTGGCGGACTTATTGGCATTATACACTATATATCAAAAGAAGTTTTGATGGAAGTTCCATTGTTGGGTGGTGGTTGTCGTTTATAGCAAACCATAACGTAGGGCGCTTGTATATTGTTCTTCTGTGAAAGGTTTGCCCCTTGGTAGGCGTGTGATGATAGTTGTATCACTCTTATATTTCACAGCCAACTTCCACCACTATGGAGGGTGACGGAAAAATAGCGCACTTCGAGCTCGGCATGCTATTCCTCAACCAGATTCAAGACAAACGTTTATTTAGGAAAATCAGATCAGATGCATTTTGAAAACGTGTTTCAAAAGGAGAAGCTGGTAACACTGTCACATCGTGCAGCGCGTCGGAATGTACAGAGGAACGTGTATCACCCCACAATACTCTACCAGCTGTCGAAGCTCACTAAGTAGACTACTGGGAAAACACATCCAATCCACCCTGGAGCTGTGGTTGTATTCCTCGTCAGGTTCCTTCTTTACTTTTTAGACGTCCGTTACCCTAATTCTTGTCGTTTACAAGCAGGACATCATTTTGTCCCACGACAACAGCTTATGACATGACAGTGGGATCCATTAAACTGTATGCACTTGTCTACTAGCCATAACTGGTACTGTGAAGTTCATGTAGGGCTACTTCCCGATACAGTACAGACGGTGAATACGTCGATATGCTTTTGGTGCTGGGTGCATCCGAGAACCAAGCTGCTGCTGCTGTTCGTGAGTACGATGCATAGACCCTCAAAGGCGCCATCCCGATAAGAATGCAACGCATTCGGGAGACCGGTAATCTCCGAGCACAGGTAAGGGATAGAGGTCGTCCAAGGATTAGACGTACTCCGCAAACAGAGGACGCGGTTTTTGAAACCGGTCATCAGTCACCTCGGTGAAGTACCCGAGATATAGCAAGGCAGTTCCAAATATCTCAAACAAGACTAGCTGTTGGACTGATGCACGATGAACTGCATCCATCTCATTACACGTTAACTCAACACCAGCGGCCATTCGACGAATACAGTTTTGCGAATGGCTTTTGAACCTAGTGGAAGGTAATGAATAGTTTATAAATAACTATCGACCTGCGCAACCAGCCGTTATTGGTCGGAATACGCATGCCACCTGTGAACGTGGCTTTCAGGCACGCTTTGGCATAAACCTGTGGGCTGGAATAGTGGGAGAAGTGTTTTTGGGTCCTCACTTATTGCTGGACAAGTTGAATGCGCTCCTGTACCGTACGTTCCTTTCACTACTTTGCCTGATGCATTAGAAATCGTTCCACTTGGTGGTCGACAACAGCCATGGTTTCAGCACGACGCTGCGCTGCCACACTTTGGAATGAATGTGCGTAACTATTTAAATGAAAAGTTCCCAGGGAAATGAATCGGTCGTAGAGGTCCAGTGTCCTGGTATCCATGTTCCCCGGGCCTTAATCCACTACATTTTTATTTGTGGGGACACGTAAAGGAGCAAGTTTACAGTTCTCCACCCGTGGATGTATACGACCTAATAGGCATGAACACGACTCTACTTTTCGTTCCCCACAGTATTGCCTCGTCTCAGTGAGCTAATGGGACAGCTCCAACACAGCTCAGAGTTAATGTTATCTGCCATGCCGCAACTGGTACAGCGTCGCACTTCTATTAAACCTATTGGAGGCACTAGGTTTTACTATACACACTTTTGTCTTGTATTGGGATGAGGAATCGCATGTTGACCAATAAGTGAGACATTTTTTCTTCACCCTGTACTGTATCAGAAGGTCGATTCCTTTAACAAATCGTATCACTTGAAACTTCAGACTATTGGGAGAGCTGTATCTCACTCACCGTCTTATTCAGTATATGGTTACAGTTGCGATGTTGTTATGTTATGGAGACTTCTTTCAGTCTTTTACGACTTACCCATGAGTATTCATCAGGCTCGTGTTATTGGATTTAACAGGCAGTTGTAAGATTTAATTTGACCCTTTTCCATTAACAGGTGTTCATTACATGTACCACTCAATTTATATGCGCCAGGAACGCTGTCGACATAATCTGCACTTTTTACACATATTAGAATCCTAGTCAAGTTACCGATAACCGTGTTTCAGTGATTAAGACATTGGCTCCTCATAGTTCAGATCCTGTTACACCATTTCGGGTTGGGTTTTCCACGGCTGCCCAACATACCCTGACGGTTCCTCCGACAAAGCATTTGTCCATTTCGCTCCGCATCCTTCCCTGATACAATTTTCCTCTCGATCGCCATTGATCTGGATGTGAGTGCCTTCCTTCGCTTTCCTTCTTGGTAACCAACTTCGACAAAATCTCAGCATGTTCAGCGTCTACTAGTAATGGAAGATACTAAGCCTTGTTTCTCATAATTTTTCCTTTGGGCCCACGGGTACAAACAAATATCGCAGAGCTGCAGTGTTTTATGCAAGTCACTGCTTAGGGCGGGTGGCAAAGAACTGTATGTTTATTCTTATCGGTCAGCAGCGAACAACGGCACCAAGGTAAGGCTCTTTCCTGGCTTATCTTATCTGGATTATCTACGCAGAAAGCTGTTCCTGGTACGCTGGACGAAGACCACTCGAGGTGCTTCAACGAATGCTACTTGCGGACGATGGCACATAAGTTTGAAAGTTTCCCACTATAAACTTCTGACCTAATACATTCTCCTGAAAGGCGTGGACCGATAGAGTTCAGTATGATGGTTCATGCAGATTTGCTCCTTCTCGACCAGCAACCAGCTGTGAGGGAGAACTAACGATTTTAAAAGTTAGTCAAGAATGGACAGCGCATGTTTCCCGTAATGGGATGTAAATTTTGGATGTTGTCAGTAAACATGCCGCCATTCTCAATGATTTAATTACAGTCTAATTTGTATGTTGCTCCTATTTTATTTACTGTTTACTGTTGATTCTTTGAGTCACTTGAGATCTATCAAACTATTTTATTTTTCATGGCGTTCTAAATGAGAAAGTCGTGTGGCATTGTTGGTTTCCTTACGAATATGTGAGAGTTGCGTTGTGTGTGTATTTTTAGTGTAGGCGAGTGTAATGGATGCATGTATAATCTAAGGTTATGTTTTTGTTATATGATGGCGATAAGCTTAACGTCTCCATCCGACAGACGAATCAGCATTAACAATGTCACATCCTCTCACTGCGAAGAGATGTGCAATTTAATCCAGAACACTGATGCAGAGGCTGGTGATCAGGAACTGTACGCTGCGACCACTCGCCCCTTCCCCCTGCTGGCCAAACGCTGGTAGTGTAAATTTTGTCCACCGTCAGGATTCGAACAAGCTTACCTCTTAGTTGATCGCTACTTCAACGAAACCTTATCGATAGAAGAGAGTCATGGAGCTGTTGAAAAATGAAACGTAGTTAAGGTAAACTTTAGTGCTGAAAGTTCCTGACTCTCACTCTCGTAATTTATTTCCCCTCTCTCTCGCTCTAACACACACAGATACACACATCCACATTCTCACTCCGTCATACAGCCAGCCGCTGTGCCCGAACGGTTCTAGGGGCTTCAGTCTGGAACCGCGCTGCTGCTACGGTCGCAGGTTCGAATTCTGTATCAGGCATGGATGTGTGTGATGTCCTTAGGTTAGTTAGGTTAGTAGTTTTAAGTATAGGGGACTGATGACCTCAGATGTTCAGTCCCATAGTGCTCAGAGCCATTTTTTTTTTCACTCCGTCATACGCACATGCAGACATATAAATTCGAGAGCATGTTCGTGTTAGACTTTCAGACGATTGCAATGTGTTCTGAAACTGCCATAGATGCAGCTGTACTGCAAACACTCTTACGCGAAACTGCATATCCTAGGGCCGAGCGAAGTGGTGTAGTGATTAGCACACCGTACTGCCACTCGGAAGAACGACTGTTCGTATCCGGGTCCGTCCATCCAGATTTATGCTTTTCACGATTTCCTTAAGTCGCTCCACGACAATGCCAGAATGGTTATATTGAAAGTCTTCCCTCTCCTTGAAACTACCCAAGTTTATACATCGTCACTAATGACCTCGATGTCGACGGGACGTTAGACCCCAATCCTCCTTCCTTTTTCTCTGATACTCTGGACATAGTACGTTATGTTTACCACCGTGCCGTGGCAATAAGTGTTCTTTTGTCATATCACGCTAATGCCGTATAACAGAGCATATGTACTTGTTAACGCCCTCAATCCGACGAGAAAGATATCCCCCATCCGAGTGAAGCCACTAACTGATCAATAGATCCCGTTCAGCTACCAAATTACGCGAATGCCGATTGTTATTGTTCACCCTCTGTTCAAAATAGTTCCACCCTTTTCATTGTTGAACGCCTGGCTGTTGACAATTTGGAAGACGAATAGTGTCCATAGAAGCAGGAAGACCTAGATGGAAAGGCAGCACCTGGTCGCCGAGCATACGGAAATGATTATCGTTGTTCATGTCCACGTAACCTGAATGACGGGCCCATGCCATGGTACGAAAAACACAGCCTAAACATAACACAACCACCTCCTGCTGCGACTACACCCTCCACACACACACTGCCTCATTCATCTGCACCTACACAATCACTTTGCATTCCTGGAAGAGAGTTCTTCGAACCGCCTTCAGATCATTTCTCTCCTTTCCACTCACTAACAGCTCCGGGAAACACGAACAATTACATCTTTCCCTGCGAGGCGTAATTTCTCTTATTTTGTAGCGATGACCATTTCTCCCCATGTCTGCTGGTACCAAAAAATATTTTAATCGTTAGAGGAGAAAGTCTGTGACTGAAATTTTTGAAAAACTTTCGCTGCAACGAAAAACGCCTTTGTTTTAATGCTTCCCAGTCCAACTCGCTTGTCATCTCCTTTACACTCTCTCTGCTATTTCGCGATAATAATACACTGCTCTTCTGTGAAATTTTTCTATGTTCTCCGTCAGTCCTATCTGGTACGTTTCTCATACCGCGCAACAATACTCCAGCGAAGAGTAGGCAGTCTCTTTAGTAGACCTGTTACATCTTACATGTGGTCTGCCAATAAAACGCGGGCTTTGATTCACCTCCCCCACAACATAATATGTGTGATCGTTCCAATTTAAGTCGTTCGTATTAGTAAACCCTAGATATTTAACTCAGTCAATCGCCATTTGTGTGATTTGTCGTGTAATCAAAATTTAACTGATTCCTTTCACTACTCTTGTTAAATTGCCAATTTTCACACCATAGAGATATCTGAAATACATGAAAAGTATTACTAATTGCGAATATCAACTACCATCAGCTGTATAATGGAATGACGACACTGAAAGTTTATGGTCGGCCGGAGTGGCCGAGCGGCTCTAGACGCTACAGTCTGGAACTGTGCGACCGCTACGGTCGCAGGTTCGGATCCAGCCACGGGCATGGATGTGTGTGATGTCCTTAAGTTAGTTAGGTTTAAGTATTTCTAAGTTCTAGGGGACTGATGACCTCAGAAGTTAAGTCCCATAGTGCTCAGAGCCTTTTTCTTTTTTCTTTTTTTTTTTTTTTTTGAAAGTTTATGCCACCGGCACTCGAACACGTATTTCCCATTTACCACGAGTGGTCGCCTTAGCATGAGGCAACCCGAGGACGACTCACTGCGAGACCCAAACTTCCATGCGTCGCCAACCATGCGTCTACAGCCTGCACTCGTGCATTCATACGTATATTCCGGTGCAGCTGAGAAGTTATAATTGAAAGTCGCATGCCTGGTGCCGGCAAATAAATACGATATTGCAGTGACTGTTTTATTATTGATTAATGTATTATTATTAATGCGTTTCATAAGGGCTGCAGTAGCCACATGCATGTTCGAAGGAACTTTACATCGTATTTCGGAATAAAATAGGCACTGCAATATCGTATTTATCCGCTGACATAGGGCGAACGACTTTCCAAGTAAAATGTCTCCACTGTACGGGAATCCACATAATGGACGTACGAGTACAGGATGTAGACACGAGGTTGATGATATATGGAAGTTTGGGTCCGGCCGTGAGTTATGCTCGGATAACCAAATGGTGAGGCGACCGCTCGCGATAAGCGGGAAACTCGGGTTCGACTCCGGGTCAATATCTACATCTATACCCTGCAAACTACCGTGAGAAGCTACGCCCCATTATACCAGTTATTAGGGTTTCTTCCTATTCCATTCACGTTTGGAGCGTGGAAAGAATGATTGTTTGAATGCCTCTGTGCTTGCAGTAATTATTTTAATCTTATCAAAGGATACCTGTGTGAGCGACACATGGGGGGGGGGGGGGGTGGTAATATTTGTTAATAGACTTTCTCGGGATAGTTTACATCTGTCTTCAAGAGTCTGCCATTTAAGTGACACTCTCCAACGGATTAAACAAACCTGTGACCATTCGTGCTGCCCTTCTCTGTATACGTTCAATATCCCCTGTTAGTCGTATCTGGTATGTGTCCCATACACTTGAGCAATATTCTAGGATGGGTCGCACGAGTGATTTGTAACCAGTCTCTTCTGTAGACTGATTGCACTTTCCCAGTATTCAACCAATAAACCGAAGTCTATATCCTGCTTTACCCACTACAGAACCTATGTGGTCACTTCATTTCATATCCCTACAGAGTGTTACACCCAGGTATTTGTATGAGTTGGCCGATTCCAACAGTCACTCACTGATATTATAATCATAGGATACTACGTTTTTTCGTTTTGTGAAATGCAAAAATTTACATTTCTGAACACTTAGAGCAAGTTGCCAATCTCTGCATCATGTTGAAATCTTATCAAAATCTGACTGAATATTCATGCAGCTTCTCTCAGATAGTACTTCATTGTAAGTAACTGCATCATCTGGAAAAAAAACCTGGTTTCACTATTAACATTGTCTGCGAGGTCATTAATCTACAACTTGAACAGCAAGGATTCCAACACACTTCTCCGGGTCCCGTACAAATTTTCACTGTCGTCATTCCATTATACAGGTGACGGTTGTTCATATGCACAACTGCAAATACATTTCATGTATTTCATGATGGCTGTAGGCGCCGCAGGGCCTGTTCCCTCGGACGCACATGCATGTCCGAAGGAACTTCACATCGTAATTCGGAATAACACAAGCACTGCAATAGCGCATAAATTTTGTATACAGATATCTTGTCTAAAACATTTTGCAATTGGTTTTGATAATGTGATAATGTGTAATTACAAGCTACCGCAGTGAAGTACAAAATCTGAAATCTATTAGATTAAATTCTCTTCTATTTCTCGTCAAAATAATCATAATAAAATATTTTTCTCAAAATCCTTCAAACTCTTTCCTCATCTCAAATAATTACTCAGTAAATCAACATGATCCACTTCCTCAGGATATAACTGCAGCTGTACACTCGGCCTATGCAGTACTACAACTCCTGACACACAACTGCCGACGACTGTGTCTTCTCTTGTCACGATTAACTGTGCGCATCATCCCCCGTGCATTTTGCAAAGCAGAGATGATCCAAGCAAGACTCCAGGTGACACGACATCTCTGATGATATAGTTTCAAACAGTACAAAGGCGCTTACTCGTTCATGACATCCAAATATCAGAGAAATACCCATGAAATTAACTACAGCCCCCTATCACAGCCCCTCTGCCTCTCCAGCCAGAAATTTTCAGAGTAAGATCTGTAATTGACAAAGGTTAATCAGCAAAATTTTGTTAACGAAGTTAAAATTTTCTGGTTAAGTACTACAATCATGATGAAAAAGTACTGAAGTCTAAGTAATACAATAACAATAGCGATTACAAAAGGAATAAATCATTGTGCACATCCCACGAACGTAGTCGTAAGCACCGGTATCCATAAGCTAACAAATGAGAAAATCTTTATGACATAGAAATGCTAGATATAATCTTCTGTCTTTTCTTTTTATAAGTTCTTGCTAGTTCGCTTTCATAACATTAGTTGCTGCAAGGAAAACGCACTATACATAGTCTATGAAATGTTTTGCTAAAAAATTAGTTTTGTCACAAATGTTAGATTTCACTCCACTAGTGTTTGTAGTGTCTTGAGTAAAGAGTCGATAAAATATATGCAATAGAACTCGGTACAGAGCTCAGCATCATAGTCTTTTAGAATCGTTTATTGAAGTGATCATTGTCGAAGACTCTGTGTAAGATACAAATTGTTCTCATTCCATTGCCATCGGCAACCACAAAACAAGAAGATTTGTTGAGCGGAAGGTCTTTCAGTCTATCAAATTCTCTGCTGACAACTCAAAGCCAAATACACACATCAAAAAAGTTTTGCATCACCCCGATTCCGAGAATTCCGTAACCTGTCCAGAAAATTGGAGCAGAAATCAACATAAACATCATTTGGCCCTTTTTTTGCTTATGAAAACCACACATTGCATGTTATATCACTATATAGCGAGACCTTCAGAGCTGGTGATCCAGATTGCTGTACTCATCGGTACCTCTAATACCCACTAGCACGTCCTGTTGCATTGATGCCTGCCTGTATTCGTCGTGGCATACTATCCACAAGTTCATCAAGGCAATGTTGCTCCAGATTGTCCCACACCTCAACGGCGATTCTCAGAGTGGTTGGTGGGTCACGTCGTCCGTAAACAGACCTTTCCAATCTATCCCAGGACTGTGCGATAGGGTTCATGTCTGGATAACATGCTGCCCAGTCTAGTCAAGCGATGTCGTTATCCTGAAGGAAGTCATTCATAAGATGTGTTCGATGGGGACGCGAATTGTCGTCCATGAAGACGAATGCCTTACCAGTATACTACCGATATGGTTGCAGTATCGGTCGGAGGATGGCTTCACTTATCGTACAGCCGTTACGGCGTCTTCCATGACCACCAGCGCCGTACTCGGGCCCACATAATGCCACCCCAAAACAGCAGGAAATCTACACCTTGCTGCACTCGCTAGACAGTGTGTCTAAGGCGTTCAGCCTGACCGGGTTGCTTCCAAACACGTCTCCAACGATTGTCCGGTTGAAGGCACATGCGACACTCATCGGTGAAGAGAACGTGATGCCAATCCTGAGCGGTCCATTTGGCGTGTTGCATTTGAATCGCGCTGCTTGGTGTCGTGGTTGCAAAGATGGACCTCGCCATGGACGTCGGAAGTGAAGTTTCTCATCATGCAGCCTATTGCACACAGTTTGAGATGTAACACGACGTCCTGTGAGTGCACGGAAAGCATGATTCGACATGGTTGTTTTGCTGTCAGGGTTCCTCAGAGCCATAATTCGTAGGTAGCGGTCATCCACTGCAGTAGTAGCACTTGGGCGGCCTGAGCGAGGCATATCATCGACAATTCCTGTCTCTCTGTATCTCCTCCATGTCCGAACAACATAGCATTGGTTCACTCCGAGACGCGTGGACACTTCACTTGTTGAGAGCCCTTTCTGACACAAAGTAACAATGCGGACGCGATGGAACCGCGGTATTGACCGTCTAGGCATGGTTGAACTTGTGGCGAAATAAATAAAAAACATTTTACATTTTTAAATTCCACGTCATTGTTGATTTAATCAGAGTTCTCACCTTAGACGTAGAATTAGTCCTTCTGCCACAATATTAATTCATTAGTCGCCATCGATGTTCTTCTCTTTGTTGACCGTGTGTACCATCATGAGTCGGCATCGGCTCACTTCACGAAGACGGTGGAAACCAAGGAATACTATGCTACGTCGCTATAAATAATTTTCGTAACACTTCGATACTTTTCACTATTTTTTATTCACAACACAATAAGACTTGCTGTGCTCGTCGCACAAACCATAATTACCAGCCATATGGCTGCCTTTCCGCACAGTCCAAAAATCACGTCCATCCTCCACAAGGCAACAATCGAAAGTGTCCCTTAGCTCCTTGGAGTATCAAACAAAAGAGAATCCAATGTGAACTTTACAAAGATTATAATATACATGCCTCTCAATTTATCTTTGGCGCAGCTTTTAAGATATTGTATGTCTCTGCATAGGAATGTGTCATTACAACTGCCCCCCTACTGTATACTGTCACTAGAAAATTTTATTTGGTTGACAGGATACAGTAGTCGACCTTGCAATTAATAGGTTTGGGGGTCTTTTATTTTCAAACTTCATTTCTATTGTCTCATTTTCATGGCACTGTGAATTCTTTGGTATTTCTGAGTGTGTGTCAGTTTTTTGGTATACTTATGCTAATATTTACAAACCTTAATCCTAATATACAAAGTTCTGGTTAATACTGAGAAAATGACATCATGTAGTAAAGTTTGTACAATAAAATATACACTGAATACAACGTTACATACAAATGTTTCCTTCCTCATCAGAGGTGAAAATTAAGTCCTTGTATTGCCTTCTGTATTTATTCTGGGGCGACGAGCTTTGTTCGCTAGCCCGTGTTGAATATGGGCGGGTGATACGCGCGCCTGATTGTTTGGTCGTCCGTTAGCGGGCGACGTTGGTTGAATACGCGCGCCAGTGCACTGAATATACACCGACGTGCGGGTACCGTCGAGACTTCCGAACCTCAGTATGCGTGTGCTTTTTGTAGTTCCTTCCAGTACTTAGACTGGATACGACGAGGTACATTGGAATATGTGCCCCGAAGAACACACCACACTATGTGCGAGGCGGAGGACGATTCCGTCGATGCAGCTCCTGGTAAGAAGCGTACCGTGTCAAACTTGTTTGGCATTGTCCTTTCCTATTGTGACGCCATGTGTCGTTTGACGATACAAGCTTCAATTTTCGATGTCACTTGTTTAGGCTCTCTGACACTTGCAACGTAGCACTACTTTGCACAATTTTAATTTCTACATACACACCACTTTAACCGCGAGTATTGCGATCGAAACTTCCTTTTCACTACACTTTTTTTTTTTTTCGCATTAACCCCTTTTACCTATTGTACTGAGATTCATTCCCCTCAATACTTCTGGTCAATGTACATAATTTGTAAGTCACGGGACTTGGCATGAAATACAAAATACATCACATACAATGGAATAACATATAATACATACAATACTTTGTTTACATTAACTGCAGGAAAAAACTATCGACTAAAATTGAAAAAATTTTTGACCACTCATAGTGGCTTCTTCGTCTTGGATTTTACTGACACACACACTCGCCTTTTCCCATTAATCTGTTAGAAGGAACAAGTCCTTTGTTTTCCTTCTTGAACTCGAGTATAAGTTAAGGTTTACCTCCGTTACGTATTCTTCATACGCAACGACATGCATCAGCATGCAGAGAATACACCTGTAGCCGCTCCACTGAAGCTTGGGAAGGGAATTTTCTACCTTCTACTTAGGGTAGTGGCAACGACTACGTGTATGCTACGGTTTTTTGCGTATAAAATCTGAAAATGCACGAAATAATCATTTATATGCAGCATAACCCTAATATATACAGTGTTTTTGGGCGTAAGCACATTCTGGTGTGCTTGTAAATCATTAACCTCTAATAAAACTTCCTACCTTAACATGGACATATAAACATAAAATTTTGAAGTTCAGGGTGTAGCTACTATTAATATGTACAGTGTTTCACAATAGCGGCACGCCCTTGCGTGCGTGTATCATTTTCAATTAAAGTGCGCTTATAGGCGTCTTGTGTTATCATGGGAGAAAAATACAGACATTTTAATGCATCGGTTGTCATAAAAATCTATGTACACGAACAATCAGACTTTCATAGCTTCAGTGCAGCATGAAATTCTTTATGACGTTTTGTTCATAATTCATTTTATAGGCGATTCCTTTGCTTACAGGTCGTCGATCACACTACTTACCTGTTTCTCGTATAGCGGCGACATCATTTTCATTCTTTGTGACTGTAAATTGTTATATGTGTGAAAGATATAATTTTGACATGATTTTTCCTTTCATGTTCAAGTGGGTAAAGTAATTCATACCTTCCTTTAGCATACATGAGTGAAGCATCGCTAATGTTGCACTTTGTATCAGGTTTTTCGTATTTTCTCGTAAACTCGTAGAGTCTTACGGTTTTAATTAAGTTGTTTCTTGACGTTAGGTATATACCTGTTTATACGAGGTTGTCTTACAGTTTAATTTTCCTTATACACTTCTACGTTGTTTAAGTTCCGTACATGTACAGAGCTTCTTTCGCCTTTCACACATTCATACATACGTTTATACACAAAAAAAATATCTACCACTATAATATACACTTTGCTGGTGGGGCCCTTTTTCGGTACCCTGCACCATTCTTTCAATATTCCAAAATAATTCAGGGTGTGCTGAGCATCGTCCCTTATACTAATAATACATACAACTAAATATTTCTTCTTACTTGCATAACTGCCTTACAGTCCATTAATGCGCAACATTCCCTATTTTCCTCCTTTACACTTTAGCTTTCGTACATGTACCCTCGTGTATAGCTTATATATTCTACAAAGCTGTTTGCTGAGTGCTTCAGGTGTTTCCTAACGTTAATGTGTTTCTCCCTCTATAAACCCCAGGTATTTGTTTTGAGAGCGATTCAGTTCATTACTCACGCTGCATAGGTCTGTTTATTATTACCCTATTTTAAAGCTTGTGTCACTCTTTTCCTTAGTCACAAAAATTCCCGCGTTTACCTTGTTGTTCATTCTGAAAATCGCTAGCTACTGTGTAATGTAAATGTATGCGTTATCTCTTTGATTTCCTCTTTGCTGCTTTTTCCCTATATGTAATTGTGTGCTGTTCTCGTGTACATAGCCTTTCTTCCGGTTATATATCTGTATTATTTATTTATTTATTTATTTTTCTATTTTCTTTCTCCTTCCGTACAAGCTAAGATTTTACTCAGTATAATATAATATTACAATACCGTCCATGACCAGTATATACTTGTATGTTCACTTTTATTACGTAATACCAGCTTATAATTAAATTTTCTAAGTTACTATTTACAAGACTTGTGTACCCTTTCCTTTCTTGTTTTTGAATGACTTTCGTCTCTGTGTCTCATAGTAAGAGTGGTCTCAAAACTTTTAAACGTTCCGCGCATGCGCGCTTACGTACCACGACTGGACTGTAGGTGCGGGGAAAACTCTGCATTGTTGGTGAACATTATTCGTGATAGCCACTATCGTGTAATAGTCACGTGACGCCTGGACTCGACCGCGCATGCGCCTCCTTGCTTTATATACACTCAGCTGATCGGACAGGGAAGGGGGAAGATTTCTCCCCGGCTCGCTGCCTACAGCGCGGCCAATGACCTCGTCTTGACATGCAGCTATCGCGTGCTCATGAGCTGAGCGTTGGATTGCAACTTCGACGTGTGGTTTGTTGCTCGTCTCAAGCGAACAAACTCTGACCTTCGCGCTAATTTGTCTTTGTTCCCCTCTCTTAAGTAACTGAGTTAGACTACAACAGTACCGTATGGTTTATTTTATAGTGTTAAGACTCACAGTAACACATGTTTCATTAGGTGTGGTTAACTATGCGTTGTTCAGCTGGCATATGCCCCCAGTTGTTCGCAAGTTTCTTAGGTTAATGACAGCAATTTTACTATGTGATTCAAGGTTGTACAATTTCAATTTTGCTAAAATAACATATAACCTTTAATGAAAAAATTCCTTGATGTCCTTGTGGGGGTATAACCCTTTCACCTTGCTCGTTCGTGTGTTACCTAACAGATAACATCCTGGGTGAGGTTTGTCTATTATAATGAAAGGGCCATCATACAACAACTGCCACTTAATACTTTGTGACTTGTTACCTACAGCTGTCAAGATTTTACAATTTTCCGTTGGCAACACTGGTACTTTTAATACTTTCGAAACTTCTTTAAATAAACTGTTAGAAATAATATTCGTAGATGCGCCTGTATCTAAAATTACGTTGGTAATTATAGTTCCTATCTTTGCTGTTATTACAGCCTGCACGAGGTCACTTACCTTGTCCGGTGCTTTCATCTCTTCTTCACATAGATCATCTTCTACGGTCGCATCCTGATCATATCTTAAAAATAATTGTCTAAGATGTAATGTGTGCTTGTTTGTGCCCCCTGTTGTCAAATCGGTCGGCCGGTGGGGGTTCATTACGACCGATTGTTGTTTACCGGGGGAGACAAAGGCGTTGCTTCAGTACTGTCCGTTACCTCTACAAAGTGTACTGAGTGGTTATTCTGTCGCCAATTAGTTTCCGGACCGCTGCGTGCAACATTTTCTTGCGACCGGCCGTCGCTATTCCTCCTTGGTCTGTCATTCCTATTACTGTAACTATTGTAATTTTCATTTGTGTGCCGCCTTTCATCACGCGGGCCTGACCAATCATTCACTTGATTTCTATCATTTCCATACCGGCGTGGACCGTAATCTGTACTGTACCTTCGGTCTTCACGTCTCTGTGGCGCCGAATTCCTCCGATTTCCGTAATTCCAGGTTCCATTATTTCGCCTTGTCGCATACGGATGCCAACTGTGTGGGTTTTGTCCACTGCCATTAAAATGATATCCGTTACCGTTGTTTTGATTGGTTCCGGAATATTCATTCCGATTACTTGTGCTCGGCTCTTCTTCGTATATTAGATCAATTGAGTCAAGCACGGAAAGAAAGTATTCAAGGTCGTTTTCCGGTATGGTTACCAATTTTTCGCGTAAGTTCGCGGGTAGTCTGTTTTTCAGAATTTTGAGAACATCTACGTGCGGTATTGGATTGGTCCAATAGCGCGTCTTATTCAAGTACTTTTCGAAATACTTTCTCAACCCGCCGTTTTTGAGGTTGAACGGTTGTGGGTTGAATACTTCACGGCGCAGTCTTTCTTGGACACCAGCAGACCAATATTTCTCCAAGAAAGCCCGCTCAAATTGTTCGTAGGTGACGCACTGTTCAGCCATGTCTGTGGCCCACAAAAGTGCGTCGCCTTGTGTGAAGCCTACTACATATCTAATCTTCTGTGCCTCAGTCCAGTTTCTTGGTAAGACATTTTTAAATGCTCTTACAAATGCGACTGGATGAGTTTTTCTGGATTCTGTGGAGAAAACTGGAAACTGTCTATGTTTCAACAGGCTCTCATCGACTAGAATCGTCGAGATGCAAGGCGACACGCCTACTGCCTGTTGCAGCAACGCGTTTGGCGAATAGCCAATGTTTGCCTGTACCGGTGCGTGCACATACGCCGGACAGGGCGCGTGATGTTCTGCGTTATTTACATCGTAATCTGGCACAGGCGAATAAGTGTCGCGCTGCTTGTTGCTTGACGTAGGCAAGTCATTTGAAACATTCAGTCTACCAGCAATTTCCTTGCGTATTCTGTCCTCGGTTACTTTGATTTCATTACCTAATTTTTCAAAAAGTTTTGTTTCCCGGTCAGTTATTGATTCATTTTCATTACCGTTTTCTAAAGTTTCATTTATTTTGATAATGTCGGCGTTGATACGTCGAGTCTCCTGTTTCAGAAAACCGACTTCTTCGTTAACTTTATTAACTTGGTCAGGTATTTCTTCACATGCGGACTGTACTCTTGTTAAATTTAATTGAATAGCCTGTACGTTTTCATGTATTTCTTTTTGTACGGTTTGTGTTTGATTGTGTGTTTCTACTATTTCTGACAGTTCCTGTTCCTGTTTGTTTGTAAGATCTGACAATTTCTTTTCTAAATCATTTGCCAATACATTGTATACACTATTGACGGTTTTGATGACTTTGTCTTCGATCTTTTGATCGATTTCATTGGTGAGTTTATTTAAGCGTTGATCGAAATGTCTGTGCATGTTCGCCAGTTTTGTGTTCGTTGTGTTGTGGCTGACTTCTAGATTCGCCAGTTTTGTGTTCGTTGTGTTGTGACTCATCTTTAAATCAGATAATTGCTCGCTCACGTTTGACATCAGACTATATAATGCCTCAAGCGTAACTGACGAAGCTTGTGTGTTTGTATTTATGCCATTATTTGTTGCCATTGTTTCTCTGCCACGGTCTGATTGAATCGAAACCGGGCTAGGTTCACTGATTTCACGCGAAATATTTTCATCTGATCTGGTAATCGATGCTTCATCGCCTGTGCACAAGGTTTCATTTGCAAGTGGTTCGTTATTGTTAATCCCTGTGGAGTGCAATTGAATTGTATTTACTTCTACATTATGTTGTGCTGAAAAACTAATTGCGTCATCATTTACGTCACTATTGTCAGAATCGGTGACGTGTCCATGAACATTTGTCAAATTAAAGTTCTCCGATTCCATTGTGAAGATATTATTTTTATCTGTACTTTACTGTTAATCTAAATCTTTAAATTCTCTCGCAGTTGAATTAATAAAATATCTCGCGATTGCTATTTGTTGCGCGTCGGAAATTTACAAGATGGCGCACTACGTCTTTTAATTCTGCGATTGTTGAACATAAAAAGTAATTATCAAAATGTAATTGTGTGTTGCCACAAACACTACCAGGATTTTAATATGGACAGGAAATGGTTCTGCTTTAAGTGGAGCTAAGCCAAGGTGCAGCCACTGCATGCGTTTGCGCTTTCCTACCTTAATTCCGACTGAACTGCATCACTCACGATTACGTTAGTTTTGTAAACCCTTGTCCTTGTTCCTTCTGGTTATTGTGCCATCCGTTTATACAGTTAATACTGTTTCACTTTATTCGTCATTTTCCATGTGCGTCATGTAACAGAGAAACAGTAATTAGTACAAGTAAATTTGTAGCACAACAATGAAGTACTTACTCTTTGTTCCACCAGCACTGTCCCTGTCAGCGGTCGCCAGTGTGGCGAAATAAATAAAAAACATTTTACATTTTTAAATTCCACGTCATTGTTGATTTAATCAGAGTTCTCACCTTAGACGTAGAATTAGTCCTTCTGCCACAATATTAATTCATTAGTCGCCATCGATGTTCTTCTCTTTGTTGACCGTGTGTACCATCATGAGTCGGCATCGGCTCACTTCACGAAGACGGTGGAAACCAAGGAATACTATGCTACGTCGCTATAAATAATTTTCGTAACACTTCGATACTTTTCACTATTTTTTATTCACAACACAATAAGACTTGCTGTGCTCGTCGCACAAACCATAATTACCAGCCATATGGCTGCCTTTCCGCACAGTCCAAAAATCACGTCCATCCTCCACAAGGCAACAATCGAAAGTGTCCCTTAGCTCCTTGGAGTATCAAACAAAAGAGAATCCAATGTGAACTTTACAAAGATTATAATATACATGCCTCTCAATTTATCTTTGGCGCAGCTTTTAAGATATTGTATGTCTCTGCATAGGAATGTGTCATTACAAACTACAGACAACACGAGCCGTGTACCTCCTTCCTGGTAGAATGCTGGTACTGATCGGCTGTCGGACCCCTTCCGTCTAATAGGTGCTGCTCATGCATGTCTGTTTACATATTTGGCCGTGTTTAGTGACATCTCTGAACAGTCAAAGGGGCTCTGGTTGTGACACAATATCCACAATCAACGTCTATCTTCAGGAGTTCTGTGGACTGGGGTGATGCAAAACTTTTTTTGATGTGTGTATATCTCACAGCCGCGAATAACATGACTGTACATCAATCTTGTAGAATCGTTTCTTGAAGTGATCATTGCCGAAGACTCAGTGTAAGATACAAATTGTTTTCATTCCACTGCCATTGGCAACCGTATCACAAGCAGATTTGTTCATGTGTGAGTAGGCTAGGAGCACACTCAGGGGAAATTGTATCAGTCTATTAATTTCTCTGCTGACAACACGCCAAATGCAGGGTTATTACAAATGATTGAAGCGATTTCACAGCTCTACAATAACTTTATTATTTGAGATATTTTCACAATGCTTTGCACACACATACAAAAACTCAAAAAGTTTTTTTAGGCATTCACAAATGTTTGATATGTGCCCCTTAAGTGATTCGGCAGACATCAAGCTGATAATCAAGTTCCTCCCACACTCGGCGCAGCATGTCCCCATCAATGAGTTCGAAAGCATCGTTGATGCGAGCTCGCAGTTCTGGCACGTTTCTTGGTAGAGGAGGTTTAAACACTGAATCTTTCACATAACTCCACAGAAAGAAATCGCATGGGGTTAAGGGGTTAAGTCGGGAGAGCGTGGAGGCCATGACATGAATTGCTGATCATGATCTCCACCACGACCGATCCATCGGTTTTCCAATCTCCTGTTTAAGAAATGCCGAACATCATGATGGAAGTGCGGTGGAGCACCATCCTGTTGAAAGATGAAGTCGGCGCTGTCGGTCTCCAGTTGTGGCATGAGCCAATTTTCCAGCATGTCCAGATACACGTGTCCTGTAACGTTTTTTTCGCAGAAGAAAAAGGGGCCGTAAACTTTAAACCGCGAGATTGCACAAAACACGTTAACTTTTGGTGAACTGCGAATTTGCTGCACGAATGTGTGAGGATTCTCTACCGCCCAGATTCGCACATTGTGTCTGTTCACTTCACCATTAAGAAAAAATGTTGCTTCATCACTGAAAACAAGTTTCGCACTGAACGCATCCTCTTCCATGAGCTGTTGCAACCGTACCGAAAATTCTAAGCGTTTGACTTTGTCATCTGGTGTCTGGGCTTGTAGCAATTGTAAACGGTAAGGCTTCTGCTTTAGCCTTTCCCGTAAGATTTTCCAAACCGTCGGCTGTGGTACGTTTAGCTCCCTGCTTGCTTTATTCGTCGACTTCCGCGGGCTACGCGTGAAACTTGCCCGCACGCGTTCAACCGTTTCTTCGCTCACTGCAGGCCGACCCGTTGATTTCCCCTTACAGAGGCATCCAGATGCTTTAAACTGCGCATACCATCGCCGAATGGAGTTAGCAGTTGGTGGATCTTTGTTGAACTTCGTCCTGAAGTGTCGTTGCACTGTTATGACTGATGTGAGTGCATTTCAAGCACGACATACGCTTTCTCGGCTCCTGTCGCCATTTTGTCTCACTGCGCTCTCGAGCGGTCTGGCGGCAGAAACCTGAAGTGCGGCTTCACCCGAACAAAACTTTATGAGTTTTTCTACGTATCTGTAGTGTGTCGTGACCATATGTCAATGAATGGAGCTACAGTGAATTTATGAAATCGCTTCAATCATTTGTAATAGCCCTGTATATCTCACAACCGTGCTACTGAGCGTAAAGTTCCATTTTTGGCACAAAGTATTTTTTAGTGCAATTGAAGAGAGCTTTGCTGTCTCTGTTGCGAAATCGTACATTTATTTTGCTTAGACCTACCACAGTCCACGTGTCCAAGCATTGGTCTTAAACATATGTGCAATCAAAGAATTAAATAGAGGTAAATGTTGTAACATATTACATATGTGGGCAAACGTAGAAGCTGAAGCCTACGCACTGCCTTTGTCACCGTACAGTGCCGGTAGAAACGTGTTCCTAGTGCCCCACGTTCGAATCAGCGATAGGCTGACTCACTGAAAAGCATCGATCACCCCCTACGGCTCTGCATAGGCGACTTGACGTCCATTCGTCCAACACTTCATGGTCATCCTGTGCGGCGGTTTACAGGTGTTGAAGCATTCTCTCAGAGATATTGGAGACCTGCCTTAGACGCTGTTAAGATCGGAAAACCGAATTCTTGTGTCGTCACTGATTGGCTGCGACCCATGCGATAAGTTCCTCTCGTTCAAAGTCTGTTGACTCGCAACTTCCTGCTACGTTCATCACACACCTAACTATAACAGATTTTTTTTATTTGCTGCTTTCAATTTTAAATTTGGCTACGAGACAGCAACCGTACAAGAATACGATCTGTATAATACAGCCAACCCGTTGCAGCAAGATTTTACTGTAACGTGGTTTCGACACCGACTATGGATGTCTTCATTAGAAATCCAAACAATTACGTGTAGTAACAGCTGAACAGATTTACGGGCAAAATGCTCTTGTCGTGTAAAATATATCGTAAGACGACAATATTTAAAGCATGCAAAATTACAGACATGGCAGCTGACATTAAACTGGTAACTGTCAGTAAAATTATAGCTGTAGCTATGATTATACTCACAGTTAAGTTACCAATTTTACGTCAGTTCCAATGACTGTAATTTTATATGCTTAAATATTATCATCTTATGAAGTATTTTATACGACGAGAGCATTTAGCTCTTAAAACTGTTCAGCTGTTACTGCTCGTAATTGTTTGGATTTCTAATGAAGATACCTATAGTCGGTGTCGAAACCATGTTAAAAGTAAAGTCTTGCTGCACCCGGTTGGCTGTATAACACAAATGACTTGCTGCTTTGTTTTCAGTGACCTTCTTAAGGTGGATCATGACTTGGACAAAAAAATGGCTCTGAGCACTATGGGACTTAACATCTGTGGTCATCAGTCCCCTAGAACTTAGAACTACTTAAACCTAACTAACCTAAGGACATCACAAACATCCATGCCCGAGGCAGGATTCGAACCCGCGCCCGTAGCAGTCGCGCGGTTCCGGACTGCGCGCCTAGAACCGCTAGACCACCGCGGCCGGCGACTTGGACACGTAGTCGCTATGTCCAGTAGAGGTTTCTAAAGAGGGGTGCACCGCACTAACTTAGGCTATGGTATAGTTCTGTTAATACTGCAGAATTGTACTGTTGTACGTCTGTTGTCGCTTTCTTCGTCTTCTTCTCTTTCTTCTCCTTTTTCTTCTTCTTCTGCATCTCATCTACGGAACACGTCATGAGGTAGCAAATAGACTTGTCGTCCGTGTGCCTGTGTTTGTATGTGGTCTTCGCATGTAGCTTTGGAGATGATGTCTGTTAGTGTGCTGTAATGGGTTCATCGCTCTTTGTTACTAATTATTGTGTATATATAGTATTCATGTTATGTGTCTCTGGTGTTTCTGTATCATCAGTGGAGAAAGTCAGTGCGTTCTGAGGAACTTCGTCCCCAGATGTACATGTTGGTGTTTATTTAAGACTCGCGTGTTCTACGTGCGTGGAATAAGGTCTATGTCCAGTTAAGAAACGCACCATCCCTCGGACGTGTTTCATTTTTAACCGCCCCCTTGTATCGGAGCGGAAATTATACACTCTTATCACTTGTGTCCCACTTATCTTGCCAAGTAACTACGCGCCACAATTTAAGTTGGCGTATGGATTGTATAGATACACTGGTAATTCTGTTTACTTGGTCGAGCTACCCCATCCGTAACCAGTACATTGCAGACTGATCTTTCATGGTGATCTGAATCGGGTATATTCCGAGTAGTACGAACAGTGTTATTACTAAGGTGGCAACGAACGCCACCGACAGAGCAAGACTGTCCTCGTCTCACCGACACCCTATTAGTGACTTGACCAAGTCTGTGTGCCCACGTATTGACTGCAAAGCTAAGAACTGATTCGAAGAGGGCACAGTGTTATGTTCGTATAGTCATCAGAGGCTGTCTGTACGTGCTTGAATTTATCCTCGCCAGTTTAGTAGTGTTTTTTCTGCTTTGTTGTTAACCTTACATGTTCAAAGACGTTTATTTTTCGTCTACATGTAAGTCCTTGAATTCAGACTTGCCAGTCGTGTCGTATTTTTCCTGCTTTGTTGTTAACCTTAAACGATCATAGAAATTTGATTTGTCGTCTAGCGCATCACGATTGCTTGTTCGATATTTTTGTGTCCCCATGATTTACTGAGCCGTTACTTTTCAGTGATCCCTTTGCTAGTGAGTCTATAACAAACTGCTCGGTTTCGCGTATACACTCGGGCCATTGGCCGGCTCTAGCACAATATTAGGGCGTTCCACACGGTACATCTTCATATGGGACGAGTTAGTCATTCAGTTTTCATTTCATCACTTGATCCCATTTCTTCCTTTGGTATCACTATGTATAAAGTATTCCCGATAGAATGAAATACATTCAGCAAGGCTCCATCATTCGTACACATTCAGACACCAAAATTTGGTCATAACGTGCCCTTTCGCATCTACAGAGCATCTTGTTCTCTTATACGTTGTCACTTTTGACAACGACACTTAACTGTCAACAGTTGCCACCATAATCCCGGCTGATACTGCTTTACCTCTGCTCATTAGTGCAACATTCACGTTTATGCGTTGTATCACCAGCGCGATTTTGTTAACTAGAAAACACTGAGGTGGCGAAAGTTATGAGCCACCTCCTAATATCGTGTCAGACCTCCTTTTGCCCGATGTAGTGCGGCGGTTCAACGTGACATGGACTCGTTGGAAGTCCCCTACAGAAATACTGAACCATGCTGTCTCTATAGCCGTCTATAATTGCGACCAAATAATTCACTCGAATTGTGCAGAATATTCTTCAAACTAATCGCGAACAATTGTGGCCTGGTGACGTGGCGCATTGTCATCCGACAGAAACTCCATCGTTGTTTGGGAACATGAAGTCCATGAATGACGGCAAACGGTCTCCAAGTAGCCGAACATTCAGAGGACCCAGTCCATTCCATGTAAACACGGCATACACCACTATGGAGCCAACACCAGCTTGCACAGTGTGTTGTTGACAACTTTGCCCCTGAATGACGGCAAACGGTCTCCAAGTAGCCGAACATTCAGAGGACCCAGTCCATTCCACGTAAACACGGCATATACCACTATGGAGCCAACACCAGCTTGCACAGTGTGTTGTTGAGAACTTTGGCCCATGGCTTCGTGGGGTCTATGCCACACTCGAACCCTACCATCAGTTCTTACCAACCGAAATTAGGACCCATCTGACCAGATCACAGTTTTCCAGTAGTCTAGGGTCCAACCGACATGGTCACGAACCCAGGAAAGGCGCTGTAGGCGATGTCGTGCTGTTAGCAAAGGCACTCGTCTTGGCCGTCTGCTGTCCTAGCCCACTAACACCAAATTTCGCCGCATTATCCTAATGGCTACGTTCGTCGTACGCCCCATATTGATTTCTGCAGTTATTCCCACAGCGTTTCTCGTCTGTTAGCACTGACAACTCTCCGCAAAGGCCGCTGCTCTTGTCGTTAAGTGGAGGCCGTCGGCCACTGCATTGTCCCTGATGAGAGGTAATGCCTGAAATGTGATATTCTCGAAACACTCTTGACACTGTAGATCGGGGAATGCTGAATTCCCTGTCCTCCGGAAAGGAATGTCCCCTGCGTCTAGTTCCAACTAACATTCCTCGTTCAGAGTCTGTTAGTCCCCGCTGTGCGGCCATAATCAAGTCGGAAACCTTTTCACAATGAATCACCCGAGTGCGAATGACAGCTCCGCCAATG
The DNA here is from genome assembly GCF_021461385.2 of Schistocerca piceifrons. Taxonomy (NCBI): domain Eukaryota; kingdom Metazoa; phylum Arthropoda; class Insecta; order Orthoptera; family Acrididae; genus Schistocerca; species Schistocerca piceifrons. Next base: position 585,300,020 of record NC_060141.1, on the reverse strand, counting down.
CACTGTCCTTTTATACCTTGTGAACGCGATACTACCGCCATCTGTATGTGTGCATATCGTTATCCCATGATTTGTCACCTCAGCGTATAAAATGCTACGTCCCTTTATCACTTATCTGCCATTCATCTTGCTGCTTTATATCCATGTGCTACTATTTAAGTTGGTGCTTGATTTGTAAAGGTACATTGGTAATTGTGTTTACTTGCTCTAGTCTCCTCATCTGTAACCAGTACATTGCAGCCCAATATCTGAAGGTGATATGATCGGATATATTCGGAGTAACACGCATAATGCTGTCACCGAGGTGGTACCGATCGCCGCTGACAGTCTGAGCAAGACACTCCGACCGATCGACGCGTTACTGCTGGTTACTAGCCGGTCGCTGTGGCTGAGCGGTTCTAGGCGCTTCAGTACGGAACCGCGCTGCTGCTACGGTCGGAGGTTCGAATCTTGCCTCGGGCATGGATGTGTGTGATGTCCTTAGGTTAGTTAGGTTTAAGTAGTTCTAAGTCTAGGGGGCTGATGACCTCAGATGTTAACTGCCATAGTGCTTAGAGTCATTTGAACTGGCCACTAGGGTTAGTCTATGTGCCCCTGCACTGTTGCAAAGCTTAGTACTGATTCGAAATTGGCGCAGCGGTACATCCGCATTAGTAGAGGCAGTCGCTACGCACTTGAATTTAGCGTCGCCTGTTCGTGTAGTATTCTTCTGCTTTGTCTGCTGTCAACTTCGCCTGTTCATGGAAGTTTAATTTCTGATCTATGTATACTCCGGGATAAAGTGTCACGATCGCTCGCTTGATATTTTTGTCTCCACTCGGCACTGAAAAGTTCCTCTTCGGTGATCCCTCCAGTAGTGAGTCTACAATCTCTATTGTTCTCGTGTGTACACTCAAGCGCCGGCCGAGGTGGCCGAGCGGTTCTAGGCGCTACAGTCTGGAACCGCGCGACCGCTACGGTCGCAGGTTCGAATCCTGCCTCGGGCATGGATGTGTGTGATGTCCTTAGGTTAGTTAGGTTTAAGTAGATCTAAGTTCTAGGGGACTGATGACCTCAGAAGTTAAGTCCCATAGTGCTCAGAGCCATTTGAACCATTTGTACACTCAAGCCATTCGCCGAATCTAACAGCAAGTTTAGGGCGTCATACACGGACACACGATACGTGACTTTCAACCAATAATTTTTAACCGTTCACTTTGAAACGTCCCCTTTGAAGAATTATACATGACTGTCCTTAAACTGATACACAATATTTTTTTTAGCGCAACGCAATCTGACTTTCAAAAATGCCTACAAAAAAAAATGGCCCTGACTAACATTAACCTATGCGTTTCACAAATCGCTTACCTCACAAAAATCTTGGTTACTCGAACTACTGCAATACAGCAAGCGCCACTACTGCCAGCTAAATAAAAGATTCAAACTACGGAAGGCACTAACTACTGATAGGGATAGTTAGCAAATGAAAGATATTAATAGAGAACAAACAATGTATTTACCTTAATATCATATATATATATATATATATATATATATATATATATATACATATATATATAGCAGTTCATGACAAATTTCAAAACTCCGCCATCTCTCTCCCCACATCCACCACTGCTGGCGGCTCACCTCCAACTGCGCAACGCTACGTGCTGTTCACATCCAGCTGCCGCTGCCCAACACTACAATGGCAGACAACAATGCAAACTAGCCACAGACTGCACACAGCACAGCCAGTGATTCTTATACAAAGGTGGCGTTACCAATAAAAAAAACCTAAACAGCCTACTTACAACTTCATCCCCTTTCTTCTTTCGTTTTCCCTAACTGTAATTGATTTCCGTCTTATACTGAGTGTTCTTTTTCGAAGCAATGAAATAGATACAGTAAAAATCCACCATTGGTACACACTAGAAACGGCAGAAGTTCGACGTAGTGCCATTTCGCGTTGACAGAGGTAGCATTCTCTTTTATACGTTGTCACTGGCAGACAACAACACACAACTTTCAACATTTGCCACCAGAATCGCGTTTGATATCGCTTTGTCTCTGTTCGTTAGTGCAATCTTTAGGCGTACACGTTGTGTTGCCAAAGCGTTTTTGTTAGCTCGAATATCTGTTCTAGGTCTGTGTCGATCCTTTGGCTATCTGCATTTCCCTGTTCAGCTGTCTCGCGCGGCCACTTAGGCTGGTCGCTAGTGCGACGCTGGACCTTGGCGGCGGCCTTATCTGCAGTTTTTTTGCACGTCTCGTCTGCGTATAGCGGGAGCGTGCTCTGTGCCCCAAGTGCTCCCGCAAGACTCGGGCGGCGCTGGCTGGCAGGAATTCTTCCACTCCGTAGTAGCGGAGGAGACCCAGTCCCTATTGCGTCCTGCGCGCAAAGTCAGCTTCAACGGAGCACGAAACTCACTCTGGGCCGTATGAATAAACTGAAGCAAACGCTTCTCCTTCGATTTTTGAAACTTAGGTTTCGGAATTTATGAATAAAATATGAAGTAAGTAGCTTGTGAGGACAAAGCGGAGGAAGAAGCTTTTCCTCCACCTTGTGCTCTGGCTTCCGCATTAGGTAACTTGTATGGATAATAAAAGCTCTGACTTCATTCTGGAAGCAAATAGCTTTTAAAATGTGAAGCCTAGTCAGTAGAGGGCTCACGTTTGCAGAATACAGATATGCCTCAAGTAGCAGCATGTGTACACCATGAAAATGCTACAAAAAAAAAAAAAAAAAATGGTTCAAATGGCTCTGAGCACTATGGGACTTAACTGCTGTGGTCATCAGTCCCCTAGAACTTAGAACTACTTAAACCTAACTAACCTAAGGACATCACACACATCCATGCCCGAGGCAGGATTCGAACCTGCGACCGTAGCAGTCGAGCAGTTCCGGGCTGAGCGCCTGAACCGCTAGACCACCGCGGCCGCGAAAATGCTACAGACCATGTCGATGTCCACCGGGAGATCATTATAAAACTCTATATTGTTTCAACGAAGAAAATGTTAAATGGATTGCGAATCATTTTCTGCCACACACGGGGGAAATGGCTCTAAGCACTATGGGACTTAACATCTGAGGTCATAAATCCCCTAGACTTAAACTACTTAAACCTAATTAATCTAAGGACATCACACACATCCATGGCCGAGGTAGGATTCGAACCTGCGACCGTAGCAGCAGCGCGGTTCCGGACTGAAGCGCCTAGAATTGCTCGGCCACAGCAGCCGGTACACTGGGGTAAGAAGAGGTTGAGCTCTAACGTCAGAACAGAGGACGAAGATTTTCCTTCGGTATGTAGCTGATGCATGGTTCTAGCCCGGCGTAGCAGAAGAAAGGGAGATTCATCAAACTGCAGTGAGTAAAACAGTGCATAGTGTTTCATAAAAGACAATGGAAAAAGTTGACTTGTGGATCAAATTTCCGTCGTCACCGCATGATGTGACCGGTGTAAGAAACGTGCGGCTAGAAAAATGTAAATTTCCAAGCTCTATTTGTGTAATTGATTGCACGTACGTGCGAATTCCGAAACGTATGAAGTATGGCGGCGAATATATCGATAGAAACGGTTACGTTAGTACAGATGTGCAGGTTACATACAGTATAAAGGAACAGTTCACAAGCGTCGAAGCTAGCTGGCCCGGGTAAGTACGTGACAATTAAATAAGGAGAAATTCAACTGGTACCAGCCTGTGTAATTTTGTGGTACTGAGCACTTTCGTCTCATCTGTTTCTGGAAAATATTTTGCTTTCTTCGGGGGTCGTCGCCTGTCATATGAACTTGCTCTAGACGAAGAGGATGATGAGGCAGCACGAGGTGTAAGATATTCTGTTCATAGAAATATATGTGTATGCCAAAGTTTACCATAATCTGCAACCAAACTGGAATTTCTCTCAACGAATAAAGCATTATCAAAGCTCAATGTAGTTTATAGATATAAGCAACTGCCGGAAGCTTCTAAACTCAAAATGCTGCATTATTTCATAAATAAAACACGATTAATGCAGAGACAATAGAAAGTTCGCCAACGGGTGCTTTGTGCTCTCTGCATATACCGTGCTTTCATGTGAATCAGATGAAGACCTCTCTAATCGTCACGTTACATGTGCACACCTACAACAAACAAAGCGAAAGGAAGCCTTACGGCCAACAAAAAGGCGAAATCAGATGCCTGCGCTTATTCAACGAAGATTGCTGACAAAGCAGACGAAGCAATCTGCTAGAAGCTTTTGCTTTTGTGTTAGAAGGCCGGCCGCGGTGGTCTCGTGGTTCTAGGCGCGCCGTCCGGAACCGCGCGACTGCTACGGTCGCAGGTTCGAATCCTGCCTCGGGCATGGATGTGTGTGATGTCCTTAGGTTAGTTAGGTTTAAGTAGTTCTAAGTTCTAGGGGACTGATGACCACATCTGTTAAGTCCCATAGTGCTCAGAGCCATTTGAACCATTTTTTGTGTTAGAAGTGTAGGAGGAAATGGTAAAGGTTGTTCATACAGTCTGAAGTAAAAGCTTTGCTTCTTCCTTCTGCATGCAAGTAAATCCTCTGACTTCTACCTTTATCTTCCAAGCTTGTACTTCAGTTTTATTCATACCGCCCACGCCTGGCTTTCAAATGGTTCAGATAAATGGTTCTAAACGCTATGGGACTTAACATCTGAGGTAATCAGTCCCCTAGACTTAGAACTACTTCAATCTAACTAACCTAAGGACATCACACACATCCATGCCTTAGGCAGGATTCGAACCTGCGACCATAGCAGCAGCGCGGTTCCGGACTGAAGCGCCTAGAACCGCTCGGCCACAGCGGCCGGCATCTGGCTTTGTACCGTCTACATCCACAACATCTGCCCAACGTGATGCCGGGGTAGAGCACCATCTCACTCCACAGTATTGCAAATCCCTTCCTAGTAAAGAATAACAGTAGTGCTGTCATTGCTCTTGTGGAGACCACTATAGCTTCATTACTGGCATGAAGCTAATCGACATTCTGTCATTTGTAGCGAGCGCGGCAGAAAACGAATGCCAATGCTTTTCGTGGAGGTGAAATGAAATGATCGTATGGCATTGCCGACTGGGAGGCCCCGTCCGGGGAAATTCGGCCGCCGAGTGCGAGTTCTGATACAGTCGGCGCCGCACAGGGCGACTCGTCTGCCGGTGATGACGATGAAATGTAGATGAGGACAACACAACACCCAGTCCACGAGAGAACAACATCTCTAACCCGGCCGGGGATCGAACCCGTGCCCGCTGCTTGGGAGGCAAGCACGTAACCATTTTTTTTTTTTTTTTTTTTTTTTTTTTTTGTGGAATCTCATTTTGTTCGTTGTAGTTCGTTGCATTTGTTCGTGGCGGACGTCCCCTGATGCCCGTTGAAGTTCATTATTGATCCAGTCACTCAGTTTTTTATTACAGAGGGCAGCTAACCCTCTGACAGAACACGCTGAGCTACCGTGCCGGCTTCAGCTAAGCAGGCGGACTTCGTGGAGGTGGTCATGACACCAAAAGCTCCGGACCGGAGCCCAGCGGAATGTCAAACTGCTCCGCGTCTCTGCACCACTGACTGAGCATCCGAGCAACACGCATTTCTCGAGAAACGTCTGAAGAATTCTGTAGATATTACTTCCACACTCAAGAGAATTTTGTACAAGGCTACAGCGCTCCAACGAGTCACTGTCAACATTTGCCTATGGACCTTAGTTTTTTAAACACGCATCTTTTGGATGTTGTACCTTAGTTTTAGCTGTTTTACCCACTCTTGTTAGTGTTATCTTCAGTGGGTTTTATTTATTATTCTTCCTCATACGACGCTGTAAGTTACTTGTATCTGTAGTTTGTAACCTCCCCACCGTAATTTTATAGGGAAATAAACATGACAATACTTAATAGAAATGGGAGCCGAGTGTAACCTCCCCACAAAAATTTGTAAGAAAGAAATATGACAATATTTAATTATGAATCCTAATGGACATTGCTCTAAGCGTAACCTGCCCACAATGAAATGTACTGACAATGGCAACAAAAATGTGAAATACGCAATCTGACTCAAATATAAATCCTTCAAAAAATTAAAGTCCATTCAGTGACAAGAAAATTCGATTAAACCGAAATATCGGTCTTTGGCCCTGTGTAAAACAATCAGAATTAAAGTCTTACCTCAGAATAAATCAATGTCACATATCTGCTGTTGTTGTTGCGCACCGCTTGGAGGAACTGCATTGCAAATAATAATATTCTCTTTTTTGTGATTTTACTGGAATTTTTCTTCAAAAGAAGTGGAATGAAATGGGAAGTGCAACGAAATCTTGAGTTCAATAAAAAATTAAATTTTTGAGAAAATGCTTTTGAAATAAAAAATTATTATTGGGAGACTTGTTGGAGAATAATTACAATAAATAAAATTTTTCATTATCTAATGATTATATTAATTAACAGTATACCTTATTCCTCATCTTGACCAGTGTTGCCGACCGCCTACATCACACAACCGCACTGGGCTGCTACTACTGACCGACCGCTCAGCATGACGACTACAGACTGAGTACTGCTCTCAACTAGACAGAGCTACAGACTCGCAACGACTGACTGACTGCTACTGACTGAGAACCGCTCGCAACACTCGCGCGGTCAAGCGCATACTCTCTGGTCACAGATGCTACAATGCCTCGCCATCGCTGCTATGTTACATACGTGTTTCATAACCCTCCACTGGGGGGGCAAAAATTTGGCAGCGATGGTGAGTCATTTGGACTTGCCAAGCGCGGCAAAATTTTTCTTTAATTAACAAAATTCTACAACTTACAGAGTATTTAAATGTTGTGCACACGCACTAAGTACAAAATATATCAGACAAAGACAAAATGTGAGTACAAAACATAGTAGCAAATCAGAAAAGTATATACAAATTATTTGACAGATAATAAAGTGCACAGGCACTGAAAAAATTCTTTAGCATATTCAGAACAAATGAACAGACTGGCAAGAATAATTAGATGTAGTACATAAAGTAAATGTTGTGCACACGCACTAAGTACAAAATATATCAGACAAAGACAAAATGTGAGTACAAAACATAGTAGCAAATCAGAAAAGTATATACAAATTATTTGACAGATAATAAAGTGCACAGGCACTGAAAAAATTCTTTAGCATATTCAGAACAAATGAACAGACTGGCAAAAAATATTATGTTGACAAGTGACATAAGTGTACTCGCATTGGAGTTAAGCGAATCGAAAAATGTATAACCTATGAACATAAATGATGTTACCAAAAAATGTGACAAGAATCAGGATAGGAAAGGGAAGGATTGCATCATGGTTGTAGCACTTTAGATTGCACACAGCTGCTCTGAAAGTCCATATCTTTCCACAGAAGTACAACACCAAGTGACACAACTTGAAGTTCTTTTCCCATCAGAATTTATCAGTGTAACAAAGACACTGAACTGTCGTAGTAATGTTCCATGTTTTCATTTTGGCAGTACATTAGGTACACCAAACAGTGGGACCATAATAACGTCTTCATTGCTCACGGTGGTGGACAGCATGTCGTGTCAACACCACGCTCTTACAAGGCACACCCACGTAGAATTAGTGCAAAACCAAATATAGTGCTCCATGATCTCTGGGATAAACAGGACAAATGGACATTGCAGTAATTCAGGGTAGTTAGCTTATGAGGATAAGCACATTATGTCACATAATATTGACAATTACAGACTTAATTAGTAGTTTGTGGCATTCATAGCCCAGTTATTGAACATTTCTGTACCAAGTATGTAGTATTACAGAAAAATGTTCATTAATTGTTGTACATAGAATCAGTAGCCTTCTTTTCCTGGTTACAAAGCATAATGAAATAATCGCATTCTTTTCAGTTACAGAGTATAATCAAGAATCATTAACCTTCTCCTAATTACAGTTAATTAATCATTTGTCATTCCAATAATCATTAGCCTTTGCCTAATTACAGTTAATTAATCATTTGTCGTTAATTAATCATTTGTCTAATTACAGATAATTAATCATTTGTCTAATTACAGTTAATTAATCATTTGTCGTTAATTAATCATTTGTCTAATTACAGTTAATTTATTGATCATTTGTCATTTCAATATAGTAAGAATTATTAGCCTTAATTAATTACAAAGCATTATTAAACAGTCACATTCCTTTCTGGTTACAAAGTATCAACATTGGAAACAAGAGCTAATCAATGGCATAATTAATAACAATTCGTGGAGTGACATTAATTATTGGCACTCAGTGGCCAGCAAGTATTGAATAGAATCATCATTCAGTATTATTCAGATTATTACGAAGTCATTATTAAAAATCAGTTAATTACAGTCAAATCATTAATAATCACAGGCATTATAAGTAGTATCATTACAATAAACAGTGTTCCTCCTTCAGTAGTATTCAGATCATTACAAAGTCATTATTAAAATCAGTTAATTACAGTCAAATCATTAGTAATCACAGGCATTATAAGTAGTATCATTACAATAAACAGTGGCAGTTATTAGCTAGTGACAAAGCATTATTTTGAATATAGTCTCATTAAGAGGTCATTACTCAAGTGACATACTATTCAGAGCTAATCAGTATTATTCAGAATTTTCTCAAACTGGTATCACTATTTGGGACTGGTAATACATTTTTTTTTTTTTGTTAGCAATGCATTGCGTTGAGATCGATAATTAATTGCTGAGGCATAACACTATTTGCTTTTGACCTATTGCTGCAAATGAGGATAGGTAACGTCATTCGTCATGAGTCAGCTGTAGCAAGATTATGTAACAAGGCAGTATATGTGATCACACTTATAAATGATAAACACAAATGGGTAAAAAATAAAAATGCAAGTACTAGAACAGGTATAATAACTAACAGGTTTAGTAAGTATCATGAAAAACTTCTCCTGGAAAGAAATACAAAATGGATTATTAACCTGAAAGAAGAAACGCACACTATGCTGAAAAGTAGTGAACTTCGAATTAACAAGTAGTGAAATGTGTATAAAATGTGTTCCATAGCTGTCCTTTCCAAAACTTTCAGTCATCCTACTATGCAATGTAACACCTGCTGTCAAAGCAAACTGCAACAAATACTTAAATAACTACATAACATAAATACATAACTTCAACATTATCCTCATCTGTAAAAAAAAAAACTTCATTATCCATATCATCATAACTTCACCATTATCATCACCTGTAAAGAAAACTTCATTATTCATAATACCATATCCTTCATCATTATTCATCAGTATTCATTATCATCTGCAAAAAATCACTTCATTACTCATTTCATAACTATTCCTTATCTCTAGCATATTTCATCACTAAAACTAAGATGTGTAGTTCAGTCTGACAGCCTGCATCAATCACCTTGTATTCTGAAAGAAAAAATTAGTTAAGACTGCTATTCTTCGATGAGTATAGTATATTCTTGTTAATGTTTGTTAATCCTGATCCATTTACTCTTCCTCATAAAGTTATTGCATCTCCTTTCGTTTATTCCGTAGGTGAAATTCCATTTATGTTAAATTTATTTCTTAGAATCATCATTCCTTTCTGAAATTGATGAACAAAGATTAATGTCCTGCATTTAAATCATATACCCACTAGATAATGACTGGTTTATGGTGACATAATTAGCCATACAGCATAACATGACAGAAAACGTAATATGTCAAAAACATTGACAGTGTTCAAAAACAAAATTATACACAGAATAATACAATGCAGTAGCAAAAAAAATGTGAAACAGTCACGATGTTGAGATGTCATAAGGCAAAAAATGTCAAAGTCGACTGGTGTGTGTTATATCTTAACTATTTCATAGTCCATACAAACAAAACTGGAGTACAGTCATATACACAAAAAAGTAGAAAATGTGCACGGTCTGATGTGTAACGACAAGAAAATCGACTTGCTAACCTTACCTTGCCGGGCACTTGCCAAGAAAAAACACGATAATCATCAATAAGTAGTCACATAAATATAATTGCTGAAATAGTCGTAAATGTGTAAATTCATCTAGAAAAATATGCACGGTCTGATGTGTAACGACAAGAAGAGCGACCTGCTAACCTTACCTTGCCGGGCACTTGCCAAGAAAAAACACGATAATCATCAATAAGTAGTCACATAAATATAATTGCTGAAATAGTCGTAAATGTGTAAATTCATCTAGAAAAATATGCACGGTCTGATGTGTAACGACAAGAAGAGCGACCTGCTAACCTTACCTTGCCGGGCACTTGCCAAGAAAAAATACGATAATCATCAATAATTAGTCACGTAAATAATTGCATTAGTAAATGGCATCATAGTGTGTTGAATCATACAGTGGTTTCACTCAATAAACGGTTTAATGTTTGATATATGGTGATTGCCTTTCGATTTTCTGGTTCTCAAAGTTTCGACGTGTACAACATTGGGGTGAGGGATGCTGCGAATCCGATATGGACCTGCGTATAGAAGTTCAAATTTACTGCACTTACCTTTTAATTTGCTGGATAAATAGTGTGTACGCACTAATATTTTCTGTCCAACGTGAAAGTCTCGGCGTTTACAAACCTGTTTTTGCTGTCTTCTCCGGCGCTCTGCGGCACGTTTGATGTTCTTCAGCGCAATGTCAATTATTTCGTGGTGTCGTAGGCGACGACTTTTGGGAAATTCTATTAATTCTTTAATTTTGTTCGGTGGTTCAACGTTTTTCAGTATAACAGTCGGAGATAGCATAGTGGATTCATTTGGAATGGAATTAATTACATCTTGGAATGAGAGTATGTATGTATCCCAATCAATATGTCTTTTGTGGCAGTATATTCGGCACAGCTTACCAATTTCTTTCATTAATCTTTCACAAGGGTTCGAAGAAGCGTGGTACTTGGATATATAGATCGGAGAAATGTTTCTGGCTCGTAACATGCGTGTCCATACGCTACTACGAAATTGAGATCCATTGTCAGAAATTACTTTCATTACATGCCCTACATGAAATAGAAAATGTTTTACAAATGCATTTGAAACAGTTTTGGCAGTAGCTTTGCGTAACGGAGTGAAAGTAACAAATTTTGAAGTGAGCTCAACAGCGACAAAAATGTAGCAAAAACCTCTGTTAGTTCTCGGAATCGGACCAAAAATGTCTACTGCGGCCATGTGTCTTAATTTCACAGGTATAATGGGATATAAAGGAGGAATATGTGAAGTGGTGTCTGATTTAGCTTTCTGGCAAATTTTACAAGACGCTAAAACTCGTCGTATACGTTTCTCCATGTTGGCAAAATAACAGTTCTGTCTCAGTATAAGAAAACATTTTCGTGCTCCGTAATGTGCGTAACTTAAATGAGTGTACCAAATTAGTTTGTTAACCAGTTCGTCAGGGATGCATAATAACCAATTGTTGCTGTCAGGATGAGAGCGGCGAAACAAAATGTCATTGCGTACAGTGTAGTGGTTCCTAACCGTAACATTATTCTTATCTTGCCAAAGGTGTTTAATTTCTTTCCACACATTGTCTTTATTTTGTTCTCGTGCTATGTCCTGTAATGATGATGAAATAAAGTTTTCAAATGCAACTTGCTGAATGTACATGACACTGAAATTTGTTTTACAGAAGTTGGTTGCTACGTCTTGCTGATTGTTGCCGAGAGAACGCGATAGTGCGTCTGCTATAACATTTTGTGTGCCGGGAATGTGAACTATTGTAAAATTAAATTCCTGTAAATACAGTTTCCATCTGCTTAATCTATCATGCGTGAATTTGGCCGAAAGTAAAAATTGTATCGCTCTGTGGTCTGTGTAAACGGTGGTATGTCTGCCATAAAGAAAGTGCCGAAATCTCGTAAAAGCCCATACAACACATAATGTTTCAAGTTCTGTAACAGAATAATTTCGCTCAGCAGGTGACAAAATGCGGCTTGCAAATGCGATGTTTTTAATAATTGTTGAACCATCTTCTTCAATTTCCTGGAAAATATGTACGCCTAAAGCGGTGTTGGAACTGTCGGTGGCAATGGAAAAATTTCTAGTAAGATCAGGGTGCGATAAAAGTGGTGCATTCAACAAAGCATGTTTCAGGTTCATGAATTCAGAGTGTGCTTGCTTATCCCAAGACCAAATACTGTTTTTACCTGTTAAATGGCATAATCTGGGTGTGTCTAAAGCAGAGTGATGAATAAATTTACGAAAAAAGTTAATTAAGCCCAAAAAACTGCGTAATTGCTTCTTCGTCGTAGGAACACTAATGTCACGTAGAGCTTGAAGTTTTTCCGGATCAGGTGCAATGCCTTCTGCTGAAATTACGTGTCCAAGAAATTTTATAGAAGTTTTGCCAAAATGCGATTTACTGAGGTTAACTGTAAGTCCTTGTGCATAAAAGGTTTGTAACAGTTGTTCAAGAACCAGATTGTGTTCAGACCAATTAGCTTCTGCTATAAGAATGTCGTCTACATACGTCGTGATTCTGTCCTTAAGTTCTGTCGGAAGTATTGTGTTCAAACCGCGAATAAAAGCTGCAGAAGAAATAGTTAAGCCGAACGGTAATTTGCAAAATTGATAACAGTCGCCGAAACAGAGAAAAGCTGTATATTTTCTACAATTCGGATGAAGTTGAATTTGCCAAAATCCCGATTTCAAATCTAATGTGGAATAAATAGCAGTGCCGTGAAATTTCTGTAAAAGTTCCTCTAATGTCTGTGGTCGATCTGTTTCATTAATAATAATGTCATTAATATGACGTGAATCAAGTACAAGGCGAAGTGAGCCATCTTTTTTCTTAACAATATGTAGCGGGTTTATGTACGGACTAACTGCTGGTTCAATAATTCCCTGATCAAGCATATCTTGCAGCTCTTTTTTAACCTGTTCTCTGTGAATATATGGAATGGGATAATGCTTTGCTTTAAATGTGTCGTGCGGTTTGACTTGAAATTCATACATAAAGCCGGACATAGTACCAGGAATGTTGTCAAAAACTGGAGCTTGCTGTAAAAGAATTTTGTGTAATTGCGTTCGTTCGTCGTCTGTAGTTGCACTGCTCTCTTTAACCTTATCAGAAATCAATTGCATTACGTCGAAGTCAGCTTCGTCTGGAGTATTATAGTTGTGTACGTACGTATCCGTGAACAATGTGGGATTACAGTCTATGTTACGTGTTGCGGAAATGACCTCTGTGCGGTTAATTGTTTGTTCTTCCGTAGATAAAGAGTGCTGAAATTCTAAAGCAAGTTGTACATTTTCATCCTTTAACATTAAATAAGAATTCTGAAAATCAATAACTGCGTCGTGTTGTACCAGAAAATTTGTACCTAAAATAACGTCTGTTGTCAATAAAGGCACAATCCAAAAATTAGAGTGAAAAGTATGACCTCCAATACAAAATGATAAATGCGTCTGTAATTTAACGTCTACACCTTTACTCGATACTGCTCCTTTCACTTTTGTTTTGCCTAAAGGTAACGTCGGATAAGTATTCTCTTTGTTGCACTCATTAAAAGTCTCCTCGTTTATTACTGATATAGGTGAGCCGGAATCGATTACTGCTGAGAATTTCGATGAACCAATTTTAATTTCGATAACAGGATGTGAAATGGTTTTCTGAATAACTGGTCTTTCCTGTAAAAGAGTGTCTCTGATGTCGTCAAAAGTAATTACATTTTCGTGAACAACATTTTGCGTGTCTAAGGTAGTGCTTGTGTTATTAGAATATGCGTCCTGTGCAGTATTTAGTCAGATTCTATCTGACGTGCTATTATTATTAGGAGGATTCTGTGGCATTTCGACTATTTGAACTGTCCTATTACTTCTTCCAGGCGTGTTACGCTCTGGATGGTACCTACTGTCGGGTTCATTCATGAGAAAATGTTCTTGCGTATGATTTTGCTGTTGGTATGACCGACTGTTGTTAGATGTTCGCTGAAAATTGTCCTCATTATTTTTACGTCTGTCGTAATAGTCATTCCTATACGGTGCATTACGATAGGAATTGAAATACTGTCTTCTTTGTACGTAGTTGTTTCCTTGCTGACGTACGTTACTATTTGTTGGACCAGGGGCTATACGTCCACGCGGCGAAACATTAAAGCCTGGTTGACCTTGTGTATTCCATTGTTGGTTAGGTATGCTAACCGGCTGGTTTTGATGTTGTTGTTGTGAAACACCTCTATTGTTACTAAAGTGTTGTTCCTGTTGCTGAAAATTTTGACGGCATTGATAATTAGAATTTTGCCTGTTATTAAAGTTTTGGTAGTTGTCGTTCCTAAAACGTCTGTTATCTTTCCGATTGGAATTACGTCCCTGATCATAATTGCAGTACTGTTGTTGACCTTGGTTGTTACTCGAAAAGTTTTTGTTTACAAAAGAATAATCGGATTGCTGTACTTCCAAGAGCTGTAAAAGATCTCTGAATGCTGAAATGTTTTCTTTTTGCTGGCCCGTTAGAAGTGACACTCGTAATGACCGTGGTAATTTAGAGATGCATAGTTGTATAAGTGCGGATTCACTGTACGGTTCACTTAGGTACTGGTTTTGTTGTACCATGTGCTCAAAAAATTGCGTTACACTGGGAAAATTTGAGTTCTCGTAGTTTGGCAAACTAATTAGTTGGTCTTTAATTCCGCGCTGTGTCGTCTTCGACCAGTACGCTGACAGAAAAGCATTCTGAAATTCCTCTACCGAGTAACACTGTCTCGCGATTGGTCTCATACGAGTTGCCGGTTCGCCTTCCAAAAAACTGCAAATAAATTCAAGTTTGTGTGTTACAGGCCAATTCGGTGGAAGAGCAAAGCTAAATTGTTGAATCCAATCCAGTGGGTGAATCTGCGTTCTATCGTTTTTAAAAACTTTAAACTTTCTCACTGACAGAAAATGTTTGTAGTCGAAATTGTCATCTCTGTGTGATGGAACAGGTTCAGGATCGTAAGAGAATCTATTGAACTGTGGTTGATCAGAATCTAAGTCCCGCACTCTCTGTAGATTACCCAAATTATACGCGCTGCGTGAGTCTGACACATGTTCATAAAGTGGCGTCTGTTGCGGTATGTTATTAACTGAAATGTTTTTCATCTCTGTTACTTCTTGGTGTAAATTTGACAACTTCCTACGTAACGTGTTGTTAGATGAATCGATCTCATTAATTGTCTGCTGTAAATTTTGAAATTCAGGCGTTTGGATAAATGAAACCGGTGCAGTATCGTCTGATTTATTGTCATTAGTATTTTCGATAGCATCAATACGACTGGCCAATTCATCACATTTTTCAGTCAGTATTTTAACCTGATCATCGGTTTTAGAATCGGACGCATTAATCTGTTTTTGCAACTTGCGCGTAGTTTCGCTCAGTTTTTTAACATCAGCTTTGATAACATCACAATCCTGTGTTAGATCTAACTGTTCGAATCTATCTGTCACTGTTTGAATATTTACTGTGTGTGTATCTGTTTTTGATTTAAGGTCAGAAATTTCATCCCGTAATTCCGCGTTCAATTGTTCTATGGTATTAATTTTGTCGGACACTGTAGTAATATTATTGTCTACATACGTTTTCGCTTTCGCGAATATTTTACGTTTGTCCTCTTGTCTTTGTGCAGTGATTGTTTCCATGACTTGTCGTTTTACTTTGTTTTGATCCTGAATAAATCTGCGGAAACGCGTATCACTGTTCTGTATGTGCTGATTAAAGCGCTCGTTAATCTGAGTGTTCTGCTGTTCGAATCTCACGTCTATCTTTGCGTCCATAGTGCGCGAAAGTTCTATCGTCATTGCTCTAAACTCGTCCCGTAATTGTGCAGCTTTTTCAGAGCATTGTTTAGCGACTCCGCTAATTTCGTCTCTGAGTGTATCTGTCGCGGCTGTTTGCATTTCCCTTAATTCTTGCGCAACCGACTTTATTTCTTCGCTATTTTTTCGTGAACAAGCCTCAATTTCCACGCGCAACTGTTCCTTAGTGTCATGGCACTGCGCGGCAACGGCTGTAATTTGTTCACTAAGTTGTTTGAAATTTTCGTCATTATTGTCAAGTTTTTCATTTAAGTGTTTGTTATCTTCCCTAAGTTGTTTGACCTGTTCATTGAGTTGTTGTTTGAGATTTTCGTTATCTTGTTTGTTCTGTTCCCTAAGTTGTTTGAAATTCTCTTTAAATTGTTTGTTATCTACACTATTTTCATTAAGTTGTTTACTCATTTGTCGCAACAAAGCCATAATTGGATTCGACTCAAGGTCAGCATTTCTATTCTCTGTGCTGTTCAATAGTGGATCTGGAATTGTTTCACTTTCTGTAACCATTTGGTCATTTTGAGATTTACAAAAGGGTTTGTCAGTCAAATGTATACTATCAGTCATTGTTTCGGAATTAAATAAATCTGTCCTACTTTGTGTGATCTGTTCATTTTCATTAGACAAATTTGTGTGTACATTACTTAGATTTTCTAAATCGGGTGTGTTAAGCTCGGCAGCGCTCATTACTATAGACTGCTCTGCGTCATCAATTGTCGTCAAATTAACAGACGAGACAATTGAGTTCGTTTGTTCATTATCAGGGTAAAAGTCATCACTAGTGGTTGGAATGCACTGACTGTTAGTGAACGCAGGATTGTCATGATTGCACTGCGTGTCACATGTCCTATCGGTAAAGTTGTTTAAATCGGTAGTTTCGTTCGTAATACCTCGCGATACACTATTCATAGTCTTTCGCGGCATTTTTACAATAGTCAAAATTTTTCACAAAACAAATCAACACAATGCAAAAGCAACACACAAATACAACAAAGCAACAAATTGCCGTTGACCTGTAGAGAGAAAGTCACAGTATTATTAAAAGCGTTGCGCTAAATCCTAATTATATCTAAGCAAACAAGAGCAGATATCTGACTGTTGCTCAAAAGACTCTCAACGAAATACGATCCTGGACTGGGTGTCGCCAAGTGTAACCTCCCCACCGTAATTTTATAGGGAAATAAACATGACAATACTTAATAGAAATGGGAGCCGAGTGTAACCTCCCCACAAAAATTTGTAAGAAAGAAATATGACAATATTTAATTATGAATCCTAATGGACATTGCTCTAAGCGTAACCTGCCCACAATGAAATGTACTGACAATGGCAACAAAAATGTGAAATACGCAATCTGACTCAAATATAAATCCTTCAAAAAATTAAAGTCCATTCAGTGACAAGAAAATTCAATTAAACCGAAATATCGGTCTTTGGCCCTGTGTAAAACAATCAGAATTAAAGTCTTACCTCAGAATAAATCAATGTCACATATCTGCTGTTGTTGTTGCGCACCGCTTGGAGGAACTGCATTGCAAATAATAATATTCTCTTTTTTGTGATTTTACTGGAATTTTTCTTCAAAAGAAGTGGAATGAAATGGGAAGTGCAACGAAATCTTGAGTTCAATAAAAAATTAAATTTTTGAGAAAATGCTTTTGAAATAAAAAATTATTATTGGGAGACTTGTTGGAGAATAATTACAATAAATAAAATTTTTCATTATCTAATGATTATATTAATTAACAGTATACCTTATTCCTCATCTTGACCAGTGTTGCCGACCGCCTACATCACACAACCGCGCTGGGCTGCTACTACTGACCGACCGCTCAGCATGACGACTACAGACTGAGTACTGCTCTCAACTAGACAGAGCTACAGACTCGCAACGACTGACTGACTGCTACTGACTGAGAACCGCTCGCAACACTCGCGCGGTCAAGCGCATACTCTCTGGTCACAGATGCTACAATGCCTCGCCATCGCTGCTATGTTACATACGTGTTTCAAGTTTTACATCTACCATGCATTTTACGGCTGGTCTACATATACATCTATACTCCCCAAGTCCCCTTACGGTGTGTGGCGGAGGGTACTTTACACACCACTGTCACTCCCCCTTTTCCCGTCCCAATCACGAATGGTTCGCGGGAAGAACGATCGTTGGCAGCGCCCCGTGTGAGCTCGAATCTAATTTTTTAAGTCATGTTCTTTTCCCTAGATATACATAGGAGGGCCGGTCGGAGTGGCCGAGCGGTTCTAGGCGCTACAGTTTAGAACAGCGCGACCGCTACGGTCGCAGGTTCGAATCCTGCCTCGGGCATGGCTGTGTGTGATGTCCTTAGGTTAGTTATGTTTAAGTAGTTCTAAGTTCTAGCGGACTGATGACCTCAGCAGTTAAGTCCCACAGTGCTCAGAGCAATTTGAACCATTTTACATAGAGGAAGCAACATACCGGTCGACTCTACCAGGACAGTACGAGCTCGGAAGTTTAACAGTGAGATGTACCGTGATTGAGAACTCCTCTCTTGCATCGTCTGCCACTGTAGTTGTCTGAGCATCTCCGTGACGCTTTCGTCCTTAGCAAAAGTTCCTGCAACAAAATGCGCTGCTTTTCTTTCGATGTTCGCTATTTGCTCTATCAGTCCGATCTGTTACAGATCACAGACTGACGAGTAATATTCTAGTATTGGTCCTTTGTGGATCGACTATGTTTCCTGAGGATTCCCCCACTGAAACTGCCCTAACTGCGATTAGTTTTCTGTCGTCGTTCCACTTTAAATCGCTACGTGTCCATACTCCTGGATATTTAATTGATGTGACTGCTTCAAGTGATCGTTCGACAATCTTGTAAGCATACAATAATCTGTCTTTATTCGTATTTATGGGCAAAACGTTACATTTATTTATATTGACATTCAATTGCCAATACCTGCACCATTCGTCGATCCCCTGGCAGGTCTTCCTGCATGTCGCTATAAGTTTCAAGCGTTGCGACTTCTCACTTCTATACACCATAATCATCCACGAAAATCCCCGAGCTTCCAACGTTATTCACTTCGTCATTTATACATACTGTGAAACCTAATGGTCCTACAACACTCCCTTAAGGAATGTCCGAAGTTATTTATATGTCTGACAATACCTCTCCGTTGAGAGTAACTTGCGATGTCCTGTTTGCAAGAAACTGTTCTGTCTAGTCACACAGCTGCTCTGATATTCCATGCGCTCGTATTTTGTTCATAAGGCGGCAGTACGGAACTGTATCGAGTTCTTTCCGGAAGTCAGGGAAGCCGGCATCAACCTCGGCGTCGGTATCGACTAGTCACGTATTCTAATGGTTTACTCTTATTTCCCTTGTTTTAGATGTGTTAAAACATTTATTTCTTTTGTTAGTGCATTTCCATTTGCTTCAAACGCATTTTTTAGTAACAGTCGTATTTCTATCGTTCTAGTTATTCACATGTGATACGAGGCGTACCAGAAAATGAATGTTAGCAGCAAAGAATTAAGTTACACAAATGCAGTGCCATCTATTCATTGTATATGAAAGCTAAGACATCATTATTTTGATTCAATAATCGCTTCACTATTGTCGATAGTGAAACGTTCTTTAAATATTATGAAACAATAAATTTCACGATTAGGTTGAATGAATGTCTGAAGCGTGGAATGGGTACTGAATTCGAATTATCGTGTAGCGTGTTGTAACTGCTAGTGATGTGCTTACTCTGTGTTATTGTAGAAAAACTTTATACGAATAGATTGGGCAATGCAACTCCCAATACCAATAAAGAAATACAGTCACTGCAAAATACATTCAGCCCCTTAGGCACTGAATCCTAAGGCGCTGTTCAAACCTAATAACTTTGGTCCCTGTGCACATAACAAATAAATTAAATTGTCTTACCCCTAAAGCAGCAACGGAGCAACGCGATATATTCTGGTCTCTCATGGAAAACAAGAAGCTAGCTACAGGCTCAGCAGTGTGCAATGCTGGCCATAATACTTGAAATGCGCATGAAATTCTTTTGGCTGATGAACGAGAACATTTAAGAAAAGCCAACTTATAACACGCTACACGATAATTCGAGTTTAGTATCCATTCCACTGTTCAGACTTTCATTCAACGTAATCGTAAAGTTTCATTTCACTTTTTAAAGAACGCTACAATAGCAAACAACTAAGGCTCTGAAAACAGTCGCTCCCACCAGCTGCTACGTGCGTGCTTTAATTCGATTTTTGTGGTACAAGGGGTCTCTAGCTGCTCCAGTTAATCTGGAGTTTGCCTGGTTCATGAAGCTACAGTAACTGTTGAACGAAGGACTGAACCTTGGTATCGACACATTAAAAGTGGCCGTGCAAGTTTCTGTTATAAAGAACCAAATGGCGGGCCCTGTATCTACGTGGATGAAATCGTGCAAAAAGTGGAACAGCAACTATGGCCTGTTTGACGTGCTCTGGATGATGGAATTTTCTCATGTTGGGCGCACCGAAGTTTAAACGATGGTCACGGAAAAGCTCGGATACTGAAACGAAAGATAACAGAGAGAAGACCGAAATACTGAATTCGGTCTTCCGAAATTGTTTCACCACGGAAGTTTATAATATGGTCCCTCCTTTTATCGTACTAACGTCGAAATGGCAGATGTTGAGATAACCGATAACAGAATAGAAAACCAGCTACAATCGCGTAGTAGTGGAAAGACATCAGGACCAGATGAGATACGTTTAAGATTTTACAAAGATTATGACGAAGAACTTCCTCCCCTTCGAGCAGCAATTTATCGTAGACCATTGGAGCAACGAAAGATACCTAGCGACTGGAAAAAAGGGCAGGTCATATCCTGTTTGAAAATTATAGGTCTATATCATTGACATCCGTGTCTTGTAGAATTATGGAACATGTTTTAAGCTCAAGAATTATGACGCTTTTGGAGAACGAAAATCACGTCTATAAGAATCAACATGGATTCCGCGGAGATCTTGCAAAACTCAGCTTACTCTTTTCCTCCATGAGATACATAGCGCTGTAGACATCGGCGCTCCGGTTAGTACCGTGTTCCTTGAATTCAGGAAGGCATTTGGCACCGTCCCGCACTGCTGTTCAGTGAAAAGAATACGAGCTCACCGAGTATGGGTGTAGATTTGCGATTGAATTCCGGAACAAAATCGACAGATGTAAAGATAATTTCCGGAGTATCCCAAGAAAGTGTGATAGGACGGTTACAACGTATATAAATGATCTAGTAGAAAACGTTAGAAGCTCTTTGTTCGCAGATGATGCGGTTGTCTATAAGAAAGTAGCAGTATCGATCTGCAGAATGACCAGCGGAGGACTGATGAATGGTACAGGTCCTGGCAGTTGACCCTGAACGTATTTAAATATAAAATATTGCGCATACATAGGAAAAGAAATCTACAATTGTATAACTACACTATTGATGACAAACTGCTGGAAACAGTATGTACCATAAATATCTATGAGTAACTATCCAGAGCAATCTTAAGTGGAATGACCATATAAAACAAATAATAAGAAAAGCAGATGCCAGGCAGATTCTAGGAAGAATCTTATGGAAATGTGACTCACCCACTAAGGAAGTGGCTTCAAGGTGCTTGTTCGACCGATTCCTGAGTACTGTTAATCAGTCTGAGATCCTTAACAGGTAGGGCTGATAGAGGAGACAGAGAAGATGCAACGAATAGCTGCGCGTTTCATCACGGGATCGTTTAGCCGGTGCGAGGGCGTTGCGGAGATGCTGAACAAATTTCAGTGGCAGACGATGCAAGGAAAGCGTTGTGCATCACGGAGAGGTTTTCTAGTGATATTTGAGAGTGCACTTTCCGAGAAGAGTCTGACAACATGTTACTTCATCCCAAATAAACCTCCCGAGAAGCTCACAACTACAAAACTCAAAAAAGAGCTACACTACTGGCCTTTAAAATTGCTACACCACGAAGATGACGTGCTGCAGACGTGAAATTTAACCGACAGGAAGACGATGCTGTGATATGCAAATGATTAGCTTCTCAGAGCATTCACACAAGGTTGGCGCCGGTCGCGACACCTACAACATGCTGACATGAGGAAAGTTTCCAACCGATTTCTCATACACAGCAGTTGACCGGCGTTGCCTGGTGATACGTTGTGGTGATGCCTCGTGTAAGGAGGAGAAATGCGTACCATCACGTTTCCGACTTTGATAAAGGTCGGATTGTAGCCTATCGCGATTGCGGTTTATCGTATCGCGACATTGCTGCTCGCGTAGGTCGAGATCCAATGACTGTTAACAGAATATGGAAACGATGGGTTCAGGAGGGTAATACGGAACGCCGTGCTGGATCCCAACGGCCTCGTATCACTAGCAGTCGAGATGACAGGCATGGTTGTAACGGATCGTACAGCCACGTCTCGATCCCTGAGTCAACAGATGGGGACGTTTGCAAGACAACAACCATCTGCACGAACAGTTCGACGACGTTTGCAGCAGCATGGGCTATCAGCTCGGAGACCATGGCTGCTGTTACCCTTGACGCTGCATCACAGACAGGAGCGCCTGCAGTGGTGTACTCAACGACGAACCTGGGTGCACGAAAGGCAAAACGTCATTTTTTCGGGTGAATCCGTGTTTAGCGACATCGCGATGAATGCACATCGGAAGCGTGTATTCGTCATCGCCATACTGGCGTATCACCCGGCGTGATGGTATGGGGTGCCATTGGTTACACGTCTCGGTCACCTCTTGTTCGTATTAACGGCACTTTGAACAGTGGACGTTACATTTCAGATTTGTTACGACCCGTGGCTCTATCCTTCATTCGATCCCTGCCAAACCCTACATTTTAACAGGATAATGCACTACCGCATGTTGCAGGTCCTGTACGGGCCTTTCTGGATACAGAAAATGTTTGACTGCTGCCCTGGCCAGCACATTCTCCAGATCTCTCACCAATTGAAAACGTATGATCAATGGTGGGCGAGCAACTGGCTCGTCACAATACGCCAGTCACTACTCATGATGAACTGTGGTATCGTGTTGAAGCTGCATGGGCAGCTGAACCTGTACACACCATCCAAGCTCTGTTTGACTCAATGCCCAAACGTATCAAGGCTGTTATTAAGGCCAGAGGTGGTTGTTCTGGGTACTGATTTCTCAGGATCTATGCACCGAAATTGCGTGAAAATGTAATCACATGTCAGTTCTAGTATAATATATTTGTCCAATGAATACCCGTTTATCATCTGCGTTTCTTCTTGGTGTAGCAATTTTAATGGCCAGTAGTGTAGTACAGAGGCTTACCGAAAATCATTCTTCCCACGCGCCATTCGCGAGTGAAACAGGAATGGTACCTGAAGTAGCCTCCGCCACACGTCTTTAGGTGGCTTGCGGAGAGTGATATAAATGGAGATGTGTACAGGGTGAGTAAAGAAAACGTGCATCTACGAGCACACCGCTAGCCGAACCAAGGGCAATAACAAGCATTTCCGTTTGGAATTTATCGATCACCCATCCCACAGCGCTCTCTTAGTACCAGGTGTCTAGTACCTCTTCTTACACTCCAACGATGGCTTGGTGGACAACGGTTTGGAGGAGAAACTGAAAACTACGGAGTTTAATTCGTTCAATTCCCACTAGGAGAACTTCAATGCGGAAGGTCTGAAAAAGCTGGTGCAACAATATGAAAAGTCCTTAGAAGCGAACGATGATATTGTGGAAAAATGAAGCAGATTTGCAGAAAACTAAAACAGACAATCAAAACTTTTTCTGAGAACTATACAGTGTGCTTCGAAAAAATTCAATCGATCCTACATGATTCAAGATAGAAAATTTGACTATAATTTAGTTCACACATATGTCTACGAGATTTATATTTTCAAAATAACCACAAGATTTTACAAGGGTATATCTTCTACATGCATTCACATACAACCTTGGAGTACTTTTTACAATTACACTTAAAATAAAATTTTTCAGTTATTTTTCACAAACATTCAATGTGTCCTCCACCGGATCCACAACAGAGGTCCAGAGGGGTCCAGACAGGTCCTGCATTTTTAGAGGTTTTTTGGAGTTACTGCATTCACTGCTGTTGTCATGTGGAGTCATATTCACCCAAAGTTGTTGGAAGGGGAGGCAGAAAGACGAAATCTTTGACAAATGTCAACAACAAAAAAACCATACATTATCTGCTTCTTGACTGACCACACGGGGACGACCAGGGGATTTCCCCTTACTTAAACAACTATGGTCTCTATAAACTGCTGGTGCTATCGTCGAATGCTTGAGGTGTGAGGAGGGTAATTCCGTGCTCTGGACCAAAATCACGCGGTACAGTTATAACTGTATTGTAAGTGTTGAGAAACAAAACATATTTTGTTATTGTGTTGCCGCAATGTCGAGTCAACGTACTTTGGGTAATGAACGAGCGAATCAGTTAGCTGCTCCAGGAGATCCTTAATGACAATCAAAAGAATCAGAAACTTATAGCTCGCGATGCGGTAAACTTTTACTTTCGATGCATAAATTAAAATTCAGATCAAGTTTGATTCATATGGAAGGTACAGTCTTGTGAAGTCGGATGAATCTCTTTTAAATACGCTGTATTTTCCCTACCTCCGAAGGACCCATACCTTTCTAAAACCTTAGCAGCGTAAGGCAGTGACGAAACAACACTCTATCTTATAACTGACGACATTTTTTAAAAGAACGCAGCTAACTGGAACCTCAAATAACTCTCAGTGTTAGAATAGTTCATGAGAATTGTTACCAGAAAGAACTAACAGAATCATTCAACTAGTAGGGTGACGACGCCATTTTTATTCACAATTTCTCGATGGATCACTATGGGATCATCTTCATTGCCTGCGAGCGAAGAAGTCTGATGTGCTTCCTGTCTCGCATAGTTAAGAAACTTATCTTATGATGTCGGAATATCTAATAAACACGGTGTGGGGTCAGACACTAAATTTATTATGGTTTCTCCCGAATTAATTTTTAATTGTGCAGTGGACTATAAGCTGTTTTGAAAC
Source organism: Schistocerca piceifrons (assembly GCF_021461385.2). Classification (NCBI taxonomy): domain Eukaryota; kingdom Metazoa; phylum Arthropoda; class Insecta; order Orthoptera; family Acrididae; genus Schistocerca; species Schistocerca piceifrons. Next base: position 585,275,214 of record NC_060141.1, on the reverse strand, counting down.
TTCCTTGGAGAACTGTAAGCTGGACCCGGACTCAAAACGGCAATAGTAACTTTCTTGGCCAATATTATTATCAATTGAGCTATCCATGCAGACTCATTACCCGCTCTCACATCTGCACTTCTCCTGCTGTTATTAAGCTACTGTCTGTCCTCCGATGTGTCACATTTCAGAAAATTAGAAAGAACATTTGATAACGGGAACGCTGCGGTGGCACATATTCTAGAAAACAGCGGCGATAAGATCATCGCTTTTAGAAAATTATGAAGGCTAGCAGGTCAGTCGTTTGTGTATTATGTGTGAAATGGACTCGTCAGGTCGTTTGGACATCAGGCAATATATCTTCTATTATTCGCAATCCTCCGAAATCACATCTCATTCTTGACAAATTCCTTTCTTATTGTGTTGTTCTTGTGAGGCAAGTATCCAAAATGACTGACTTCTCCCGGCTGAGACTTTCTTCGGCCTGTTTACAATATAACAGGCATTACATAAGAACTTATTTACTTCAGTAAATATCAGTTTGGAAATGTATCAAAGGCCTTGCCGCAGTCAGCAAACATGGGAACCACTTGAGTATCGGTATCTAAGTCTGCGATCTTGAAAAAGAAGCACGTGCCAGAGGATTCATACGATTATTTTATTCGAATACTTCTTTAGAGAAGTCGGTTAAAAACTGGTAAACCTATTATGCTTGAGCGAAAATGGTGGGAAACTAGATTTTTGATGACGAAGAAAAGAAAATAAGAGTTTAACTTCGCGACGACGACTAGGTCATTAGAGATGTAACTGAGGCTTGGTTCGAGGAACCATCCCGGCATTCACCTTACGTGATTTAGGTAAATGACGGAAATCCTAATTTTATTGGCTGGATGGGGCTTTGAACCGCCGTCCTTCCAAATACAAGCCCGGTGTCTCACTGATGAGGCACATCGCTCCCTCGTTTCGTGATGTCCGACTGTAATATTCCACGTATTTTCCTAAGTCGCTTACAGGAAAATTTTGTTGCCGAAATAAAGATGCCAGATGGAAAGCCTTAGATTACACTACCAATTAATTTACACAGCAGGTAAGCAGTTTAGGCTACATGAAAAAATCAAAGTCTCTGGAAGCCTGAAGCAGTGAAGTTGATATCTCTGAAAAGCCGAAACACTGAGATGTGATGCTACAGAGGAATGTTGAAAATTAGGTGGACTGATAAGGTGAGGAATGAAGAGGTTCTCGGCAGAATCAGTGAGGAAAAAACTGACAAGAAGAAGGGAGTGGATGACAGGGCTTCCATTAAGACATCGGGGAATAAATGCCATGGTACTAGAGGGAGCTGAAGATTGTAAAAACTGTAGAGGTTTACAGAGATTTGATTAAATCTAGCAAATAATTGAAGACGTAGGTTGCAAGTGCAACTCTGAGATGAAAAGGCTGGCACAGGAGAGGAATTCTTGGCGGGCTGCATCAAACTAATTAGGTCGACCTGGAAGACATTCTACTTCAGTAATGCTGGAACTATCAGCATACCCAGGGACTTACGACTGCACGTCATCTTTTACAACAAATATTTACACCTCACACAAATTGTTTCTCTTTTATTTGTGGTAAATTCAAATCTACTGAAAACTGTATTTATTAATAAACAAACATATTAATGCTACCATTTAATAGTACTATGTACAACCTACAATATATTTAACTGAAGGAGTATTTCTGTTGGTCATAGTATAAGTAACGTGTTTACGAATTCATACATATTACTTCGCTGTCAGATGGATAACATTTAGATACACGCAATTACTTCCTGTTGTATGCGCTAAATATACTTTATGTTAAAATATAAATGGCTGGCAGGAAGCGACGCCTAACCACGGAAGAACAGCTGTTACGAAGTGGCTTGCTTGCACGCAGCAACTGTCCAACCTCATCACAGGGCCAGCCAGGCGGTGTTAGGCAACAGCTAAACATATGGTAGCACAGATTAGCACCAATTTACAGTAATTTATTGAAAGAAATTTTGCACTATTTGACTTAAATATGAAGCTGGTGCGTGCCAACAGTTAAAGTTCACACTCACTGATCGGACTAATTCTGGACTTGTCCAGAGACTAGTGAAGTCCTCCGATAAGTATAGACTGTACAGTTTCGCTTTTCTTGGTGGCGACTACAGACACGATACTGATTTTGTCATGAGGTACTGTTGGTATTGTGTGGATACAATCTGACGAGTCGAGCCGTTTGTCCACTCATAGCTCCAGTCCGCAGCTCATGGCTTAGTGGCTAGCGTTGCTGCCTCTGGATCACAGGGTCCTGGGTTCGAGTCTTGGCAGGGTTGGGGATTTTCTCTGCCCTGGGACTGGGTGTTTGTCTTGTCCTCATCATTTCATCATCATCATTTGTGACAGTGGCTAGATTGGACTGTGTTAAAATTGGAACTTCGTACGGGCGCTGATGACCGCCCCACAAACCAACCATCATCACTCATAGCTCCGTTTATAGGGTGAATGTCAGTTTCGGAACTACACGTTAAGATGAAAATAAACAACGCACCACGAAGGAATTATCAGAATGGGACGGAAATTGGTAGATGTGACTTACATGCACAGACAAACAAAAAGCATTACAGTTTCCAAAAACTGAATGATTTATTCAAGAGAAAGAGCTTCGCAAACTAAGCAAGTCAATAACACGTTGATCCACCTCTGGCCCTTATGCAACCAGTTACTCTGCTTGGCGTTATTTGACAGATTTGTTAGATGTCCTCCTGAGGGATATAGTGCCAAATGTTGTCAAATTGGAGCGTTAGAATCCCAAGCTGGTTGGAAGACCATGAACATTATGTTCGAAACGTTCTCAATAGAAGAGGGATCCAACAATCTTGCTGGCCGAGATAGACTTTGACAAGCACGGAGACAAGCAGTAGAAACTCTCGCCGTGTGCTGGTAGGCATTATCTTGCTGAAATGAAAGCCCAGGATAGCTTGCCGAGAAGGACAACCAAACGAGGCGAAGAATATCATCGATGTACCACTGTGCTGTAAGGTGGCATTTATGACAACCAAAGGGGTCCTGCTGTAAAAAGGCGTGGCACCTCAGACCGTCACCCTTGATTGTCGGGCCATACGGAGGGTGACAGTCAGGTTGGTATCCCACAGCTCTCTAGGGCGTCTCCAGACACGTCTTTAGCCTGCTCTCTCTCAGACTGGAATAGAATTGCTTTCAGTGATGTGTCCCGCTTCGAAGTGAGCCCCAATGACTAGCGAACACGTATCTGAAGAGGCCCCAGGCAGTGGTGGGTTATTAAGCTGACTGTCGCTATCCATATAACCTGACAGCCACGTTTGATGATCTGAAGTGCCATTTTTTCATGGAAGGACCTCTTTTATTCTCATGCGCGGCACCCTTAAGGCACAGGGATATGTCTACGATATTCTACGCCCCGTTTCATTGCCCTGTATGTCGAGCTGTCTTCAGTCTACGTTTAAACAAGATAATGACCTCATGCACACGGCAAGAGCTTCTACTGGTTGTCTTCGTGCTTGCCAAAACCTAACTTGACCAGCATTGTCGCCGGATCTCTCCAGAATTGAGAACGTTTGGAACATTTTGGGAAGGCCCTCCAACAATCTCTGATTTTTGATGACTTTACGCCCCTATTGGAGATAATTTAGCATGATATGCTCAGGAGGACATCCATCAATGCCAAGCCAAATAAGGGCCAGAGGTGGACCAACGCGTTACTGACTTGCTCAATTTGTGAAGTCCTTTCCCTTGAATAAACCATCCAAGATTTCTGAAATGGTAATAATTTGTTTGCAAGTACGTGCACATCATATCTATCGATTTCCGCCAGTTCCTTCGTTCTGCGTCATTTTTGTTTTTTTTTTTTCTTGGGGTGTATTTGTATGACATTAGGCGGAAGTGTAACATAATCTGTGCTGTGTGCACCCTGTGTGGCGCCTGGCCGTAGCTACGAGGGCCATTCAGAAAGTAAGGAACGAAAGGTCGCGAAATGGAAACCACTGTGAAAATCAAAACTGTTTTATTTGCAACAGTTAGCTACAACTTCCAGCTAGTTATCTCCATAGTCTCCGATCCGACTTAGACGTTTGTCGTAGCGTTGTACCAACTTTCCAATACCCGCCTTATAGAAGGCAGCCGCCACGGCTTTCCGCCAATTCTCTACACTGGCCTACAGCTCGTTGTCTATGCCAAAATGTTGTCTTCATAGCCAGCGGTTCATGTGAGCAGAGATGAAACTCAGAGAGAGACAATTACGGACTGTATTGTGGGTAATCAAACATTTCCAATTGAAAACGATGCAGAAGCATCTTCATTGCCCCTGCAGAATGCGACTGAGAATTGTCTTGAAGAAGAAAACTCACGACAGTTATATAATGTTGGTTGCATAGCTTCAGGCGAAATTTCTCACCAGGCCCTCGGACGTGGTAGGAGACAATATTGTTCTAGGTACGTTTATGCGCTCCCTGTGTGCTCAGAACTAAAAAGAACGACGTAACGCGATCGACGGGGCGTACTAGAGACACTGCCCAAAACACCTGTGCAAAACTTCATCGAATTTTCACTGTGGTTTCCATTTCGCAACCTATCGTTTCTTACTTTCCGAATAACTCTCGTATGTTAAGCCTCTCCGGACGCTGGTCTTGCCGTGTGGTGTCCTCTGTGTGTATGGCTGTGTGTCGTATCTTCTGAAAGATACAGCATCTCTCTCCTTGGTGGGAGGGGGGACTGATGAAGCTCGTTTCATTATCTTCATGCTTCTCCAGATTCGCGAATTACGGTAGGTGCTCTCATGTTGCTGCCACTGGCGTTTGCTCGGTGCATTCGAGGAAACCCGTTCTCAAACCCTGGGTGAGGGACTGGTTGGTCAAGCACACCTGCTTGTGAGAGTCCATATCTTCGTCTGCGATGTGAGCCGCGATTCCACCTCCAGCTGGGGATTGTCGTTCTGCTGAGGCACGGCCAAGCTGCCAGCAGCAAGGTAAGGGGCGACTGTATTGTAGTTGTGCCAGCCTGCACATGAAAAAGCGTGGGAGTTCCGTCTACATAAGCATGTATGCAGTCTGGCTGCATTTGGTTACTGAGTCACATTGTGACATCAATGCTTGTGTGAACACTCTACATTACGCTTCCGCGCTGTTGTAACACAACGTGATCATTAAAGCTGAAAATCTTTGTTCTTGATTGTTGAGTATACACTTTCTGTGGATGAACGAGTGGCTGCGTGACAGACTTTAATGTACAGTGCAGTCTTTCATGCAACTTTTCTGCTGGTGGTTTTGCATCATGTGGAATGGCGTTGCACTGTGAAAGAGTACTGCTGCGTTAGCTTCGCCATATGAGATTTGAATGTTATATAAAAAGACAGACTCTGTTGCAAAGTTATTTTTATTACAAGCGAAGCGTTACGGCTATCTCAGATTTTTATAAAAGAAAAGGAAGAGCAAGGATTCAATTACATGGAAATTAGACATTAAGGAGCATGCTTTTAAGCTGATTGGAGTTTGAAAAAATGTTGTTAGATCTTTTACAAAAAGCAAATTACCATTACGAGAGGCTATCAAAGCAATGCATATCACAGGCTGGTAGGGTGTTAAGTCAGAACGGTGGTAGTCTAAAGGAGGGACTGTCGAACAAGATGCACTATGTAGGACAGAATGAGTGACACCTATTTTTGATCTATTTTGTACCTGTATCGATATTTCTGTGCCAATTTGTAATATTGCTTATGTATGATGTTGTATCTGTCATGGAAATTCTTTGACTATGTATACGTTTCAATGTGAATTTTTGAACGATGTTGTTTAAATTATGCTTGCGAATTTAAATAAGTACTGAAATGATTGCCGTATAATGTACTATAAATGACTTGGTCCACAATTGGGGAACGTACGGTTAAATATAAAAGGTGTAGGGAAGCCCTGCAGCTATGGAAGTAGTGTAGGGAAGCCCCGATTTAAATTCAGAATCATTTCAAGCTTTTCCCTGTTCAGTATTGCCACTAGTTTCATGTGTGTCGGTATTTGGTTTTATAAACTGTTGCACATAGTTCATTTAAGGTTCGTGTTGTTGATTGGCATATGTTGCTGTCTACTATCTCATTGGCCATTTGCATGTCTGACTTACTAATTATTAGTGCATTTACCTGCAACGTTAGGTTACTGTGGTGTAGTGTGAACAGAAAGGAAAGAGTTTAGTGTGTGTGTGAAGGAAGGTTAGGTTAGCCTTAGCACTGCCTTCTGCTTTATCATTTTGCTTGACACAAGAATGCCTAATTAGGCTGGCGACCTGTTTTAATATGTAATGTTACAACTTGCTTATGAGCTGGGAGAACGTCTGTTTCCGACCCACCGTTTACTATTGTTTATACTCTGGAGTATTCCGGAAATGAATCTCAGTTTGATTGCTCTGTTTCCATTAGGTTATCTCACGGTCACATCTCAAAAATTCCTCGCAGAGGATAACGTTAGCATCGATTGCCGTTCAAGGTGGTCGGTGGTACCGTTACAAATGAAGTGTATAAACTTAGAACTATAAAAACCGGAGAAAATTTCTTGTAAGTAAAAGTAAAAGGGGGCATAGAAAAATAAAGTAACGGAAATTACCTTCAAATACTCATAGCTCCCAGGTGGAGCGCAGCACATAGCCACACGTACCTCGAATGAACCTGGAAAGCATGTGTAACGGTCTAATAGATGGCCACGTTGAAACTAGGATGCAGAGGTAACCATGTTTCCCGCGTTGATTGGGCGTTACGTCAACAGCAGGCGCTAGTGTCGGTAAAACTTAATTAATATATATGTAAGACTATAAAACGTAGCTAAAGGCAGTAAATAAAAGTGATTATGTAGCACCTTAACTGATATTTTATGATAGTGCATAGGCTAAAAATTCAGAATGCTTAGGAATCAAGGAAAAAAACCCATAAAGGGTAGGTATAATGTAAAATCAACTGATGCCATAAAAACAAGAAAGGATCCTGAAAGGTTAAAAAACGGGTGTCCACAAAATATAACCAAAACAACCACATGAAAACCTGTTGGTGTACCAATTAGCCTATCATGGACTTGAATAAGATTTGAATGTTCTTACAGATCTTTCAGTGAGTCATTTGACTTCAGGTTGAAATGGTGTGGTTTCGAAATGTGATATCCCATTTTGTGCGCAGAAAAGTTCGAACCCCCGTGACGAAAACTGATTGCCACTCGCAGTCATTGTTGAATTCGGCAACCCGTTAATTCAGAAAATACTTTACAAACCATGGATTGTTTCATCGAAATTATAGAAAACATTATATCAGACATGGAAATTTAGGAAATGCATCAATGGCAATCAGCAAACAACTTCCCAAAAATGGTCCAGCATCACCTATATGAAGAAACGACCAGGGTCGTGATACCTGTGATACCTGTGGCCTGGGAAAATATTACCGCAGGGGAACCGACAGATACTTTTCGCGTAAATGGCATATGGCCAGCATCATTTTTGTCCCATTATCTATGTTTTTCCAATAGCAATGTTCTCTGACAGTGTTCTTGGGACCTACGATACGCAGGTGGCATTGACATATACGAGGGGCGTTTGAAAAGTCCGTGCAAAAATAAAAACCACTTACGTGTTTCGGGCAAACCTTTTTTATTTTTAGACATAGTCTCCTTTTAGACTTATACACTTCGTCCAACGCTGTTCTAATTTGGTGATCCCTTCCGAATAATAGGAGTTGTCTAAGTCTGCATAATAGCTATTAGTTGCTGAAATCCCCTCCTCATTTGAATAAAATCTTTGTCCCGCTAGCCATTTCTTCAAATTGGGGAACAAACAGTAGTCCGAGGGAGCCAAGTCTGGAGTTTAGTTGCTGAAATCCCCTCCTCATTTGAATAAAATCTTTGTCCCACTAGCCATTTCTTCAAATTGGGGAACAAACAGTAGTCCGAGGGAGCCAAGTCTGGAGAATTTGGAGGATGTAGAAAGAGTTGGAATCCTATTTCCATTAATTTTGCGACCACAGCTGCTGAGGTGTGTGCTGGTGCATTGTCCTAATGGAAAAGGACTTTTTTGCGGTCCAATCGCTGGCGTTTTTCTTGCAGCTCGGTTTTCAAACGGTCCAATAACGACGAATAATATGCACCTGAAATAGTTTTACCCTTTTTCAGATAGTCGATTAGGATTATCCCTTGCGAATCCCAAAAGACAGTCGCCATTACCTTTCCGCCCGAAGGAATGGTCTTCGCCTTTTTTGGTGCAGATTCTTCCTTGGTAACCCATTGTTTAGATTGTAGTTTGGTCTCAGGAGTATAGTAATGTATCCATGTTTCATCCACAGTGACGAAACGACACCTGAAATCCTTGCAACACTTCACACGATGCCGTTTTTGGTCAAGAGTGAGCAATCGCGGAACCCATCTTGCAGATAGCTTTCTCATCTGCAAATGTTTATGCAAAATATTATGTATCCGTTCATTCGAGATGCCCACAGCACTAGCAGTCTCACGCACCTTAACGCTTCTGTCATCCATCACCATATCATGCATTTTATTAATGATTTCTGGAGTCGTAACCTCCACAGGGCGTCCAGAACGTTTAGCATCACTTGTGCGCCCATATGGCCAACCCAAAAATTTTGAAACCACTTATAAACTGTTGTAATCGAAGGTGCAGTGTCATCGTAATGTTTATCAAGCTTCTCTTGGGTCTCCTGAGGCGTTTTGCCTTTCGTAAAGTAATGTTTAAACAGCACGCGAAATTCTTTTTCGTCCATTTTTTGACAATCACTCGACTTCCTTGATTCACACGAATGCCAAACACAAAGAAATAGACCAATATTGCTGAATCTTGTTGTGTGTTCTTTCCAAAGATGCTACTAACGAAACATGACCTCGATACGCGTCGGTGGTGCCATCTCTTGGACTTTGCACGGACTTTTCAAACGCCCCTCGTATTGTAATCACTTTTGTTGAAAGAGGATGAGTCACTCTCTACTTTTCATATTTAAGGCTACACTTTAATGTTGATTTTACACCCAAGACATCATTTTTGTGAGAAGACAGTTAATACATGTGGAGTCTTTATGGTTGCTCTCCTTCAAATAGTATTTTCTGGACCTGAGAAAAAGCAGGCAGTTTGATCATTCAACAATATATCTTGCAGTGAACGTTTGGAATATTAGGGAATATTAGGGAAATGAACATCTCGAAGCACTGGGGACAGAATGCTGGTCCCAAGAATTTCTCGCACTGGTGTGCAGACAATGCTTTCGGCCAAAGAGACAAACAAACTACCTACCTGGATCTACCTGTTAGGCACCTCTAGGCACGGCAAGAGCAGGGAAGCAAGAGAAATTTAGGTCGACCTGCCAAGTGCTGTCGATAATGTCGCAAACGGCCTTTGTGAACAGTGATGGTGCCGGCTGCTGTGGCCGAGCGGTTCTAGGCGCTTAGTTACGTTTAAGTAGTTCTAAGTCTAGGGGACTGATGACCTCAGATGTTAAGTCCCATAGTTCTCAGAGCCATTTGAACTATTTTTTTTTTTTGAACAGTTATGGTTCCTTAAAAATTCGAGAGTTTCCGAGTTCGCCGTGGACCGGACCCTATCAAGGGAGCCGACAGGTGGTGTCGACCCCCCTGCCTGTCAATTTTTTGGGAAGCCTCAGGCCTTCGAAAGAATTTTAGAATGGCACGCAACATTTATGGTGGCTCTGAAATTGTCAATGTTGGGACATAAAAGCACTTCTCTTGGTTTAGCTGGGGGGCCCTGGTAAGACACGTTGTAACGTTCGGCCTGTCCATATAATGGTCTCTGTGATAAAAGTGTTGTTCACTTCAAGGCTAAACAAAAACTCGGAACATGCTGTCTAAAGCGGCAAGTCGAGAGCACAACATCTTCCCCTCTCTGCTTGGGAATTTACGAGTCAGGGATTCACTATTTCTCCAGAAAAGAGAAGAATATTAGTAACTTTGATTAGGATTGGCCTGTGGCTAGAGTAGACAAGTTAGAGAGCAGACACGGACCTCGTGGAGTCTTGTGATTAGTACGAAATTATTGTGGGGGCGGTTGCTTGAGTGCTTTTGAAGAGTTTATCGAGGTCTGATGAAAAGCGAGGGGTGGTGAAACTTGGTCTTCTGATTCAGACTCCGTTCTGGAAAGGATTGCAGTCTTGACTTTTGTTATTACTGGGTCTCACTTGCAACACCCGTTCTGAACGTGACTTCGCACTGGCATTGGTCTTGACTGGGGCGCCTGTGGTGAGGACTTAGCTATACCGACAGTTAAGACCTCAGTTATCTCGGACAATTCGTTGTGCCGAGAGCAATCTTATTCGTGTCAGGTCTGTCGCCTCGACGTTTAATCTCCTTGTACGCACTGCCATATAAGTGAGTCAAATTGGTCCATTGTATGGCCAGCGAACGGGAGTGTCACACAGTGGATCTGCCGAGATTCCACAGCTCCATTATAGAGTGATTGCGATCCGTCTAACAGATCGCCAGCCACGACAATGCCTGTTTCGTGCTCGCGATAACGAAATGCAGGCGCCGCTCCTCACTACTCTGCAGACGATTGCACCAAGACCTTCACCAAGGACAGCGCTACACATCGAGAAAGGGGTATAATGTTGCTGCTCCGGCTTGTTAAGGCAAACAGGATCACAATTTCGCCGCTTGTTCTCAGCTGCACCAAAGCAGTATAACTTCTGTGTATAACAAGTCCATCAAATTATCTTGAGGTGGAAGCTCTTTTGCCCGTGTTTGCTTTATTGGATGGGGTCCGCCCTTAGCGAAACACAATTTTGTTTTATATCCCAAACATGTTTCACTGCAGCTGAAGTATCATCAGTGGGATTTTATTTTATGGTTTTTTACCACATGGTGTGGTTTTTCTGGGGTATTATGTTTTCATAATGCCTATTTTCTTTCATAGTTTGTTATATTTGCTTTTTTCCTCATCGTCCTCACTGTGATGTCCTGTTTATTGAGCTGTCACTGTCACTGATTCCATTGTTTACCAACTGTAAAAACAACCCTATCATATGGCGACGTACGTACCAAAAGACACTGAATATTTTTATTTACCTAAGCATGCAAACTATTTTGTGAAAGATATAAATATGCTTCCAAATACACCTTTGAAAAGTTTTATGTTCGGAAGCTGTTTTTTAGTTTTATCTACAAATCTTCATAAACTATCTTGTCGCACTCATGAAATTGCAACCTGAGTGATTACATGAGGTATGGCTCAAATGGCTCTGAGCACTATGGGACTTAACGTCTGAGGTCATCAGTCCCCTAGAACTTAGAACTACTTAAACCTAACTAACCTAAGGACATCACACACATCCATGCCCGAGGTAGGATTCAAACCTGCGACCGTAGCGGTCGCGCGGTTCCAGACTGTAGTGCCTAGAACCGCTCGGCCACACAGGCCGGCCTTACATGAGGTATCATATTGTTAAAGAAACAGTTCTGATTTGCAAAGAAACACACATTCATTACGCTTTTCACACACTTCGCTGTGGCTCGTCGATAGCACGACAGAGCCTTGCACCATCGTTTCATATACACAACAGGCTAATGCCCTGTGCCTTCCAGTAGCATGTCTTTTTCAGCCAGGACAGCAAATGGTTTTTTCTTTTCTTTGTAGTACAGGAGCTCTCAACAGAACTAATTCTAGAACTTCCTTGGATTCTTGTCCCACTTTTCCTCTGGAACATCGAGCCTGTACTTCTTGAACGCGGGTAAGGCGAGTGTTTCTTTCTTTCTTTCATTCTTTATTCTTTTTTTTTGTTTTTTGCGCATTCTTCGACTTGTGCTTCCTCTCTGTCAGGAAAGCAAGCACTCAGATCAAGTACATCAAAAAATATTCTATGGTGCAATTTTTGGAACATATCTGAATCCTGTAGAAGCTGTCACTGAATCAACAGGATATACACCTTCCATTAACTGATTATATTGTACAGCTGTCCTGGTGTGAGCCGTCTTCACTAATTTCTATAACTTCTTGTCATAACTTTCAGTAGTGAGTTACTGTGGTTTCTGGGCAGAAAAGTGCTAACATCAGCATCAGCGCTTTCTTATCTGTGGTGCCATATTACAGCTGAGACTATTGCGCATCTTGTACTTCACAGAACTCAGCATCAGCACTTCCTTACGTCTAAGGCCATATCAGGAACCACACCTGACCATCTGCCAAGGCCATGGTAAGGGAGAGAGTAAATAGCTTCATTTCATAACCCTCTGGGTAACCTGAACGTAATCGTATGACGATGTAATTTCAGATCGTTGACTCAAAAAGATGGCGTCCATATTCATATTCGTAATATAAAAAGATGTATTCTGCATATACTGTTTAAATATGCATACAATTTAAGTATCAAAGAAATCAACCTTCAAATACTTCGGTGTGCTAAATTTAAGGTTGAAAGTAACTTTTGCACGATGTGTCAGTGTTAAGTAACGTAGCTCGATAAAACTTGGACGAAATATGGAACATGGCCTTGGAAGATGGTCAGATGCGGTTCCTGATATGGCCTTAGAGATTCTGTGAAATACAAGATGCGCAGGTGTCTCAGCTGTAATATGACAACACAGGTAAGAAGAACCGCTACAGTATAGTACAGAAGGTTACTCAAAGAAATATTCAATAAAAGTAACAGAAATGATACTTTTATTCAGAGATCAGAAATACACTGAGGTCATCACGATTTATAATGGTCCCCTATACATCACAAAAAGCAGAACATGGCGAGAGATGGGAATACTGTAGAACATGGTCGCGTTGGTAGTCCAGGTTTAATAGGGTGGAGAGGTAAAATGTTACATTGACGTACTGACGAATGTATCTTTGAGCGGGGTTTCTCCCTGGTCAACTTTGTTGTGACGATGTACTTCTTCCCCATGTGTGTCCCTTCAGGGGTGCATTCTGACCATTTTTATGGATGACAGTGGATGACCACATGAAACCGTGCAGGTGGGAAGCTCTTGGGATGAGAGGATATTCGTCAAATGGACTGGCCCGTTCCTTCCTCCCCCGGCCCCCACTTAAATCCCATCGAGCATATGTGGGATGCTTTGGGCAGACATATTCCAGCATGTCCACATGCACCAATGACTACAGGAGTTGTCAACCGCGCTGTTGGAGGAACACACGAACTCCTTATGAAGCTTGCGACCAGCTTGGGAGCACATCGTAGAACATGTACTGCCGTCCGTAGTGATGAAACACCCTATTAAGAACCATGTGCCTTCATTTTTAATGTGTAGGGGACCATCATGAATCTCGGAGAGTTCGGTGTAATTGTTGTCTTTGAATAAAAGTGTCATTTCTATTCGCCTAATGCTGTATTTCTTTCACTGACCTTCTATACTACACTGTACCAGTTCCTTATATGCATGGTCCAAGGTTCATCGAGCTCTGTTATTTGGCATTGAAACATCATGTGAAAGTTATCTTCATGCTTAAATTTCACTCACCAGCGTATATCCATATGTGTATGATTTGGCGGACAGGGTGGGCAGCTATCTGCGGTTGTTTGCTGGTGATGCCGTGGTATGGGGTAAGGTGTCGAAATTGAGTGACTGTAGGAAAACACAAGATGACTTAGACAAAATTTCCTGTTGGCGTGATGAATGGCAGATAGCTCTAAACGTGGAAAAATATAAGATAATGTGAATGAGTAGGAAGATCGAACCTGTAATGTTCGGATACAGTATTACCAGCGTCCTGCTTGACAGTCAAGCCGTTTGAATACCTGGGCTTAACGTTGCAAAGCGATATGAGATGGAACGAGCATGTGCGAATAGTCGCCTTCTGTTTATTGAGAAAAATTTAGGAAAGAGTGGTTCACCTGCAACGGAGACCACATAAAGGACGCTGGTGCGACCGGTTTTTGAGTACTGCTAGAATGTTTGGGATCCATATCAGGTCGGATTGAAGGAAGACATTGAAGCAATTCATAGGCGGGATGCTGGATTTGTTAGCGACAGGTTCGAAAAACACGTAAGTTTTACAGTGACGCATTGTTTTTGTTGTTATGGTCTTCAGTCCTGAGACTGGTTTGATGCAGCTCTCCATGCTACTCCATCCTGTGCAAGCTTCTTCATCTCCCAGTACCTACTGCAACCTACATCCTTCTGAATCTGATTAGTGTATTCATCTCTTGGTCTCCCTCTACGATTTTTACCCACCACGCTGCCCTCCAATACTAAATTGGTGACCCCTTGATGCCTCAGAACATGTCCTACCAACCGATCCCTTCTTCTAGTCAAGTTGTGCCACAAACTCTTCTTCTCCCCAATTCTATTCAATACCTCCTCATTAGTTACGTAATCTACCCATCTAATCTTCAACATTCTTCTATAGCACCACATTTCGAAAACTTCTATTCTCTTCTTGTCTAAACTATTTATAGTCCACGTTTCACTTCCATACATAGCTACACTCCATACAAATACTTTCAGAAACGACTTCCTGACACTTAAATCTATACTCGATGTTAACAAATTTCTCTTCTTCAGAAACGCTTTCCTGCCATTGCCAGTCTACATTTTATATCCTCTCTACTTCGACCATCATCAATTATTTTGCTCCCCAAATAGCAAAACTCCTTTACTACTTTAAGTGTCTCATTTTCTAATCTAATTCCCTCAACGTCACCCGACTTAATTCTACTACATTCCATTATCCTCGTTTTGCTTTTGTTGATGTTCATCTTATATCCTCCTTTCAAGACACTGTCCATTCCGTTCAACTGCTCTTCCAAGTCCTTTGCTGTCTCTGACAGAATTACAATGTCATCGGCGAACCTCAAAGTTTTCATTTCTTCTCCGTGAATTTTAATACCTACTCCGTATTTTTCTTTTGTTTCCTTTGCTGCTTGCTCAATATACATAGCCGGCCGGAGTGGCCGAGCGGTTCTAGGCGCTACAGTCTGGAACCGCGCGACCGCTACGGTCGCAGGCTCGAATCCTGTCTCGGGCATGGATGTGTGTGATGTCCTTAAGTTAGTTAGGTTTAAGTAGTTCTAAGATCTAGGGGACTGATGACCTCAGCAGTTAAGTCCCATAGTGCTCAGAGCCATTTTTGTATAACATCGGGACAGGCTACAACCCTGTCTCACTCCCTTTCCAACCACTGCTTCCCTTTTATGCCCCTCGACTCTTATATCTGCCATCCGGTTTCTGTACAAATTGTAAATAGCCTTTCGCTCCCTGTATTTTACCCCTGCCACCTTCAGAATTTGAAAGAGACTGTTCCTGTTAACATTGTCAAAAGCTTTCTCGAAGTCTACAAATGTTATGAACGTAGGTTTGCCTTTCCTTAATCTTTCTTCTGAGATAAGTCGTAAGGTCAGTATGCCTCATGTGTTCCAATATTTCTGCGGAATCCAAACTGATCTTCCCCGAGGGCGGCTCCTACCAGTTTTCCATTCGTCTGTAAAGAATTCGCGTTAGTATTTTGCAGCCGTGGCTTATTAAACTAATAGTTCGGTAGAGTTCGAGAAGTTAGGGCTCATAGGCATATAGTCAGTCGTTTATCTCTCGCTCTGTCTCCGAGTGGAACAGAAAGGAAATGACTAATAGTGGTACGGGATACCCTCCACAGCGCACCGTACGGTGGCTTGCGGAGTATCTACGTAGATGTACTTCAACAGTTTAAAATGTTAACAGTATATATACTTATTTCTTTTGGGTATAATATTTATTTGAGCGACCAAATATTCAGAGTACGGGAGGGAAGCCGGCAGCCTGCAGTTAGTTTCAATCCGGTCTTCAAAATGGTTCAAATGGCTCTGAGCACTATGGGACTTAACATCTGAGGTCATCAGTCCCCTAGAACTTAGAACTACTTAAACCTAAGTAACCTAAGGATATCACAAACATCCATGCCCGAGGCAGGATTCGAACCTGCGATCGTAGCGTGTCACGGTTCCAGACTGAAGCGCCTAGAACCGCTCGGCCACCACGGCCGGCCAACCCGGTCTGCGCAGGAAATTCGTGAGGAGCGAGGCGCTCGGCTTGTATTCCCCCCGTGATGCATTTTTGAATATTTCCGTCGATGCGTCACGCTACGTGAGTATTTTATTTTATTGGCCGTACAGTCTGTAGACCATTAAGTAAGCTCTGATGTCATGGGTTTGAGCGGCTTCGGTCATTTCAAAAACTGCTAACAATAAATGATGCGTGCGTGTCATCTGCAATGGCAGAATTTTTTTTTCATCATATCTCTACGAGACGAGTAACGTCTTTGAAATTGTGTCATTTCATTTGTAGTGGTAGGAATGTCACACGAGATTCAATATTACTGTCAATACGTCAATTTAGTGCCTTCTGAGGGCGAGTACCGTCGCGTTGTGAATACTGGAAATACTGACGAACAATATTGGAGCCGACCAAAATATTCTGTGTTACCAGTACCTACTGAGCGTGTGATGGTCAGTATTATCCGTCTGACAATTCGCCATTCTGCTATTCGCATTTTCCCCAAGACGCTAAGCTTCACTGAAGCTCGAAATTTAGTGCGACGTCAATGCGAGGTACTTTTAATAGTTCCCACAATGAAACATTGTTTCAACATATGGTAGAAAACCCAAAGAGATTCTGGTCGTATGTAAAGTACACCAGTGGAAAAAAAAAAAAAAAACGGTGAATGCCGCCACTGCGCGATAGCGATGGAAATGTTACCGATGATGGTGCCACTAAAGCGGAGTTACTAAATACAGTTTTCCGTAATTCCTTCACGAAAGAAGACGAAGTAAATATTCCAGAATTCGAAATCAGAACAGCTGTTAGCATGAGCGACATAAAAGTAGATATCTTAGGTGTTGCGAAACAACTCAAATTACTTAAGAAAGGCAAGTCTTCCGGTCCAGATGGTATACCAATCAGGTTCCTTTCAGAGTATGCAGACACAATAGCGCTTTTCTTAGCAATCATATACAACCGCTCACTTGACAAAAGGTCTGTTCCTAAAGACTGGAAAGTAGCACAGGTCACACCAACGTTCAAGAAAGGAAATAGGAGTAACCCATTGAATTACAGACCCATATCACTGACCTCATTTTTGCTGTAGGATTTTGGAGGATATACTGTACTCGAAAATTATGAATCACCTAGAACAAAATGACTTATTGATACATAACCAACACGGATTCAGAAAATATCGTTCTTATGAACACAGCTAGCTCTTCATTCCCATGAAGTAATGAGTGCTGTAGACAAGGGATCTCAGATCGATTCAATATTCCTAGATTTCTAGAAGGCTTTGGTACTGTTCCTCACAAGCGACTATTAATCAAATTGCATGCATATGGAGTATCGTCTCAGTTGTGTCACTGGATTTGTGATTTCCTCTCAGAGAGGTCACAGTTGGTAGTGATAACCGATAAATCATCGAGTAGAACAGAAGTGATATCTGTCGTTCTGAGAGGTAGTGTCATAGACCCTCTGCTGTTCCTGATTTACATAAATGATCTAGGTGATAATCTGAGCAGCCCCCTTAGATTGTTTGCAGATGACGCTGCAATTTACCGTCTAGTAAAATTATCAGACGATCAATTCCAATTACAAAATGATCTAGAGAGAATTTCTGTATGGTGCGAAATGGCACTAAACAAAGAAAAGTGCGCCATTCGAGAGTGGAATGGTAGAGAAGTAGTATGAAAATGGTTCGATGAACCCTCTGCCAGGCCCTTAAGTGTGAATTGCAGAATAACCATGTAGATGTACATGTAGATGTTTGTCTCCTATGTAATACAGTCGATATATGCAAAGTTCAAGCGATTTAGACAGCTAAACTTTTTAAATTGAACGAAGAAATGACGGCTTAATTTATTTAGTGTTACAGAAACAACCGATGCCTATGCGATCAATCATCAACAGTATTTTTGGACAGCTATTAAAAAAATGCTCGCCAGTGGTGTTTGTGGACATTACATTTCAAGCACACGAATGACCTGCCTGTTGCCAAAAATCGGGAAGATACTCCTAATTGGTTGTCGACTGGAATTACCAACCTAATTGCCGTATTTTGTTTTACTGTTCTTTCTCGTATTAACATTAGTAAATAATTGTTGTCCATTGTGACCGTATTAGAACATTGCAATTGTTGACAGTGAAGATAATTTATAATGAACTGGCTGCAGTCACATGCCTTTACAGGCGTTTATTTTTTCGTGATGACATTTCAAGATAACAGGCTTCCCATCTTCAGATGTTTACATTTATTTACGAACCGAGAACATTACTTCTTTACTAACGCCGCTGCAGAATTTTCCAACGAAAATTTTTAGGACAGTTATTGTAAAACGGAGCACCTAGACAAACAATGAAACTTTCTCGCAGATCAAAACTGTATGCCGGAGTGAAACTCGAAATTTTGCCTTTCGCGGACAAACGCCCTACCTACTGACCTAAATAAACACGACTCAGGATATGTCATCACTGCTTCACTTCCGCCAGTATCTCGTCACCTACCTTCCGAACTTCACACAACAGGTACAGCACTTGCCCGCGAAAGGCAAAGAGCTCGAGTTCGAGTCTCAGACTGGCTACAGTTTCAGTCTGCCAGGAAGTTTGATTGTCTGGGTGCGCCCGAGTTCGAGTCTCCGTCCGGCTCACAGTTTTAATCTGCCATGAAGTTTCGTATTGGCGTATACTCCGCTGCAGACAGAAAATTTCATTCTGGAAACAAATATATGTAAACATCTGAAGATGACAAGATACAACGAATGTACATTCGAAAACGCATGTTGTGAACCATAATTTGCTGGCGCGGTATGTCGGTATATGAGTGCCATTCATATCAGTGCGTTACTCAATAAACATTCTAGTCATGGACGCTATAATTATGATTTCATTCACTAGGAGTGCTGCAATCGCGTCACGTGACATTGCGGTCAGCGAGGCCACGTATGTATATGACTCAGACCAATACCGACTCAAGGGAAGGCCTCGGCGCTTGTTGGTGACGTCACGTCAGCTAGGCACGGCGAACGCCAGGTCTGTTGCATGCAGAAACGCCTGGGCGTGCTTATCACTATAAATCTCTTATTTTTGGACAAAATGTTTGGTATTGTTTTGGATTCTGCAGTTTTATTTAGATGAAAGATTTTCTTACTATCGTAAAGCTACAAAAGATGATCATAATGCTGTATTACTGAATCCTGTCGAAACAAACGTATATCAGTATGAGAAGATGCTTTGCCCCATTGCAAGCTCCGGAAATTTTACATTCAAGTAACTATATTTACTTGATCCATTTTGTTATCGAAACTTACCCCATCCACCTTACGATGAACTCGTTTCTTTTATTTATTTATTTATTTTCGTTTGACATCGTCACTGGAAATGTGAGCTAATTTACATGTGTAAATGTCCAACTGTTGCCAGTCATTATATTACAGTCGTTTTCATCGAAAGGAATTCTAAACAGGAAACAAATGGTTCAAATGGCTCTGAGCACTATGGGACTTAACAGCTGTGGTCATAAGTCCCCTAGAACTTAGAACTACTTAAACCTAACTAACCTAAGGACATCACACACATCCATGCCCGAGGCAGGATTCGAACCTGCGACCGTAGCGGTCGTGCGGTTCCAGACTGTAGCGCCTTTAACCACTCGGCCACTCTGGCCGGCTAAACAGGAAACAAAATAGCTTCATACATCGAAAATACTGCTGAGCTTAAACTTTTTTAAACATGCACATTAGAAAAGATAAATATTCCCCTCTTGCCACTGAAAGGAGAAACTTAATAAGATAAAAAAATTTATTTAATAAAACAAGTATCTCTCTTTTGCCTCTTCTTCTGTCCCCAACCACCTCCCCCAATCGCAACGTATTTCATTAACATTCAGTGCTCCTCACCCCATAGTCAACCAAGATACCTAAAGAAGAGCACCAATATGTTCACAGTTTCTTGTAAAAGCAACCCAATACAAACGTAACTTCCTCAGATTTACAAATAAGGTAAAGGAGCACGAATTCTGCTGCTGCTGGACCATGAAGTTATTTTTGTATGTCAGTCCTTAAAGCAGGTGGAAATTTAAGTTCAGGAGTACACTATTTGTTAAGAAGTGTAATGAATTGCACAATTAACTGATTGCATAAATCTCTCAGAACAATGTGTGTCGGTCAACTACCGCCAATAGTTTCACATTTTCCTATGTCAGAAAGGGAGACACCACCATTATGAGTATGCCTGCAACAGACCTGGCGTTCGCCGTGCCTAGCTGACGTGACGTCACGAACAAGCGCCGAGGCCTTCCTTTGAGTCGGTGTTGCTCAAACCCGTTGGTCGCCAAGGTCTGATTTAGAGTGTGAAAGAACACTTCAAAATAACTTTTTATGAGATACCTTACAGGAGAAGTGAGTACTTTCTCATTTTTTTCAAATTTCTTGAAGTATTCTGTGCAAATGATGGTGATCACGAAGACAACGTTCTTTCAGACGAAGAAGATGCCATATCCTTAGCAAAGGGCGCGGAAACTTTTGAGAAGAATATTGTGGTAGAAGTTACTGAAAAGACTTCGAATCCGATACGAAAGAGAAGGAAAGTTGAATGCATAGCCCAACGTACAATTTCAAAAGCAGAAACACAGAATGAGAATATAAAGTCATTGTTGAGGAGAAACATTTTGGTAAGAAACTTTTGGCCGGCTGGAGTGGCCGTGCGGTTCTAGGTGCTACAGTCTGTAACCGCAGGACCGCTACGGTCGCAGGTTCGAATCCTGCCTCGGGCATGGATGTGTGTGATGTCCTTAGGTTAGTTAGGTTTAAGTAGTTCTAAGTTCTAGGGGACTGATGACCTCAGAAGTTGAGTCCCATAGTGCTCAGAGCCATAAAAAAAAAGAAGCTTTTGAAACCAGTGACTCAGAGGGAAACAGAGTTTATTATCCAACACACCCCACAGCAGTCAGGGAAGAGCAGAAAGAAAATGCGGTAGAAGATTAGAAGAAAGTGGAGAATGATAATGCAAGTACAAGAAGTTCCATTTCCGACCCCGTTAAAAACTTGCGTAATGTCGACTTCTAAATCATTTTCTTTGGAAAGAAAAACACCCGACTTGACTATATTTTTCCTGTACCTCAGAGCTAGGGGGAGGGGACGCAGCTCTCCTTTACCCCGGGTATTGTGTCCATGCAGACGGCAGTCGACGAAAGTTCACACCAGAGAGCACGAAGATAAGTGACGCTGCCACCCAGCGACAGTTTCCACCCGATTAGTCCTGCATTGTAGACGCAAATGAATATGCTCTCCTGTGGTACTATGTTACGATTATAGAGATTATTCTGCATGTCTTACAAGGTATTCCTTATATTGCACAAGTGATGTGTCTCCATAGAATTGAGGAGATTCGTAAATACCTACATTTTCATACAATGCAAACCAGTCGGTTTCAGATAACCTAATATAGCAGATGACCTGTAAAGAATCACCAATGCAAAAAGCTTTCAGGCATCTCTGCATAACACAAACTTTCAGTCTGTCGACGAACTGTTGATCAAGTTCGAAGAGTATAATATAACGCGCCAATTCATAAAACATAAACCATCAAATGGGGGTTTTACAATGTGTTGTTGTTGATGTAACTCTGAAGTTGAATATTTGTTTGAATGTGATTTGTGCACTGAAAAAAAAGTCTCTGGAGCTGAGTCCGTAACTCTACATCTAACTAAAAACTTATTAAATGATTGTATAGCATTTTGGCTGAGAGACCCCTTCTAGTTCACTCGTTGTTCGGCCATCTAGTGCAAGCCTTTTATTTCCTGCCACTTCTGTGACTTGCGATGACGCTGAAAGAATAAGAACAACACCAATACCCAGTGTCCGAGCAGAGAAAATTTCAGACCAAACCGAGAATCGAACCAAGGACCGCAGGCTCTAGAGGCAGCAAAACTAAATACTTTTTTACGCTCTGTTTCTTCGTCAGTTTTCGTAAGAAATTCTGTACAGATGTTGCATGACACCTCTCAAACTCCATCGATTAAAACTTGAGTAAGTTTTTTTTTATATATAGGACGGTCAGTTCGAGCTAGTGTGTCGGGTAGACCCCGAGGTTCGAATGCTAAAACATTATCAGCTAAGTAAATCTGTGTCAGATATAATATGTATAGATAACGTATTGAATTCTCTGGTCGTGCAATTTTATTTGGCTGAGAACAATATCAAACGTTGTGGAACAGTACGCATCAACTGCAAGTTTATGCCAAAATAAATTCCTCTCGATAAAGATATGAAATGACGTGACGAAGCGCCAAAGAAACTGGTATAGGCATGCGTATTCAAATACAGAAATATGTAAGCAGGCAGAATATAGCGCTGCAGTCGGCAACATCTATATAAGACAACAAGTGTCTGGTGGAGTTGTTAGATCGATTACTTCTGCTAAAATGGCAGGTTATCAAGATTTAAGTGAGTTTGAACGTGGTTTCATAGTCGGCGCATGAGCGATGGTACACAGCATCTCCGAGGTAGCGATGAAGTGGGGATTTTCCCGTACGACCATTTCACGAGCGTACCATGAATATCAGCAATCTGGTAAAGCATCAGATCTCCGACATCGCTGTGGCCGGAAAAAGATCCTACAAGAACGTGACCACCGACGACTGAAGACAATCGTTCAACGTGACACAAGCGCCAACACTTCCACAAATTGCTGCAGATTTCAATGCTGGGCCATCAACAAGCGCCATCGTGCGAACCATTCAACAAAACATCGTCGATATGGGTTTTCAGAGCCGAAGGCCTACTCATGCACCCTTGATGACTGCACGACGCAAAGCATTACACCTTACCTGGGCCCGTGAACACCGACATTAGAGGCTCTGAGCACTATATGACTTAACTTCTGAGGTCATCAGTCCCCTAGATCTTAGAACTACTTAAACCTAACTAACCTAAGGACATCACACACATCCATGCCCGAGGTAGGATTCGAACCTGCGACCGTAGCGGTCGCGCGCTTCCAGACTGTAGCGCCTAGAACCGCTCGGCAAATCCGGCCGGCCCGGCATTAGACTGTTAATGACTGGAAACATGTTGCCTGGTCATACGAGTCTCGTTTCAAATTGTATCGAACGGATGCTCGCGTACGGATATGGAGAGAACCTCGTGAATTCATGGACCCTGCATGTCAGCTGGTCACTGTTCAAGGTGGTGGAGGCTCTGTAATGGTGTGGGGCGTGTGCAGTTTGAGTTATATTGGACCCCTGATACGTCTAGGTACGACTCTGACAGGTGACACGTAAGTAAGCATCTTATCTGATCTCCTGCATCCATTCACGTCGATTGTGCATTCCGACGGACTTTGGCAATTCCAGCAGGATCATGCGACACCCACACATCCAGAATTGCTACGGAGTGACCGCAAGAACACTCTTCTGAAAATTTTGTACATGGCTGCACGTTCAGAGACCGTGAATAGTTACAATTGAAAGAAAAGCAGCCCTCGGTCACTATTTTTAACGATTTAACCGGGTTTCAACACTGCTAGGAGTGTCTTCCTCAGAATTTAAATCGAAGAATGGTCTATATTCTATAACATGGTCACAGAATTATGACTAAAAACGTATGATAGAGTATACATACGTACGGAATCATCGTGAAAGACTGGCAGTACTTATATGTCATATAAGTACTGCCAGTCTTTCACGATTATTCCGTACTTATACTATATCATATGTTTTTAGTCATAATTCTGTGACCATGTTATAGAATACAGACCATTCTTTGATTTAAATTCTGAGGAAGACACTCCTAGCATTGTTAAAACCCGGTTAATGCGTTAAAAATAGTGACCGAGGGTTGTTTTCCTTTCAATTGACACTCTTCTGAGTTTAAACACTTCCGCTGGTCTCCAAACTCCCCAGACATGAACATTATTGAGCATATTTGGGATGCCTCGTAACGTGCTGTTCAGAAGAGATCTACATCTTCATCTATATCTACTAGCCACTAAGCGGTGTGTGGCGGAGGACACTATTCGCGCCAAAGTCATATTTCCCCCACCGCCCCCCCCCCCCCCCCGTCTTTTCCAGTCGCGGATAGCGCGAGGAAAAAACGACTCTCTGAACGCCTCAGTACGAGCTCTAATTTCCCCTGTCTTTGAATGGTGATCATTGCACGATTTGAATGTTGGTGATAATAATATATGCTCTACATCCTCGGTGAAGATTGGATTTCGGAATTTAGTGAGCAGGTCCTGTTTAGCGCGTCGTCTGTCTGCAAGTGTGTCCCACTTCAAACTTTCTATGAGACTTGCAACGCTCTCGCGATGGCTAAATGTACCAGTCACGAATCTTGCCGCTCTTCTTTGGACCTTCCCAATCTCTTGAATCAGACCCAACTGGTAAGGGTCCCATACAGACTGGACGAACTAAAGTATTGTAAGCTATTTCCTTTGTTGAAGGACTGCATCGCTTCAGGATTCTACCAATAAACCGCAATCAAGAGTTCGCCTTACCCGTTACTTGTGTAATCTGATAATTCCATTTGAGATCATTTCGAATAGTCACACCCAGATACTTGACTGATGTTACCGCTTCCAAAGACTGGGCATTTACTTTGTACTCGTACGTTAACGGGGATTTTCGCTTTGTTACACGCAGTAGGTTGCACTTACTAATATTGAGAGATAACTGCCAGTCATTATACCACGCATTTATTTTCTGCAAATCCTCAATGATTTGTTCACAACTTTTGTGTGATACTACTTTCCTGTAGACTACAGCATCATCGGCAAACAGTATAATACCGCCGTCAATACCATCAACCAGATCGTTTATGTAAATCGTAAAAAGCAGCGGACCTATTACGCTGCCCTGGGGCACACCTTACGTCACGCTTGTTTCTGTTGAAGTCTCTCCATTCAGGACGACGTACTGCTCTCTGTCTGTTAGAAAACTTACTATCCAAACCCATATGTCATCGGATAGACCGTAAGAGCGCACTTTTTGGAGCAAGCGACAGTACGGAACTGAGTCGAACGCCTTTCGAAAGACGAGGAATATGGCATCAGCCTGGGAGCCGGTATCGAGAACCTGTTGCAATCACGCACAAAGAGGGCCATCTGTGTCTCGTATGACCGCTGTTTCCTAAAACCGTGCTGGTTTCTGCAGATGAGCTTCTCAGAGTCTAGAAAGGTCATTATGTCTGAACACAAAATATGTTCCATGATTGTACAACAAATCGATGTCAGTGAAACTGGCCGGTAATTATGTGCATCCGATTTTCTGCCCTTTTTATAGATTGTTATGACCTGTGCCTTCTTCCAGTCCCGTGGAACTTTCCGCTGTTCCAGTGCTCTCTGATAGATGATGGATAAGAATTGTGCTATATTTGTAGCATGTTGTTGTTGTGGTCTTCAGTCCTGAGACTGGTTTGATGCAGCTCTCCATGCTACTCTATCCTGTGCAAGCTTTTTCATCTCCCAGTACCTACTGCAACCTACATCCTTCTGAATCTGATTAGTGTATTCATCTCTTGGTCTCCCTCTACGATTTTTACCCTCCACGCTGCCCTCCAATACTAAATTGGTGATCCCTTGATGCCTCAGAACATGTCCTACCAACCGATCCCTTCTTCTGGTCAAGTTGTGCCACAAACTTCTCTTCTCCCCAATCCTATTCAATACTTCCTCATTAGTTATGTGATCTACCCATCTAATCTTCAGCATTCTTCTGTAGCACCACATTTCGAAAGCTTCTATTCTCTTCTTGTCCAAACTATTTATCGTCCATGTTTCACTTCCATACATGGCTACACTCCATACGAATACTTTCAGAAATGACTTCCTGGCACTTAAATCTATACTGGATGTTAGCAAATTTCTCTTCTTCAGAAACGCTTTCCTTGCCATTGCCAGCCTACATTTTATATCCTCTCTACTTCGACCATCATCAGTTATTTTGCTCCCCAAATAGCAAAACTCCTTTACTACTTTAAGTGCCTCATTTCCTAATCTAATTCCCTCAGCATCACCCGACTTGATTAGGCTACATTCCATTATCCTTGTTTTGCTTTTGTTGATGTTCATCTTATATCCTCCTTTCAAGACACTGTCCATTCCATTCAACTGCTCTTCCAAGTCCTTTGCTGTCTCTGACAGAATTACAATGTCATCGGCGAACCTCAAAGTTTTTATTTCTTCTCCATGAATTTTAATACCTACTCCGAATTTTTCTTTTGTTTCCTTTACTGTTTGCTCAATATACAGATTGAACAACATCGGGGAGAGGCTACAACCCTGTCTTACTCCCTTCCAACCACTGCTTCCCTTTCATGTCCCTCGACTCTTATAACTGCCATCTGGTTTCTGTACAAATTGTAAATAGCCTTTCGCTCCCTGTATTTTACTCCTGCCACCTTTAGAATTTGAAAGAGAGTATTCCAATCAACATTGTCAAAAGCTTTCTCTAAGTCTACAAATGCTAGAAACGTAGGTTTGCCTTTCCTTAATCTTTCTTCTAAGATAAGTCGTAAGGTCAGTATTGCCTCACGTGTTCCAGTGTTTCTACGGAATCCAAACTGATCTTCCCCGAGGTTGGCTTCTACTAGTTTTTCCATTCGTCTGTAAAGAATTCGTGTTAGTATTTTGCAGCTGTGACTTATTAAGCTGATAGTTCGGTAATTTTCACATCTGTCAACACCTGCTTTCTTTGGGATTGGAATTATTATATTCTTCTTGAAGTCTGAGGGTATTTCGCCTGTTTCATACATCTTGCTCACCAGATGGTAGAGTTTTGTCAGGACTGGCTCTCCCACGGCCGTCAGTAGTTCCAATGGAATATTGTCTACTCCGGGGGCCTTGTTTCGACTCAGGTCTTTCAGTGCTCTGTCAAACTCTTCACGCAGTGTCATATCTCCCATTTCATCTTCATCTACATCCTCTTCCATTTCCATAATATTGTCCTCAAGTACATCGCCCTTGTATAGACCCTCTATATACTCCTTCCACCTTTCTGCTTTCCCTTCTTTGCTTAGAACTGGGTTTCCATCTGAGCTCTTGATATTCATACAAGTCGTTCTCTTATCTCCAAAGGTCTCTTTAATTTTCCTGTAGGCGGTATCTATCTTACCCCTAGTGAGATAGGCCTCTACATCCTTACATTTGTCCTCTAGCCATCCCTGCTTAGCCATTTTGCACTTTCTGTCGATCTCATTTTTGAGACGTTTGTATTCCTTTTTGCCTGTTTCACTTACTGCATTTTTATATTTTCTCCTTTCATCAATTAAATTCAATATTTCTTCTGTTACATAGTCAACATAAAATCTTACGGGGATATCGTCTGAGCCAGATGCCTTCCTGGCGTCTAAGGATCTTAACTGTTTTACAATCCCAGATACACTAAACACTATGTCAGCCATCCTTGCGTTTGTTCGATAGTTGAAAGGGGGAATGGTGCTGCAGTCCTCTACTGTAAACGAGTTTTTGAAAGCTAGGTTTAGAATTTCGGCCTTCTGTTTATCATCATCCGTTACATTACCCGTACTGTCAGCAAGAGAAGATATTGAACTATTTGTAGCGTTCAAAGATTTTACGTACGACCAAAATTTTTTGTGTTTTTTTTTTAGAATCTGCAGATAAAATATTGCTTTCAAATTCGACCTTTTGACAGCTGCTTTCATTTCTGTTTGTCAACGGGGCAGTGACTACGTTTAAAACGATTGTGAAAAATTCTCTGCTTTCTCAGCAACTTCCTCGTTTGTTGAACCAAAGTGGATCCTTTT
Organism: Schistocerca piceifrons; assembly: GCF_021461385.2. Taxonomy (NCBI): domain Eukaryota; kingdom Metazoa; phylum Arthropoda; class Insecta; order Orthoptera; family Acrididae; genus Schistocerca; species Schistocerca piceifrons. The sequence goes on along the minus strand of NC_060141.1, from coordinate 585,247,491 downwards.
CCTCCCCTATATTTTTCTAGGCACATATTTCTCTAGCACGTGGCGGACAATACCTTTAAATTCCGACCCAAGATGCTCAATATCTTTGTGTCATGCGGTGAATGCATGGAGCTGAGTACGAAGATATTCATTAATAACACTTTTAATTTCTTTCCCAAACAAGAAAACTCTATGCTGGTTTGTTTTTTTTTTTTTTTTTTTTTTTTTTTTTTTTTTTGCAACTTACGCTGACAAAGAAGCCACAACGACGTTATGGTCGCTAACACCTTCTTTTAGATTGACTTCCTCAAAAAGATCAGGTCTGTCTGTCGCCAAGATATCCAATATGGTCCCATCTCGAACTGGTTTACTAACCAATTGCTCAAGGTTGTATGTTGGAGAGCGCTCATAGAATAACTTCACACGAGTCTTTGCTTCTGCCCCCTGTGATAAACGTGTAATTTTCCTAGTCTATGTACGCCAGATTAAAGTCTCCACCTACAACTAATGGATTATTTGGATATTTATTTCCTGTGTACTCAAGACTTTCCCTGAAACGTTCTGTGACATTTCTTGTGGATGCTGGTGGTCTATAAAAACTTCCTAATACAATGGTCACTCCTTGTCTGATTGACAGCTTTATCCACACTACTTCATAGTCCGACCCAGTATCGATCTCAACTACGTTTAAACAGTTTTTAACTCCAATGAACACACCACCTCCCATAGCATCAGTCCTGTCCTTCCTAAACATGGTCCAATCCGAGTTCAAAATTTCGCCACCTCGTACTCTTACGGACTGATGGACAGTCCTGTAGGATTCATGATGTTAGTTCTGTGCAGCACTACTTTAGACATTAGTCGAGTCCATGCTATGTCGTGCAGCGTCACTTCAGCGTGCTCACGGGTACCTTACACCTTATTAGGCAGGTGTACCAGTTTCTTTGGATCTTCACTGTATATGCTTAATAGCAATGGTCTGACTGCCTTGAAGTGGATAGACCTTAAATCTCTCTTTCAAAAATTGGTTCTAATGGCTCTGAGCACTATGGGACTTAACATCTCAGGTCATCAGTCCCCTAGAACTTAGAACTACTTAAACCTAACTAACCTAAGGACATCACACACATCCATGCCCGAGGTAGGATTCGAACCTGCGACCGTAGCAGTTGCGCGGTTCCGGACTGAAAGGCCTAGAACCGCTCGGCCACACCGGCCGGCTAATCTCTCTTTCTTCACTGTATTTTTGTACCCCGTCTTCCAACAGAATCAGTGAAAAGAAACTATCCTGGTACTTTTCACAAAATTAATGTTTCTTGTCCAATGATGGTGCATCAAAAGAATCAGTGCATAGGACGTGTTGAACTCACAGATCAGAAGAATGTAGCATATGAGATCGGTAGTAAAACAAAAGTAAAGCGCTATTTGAGGCTCTTTTTTATCTTATAGATGTTGATATGCACAGTTCATCTGTCATCTATCAAAAATTACAGTGTAAAGCTGACGTGAGTCCAGGAAAGCCTATGAATTCACTAGCAAGCAGGTGGTGTGTTGCTCCACATCCAATTTGGGGCTGTTAGAGTCATCAAAATCAAGAAGAGAACTCAAAATTCCGAATTATTAGTAGCTGTACGAATAATTTCGACGTCAGCTGAATACCTATTGCTGACACAGGAAATTTGAGTCGGATAGGGACTCGAACTCGAATTTCTGCCTTATTGCAAGCAGTCGCCTTAACAGTCTCGGCTATCTGTGCACGCTTCCAGGACCGATCCAAACCTCCACACGCCACAGTGCACAGTGTCTACGACCTCCTCCCAATGCTCGCAGCTTTTCCTGGATTCCCGCAACGTGGTTAATGAGGCAAACGTGTTCAACGTTAGTAGTATCTTCATTTTTGCTCGTCTAGGCTGTAATATTTTATTCTTACAATGTCTGGTCCTTTAGACATGCCTGTATGTGTGATGGAAAAGGCATTATAAAAATGAAATCGAATTGAAAATATTTGTCGTCCTAGACCAAGACATATGTGAGAAGGTATGCTAATTGTGCTTCCAAAACAATTGAAATTCGTTTAACATTATTTGTGAAAAATGCGTGGTTCATCTGTGTTTCACTTTAAACGTACATTGTTAACAGACGGTGACAGGAAACAAAGAAAACCCAAGAAAATCAGTTTTTTAACGATATTGCTACTTCTGCACGTAATGTACTCGTAAAGCACATAGCAAACGTACACATCTGCCAAAATGAGCTTGGAGTTACAAATTAAAAATTTGGAAATGTTCGTAGTAGTTAATTACTAAACCTCAAATAAGCAGAATTTAATTTTAAAAAATTACAGAAATTTGCTTCTTGGTTAGTTGAAAGAGTTAAGGGGGGAAACCACATTAGGAGGTTCAAAAAATCCGATTTTTTTATTGCATAAATCGTTAGTGGAACTATCCAAGAGCACGCTGACAAAATTTCAAAGCGAAATTCTCATTCGTTGAAATTTTAAAAAGTTTTAAAAAGCGATGTGTAGGTCATGTCCGGAAGATAATGGGGACTCGATTCCGAAACATTCGAAAACCTAAAAAGCTTGGTGGAAAAGGCAAACTCACAGAGTCATTAGTGGAAAAGCTCAGCACTTATTGTGGACTAGCCATTCGAAGACATATAGATAGTGTGCAAGACATGAAAAAAGCAATTATGGCGACATACTATCATATGATTTCCACGGATGAAAATCCTCGACACGAGTATTGCCCAGAGGGAGAAGACAGCTGGTGCGAGTGGCAGAAACGAACAGCCCTTGGAATGGAACGTGAACCGCATCCTACTCCATTGCACGCCGAAGTACAGAAGGAAATTATTCCAATATATGAAGATTTATCAAGGCATGAATTACTGGAGAGATGTTTAGCTGGCCAGACAGAATATGCGAATGAAAGTTTTAATTTCAGTATTTGGCAATTAGCTCCTAAACACTTGCACACCGGACTAAAAGTCATCGTATTTAGCAGCGGGCTTATTCAATGAAGGAAAATCAAGCTCGGAAAGCACTACTGCAAGCGCAAAAGCCTATGAGAAAGAAGAAGGATTACTATACAGGGTGTTACAAAAAGGTACGGCCAAACTTTCAGGAAACGTTCCTCACACACAAATAAAGAAAAGATGTTATGTGGACATGTGTCCGTAAACGCTTGATTTCCATGTTAGAGCTCATTTTAGTTTCATCAGTATGTACTGTACTTCCTCGATTCACCGCCAGTTGGCCCAATTGAAGGAAGGTAATGTTGACTTCGGTGCTTGTGTTGACATGCGACTCATTGCTGTAGAGGCATTGTTGGTGATGTCTTGATTGGGCCCCATGTTCTTCCACCTACGCTCAATGGAGCACGTTATCATGATTTCATACGGGATACTCTACCTGTGCTGCTAGAACATGTGCCTTTACAAGTACGACACAACATGTGGTTCATGCACGATGGAGCTCTTGCACATTTCAGTCGAAGTGTTCGTACGCTTCTCAACATCAGATTCGGTGACCGATCGATTGGTAGAGGCGGACTAATTCCATGGCCTCCACGCTCTACTGATCAACCCTCTTGACTTTCATTTATGGGGGCATTTGAAAGCTCTTGTCTACGCAACCCAAGTACCAAATGTACAGACTCTTCGTGCTCGTATTGTGGACGGCTGTGATACAATACGCCATTCTCCAGGGATGCATCAGCGCATCAAGGATTCCATGCGACGGAGGGTGGATGCATGTATCCTCGCTAACGGAGGAGATTTTGAACATTTCCTGTAACAAAGTGTTTGAAGTCACGCTGGTACGTTCTGTTGCTGTGTGTTTCCATTCCATGATTAATGTGATTTGAAGAGAAGTAATAAAATGAGCTCTAACATGGAAAGTAAGCGTTTCGGGACACATGTCCACATAACATATTTCCTTTCTTTGTGTGTGAGGAATGTTTCCTGAAAGTTTGGCCGTACCTTTTTGTAACAACCTGTGTAGTGCTGGAATCGCAGATTAATCGGTAAGAATATTACATTATTGCTCACTTACTTCAATTTCTAATTTCCGAGAATTTATTTTTCAAACGCGTTTATCTCGAAATGACTGTTTTCACATTTGCGTGCAGTCTAACTCAAAAAGTATAGAACAGATCATTATGAAAATTGATAGCATGATTCTTTATAAAATTATGAATTAAATGAACCAACTTGTGAGATGATATCATAATTGTAAGGGTATTTTTCTTTGCATAATTAGGGAAAAAATCGTGAATCGAAGTAAATTGTTCCAACTCCTGTAAAATTTTTAATTTTCATTATTTTCACCTGGTCTGAGGTTCATATTCTTAGAAAATAAATTATTAATGTCACATTGAAACCTTTTTGATTTCAGATGAAAATCGCGAATGGCTACGCTGCGTGCAATTGGAGAACTATACTCACAACCTTCAGCGGACATCACAGCGTAACTTCGTTATTTTTGGCTGATATTATTAAAAAAAATTCACAAAAACTGTTCGAAATATGGATGAAAAAGAGTCAAAATTTTATTAAATTCTAATTAATTCTTCCCACTTAAAATAAATCCTAAAAAATCATTGTCAAACAGCCTCCTAATGTGGTTTCCCCCCTTAAAAGATAGCCCTGGTATGTTGCGGACAAGCTGTCAGTCTTCGCACCAAGTGCTGATTACCTGCAAATGTCGCCGTACTTGCTTACGGTTTTTTAAGAACCTGACTCCCGTGTACATATCTTCGTGCAGAGTCCGCCCTGTAACGGGAGTGCAGTGCGCCGCCTCTCCTTACCGGTACATATTAATTAGGAGCAGGAGAGACTGTGCTACGCCCGGTAGCGCACGCCGAACGCAGCGGCAGGCGGGCGAGGTTTCGCCTTAGGAGCGCCAAAGGACTCTGCTCTCATTATGTCCGCGCGTAGCGCGGAACGGGACTCACTTCTCCCCTCTACCCAGCACAAGCGCTGGTGACGTCATCGGCGAGTCCAAAGACGCGGGCGCGTGTCCGGCAGTGCGACACTGCGAGCAAATACGCACGCTTTCTGCTTTGTATACATGAAGGCGCCTTTCACACAGGTCCTGCTTCTACATCTACATACGTACTCTGCAAACCAACGTACGATGTATTGCGGAGCGTACCACGTACCACTATTTAAGTCATTCCGTTTCCTGATCCTCTTGTGAACAGAGCGAGGGAAAATGACTGGTTAAAAGTTTCCGTATGAGCCCTAATTTGGCTCGTCTTCGTGGTCATTTACGCGAAATGTATATTGGACGCAGCAGAATCGTTCTGCAGTGGCTCTCAAATGCCGGTTCTCATAACTTTCGAAATAGTGCCTCGCAAAAAGAGCGTCGTCGTCTCTCCAGGGGCCCACTTCACGACGCATCTACGTAATACCTGCGTGCTGATCGAACCTCCCAGTAACAAATCTAGCAACATGTCTCTGTATTGCCTCAGTGTCTTCCTTTAATCCGACGTGATGCGAATCCCAAACACTAGAGCAGTACTAAAGAATAGGTCGCACTAGCGCTCGATGCGCCATCTCCTTTATAGACGAGCGACTGTTTCCAAAAATTCTCCTACTAAAACGAAGTCGATCACACGCCTTCCTTACTATCAACCTGACGTGTTCATTCCATTTCATATCACTTTGCAACGTTACTCTCAGATATTTAATCGGTGTTACTGTGTCAAGCAAAACATTGCTAATTCTGCAGTCGAGCGTTAGACGATTGTTTTTACTGCTCATCTGAAACTACATTTAGAGCAAGCTGCCTTTCATCACACCTACTAAAAATCTAGGTCATCTTGGCCGTATTATTAATGTCGTGTGACTAGGGCCTCCCGTCGGGTAGACCGTTCGCCGGGTGCAAGTCTTCGATTTGACGCCACTTCAGCGACTTGCGTATCGATGGGGATGAAACGATGATGATTAGGACAACATAACACCCAGTCCCTGAGCGGAGAAAATCTCCGGCCCAGCCGGGAATCGAACCCGGGCCCTTTTTTTTAAGGTTCTTTTTTTAAAAAATCTCATTTTGTTCGTTTCATCTGCTCGGGGCGGACGTCGCAAGACACCCGTTTCAGTTCGTCGTTGATCCATTAACTCAGTTTTTTTATTACAGAGGGCAGTTAACACTCTGACTGAACACGCTGAGAGCTGCCGTGCCGGCTGGCCCTTAGGATTAACATTCTGTCGCGCTGACCACCGGGGGCGGACATCTTGGCCGTACACCACAGCGTCATCAGCAAACAGCAGTGAATAGCTGCTCACCCTGTCCATCAGAGCATTTACTTTCATAGAGAATAAGAGTTATTCTATCAAACTTCCCTTGGACACTCCTGACGACACCCTCGTCTCTAATGAACACTCGCCGTCGCGGACAACGTACGGGTTTCTGATACTTAAAATGTCCTCGAGCCACTCATGTACTTGGGAACCTAATCCGTGAGCCTGATGCTTTCAAAATCCATGTTGGTTTACGAACAGAAGCTTTTATGTATCGAGGTATATCTTACATTCGAACTCAGAATGTGTTCAAGAATTCTGCAGCATATGGATCTTAAGGGTGTCTGTAATTCTCCGGGTCCATCCTTAATCATTCTCATATACAGAAGTCACCTGCGTTCTTTGCTTCCATCCCCTGTGCGCTGGGGAAAAGATTCGCTGTAAATTAGAACTAATAAGAGCCAGGAGCAGAATCGAAGAGGAAAGGAATATATGGAAAACACTGATGAGGAGAAGGGACAGGATCATAGAACGTCTATTAAGAGATGAGGGAATGACTTCCATGGTACTAAAGTGCGCGTCATTTATGTTGGTGGCCGAGTTTAGGTTCGTTCTGCGTATCTGACGTCACAAAACACAGTCAGCCAATGAACAGAGAACGACGTTGCCACATCTCGACTGCAGTGCAGAGCATGGACGAGTGTCTTCAGTTTTAGAAACGTTCAGTCATAAATAAAGTAATAGAACAAAAGCAACATCTTGATAGCAGACATTCTTTTACAGAAAGTTTGGAAAAAGCATTCTTTATACCAATTGCTTCATATTCTATTAATTAATTAAACCAAACAAGCAATAAGACTCCTAATTCAGGCGATAGCAAGGAAAGGTGTTTGTATCACTCTCACGAACCGCTTTTTCGCAATAAAGAACAGCGGTAATTGTTTATTTCCTATTGTACTTCGACGAAGCGTGAGTAATTCATAGTCATACCAACAGTGTTTGTCAGTATTTTGCGTGACGTGTTATAGTCCTCATGGCGTTTTGTAGTCAGAAGAAGTGCCTTAGTGTAATGGTTAAGGTGTTGGGCTGCTACGCGAAAGGTTTGAACCTTGTGCGAAGTTCAATATTTTCATTATTTAAAAACAATATCGAAGTGCCTTACTTCACGAATTATATTCGTTTGAACGCAATTTTTTGAAATTTCTAGTGCTTTGTCTCTTCGTTAACCCTTTCGCTGCTGCAGACACGTGCTCGCCGCATTCCGCGCTGTGCGCGATTTTGTCATCACTGCACTGCTCGCCTGTGATGACACATGGTGTTCCCACTGCTTTGACACACTTATCATTCGATTTCACAAAAACTATTTGGCCCAAAAATTTGATTTTTACGCGTCTTCTTGACTGATACCTTCCCCCCATAAATGACTTAATTTTGTTTCGATGTTCAACGCAGTTATTATGCAGCATTAAATGTAGTAAACCATTGCACGAAATTTTGAAGAGTTTGCAGAGGTAAAAGTCCATAGAGTATACTTTCCGTATGGTCGATTTTAGTTGCCACAATGTTGAGAATGAAATGTGGACAAGATACCTAAATTTCATATAAAATTTACTGTGTAACAATATCTCATTTAATTTAAGTACGACATAGGTGTCGTATGTAATATTGAGAAATATTCCGTCTTTCGCGACTGTAATAAAAGTATTATTTACACCGGACGCGTTTGGCTTTATTTTAAAGCACTTCAATCAAGGAAAGGTATGGCACATACACAATGGTACTCATGTTCTCTTTCTTGTTTTTGTTCCACAGTCGCAGTTTTACCAATGGTACTGAAATATATTCCTCTTCTGCAACTGTAATAAGAGGCTTATTTAGACCAGACGCGTTTCTCTCTTTTGAAGCATCTTCAGTGGACAGCATTTTGTCTCCTCCATTGCCAAGTCACGTTTCGTAGTTTTGTGCTGCGGTAACACAATATTCAACGTTTGTGTTGGCAGATCAGTGTTTTAGCAAATAAATGATGTTTGTGTGTGCCACACACAAAAATTATATTTGACATAGCTCAGAGCACTTCACTGATAGACGGTATATTCAAGTCCTAATGTTTTTGTAATTTTAATGTATTTTGTCTACTTCCTTTTGACTGATTGAAGTGCTTTAAAATAAAGCCAAACGTGCTCAGTGTAAATAAAACTTTTGTTACAGTCGCGAAAGACGGAATATTTCTCAATATTACATACGACACCTATGTCGTACTTAAATGAGCTATTGTTATTCAGTAAATTTTATATGAAATTTAGTAATCTTATCCACATTTCATTCTCAACATTGAGGCAACTAAAATCGACCATACGGAAGGTATACTTCGTGCAATGGTTTACTATATTTAATGCTGCATAATAACTGCGTTGAACATCGAAAGAGCCGGCCGTGTGGCCGTGCGGTTAAAGGCGCTTCAGTCTGGAACCGCGTGACCGCTACGGTCGCAGGTTCGAATCCTGCCTCGGGCATGGATGTGTGTGATGTCCTTAGGTTAGTTAGGTTTAATTAGTTCTAAGTTCTAGGCGACTGATGACCTCAGAAGTTAAGTCGCATAGTGCTCAGAGCCATTTGAACCATTTTGAACCATTTTTTTGAACATCGAAACAAAATTAAGTCATTTATCGGGGGAAGGTATCAGTCAAGAAGATGTGTAAAAATCAAATTTTTGGGCCAAATAGTTTTTGTGGAATCGATTGATAAGAGTGTCAAAGCAGTCGGAACACGATGTGTCTGCACAGGCGAGCAGTTCAGTGACAAAATCGCGCACAGCGCGGAATGCAGGGAGCACGTCTTTGTAGCAGCGAAAGGGTTAATGCGGCCGTGGTGGCTTTACTTCATGAACTGCGCGCTCCCCCTAAACGTAAGCTTGCGAACTATGCTATACTATGGCGCTGCTTCTATTGGCGCGTGCGTCGTGTGCAACTGGCAACGCAGCAATCTCCCGCGTCTGGGCGGACATGCGCGAGCCGCCAAGATAAAAGAATTGAACTATAGAGGGAGCTGTGGAGGTCAAAAACTGTAGAGTAAGACAGACTGGAATAGATCCAGCAAATAATTGAGGACGTAGGTTGCAAGTGGCGGGCCGCATCAAACCAGTCAGGAGACTGATGACCCCCCTCCTCCCCCCCCTCCCCCCCCCCCCCCCACACACACACAAAAAGGAGCCAATGCCGCAGAGTACTCTCTGTTAAACCGAATTGGAATTCAATATGGACCTGACGACTTATTCGTTTTCAGCCCTTTCAGCTGCTTCTCTTGGCCAGGGATGCCTGCTACTATGTCCTCGGTGCGGGAGTCTGTACGGGAGTCTGCTTAAGCCGTCGGCCCACGGACCGTGGTGATGAACGGCAAAGATGAGCTTGCTGAGTTCAATGTGCTGCAGAACGCTCAGGAACGATGCGACTTGTGCATACGGTGCGTGGGCCCCAACGTGGTGTACGCGATCGCAACGCACTCTAGCGGCAGTTGAGCGATGTTTCTAGTTCGTAAATCAACTGTTTACTCAACAGGTGCGCGTACAATTCACACCTTAGCTCTACTAAAACGCACATTTCCTTCACTGTCCACATCCCAGTCACGTTGTTCTATATGTAATATACACAATAAAAACTTCAATATCCATGTACATGTTTTAAGATAAAGACGAAAGTACCATGACCAATCAATAAAGACACAGGCTTATAAAAGTTTCATTACAAACAGTACGACACAAATTTGCACTAGTTCTCCACATAAGATAAACATTATTTTATCGTTTCCACATTCTAGTAGAACCCTAAGGTCATTCTTACTTAGTCACTGTTCCTACCCAGTAGCAGAATCTTTACAACATGTGAACTACGAAATTTAAAAAGGAACAAAATTTCTTTATACAAGTAGCTCAAGCTGTCCTGTAGATCAAGCCAATTGAACAAAGGTGAACTTATATTTACATAACGTCAAATATTGTAGTATATACTTATATTAAACTAATAATAAAGAATCAGAACCCATTAAAAATGCGAACATTAGGAAAAAAATATTGAGATGTGCACCATCACCATACCATACATCTCGTTGTGAATCATTAACGCTACTCACTACGCTAAACAGACAACAAACCTTATAGGTGAATCCTAATATGTTACCACTTGCTAAAAGTTTTAATCGTAGCTATGTTACTAATTGCAATTTAATTATAACAAATTGTACCAAGAACAATGTGATTTTGGCGGATCCTCAGTGTGTCGCTGCCTTCAAATGGCATACTCTCATAATACATAAGTTACAATAATTCTTTTGCCACGAATATGATGTTTATCATTACTTTATTGGAACGAATCACACAGTTAATAACGGGTTTTCGAGTGACTGTCAGTTTGCTGGTGCTCAGAAACTCCATATGTATGTATAGGCATGAACTGAGTGCCAATATGGCGCCTCACAGCTCTGTGCTGAAGGGAGATGGCGTGCATGTGACGTAGGTGGCGTTGTGCCATCTCGCTGGTCAATGCTCAGGCGCACGCTCAGAATATCTGACATGCTACATATTGCTCTGCACGTTCGGAAAGACTCCCGAACGTGCTATTCCACGCTATGACGTCAGAAACTCGGCACGCTCAACACTCAACGTTCTGATCCACGGTCCGTGTGCCGGCGGCTCTGGGATCAGTAGTGACCTGCCTGATACAGCCACGTCGTGTAAATACACTCCTGGAAATTGAAATAAGAACACCGTGAATTCATTGTCCCAGGAAGGGGAAACTTTATTGACACATTCCTGGGGTCAGATACATCACATGATCACACTAACAGAACCACAGGCACATAGACACAGGCAACAGAGTATGCACAATGTCGGCACTAGTACAGTGTATATCCACCTTTCGCAGCAATGCAGGCTGCTATTCTCCCAAGGAGACGATCGTAGAGATGCTGGATGTAGTCCTGTGGAACGGCTTGCCATGCCATTTCCACCTGGCGCCTCAGTTGGACCAGCGTTCGAGCTGGACGTGTAGACCGCGTGAGACGACGCTTCATCCAGTCCCAAACATGCTCAATGGGGGACAGATCCGGAGATCTTGCTGGCCAGGGTAGTTGACTTACACCTTCTAGAGCACGTTGGGTGGCACGGGATACATGCGGACGTGCATTGTCCTGTTGGAACAGCCAGTTCCCTTGCCGGTCTAGGAATGGTAGAACGATGGGTTCGATGACGGTTTGGATGTACCGTGCACTATTCAGTGTCCCCTCGACGATCACCAGTGGTGTACGGCCAGTGTAGGAGATCGCTCCCCACACCATGATGCCGGGTGTTGGCCCTGTGTGCCTCGGTCGTATGCAGTCCTGATTGTGGCGCTCACCTGCACGGCGCCAAACACGCATACGACCATCATTGGCACCAAGGCAGAAGCGACTCTCATCGCTGAAGACGACACGTCTCCATTCGTCCCTCCATTCACGCCTGTCGCGACACCACTGGAGGCGGGCTGCACGATGTTGGGGCGTGAGCGGAAGACGGCCTAACGGTGTGCGGGACCGTAGCCCAGCTTCATGGAGACGGTTGCGAATGGTCCTCGCCGATACCCCAGGAGCAACAGTGTGCCTAATTTGCTGGGAAGTGGCGGTGCGGTCCCCTACGGCACTGCGTAGGATCCTACGGTCTTGGCGTGCATCCGTGCGTCGCTGCGGTCCGGTCCCAGGTCGACGGGCACGTGCACCTTCCGCCGACCACTGGCGACAACATCGATGTACTGTGGAGACCTCACACCCCACGTGTTGAGCAATTCGGCGGTACGTCCACCCGGCCTCCCGCATGCCCACTATACGCCCTCGCTCAAAGTCCGTCAACTGCACATACGGTTCACGTCCACGCTGTCGCGGCATGTTACCAGTGTTAAAGACTGCGATGGAGCTCCGTATGCCACGGCAAACTGGCTGACACTGACGGCGGCGGTGCACAAATGCTGCGCAGCTAGCGCCATTCGACGGCCAACACCGCGGTTCCTGGTGTGTCCGCTGTGCCGTGCGTGTGATCATTGCTTGTACAGCCCTCTCGCAGTGTCCGGAGCAAGTATGGTGGGTCTGACACACCGGTGTCAATGTTTTCCTTTTTCCATTTCCAGGAGTGTATCTGCGTAACGTTGCTCAAATGGCTCTGACCACTATGGGACTTAACATCTATGGTCATCAGTCCCCTAGAACTTAGAACTACTTAAACCTAACTAACCTAATGACATCACACAACACCCAGTCGTCACGAGGCAGAGAAAATCCCTGACCCCGCCGGGAATCGAACCCGGGAACCCGGGCGTGGGAAGCGAGAACGCTACCGCACGACCACAAGCTGCAGACGTTGCAAAGTGATGTGAAATGGAACGAACATGTAAAGATTGTGGTATGGAAGGCGAATGGTCGACTTCGGCTTCTTGAGAAAGTTTTAGGAACGTTTGGTTCATCTGTAAATGAGTCGCTAGTTCGACCTATTCCTGAGCACTGCTCGAGTGTTTGGTGTCCATACCAGGTTGGATTAAAGGAAGACATCGAAGCCATTTAGAGGCGGCTGCCAAATCTGTTACCGGTAGGTTCGCACAGCATGCAAGTGTTACGTCGATGCTTCGGGAACTCCAATGGGAATCCCAGAGAGAAGGCTACGTTCTTTACGAGGAACACTATTGAGAAAATTTAGAGAACCGGCATTTAAAGCTGATTGCTGAACAGTTCTACTGCTTCCAACACACACTGAGCGTAAGGACCATGAAGATAAGATACGGGAAGTCAGGGCTCACGCGGAGGCGTATGAGTAGTCGCTTTTTCTCGCTCTATTTGCGAGTGGAACAAAAAAGGAAATGACTTTTAGTGAATGGGGTACCCTCCGCCACGCACCGTACGGTGGCTTGCGGAGCATCTATGTAGATGTAGAGGTAGATGTACGATCCTCCTGCGAAATTTAGAACTTTGTCTTTCCTTTTGCTATCTTCTGTTATCATCCCAGACTAGTCGACGAGTTGCACAACTTGCCAGCCAGTCAAGGAATATTTATGAAACTGGTTTAAAAAAAATATTTTGCTAAGGTCCCAGTCAAGTCTACGGAGGTTTACTGCCAGAGTAACTACTTCACACAAGTTGCCTTCCTTTCGGAACCGAGACAGTATCGTCCGGTTAAAGATGCTCACAAGAGATGCAGCGCGCGTGGGAGGCACGCCACGTGTATGGACGCTGGAGGTTTCTGCAGAGCAGAACTCAGTAGCTTCTCTCTCCAGACCTCGAATAGAACAGACGTGTTTCTTGGGAGGCAGAGCGTCTGGCTCTGTGCCCAGTGACCGTCCACCAACAGAACTTAACACGAACCGCCTCTCCTCCCACTGCCAATTTTCTTTAGATTTTTATTTTTTTAAAATAATACTATGGGACTTAACATCTGAGGTCATCAGTCCTCTAGAGTTAGAACTACTTAAACCTAACTAACCTAAGGACATCACACACATCCATGCCCGGGGTAGGTTAGAATCTGCGACCGTAGCAGCAGCGCGGTTCCGGACTGGAGCGCCTAGAACCGCTCGGCCACAACGGCCGGCTTTCTTTAGTTCTTCGACCTCGTAGACTGGCCTACACCTAGACCGAGCGAGGTGGCGCAGTGGTTAGACACTGGACTCGCATTCGGGAGGACGACGGTTCAATCCCGCGTCCGGCCATCCTGATTTAGGTTTTCCGTGATTTCCCTAAATCGCTCCAGGCAAATGCCGGGATGGTTCCTTTCAAAGGGCACGGCCGACTTCCTTCCCCGTCCTTCCCTAATCCGATGAGACCGATGACCTCGCTGTCTGGTCTCCTTCCCCAAACCAACCAACCAACCAACCTACACCTAGTAACATCCTACCTTATGGGCGTCCCGTGTACCCAATACATTGAAATATATTCTCTTTATTTGACATAATATGTATCGCACTGATGATTCCGCGTGCCCCGCGGGATTAGCCGAGTGGTCTGGGGCGGTGCAGTCATGGGCTGTGCGGCTGGTCCCAGCGGAGGTTCGAGTCCTCCCTCTGGCATGGGTTTGTGTGTTTGCCCTTAGGATAATTCAGGTTAAGTAGTGTGTCAGCTTAGGGACTGATGACCTTAGCAGTTAAGTCCCATAATATTTCACACACATTAGAACATTTTTGATTCCGCGTGATATGAGTTCTTTTGGGCATATCCAAAGGAAAAAACACTACGCAATCACATAATTGATTCGCCTCGACGGGTGATGATTCAACCATTTTCAGTACACTGAATTTCGACTTCCTGCGGTAGACTCAAAGTAGCAAGCAAGGGGGATACGTACAGGGTCTGCGGACAGGTGGTTCAAATGGCTCTGAGCACTCTGCGACTTTACTTCTGAGGTCATCAGTCCCCTAGAACTTAGAACGACCTAAACCTAACTAACCTAATGACATCACACACATCCATGCCCGAGGCAGAATTCGAACCTGCGACCGTAGTGGGCGCTCGACTCCAGACTGTAGCGCCTAGAACCACACGGCCACTCCGGCTGGCGCGGACAGGTGGGTCGGGCGACGAGTGTAGCCAGATAGTCCGCGCAGTTTCGATACACTCTGTGCAGGTGACGCAGTAGTTAACGCAAGTGTAGAGCAAGTGGGAGATGCCGAGTTCTAACCCCTGGTCCGGTACAAATTTTCAGTGGTTCCTGCTGACTCTGCATAAAGTCCCAATGCCGCTGACATCAGGAATTCCTTCCCTTTCATTTTCTTTCTCTCCCCACCCCCATCCTCCACCTTCAAATTACATGATACACTGAGGTGACAAAGCTCATGGGATACCAATATGCACATATATAGACGGGGGTAGTATCGCGTTCACAAGGTGCAAAACGGCAGTGCATTGGCAGAGCTGTCATTTGTACTCAGGTGATTCGTGTGAAAAGGTCTCCGATTTGATTATGGCCTCACGGCGGGAATTAACACACGTTGAACGCGGAATCGTAGTTGGAGCTAGATCTATGAGACATTCCATTTCGGAAATCTTTACGAAATTCAATACCGTATTCCGAGATCGACATTGTCAAGAGTACGAGGAGAATACCACATTGCAGGCATTACGTCTCACCACAGCCAACACAGTGACCGATGGCCTTCACTTGACGACCGAGTGCAGCGGCGTTTTCTCAGAGTTGTCAGTGCTAACAGACTAGCGACACTACGGGAAATAACTGCAGAAATCAATATGCGGCGTACGACGAACGTATCCGTTAGTACAGCGTTGCGAAATTTTGGTGTTCATGGGCTATTGCAGCAGACGTCCGACGCGAATGCGTTTGCTAACAACACGACATCGCCTGCAGCGCCTCTTCTGGGCTCGTGACCTTATCGTTTTCAGTTGGTACATGCTAATGGTAGGATTCGAGAGAGTGGCGGAAACCAAACGAAGCCATGGATCTAAGTCAACAAGACACTCTGCAAGCTGGTTGTGGCCCCGTAATGGTGTGGGCTGTCTTTACAGGGAATGGACTAGTTCCTCTGGGCCAACTGAAGGATCATTGCCTGGAAATGGGTTTGTTCGGCTACTAGGAGACCATTTGCAGTCATTCATGAACTTCTTGTTCCCAGACAACGTCGGGGTTTCTATGCATGACAATGCGCCATATCACCGGTTCGAAGAACATTCGGGACGATTCGAGAGAGTGATTTGGCATCCAGATCGCCTGATATGAATCCCATCGAAAATGTATGGGACATAATCGAGAGGTCAGTTCGTGCGCAAAATCCCACACTAACAACACTTCCACTATACTGGAAGGAAGCATGGCTCACTGTTTCTGCAGGGGACTCCAGCGAGCCGGCCGTTGTGACCGAGCGGTTCTAGGCGCTACAGTCTGGAACCGCTCGACCGCTACGGTCGCAGGTTCAAATCCTGCCTCGGGCATGGATGTATGTGATGTCCTTAGGTTAGTCAGGTTTAAGTTGTTCTACGTTCTACGGGACTGATGACCTCAGATGTTAAGTCCCATAGTGCTCAGAGCCATTTGAACCATTTGAACTTCCAGCGACTTGTCGAGTCCATGTCGCTGCACTAAGCCGGGCAAAAGGACGCCCGACACGACATCAGAAGGTATCTCAAGACGTCTATCACCTCAGTGCATCACAGCTGCAGATTCCGCATGGTGTCTGTTCAAATGGTTCAAATGGCTCTGAGCACTATGGGACTTAACTTCTGAGGTCATCAGTCCCGTAGAACTTAGAACAACTTAAACCTAACTAACCTAAGGACATCACACACATCCATGCCCGAGGCAAGATTCGAACCTGCGACCGTAGCGGTCGCGCGGTTCCAGACTGAAACGCCTAGAACCGCTCGGCCACTCCGGCCGGCAGGTGTCTATTCTTTCGTGCATGCCCGAAAGAACAGACAACACGAATTCATATAATTCTTATGATTAATTTCCTGTTCTGTCACTCAACATCATCTCCGGACACCTACTCGCAAGTCCTGACTGCTCGACCCCGTACATTCGCGTCAGAATCGAGATACGTCCCGACCTTTCCAAGGCGCCGGGGACGAAGTCCAGGTTGCTGCCGGCAAGCAGCGCTGCCACACGAGGCCCTATAGCTAGCACACGCACCTCACCTTGTGCATGCGCAAAGCCTCCCGGTAGCTAGCAAGCTTTTTGGCATGTCGATATCGAGCATGGCGTGTGGTTACAGACGTCAAATTATAACGTACCATAAAAGGTGCACATTCGGGAATAAAACAGCTAAATAATTGTGACAAGTGAGGACCTATAAACGTCATTGCTGCTCGTTTCACTAGTAGAGGGCGCCCATACGATAGTTTGTGTGTGGGAGGGGAGTGAGGGGAGGAGGAAGGCCTTAGACCTGGGGGTACGCAGTATTTTTAGTTTTTTGGAAGGCGAATGGCGGCTTGAAAATAACCGTAAAAAAAGTGCCAGTTCCGACTCTGTTACAAACCCTCATTATACCGGCTTTTAAGAAAAACAACTGGCGGCACTACATTCTTTCCTTTCCGTGAGAGCTAGGGGACGCCATGGCCCGTCCTTGCCGCCGGGTCTGGGCGCCCTTGCATTACTCTTAGGCTGCTGCCTAACCATACTCTCAGAAATCGCTACAAATTCGGTAAAAGCGACCAAATATTTGTGAGAAGTACGAATACAAATGTCATTGTTGGTTCCAGAATCTGTTACAAACGCGAAAATGTAAAATGTTAGCATACAGAAGGAAAAAATCTTCTTTCGGCTCCGTAATTTGACATTTTTAACTACACGACCCCGCTGTACAGCGGCGCGTGGGAACAGTATTATTACTCACGTTATTCGTACGATTTCCTGAAGGCGTTTACCGACAATGCATCATGATCTGATATTTAAATACAAGAAATACTACCAAGGGCGACGTTTGTAAGACGAATCTTCACTGCGCGTGCTGGCGGACGAGAGGCTTCGCGCGTGCGCAAGGCGAGGTGCGGCTGCTGGCTATACTATCACGTGCGCTGCCAGGAGTGAGCTGCACCGTTAGCTGCAAGAAGCGACACACGTATACCTTGTGAGCGCCATGCCTGCTGCGTGCGCGCCGGCCGCATTTGACGGTCGCAGCTGGCCTAGCTTCACAGTCGCCGCGCGCTTACTCTGAACAGTGCGCTACGACATAAAAAAGTGGATGAAGTCAGAAGTAAAATCTCAGTATAAGAAGAAAGAAGATATCATTAAGTGCTGTTATAACACATATTTACAATTAGCTAATACACTACATCCATTAGAACTAAAAGCCGTTGAAGAGTATGTTGAAAGTATTGTAAACAAAATGCAGACTGAAATCACACAGGCATCAAAAGAAATTAAAAGCCATGCAACTAAAACTGCATCAGCAACAAGACAACCAACCATCCAACAAAACACTGTTTTATGAAAGAGTCATTAACCAAACAGACATCACCTTCAGTGAACAAGAACAACATCTGCTCATGAAAGGGCTAAAACACAATGTAAAACCCGGATTAAGTAACAATAACCTAAAAAACTTCATCATACATACTAAAAAAAAGTAGCTAATTTAGCTGACCTAAGTAACACTGAACAGACTGTCTTACCACACAACATGAAAAATGGTCCAAATGGCTCTGAGCACTATTTGGCTTAACATCTGAGGTCATCAGTCCCCTAGAACTTAGAACTACTTAAATCTAACTAACCTAAGGACACCACACACATCCATGCCCGAGGCAGGATTCGAACCTGCGACCGTAGCAGTCGCGCGGTGCCGGACTGTAGCGTCTAGAACCACACAACATGAATAAAATTATTGAGAAAAGTATAAGTAACCATAATGAAACCTCCAAAGTAGTTTATCAAGAGAGAAAGCTAGTAAACAGCATCAACATGAAACTCAATAATAACAATACGATGATTCTGAAAGCGGGCAAACGTAATTCAGTAGTTAATTATAAAGATGAATACATCACTAAAAAACTGACATTCTTTTCTGAAAACAACATAACATAGCTCAAACAAGATCCAACTATAAAATTCCGAAACAAAAACACAAAAATGGTTAATAAATACAATTTCCCCTTCACAGAAAAACAAGCAAAAACACGCATTTTAATGAATTCCACAGCCCCAAAACTGAGAGCTCAACCTAAGACCCACAAACCCCATGTTCCACTGAAGCCCATTGTTAATTCTAAAAAAATACACCAGCCTCCAAAGTCTCCCACTCACTGCACAAAATTTTGAAACAGTACTATACGTTTTATAAATCATACTTAGTTAAGAACACAAATGAATGAGCGACTAAGATTAAAGATATAAATATTCCTGCAAGTGCCAGATTTGCCTCTTTTGATGTAACTAACCTACTCACAAACGTACCAACTGAAGAAACAATAGACACAATCTTTGAAAACTTAATAGAACATGAAAAATTGTCAATTGCAGAAACACCAGAAGTCAAGGACATGTTATAGCTAATATTATTTCACAATAAATTTACATTTAATGGGAAAGTTTACCATCAGAATGAAGGTCTTGCCATGGGCCACAGAATATAAAGTTTTCTGGCAGCCGTATTTCTCAATCATTTGGAAAGTAAGTTCATTAATGAAAACAATACATTTAAAAGTAAAATAATATATTACTGGAGATATGTTGTGTGGTGTCACCGCCAGACACCGCACTTGCTAGGTGGTAGCCTTTAAATCGGCCGCGGTCCGTTAGTATACGTCGGACCCGCGTGTCGCCACTATCAGTGATTGTAGACCGAGCGCCGCCACACGGCAGGTCTAGAGAGACTTCCTAGCACTCGCCCCAGTTGTACAACCGACTTTGCTAGCGATGGTTCACTGACAAAATACGCTCTCATTTGCCGAGACGATAGTTAGCATAGCCTTCAGCTACGTCATTTGCTACGACCTAGCAAGGCGCCATGTTCAGTTACTATTGATATTGTGAATAATGTACAGTCAAGAGCGACGTTCACCATTAATGGATAAAAGTTAAGTATTCCACCAGCGACGTCCGTTTTTTCTAAATTCTAATTTCCATGTCCTGTTCCAGACCTCACGCCAGCCTGCGTGAGCTAATACGCGTGCCTTTCGGCTTCCTCTAATAACAACGTGTTGGCTCTCCTGCCAACCCACAACATGTTGATCATACATTTCTGCTATTTGATGAAACAAAAGATGAGATCGAAGAACTACCAGCAGTATTCAATTATTTCCACAAAAACATAGAATTCACAATAGAACATGAGGACAACAAAAGCATAAATTTCATGGATCTTAAAATTACCAACGACCAACAAAAACATAAGTTCAGCATACACAGAAAACGCACATACACAGATATAACATTGGACAATTCATGATGCCATCTCACCACACAGAGACATGTTGCAGTTAGGTCCACGCTATGTAGAGTACACTCTCTTGATTTAGAAGAAAACACCCACAATAATGAGATAGATACAATAAAAAGCATTGCCATAAGAAATGGCTACACAGCCAAAATAATTGACAATTTAAACAGGCAAATACACAAAACTAAGGCAACGAATGGCCACACTGTGAAAGAAGAGAAAATATCCGCCATATCCTTTATCTGGGCCCCATATCACAAAAAATCACCAACGTTTTGAAAAAAAAAAAAAAAAAAAAAGGAACAGCTGCATTCTCAACTAATAATAGGTTAGGAAACTTACTCGTTCATAAGATAAAATCAAACACGCAAACATACGCCCCAACTGTCAAGCCTACTATGTGGGGAAAACAGGCAGAAACTCCAAAAGCCCGCTCAAGAACACGTAAATGCTCTCAGGCTCAACCACTTCGAAAAATCAGTCATTGCACAACATATATTGGAAACTAAATATGTCATCAACAGTCTAGAAAACAATTTGGTAGTACTACATAACGAAGCCAATGGTAAGGCCCTAAATTTATTAGAACAACTGGAGATATTCCTCCTCAAAATCACAAAACCAGAATCTGTGTAAAATGAACAAACTGATTTCGCAAACCACAGCTATTTCAGTAATTTTAAACACCTATTCTTAAGTTATTTTCCGCATATGTCAATTGTTTAATAATTATATCCTTAGCACTACTAATAAATTCATCTTTGACCACACCATGTAAAAAAACATCTGTGAAGTGTTTACAAACATGTATATGCAAATGTGCATGTCGAATGGAGAGACATGTACGAAAACGATGGAGAAAAGAATGTTTGCTGGAGCTAATACGTTAAAAACGCTTTTATTGGATTATGTGGTAAGTTTAAACTGTTCATCTTCTCCATTATTTCGTACGTATTTTCCGCGTTTGACTTACGAAATTCATAATCTAGTATCAAACCTTTTCGTAACAGGAATATGCATTTCACCTCATTGAAGAGAAAAAATAAAGCATGTATTACGACTAATTACACCTGATGATGGACCACAGGACCAGAAATGCATCGTGTACTTAATAAAACACGAAAAGTTGTGACTGAAGGCGTTTTTTCTTTCAAACATCCAGTGTATCGAATACAGTCACGTTTGAAGCTGCGAAATACGATAAATTTTTTTAAAAAAAAGGACACGCGATGCATCATTGCGGCTGCCGTGGTCTCACCAAGCACACCACCCGGTGCTTCCCTGTTGTTGCCGCCCCCCCCCCCCCCCCCCCAGCTCCAGGTCGCCATCCTGCGTCGCCAATTGCCGCCGCCCATTGCTACCCAAGGTGCCTTGTCGCCGCGCCGCTTAAGGGGAGCCGGAACGATGAAAATGACAAAATTTACGTTTTTTGTTTTTTTCATTATAAATTTATTTTAAGTTTTCTGAATAAAACAAATCAAGTTTCACCCTTCTAAGTGAATTCTAAGTGTGTTTTTTATCGCTGCAAAGTTGACGCGCCGCGTAAACGGTTGTAGCGACTTGGTGTGTCACCTCTGACGGCGTCGCTCGCTGGCTGCGAGCAGGGTATCTTTCCGTAATTAGACAGTGTTTTGTTTTCCAATGTTGTATGGCTTTATCTCTGTGACAAGTGACTGTTCATATCGGTAAACATAAACGCTATACCGTGTGTGTTGACTTGTGGATTTTGCTTTGTGTTGTTTAGCTGTTCAATTTTGCGTATACGACGATTTTTGCTCGTACCTGTTTTACGTATTTCGTTTGTGGATATCAATATGCCCCGTTTCAGCAATCGAGTGTTTAAGTAAAGGTACAATGAGTGGAAGAAGCAATCTTTTGTTGTTTCGAAGGGAGATGCTGCTCAGACTGCTTCACCTACTACTCCAAATGAATGTGATAGAACTTATTCCAGCAAGAAACTTTGTGACAGCAAAGAAAAATTTGAAAACTATGAAAGTGACAGTAATGATGTGAATGAAATAATTAACATTTCCGTGCTCTCTGATATTTTGAAACATAACGTATTATGCCATGTTTGCAAAGAAAGAGGACTGGAACTGAAAATAACTTCACACATTGGTTTGGCATGTAAATTGTACTGAAGTGTAACAAATGTGCTGCAGAAGTTTCGTTTTCTAATTCTAACAGTATTCCTCGTCTGCTGAAGATGTTGCTCAAGCAACAATGAAGAAAGCAGTTGAAGAAGCTGTGACAGATAATGGGAATTGTAGAGATTTAACTGTTGCTTTAGATGGATCATGGCAACATAGAGGTCATAAATCTCTAAATGGAGTTGTGACAGCTACCAGTGGAGACAGTTGCAAAGTAATTGATGTTGCTATTCTCTCAAAACATTGTAGATTTAAGAGCAATACCAAGGACGAACATAGTGAAAGTTGTGAAGCTAATTTTCGCGGCACGAGTGGAGCGATGGAAGTAGAGGGAGTGAAATCAATTTTTTCCTGATCACAGGAGTGGAATAATGTACGATACACTATCTAGGAGATGGTGATTCTAAGGGATATAAAGCTGTAGAGGAACTCAAACCTTATGGCAGTGAAATTCACATTAACAGGAGTGCATTGGACATGTGGAGAAGCGCATAGGGGCTCGCTTGCGCAAACTAAAGCAGACATTAGGATCCCAGAAGCTTAGTGATGGTAAGACCCTTGGAGGAAGAGGAAGATTGATAGATGAAGCAATTGATAGTTTGCAGAGGTATTGTTGTTGTTGTTGTGGTCTTCAGTCCTGAGACTGGTTTGATGCAGCTCTCCATGCTACTCTATCCTGTGCAAGCTTTTTCATCTCCCAGTACCTACTGCAACCTACATCCTTCTGAATCTGCTTAGTGTATTCATCTCTTGGTCTCCCCCTACGATTTTTACCCTCCACGCTGCCCTCCAATACTAAATTGGTGATCCCTTGATGCCTCAGAACATGTCCTACCAACCGATCCCTTCTTCTGGTCAAGTTGTGCCACAAACTTCTCTTCTCCCCAATCCTATTCAATACTCCCTCATTAGTTATGTGATCTACCCATCTAATCTTCAGCATTCTTCTGTAGCACCACATTTCGAAAGCTTCTATTCTCTTCTTGTCCAAACTATTTATCGTCCATGTTTCACTTCCATACATGGCTACACTCCATACGAATACTTTCAGAAATGACTTCCTGACACTTAAATCAATACTGGATGTTAACAAATTTCTCTTCTTCAGAAACGCTTTCCTTGCCATTGCCAGCCTACATTTTATATCCTCTCTACTTCGACCATCATCAGTTATTTTGCTCCCCAAATAGCAAAACTCCTTTACTACTTTAAGTGCCTCATTTCCTAATCTAATTCCCTCAGCATCACCCGACTTAATTAGACTACATTCCATTATCCTTGTTTTGCTTTTGTTGATGTTCATCTTATATCCTCCTTTCAAGACACTGTCCATTCCATTCAACTGCTCTTCCAAGTCCTTTGCTGTCTCTGACAGAATTACAATGTCATCGGCAAACCTCAAAGCTTTTATTTCTTCTCCATGAATTTTAATACCTACTCCGAATTTTTCTTTTGTTTCCTTTACTGCTTGCTCAATATACAGATTGAACAACATCGGGGACAGGCTACAACCCTGTCTTACTCCCTTCCCAACCACTGCTTCCCTTTCATGTCCCTCGACTCTTATAACTGCCATCTGGTTTCTGTACAAATTGTAAATAGCCTTTCGCTCCCTGTATTTTACCCCGGCCACCTTTAGAGGTATTATGGGTGTGCAATTAGGCAAAATACAAGAAGCATTGATCGTATGAGGAGAGCAGTATGGCCATTATTTTTTCATAGTGCATCAACAAATGAGTACCCACAACATGCACTGTGCTCCATAGGTGATGACTAATGGTGTAAGTACCAATCAGAAAAGGAATATGCCATAAAACAGTTTGCGAAATGCTGTATTTGATGTAATTAAGTCCATATTCAGAGATTTATCACAGCCAAGTTTATTGGAAAAATGTTTACATGGGAAAACACAAAATCCAAATGAAAGTGTAAATAATTTGGATTAGGATTCCCAAAAGAGTGTTTGTACAGATAAAAACATTGCATTTTGGAGTGTATGATGCAGTGGCAACATATAATGAAGGAAACATTATCAAATGTGATGTGCTGAAACGTTTAGGCTTCCAGGACACAACACCATTTCCACAATGCGCCTAATTGATGGAGAAAGACTAAGAGTTGCAGGAAGAAGAGACAAAAGCCTACAACATGCAGCAAAAGGGAAAAATCTAGTGAAAAGGAAACTAACACTGCAAAAAGAAGAGGATGCTGATAATCCATCATATAGGGCAGAATGTATTAAAAAACTTTGGAAGCCATTTCCCATAACTTTAAAATTTTCATCATTGAGGAAAATTTTCTCAAAAACTGCTAACAGTATATCAATGAAATTTATACACAATAATGTTTACTTCTTTTCCTTCATTTTTATAACAAATTGTAAAAAATATTGTATAATTCAAGAGTTAAAGAAGAAAAAGTGCAAAATTTTAGAGAAAAAATAAGCAGCTGTTTAAAAAAATTGTAAAACAAAAACCAATAATTATTTCTTAACATGGCACTATACCTTTATAGAGATATATTCACTGAACATGTAGTCCAAATTTCAGAGCAATATGTTTAATGGTTTTAGAAAAAATGCTCGTTCTATTTGCTAAAATTAAAATGGAGGAGACAGATCCTTCCGGCTCCCTTTAACCCTATCTTACTCGCGCAGTAGTTCCTGACAACAGTCGCTCGCGCGGATGACAGGTGTCAACCACAACATAAATGGTGTACTTGGACGCTTTAAACGGCCCATTTAAATACGATACATTTAATACGCTATACAATAAGATATACATACACTAAGCGACAAATATTTTAGCAATTGTTTGTAAATAGCTCCAGTACCTCTCTGACAGTAGCCAACATGTCAATCTCTCAGTCTTAATCTGTCTCGCAGGTCAGGAATACTAAAAAACCTCAAACGGCTTAAGAGCAACCTGACTCGGTTTTCACTAACGCGTAAGTAACATGATTCAAATCCGTTGCCTTCTGACTTCTCCCACAAATTCGATAATTTCTTCCTAAAACATCTCGTAGATCTACACAGATATTACAGGTCAATGACAGCTCCGATCTCTGCATATAACATCTGCTTCTTCAACATCCCTCTCTCCAGAAAATTTAAAACGACCTTCACCGACGTAAGTGTCAGTACGTGTTACAATAATGCGTAATATATTTTCATCCAAGAATAACTTCAGAATATCTGATCTGTCTGTTATATGAGCTTCATTTTAAGGTTCAGATAAATGCATAATAACATTACAAGATCTTGTCCTAACATTGGTAGGATGTTCAAATTTCCTCCATTTAGTTACTCCATTCTTTCCTTGAAGAAATGCGTCCTGTTGAACAATTTCTTGTGATTCAGATTCATAATTTTTGGTACAGTTTGTTCAGTTCCTGAATCGTGACCGCTTTCGTGCACACAATCCTCGCTCTGTGAGTCAGCAATATCACAGTCACAATCTTCATAACTCAGCGCATGGAACCATTCTGCTCATACATCAGGATCTCTGCTAAATTCTGTTCTAGGCATTTTTTACCTTTGAAATTAATTCCATGAACTAAAAGAGAATATTTACGTTCCTTTGGAAGCATTCTAGATAAAAAGGAAATTAATAACAATTAGTTTCGATACTCCTAAAATTATGTACGTGGAAGTTGGATTGAATCTAGGAAACCAGTAAACCAACATACACTAACTTCATTCCAGATTGTAGCAGTGGAACTCGCGCAGGTCACCAGTGTCCACCAAACTATAATAACGTTTCACAAACAATGCAACTTGCCTAATTGAAAGCCAATAATTGCTGAAGAGAACAGACGGAGATTTAACGTAAGGCACTAAAAAAGAGGCGTAGTCAATTCAGCCCATTCAGACAAAACAGAGCAGAGAAAATCTTGTAGATGCTGCATTCGGGAGGACGATGGTTCAATCCTGCGTCCGCCTGTCCTGATTTAGGTTTTCCGTGATTTCACTAAAACGCTTCAGGCAAATGCCGGAATGGTTCCTTTGAAAGGGCACGGCCGATTTCCTTTCCCATTCTTCTCTAATACGATGGGACCGATGACCTCATTGTTTGGTCCCCTCCGCCCCCCCCCCCCCAAATCAACCAAACAAACAATCAATCTAGGGTGCGGGAAACGCAGTGCAGCTGCGGGATCTACGTGTGGGAAACGCTTGCGTGCTGCGGGTGGATTTCTCCCGCACGTGGCACCGATTTGCTTGGTTGAAGGAGTGGGGGAAGTGGAATTGGGCAGCAGCAAACTACTGGGCGACAGCTGAAATATTTGTTTAGCGCGCACGGGCAGCAGCAGAGAAGCTAATTCCTCCAAACTAGTTGTTGAAGCATTAACCATAAATTTCTGCTTACGGCTACCACGCCTCAGAGAATAAGCAGCTTATCGAGTTGGTATCGGAATAGCGCATTTTGTGGAACATGGCTGGAGCCGAGTTGAAAAACGAATTTGGACAGCAATCGGAAGAAAAATGAATGAAATGGCTTTTGTTACGTCCCGTCACTCCAATGTAATACATTTGTAAATACACACTTGAAAAAAAGTTTTGCATCACCTCGGTTCCGAGAGTTCCGGAACCTATACACAAAATTGAAATAGAGGTCAACTTAAACATCATTTACGCCCTTTTCATTGCTCATGAAAACCACACATTGCATGTTGTACCACCATACAGCGAGACCTTCAGAGGTGGTCGTCCAGACTGCTGTATACGCCGGTACCCCTGATACCCAATAGCAAGTCCTCTTGCATTGATGCAAGCCTGTATTCGTCATGGCATACTATCCACAAGTTCTTCAAGGCACTGTTGGTCCAGATTGTCCCACTCCTCAACGGCGATTCGGCGTAGATCCCTCAGAGTGGTTGGTGGGTCACGTCGTCCATAAACAGCCTTTTCAATCTATCCCATGCATTTTCGATAGGGTTCATGTCTGGAGAACATGTTGGTCACTCTAGTCGAACGATGTCGTTATGCTGAAGGAAGTCATTCACAAGATGGGCGCGATGTTGCGCGAACTGTCGTCCACGAAGACGAATGCCTCGCCAATATGCTGCCGATATGGTTGCACTATCGGTCGAAGAGTGGCATTCACGTATCGTACGGCCGTTACGTCGCCTACCATGACCACCAGCGGCGTACGTCGGCACCCCATAATGCCACCCCAAAACAGCAGGGAACCTCCACCTCGCTGCACGCGCTGGACAGTGTGTCGAGGCGTTCAGCCTGACCGGGTTGCCTCCAAACACGTCTCCAGTTGTCTGGCTGAAGACATATGCGACACTCATCGGTGAAGAGAACGTGATGCCAATCCTGAGCGGTCCATTCGGCATGCTGTTGAGCCTATCTGTACCGCGCTGCATGGTGTCGTGGTTGCAAAGACGGACCTCGCCATGG
This sequence comes from Schistocerca piceifrons, assembly GCF_021461385.2. Classification (NCBI taxonomy): domain Eukaryota; kingdom Metazoa; phylum Arthropoda; class Insecta; order Orthoptera; family Acrididae; genus Schistocerca; species Schistocerca piceifrons. The sequence continues at coordinate 585,219,820 of NC_060141.1, read as the reverse complement.
ATGTCGGGAGTGAAGTTGCGCATCACGCAGCTTGTTGCACACAGTTTTAGTCGTAGCACGAAGTCCTGTGGCTGCACGAAAAGCATTATTCAACATCGTGGCGTTGTTGTCAGGGTTCCTCCGAGCCATAATCCGTAGGTAGCTGTCATCCACTGCAGTAGTAGCCATTGGGCGGCTTGAGCGAGGCATATCATCGATAGTTCCTGTCTCTCTGTATCTTATCCATGTTCGAACAACATCGCTTTGGTTCACTCCGAGACGACTGGACACTTCCCTTGCTGAGAGCCCTTCCTGGCACAAAGTAACAATGCGGACGCAATCGAACCGCGGTATTGAACGTCTAGGCATGGTTGAACCATAGATAACACGTTACGTTGTTTGCATCTTTGGGTGGGCTTAGTGACATCTCTGAACAGTTAGAGGCGCTGTGTCTGTGATACAATATCTACAGTCAACGTCTGCCTCCAGGAGTTCTGGGAACCGGGATGATGCAAAACTTTTTTGATGTGTGTATATGTGTCCTGAGGTTTTAACCATACTTATGAGGTAGATGTTATTGTTATTGTGATCAGGACCAGAACGACGACTAAAACTCGGCCAGTAAATCCACTCCTCACAATGAATCCCTCAGTTTTCGCATAGTCACCGACACTTACCAAGGGTATCATATAGTCCTTAGGCAGTTCATTAATTACTGAAGCGTCTGCGTTCATGACTCAGTAGGACCTGGCATTCCTCCGCATCGTCGAGCAAATGATACTACGATGTTATACGTTTCCACTCTTCACTACGTAAGAACATTTGTCTGACTGTTTTGCGCTTACTGAGTGCTCTTCCCAATATTACAGTCTTCCTCCTGTTCCCTAGCGTCCACATACTTTCGGAGTGCTAAAATTAACAGCTTTTTAGATCAAGAACTGCGCTGAATGTTTGACCTTCGCTGCCATCGCTACTACTGTCGCACCACACTGCATCGCATCGAGCAAAAAATGTTCCTCGCATTACGCTGGAACTCGCGTCGCGCCACTGGACCACACAGTACTTCACTCGTCTAGGAGAAACTGTAGCTCCCACCGACTTCCAACAAACCGTAAAGATAAATTTAAACCTTTCCGAAACTTTTTGTCGTTTTCACCTCCCACAAAAAATGTAAAGGGAGAAAGTTCGTCGCTTACTTCAAATCTGAAATTTTAACTTATTACTTCCTATTACCGACTCTGTTCCCTAGGAAGTTTGCAGCCGTTATCGGCACATTCTACTGAAGAGAGCTATAAAATTAAGTTGTTGAACGACCAGTAGTTCAGGAGATATAGTGGAGTAAATGCTGAGTAGAGTGAAAAATCACCTTTTCTTAAAAGCTTAAATATGTCTCTATTTCAACAGCAAAAATTTTCATGGAAATACAAAAAATATCAGGCAGTAGTTATCGCATCACTCTGTCGTGTACAGGTATCTCAAATTATAAGAGAAACAGGACTTCCATTTTTTACGTTTTTAGGTGCACCGCCCCGTGCCATGGAAACGTTTCACGCAACCTCCTGCGACCCACATAGGACGGCAGAAGACGTAAGCGTGTTCCGCAGCACATTGGGATAAATTTTCGCACCTATAGTCCTATTAAAATTACTTGATAGTTGACCTCTGTCACTTGCCGCTGCAGTATCGCCACATCCGCTGTCGGCTACCGCTTGGTTGCAGATGACACACAAACACGGTGGGTCACTTCACAAATGCTGTTAATGTGTATCGCGGAGCAACGTTGGAAGCGGCCGCCGTGAGGTATGACCGAAATGGGAGATGCTCTGTCGACAGCTGATTTCAATCTGCGGCAGAACTAAAATCGCGAACCATTTGTTCACGGCTTTTTATTCTCTACGAGCGAACTCAAGGCAGAAAAAATTCAGTGTAAACAATAAAAGCAAACTGCAATATCTCGCTGTTGGTAGTTGAAATGAAATGGCTCTGAGCACTATGGGACTTAACATCTATGGTCATCAGTCCCCTGGAACGTAGAACTACTTAAACCTAACTAACCTAAGGACAGCACACAACACCCAGTCATCACGAGGCAGAGAAAATCCCTGACCCCGCCGGGAATCGAACCCGGGCGTGGGAAGCGAGAACGCTACCGCACGACCACGAGCTGCGGACGCTGTCGGTAGTTACCAGAAACAATCCTCACATTGGCTACACGGGCTGCCGCTTTACCATCCGACGATCAGTCCTGGTTGGCACTTGGTGACAGATTATAGGCGACACAAGCATATTTCAAACGAAAAAAAGAAGATGACAGGAAGAAAAATAAAAAAGTCAATACAATGATGAAAATGACACGGCAAAGTATTAGAAATAAAAAATTACCTTTAAACTAATTAGCTGAATACAAATAATAATGAGAAACGTCTGTTTATGTTTAAAAAATAAAAAAAATTGTATCCTTTGACAAAATTCAAACCTACCACACAACAGGTTGATGCACTAGACACTGCGCTACGCTAGCGCACCGCAGAAGGTTGTTGCGTTTATGACCCTGCTTTCCCAGGCGCAACAATTAAGTGCAGCCTTCAAAAATTCAGCTTTAAGCAATGTCGTGCGAAGCTTATCTAACGTAAGCCGATCTCTATGATTATAATAACTGTATATGCGATGCTTCTTGTGTGGAAGAATGCAGTATTGTTTGGTTAGTACTGTGTATGAAGTGTGTATTTCGTTAGCATCGATGTGTGTGTGTGTGTGTGTGTGAGGGGGTGGTTTCTCTGTGGTTATTAGGTGTGATGAAATATGAAATAAAACGGACAAAGGGCCGATCCGGGAGGGATCCAAACCCATCAAGAAAACCGGACAAGGAATTGGTAGTGAAATAATTGTTGTGACAGTTTGGCAACGGCGAATGGTTCGAGCGTGACGTTGAATACTTTGATTGGAGGAATGCAACTACGACGCGTGAAGTGTCAACTATCGAGTAATTTTCATCGGGCTTTTGGAACACGTAGCTTTACCAGCCGAGCTGTCCGCATCCCGAATCCTGCTGTTCCTGCCGACTGGATGTGCAGCCCACATGCCGCCGCGTCACCCAGCGGTGCCGCCCATGTTAGCCTCCGGTAGCCCACTACCACCGTCTCCGTTAGTGTCCTAGCCCCAACAGCCTGGGCCACCTACCGTCGCCGCCAAGTAGACATCCGCCCCCGCCGCCCGCACCGCTGCTACGCGGGTACCCTGTGAGTACGACCCTCAAATGCCGCCCAACACGCTCCATTCTCCCTGCCCACAGATGTCCGCGCAACGCAGCTAGGCTGTTAGGTTTCGAGTTGTAAGCGGAGTATTTGCTGTTTTGAGAACTTTGTAGCACAATTGTAGCATTTTAACCTCAAGCTGGATGACAGCCATTTCTCCATCATGATTTCTCTTTGACGTGCTATTCCTGGACGGTTTCGCAAGAAATTTTCGAAATTTGAGTTTAAAAAACTAGAAAAAATAAAGTAGAAAATTGTAACAACGTTACCCCACCAAATGCAGAGGCCCGGGCTCAAGTATTGGTCTGACGCGTTGTTATAACGGGCTAAAATTGTGTCACTACAAAATTGTAGTAACCTTCCCTTATTTCCGTTCGTTTCGATTTGTATGTATAGTACTTTGTTTACTACAACATGCAACAAAGCAAAAATTTGAGTGATAATGAATAGTGAGTTCAGGTTAAAGCGAAGGTGTTTCACTCATGGTGTGCCTACCTTTGAGAAATCTTCCTTGAGAACATCAAAAACAGATGTTCATAATTCAGGCACAATCCTCCCGAGCATTTGAGCGGGTATTGTACATCTGCACAGGTTCTCATAGCTTCTTCAACTAGCTAAACATTGAACTGTGGCAACAAGCCGTCCGCTAACAGAAATAGATTCCGTCATCCTGGTATCTTACTTTTGAATAAGATTGGAAACTCGTTCAAGTAGTCCTTCAGAAAACTCCTTGTTCATTCGTAAATAGTTTTATAATCTTATGGCTCATTGGCGACTAGCTGTTTCAGTAAAGACATGTGACCAAATTTATTTCGCTCTAAGAGCCACTTCTTAGCCCACAAGCTAGGTTTTCTTTTTTTCGCCTAACTGAGGCAAACACCACACATACACTATGTGATCAAAAGTATCCGGAAACCTGGCTGAAAATGACTTACAAGTTCGTGGCGCTCTCCATCGGCAATGTTGGAATTCAATATGGTGTTGTCCCACTCTTAGCCTTGATGACAGCTTCCACTTTCGCAGACATACGTTCAGTCAGATGCTGGAAGGTTTCTTGCGAAATTGCAGCCCATTCTTCATGGAGCGCTGCACTGAGGAGATGTATCGATGTCGGTCGGCGAGGCCTGGCGCAAAGTCGGCGTTCCAAAACATCGCAAAGGTGTTCTATAGGATTCAGGTCAGGACTCTGTTCAAAAATGGTTCAAATGTCTCTCGGCACTATGGGACTTAACATCTGAGTTCGTCAGTCCCCTAGAACTTAGAACTACTTAAACCTAACTAACCTAAGGACATCACACACATCCATGCCCGAGGCAGGATTCGAACCTGCGACCGAAGCAGTCGCGCGGTTCCGGACTGCGCGCCTAGAACCGCGAGACCACCGCGGCCGGCTCAGGACTCTGTGCAGACCAGTCTATTACAGGGGTGTTATTGTCGTGTAACCACTCCGCAATGTGCCGTGCGCGTTGAAAGATGCAATATCCATCCTCGAATTGCTCTTCCACAGTGGGAAGCAAGAAGGTGCTTAAAACATCAATGTAGGCCTTTGCTGTGATACTGCCACGCAAAACAACAAGGGGTTCAAGCCCCCTCCATGACAAAGACGTTCACACCATATCACTACCACCTCCGAATTTTACAGTTGGCACTACACACGTTGGCAGATGACGTTCACTGGACATTCACCATATCCACACCCTACCATCGGATCGCCACATTGTGTACCGTGATTGGTCGCTCCATACAACGTTTTCCCACTGTTTACGCTTCTTACACAGAGCGAGGCGTCGTTTGGCATTTACCAGCGTGATGTGTGGTTTATGAGCAGCCGCTCGACTACAAGTTTTCTCACCTTCCGCTAACCGTCATAGTACTTGCAGTGGATCCTGATGCAGTTTGGAATTCCTGTGTCATTGTCTGGATAGATGTCTGCCTATTACACATTACGACCCTCTTGACCTGTCGGCGATGTCTGCCAGTAAACAGACGAGTTCGGCCTGTACGCTTTTCTGCTGAACGTGTCCCTTCACGTTTCCACTTCACTATCACATCGAAAACAGTGGACTAGGGATGTTTAGGAGCGTGGAAATCTCGCGTACAGACGTATGACACAAGTGACACCCAATCAGCTGACCACTTTCGAAGTCCGTGAGTTCCGCGGAGCGCCCCATTCTGCTCTCTCACGATGTCGAATGACTACTGATGTCGCTGATATGGAGTACCTGGCACTAGGTGGCAGCAAAATGCACTTAATATGAAAGACGTATGGTTTTTGGAGGTGTCCGGATACTTTGGATCACATAGTGTAGTTATAGCCGATTCAAAACCAGTTGCACAAATGACGCTGTACTAAAAATCTACTGAACCTCGGTTTGAAAATCGACGGTGTATGGAGCACACCCAACATGTTGGGTTCGCCGTTGGGTTGGGTTTCAGGTGCTTGCTGGCCAAAGTGTTGGAATGTCGACGGGGGGCTTAAAGCTGCGATTCAGACAGAAATGGCGTAGAGCGGACATATGGCAGCGGCGTGTCAGGGACGTGGTGCGGACGTGACATGAGTAGTCCACACGGAAGTGGCGCTGTCAGGGAGAGACGTGGGTGGGTCGAGCTACGAATGTTTTAAAATGTGTCGTCTTCATCCGATGAAGATATTGAGGCACTTGATCGTAAATGCTGAGCAGCGAATAAGATGCTCGGTACATCCTTGATGGTTGAAAAAAGTGAAGAAATGTGGCGCATTCACGTAATGAAAGAACTGAACACGTGTACCGAACGCTTCCATCAGTTTTACAGAATGGCTCAAAAGTGTTCCTATTTTACGTTAGCATAAAGCCACCATTTCTCGTCACCAGTAACGATACAGGATAGGAATGATCAGCGTTTTCCACGAGCCAATTGATGACGAGCAACCACATATGCCCACTCGCTGATTTTTGTAATTTTGGCTTAGAGCATGTGGTGTCCAACACCAGATTTTCGAACCTTCCCCACTGCATGAAAATATCGTTCAATGGTAGAATGACCACAGTTCACCACGTTTGCCAGTTGTCATGTACACTGACTTGAATCATTGTGGATCAACTCATTTAAACGGTCTTTACCGAACCCTGAAAGTCTCCCTGAATGTAGGGAGTCACCAAAGTCAAAACAATCCTTGTCAAAACGAGAAAGCAATTTTCTTGCCGTGTTCTGTCCGATGGCATTATCCCCTTACACGGTTCATATCTTTGTGGCTTCCTCTGCTGTTGTCACCCTTTATTGAACTCAAACGGAAGAATTTGTCGGAATGTTCCGATTTCTCCACTGGGTACTCCATTTTCTAGTGTCCGCTTCTTCACTCAGTACCCGCAAATGACAAAATGTAAAGCCAAATTGCAACAGTGAACCAGAAATAAAAAATGGCAACTGATAAATAAACCCATAGCAGCCTGAATATCAACATGCGAAACAAAAAACGCTACGAACTTATGCACCAACCTAAAACATTATGATAAATTTCCTTGACAGAGAAAACGCCACATCCACAAATGGAGATGGATTTTGTAAGCATCGCTCGTGCGAAACTCAGCTTGTCTTTTTCTCGCATCATATCTTGCGGGCCATAGGTGAAGGGGAAAGGGCAGATTCCGTATTCCTAGATTTCCGGAATGCGATCGACAGTGGCCCACTGCAGAATGTTAATGTAGGTCCGTGAATACTGTAACCTCCCCGCCGTAATTTTAAAAGGAATGAAATGACAATACTTAATAGAAATGGGAGCCGAGTGTAACATCCCCACCGTAATTTAAAAGGAAATGACAATATTATTTAGGAATGCTAATGGACATTAGGCTAAGCGTAACCTCTCCACTGAAATTTTAAAGACAGTATTTAATAGAAATGGAGCCAAGAAGCATAACCTCCCTGCAATGAAATATACTAACAAAGGCAACAAAAATGTGAAATTCGCAATCTGACTCAAATATAAATTCCTCACAAAAAATTAAAGTCCATTCACGCACGGCTTGGAGGAACTGCATTGCAAATAATATTATTCCTTTTTTCTGTGATTTTAGTGAAATTTTTCTTCAAAAGAACTGGAATGAAATGGGAAGTGCAACGAAATCTTTAGTTCAATAAAAAATTAAATTTTTGAAAAAATGCTTTTGAAATAAAAATTATTATTGGGGCACTTGTTGGAGAATAATTACAATAAATAAATTTTTACATTATCTAATGATTATATTAATTAACAGTATACCTCATTCAGCATCTTGACCAGTGTTGCCGACCGCCTACATCACACAACCGCACTGGGCTGCTACTACTGACCGACCGCTCTGCATGACGACTACTAGCGTACTGCACTGCACGACTACTACTAGCGAACTGCTCGCAACTAAATCGAGCTACCGACTGAGAACCGCTCGCAACACTCGCGCGGTCAAGGGCAGGCTCTCTGGTCAGGGACGCTGCAATGCCTCGCCATCGCTGCTGCGTTACATACGTGTTTCATAACCCTCCACTGGGGGGGGCAAAAATTTGGCAGCGATGGTGAGTCATTTGGACTTGCCAATCGCGGCAAAATTTTTTCCTAATTAATAAACTTCTACAATTTGCAGAATATTTAGATGTAGTACATAAAGTAAATGTTGTGCACACGCACTAAGTACAAAATATATAAGACAAAGACAAGATATGAGTACAAAACATAGTAGCAAATCAGAAAAATGTATATACAAATTATTTGACAGAAAACAAATTGCACACGCACTGAAAAAATTCTTTGGCATATTCAGAACAAATAAACAGACTGGCAAAAATATTATGTTGAAAAGTGACATGAGTGCACATCCACTGCAGTTGAGAACATACCACTAAATGATGAAATGTATATACAATTAATAACAAATGACATAAGTGCAAACGCATTGAAGTATTGAATATACAGAATGAGTACAAATCATATTGAAAAATGAGAAAAGTGCACAGGCACTGAAGTGCAGTAGAAAACATATTAACACCTAACATAAGTGCACATGCACTGTAGTTCAGAACATATCCTTAAAATAAAAAAAATGTATATACACAATATAAAAGACTAGAGTGCACATACTGTACTTGAGAACAATTCGAAAAAAATGTCTTTAGCATTTTGGCAATAAATAAACATAATGGCAAAAAATCATGTCGACCAGTGCCATAAGTGTACTCACACTGGAGTTCAGCAAATCGAAAAATGTATAACCTATGAACATAAATGATGTTACCAAAAAATGATTTTCATTATGTGACAAGAATTAGGATAGGAAAGGGAAGGATTGCATCATGGTTGTAGCACTTTAGATTGCACACAGCTGTTCTGAAAGTCCATATCTTTCCACAGAAGTACAACACCAAGTGACACAATTTGAAGCTCTTTTCCCATCAGAATTTATCAGTGTAGCCAAGACACTGAACTGTCGTAGTAATGTTCCATGTTTTCATTTTGGCAGTACATTAGGTACACCAAACAGTGGGACCATAATAACGTCTTCATCGCTCACGGTAGTGGACAGCATGTCGTGTCAACACCACGCTCTTACAAGGCACACCAACGTAGAATTAGTGCAAAACCAAAGATAGTGCTCCATGATCACTAGGATAAACAGGACAAATGGACATTGCAATAATTCAGGGTAGTCAGCTTATGAGGTGAAGGACATCAAGTCACATAATATTGACAATTACAGACTTAATTAGCAGTTTGTGGCATTCATAGCTCAGTTATTGAACATTTCTGTACCAAGTATGTAGTATTACAGAAAAATGTTCATTAATTGTTTTACATAGAATCAGTAGCCTTCTTTTCCTAGTTACAAAACATTATTAAATAATCGCATTCTTTTCCAGTTACAAAGTATAATTAAGAATCATTAACCTTCTCCTAATTACAGTTAATTAATCATTTGTCATTTCAATAGTAATAATCATTAGCCTTCTCCTGATTACAAAGCATTATTAAACAATCACATTCTTTCCCAATTATAAAGTATGGCATAGTTAATTAATTATTGTCATTCCTATATAGTAAGAATCATTAGCCTTCTCCTAATTACAAAGCATTATTAAACAGTCACATTTATTTCCAATTACAAAGTATGAACATTGAAAACAAGAGCTAATTAATGGCATAATTAATAACAATTCATCGACTGACATTAATTATTGGCACTCAGTGGCCAGCAAGTATTGAATGGAATAAAACATAGTTCATCATTCAGTATTATTCAGATCATTACGAAGTCATTATTAAAAAATCAGTTAATTACAGTCATAGCATTAATAATCATGGGCATTATAAGTAGTCTCATTACAATAAACAGTGGCAGTTATTAGCTAGTGACAAAGCATTATTTTAAATATATACTTTTTTTTGTCTCATTAAGAAGTCATTACTCAAGTGACATATTATTCAGAGCTAATCAGTATTATTCAGAATTTTCTCAAACTGGTATCACTACTTGGGACTGGTAATACATTTTTTTTTTTGTTAGCAATGCATTGCGTTGGGATCGATAATTAATTGCTGAGGCATAACACTATTTGTTTTTGACCTATTGCTGCAAATGAGGATAGGTAACGTCATGAGTCATGAGTCAGCTGTAGCAAGGTTATGCAACAAGGCAGTATATGTGATCACATCTATAAATGATAAACACAAATGGGTAAAAAATAAAAATGCAAGTACTAGAACAGGTATAATAACTAACAGGTTTAGTAAGTATCATGAAAAGCTTCTCCTGGAAAAAATACAAAAACGGATTATTGACCTGAAAGAAGAAACGCACACTATGCTGAAAAGTAGTGAACTTCGAATTAACAGGCAGTGAAATGTGTATAAAAATGTGTTCCATAGCTGTCCTTTCCAAAACTTTCTGTCATCCTACTATGCAATGTAACACCTGCTGTCAAAGCAAACTGCAACAAATACTTAAATAACTACATAGCATAAATACATAACTTCAACATTATCCTCATCTGTAAAGAAAACTTCATTATCCATATCATCATAACTTCACTATTATCATCACCTGTAAAGAAAAACTTCATTATTCATAACAGCATATTCTTCATCATTATTTATCAGCATTCATTATCATCTGCAAAAAAATCACTTCATTACTCATTATACAACTATTCCTTATCTCTAGCATATTTCATCACTAAAACTAAGATATGTAGTTCAGTCTGACAGCCTGCATCAATCACCTTGTATTCTGAAAGAAAAAATTAGTTAAGACTGCTATTCTATGATGAGTATTGTATATTCTTGTTAATGCTTGTTAATCCTGATCCATTTACTCTTCCTCATAAAGTTATTGCATCTCCTTTCGTTTATTCCGTAGGTGAAATTCCCATTTCTGTTGAATTTATTTCTTACATGCATCATTTCTTTCTGAAATTGATGACAGAGATTAATGTCTTGCATTTAAATCATATACCCACTAAATAATGACTGGTTTATGGTAACATAATTAACCATGCAGCATAACATGACAGAAAACGTAATATGTTAAAGACGTTGACAGTGTTCAGATGCATAAATGTACACAGAATATCACAATGCAGCAGCAGAAATGTAAAACAGTCACGATGTTGAGATGTCATAAGGCAAAAAAAAAAAAAATGTCAAAGTCGACTGGTGTGTTATATCTTAACTATTTCACCGTGCATATAAACAAAACTGGAATACAATCGTATACACAAAAAAAAGTGGAAAATGTGCACAGTCTGATGTGTAACGACAAGAAAAGCGACCTGCTAACCTTACCATGTCGGGCACTTGCCAAGAAAAAATACGATAATCATCAGTAATTAGTCAGGTGAAATAATTGCATTAGTAAATGGCATCATAGTATGTTGAATCATACAGTGGTTTCACTCAATAAACGGTTTAATGTTTGAGATATGGTGATTGCCTTTCGATTTTCTGGTTGTGTACAACATTGGGGTGAGGGATGCTGCGAATCCGATATGGACCTGCGTATAGAAGTTCAAATTTACTGCACTTACCTTTTAATTTGCTGGATAAATAGTGTGTATGTACTAGTATCTTCTGTCCAACGTGAAAGTCGCGGCGTGTACAAACCTGTTTTTGCTGTCTTCTCCGGCGCTCTGCGGCACGTTTGATGTTGTTCAGCGCAATGTTAATTATTTCGTGGTGTCGTAGGCGACGACTTTTTGGCGGATTTTACTAATTCTTTAATTTTGTTCGGTGGTTCAACGTTTTTCAGTATAACAGACGGAGATAGCATAGTGGATTCATTTGGTATGGAATTAATTACATCTTGGAATGAGAGTATGTGTGTATCCCAATCAATATGTCTTTTGTGGCAGTATATTCGGCACAGCTTACCAATTTCTTTCATTAACCTTTCACAGGGGTTCGAAGAAGCGTGGTACTTGGATATATAGATCGGAGAAATGTTTCTGGCTCGTAACATGCGTGTCCATACGCTACTACGAAATTGAGATCCATTGTCAGAAATTACTTTCATCACATGCCCTACATGAGATAGAAAATGTTTTACAAATGCTTTCGAAACAGTTTTAGCAGTAGCTTTGCGTAACGGAGTGAAAGTAACAAATTTTGAAGTGAGCTCAACAGCGACAAAGATGTAGCAAAAACCTCTGTTAAGTTCTCGGAATCGGACCAAAAATATCTACAGCGGCCATATGTCTTAATTTAACAGGTATAATGGGATATAATGGAGGAATATGTGAAGTGGTGTCTGATTTAGCTTTCTGGCAAATTTTACAAGACGCTAAAACTCGTCGTATACGTTTCTCCATGTTGGCAAAATAACAATTCTGTCTCAGTATAAGAAAACATTTTCGTGCTCCGTAATGTGCGTAACTTAAATGAGTGTACCAGATTAATTTGTTAACCAGTTCGTCAGGAATGCATAATAACCAATTGTTGCTGTCAGGATGAGAGCGGCGAAACAGAATGTCATTGCGTACAGTGTAGTGGTTTCTAATCGTAACATTATTCTTATCTTGCCAAAAGTGTTTAATTTCTTTCCACACGTTGTCTTTATTTTGTTCTTGTGCTATGTCCTGTAATGACGATGAAATAAAATTTTCAAATGCAACTTGCTGAATGTACATGACACTGAAATTTGTTTTGCAGAAGTTGGTTGCTACGTCTTGCTGATTGTTGCTGAGAGAACGCGATAGTGCGTCTGCTATAACATTTTGCGTACCGGGAATGTGGACTATTGTAAAATTAAATTCCTGTAAATAAAGTTTCCATCTGCTTAATCTATCGTGCGTGAATTTGGCCGAAAGTAAAAATTGTATCGCTCTGTGGTCTGTGTAAACTGTGGTATGTCTGCCATAAAGAAAATGCCTAAATCTTGTAAAAGCCCATACAACACATAATGTTTCTAGTTCTGTGACAGAATAATTTCGTTCAGCAGGTGACAAAATGCGGCTTGCAAATGCGATGTTTTTAATTACGATAGATCCATCTTCTTCAATTTCCTGGAAAATATGTACGCCTAAAGCGGTGTTGGAACTGTCGGTGGCAATGGAAAAATTTCTGGTAAGATCTGGGTGCGATAAAAGTGGAGCATTCAACAAAGCATGTTTCAGGTTCATGAATTCAGAGTGTGCTTGCTTATCCCATGACCAAATAGTGTTTTTACCTGTTAATTGACATAGTCTAGGTGTGTCTAAAGCAGAGTGATGAATAAATTTACGAAAAAAGTTAATTAAGCCCAAAAAACTGCGTAATTGCTTTTTTGTTGTAGGAACAGTGATGTCACGTAGAGCTTGAAGTTTTTCTGGATCAGGCCCAATGCCTTCTGCTGAAATTACGTGTCCAAGAAATTTTATAGAAGTTTTGCCAAAGTGCGATTTACTGAGATTAACTGTAAGTCCTTGTGCATGAAAAGTTTGTAACAGTTGTTCAAGAATCATATTGTGTTCGGACCAGTTAGCTTCTGCGATAAGAATGTCGTCTACATACGTCGTAATTCTGTCTTTAAGTTCTGTCGGAAGTATAGTGTTCAAACCGCGAATAAAAGCTGCAGAAGAAATAGTTAAGCCGAACGGTAGTTTGCAAAATTGATAACAGTCGCCGAAACAGAGAAAAGCTGTATATTTTCTGCAATTTGGATGAAGCTGAATTTGCCAAAATCCCGATTTCAAATCTAGTGTAGAATAAATAGCTGTACCGTGAAATTTCTGTAGAAGTTCCTCTAATATCTGTGGTCGATCTGTTTCATTAATAATAATGTCATTAATGTGACGTGAATCAAGTACAAGGCGAAGTGAGCCATCTTTTTTCTTAACAATATGTAGCGGGTTTATGTATGGACTAACTGCCGGTTCTATAACTCCTTGGTCAAGCATATCCTGCAATTCCTTTTTAACCTGTTCTCTGTGAATATATGGGATGGGATAATGCTTTGCTTTAAATGTGTCGTGCGGTTTGACTTGAAATTCATACATAAATCCGGACATAGTACCAGGAATGTTGTCGAAAACTGGAGCTTGCTGTAAAAGAATTTTGTGTAACTGCGTGCGTTCGTCGTCTGTAGTTGCACTGCTTTGTCTAACTTTATCGGAAATCATTTGCATTACGTCGTAGTCAACTTCGTCTGGAGTATTATAGTTGTGTACGTACGTATCCGTGAACAATGTGGGATTACAGTCTATGTCACGTGTTGCGGAAATGACCTCTGTGCGGTTAATTGTTTGTTCTTCCGCAGATAATGAGTGCTGAAATTCTAAAGCAAGTTGTACATTTTCATCCTTTAACATTATATAAGAATTTTGAAAATCGATAACTGCGTCGTGTTGTACCAGAAAATTCGTACCTAAAATAACGTCTGTTGTCAATGAAGGAACAATCCAAAAATTAGAGTGAAAAGTATGACCTGCAATACAAAATGATAAATGCGTCTGTAATTTGACGTCTACTCCTTTACTCGGTACTGCTCCTTTCACTTTTGTTTTGCCTAAAGGTAATGTCGGATAGGTATTCTCTTTGTTGCACTCGTTGAAAGTCTCCTTATTTATTACTGATATAGGTGATCCAGAATCGATTACTGCTGAGAATTTCGAAGAACCAATTTTAATTTCAATAACAGGATGTGAAATGGTTTTCTGAATAACTGGTCTTTCCTGCAAGAGAGTGTCTCTGATGTCGTCAAAAGTAATTACATTTTCGTGAACAACATTTTGCGTGTCTAAGGTAGTGCTTGTATTATTGGAAGATGCGTCCTGTACAGTATCTAGTCAGATTCTGTCTGACGTGTTATTATTAATAGGAGGATTCTGTGGCATTTCGACTATTTGAGCTGTTCTATTACTTCTTCCAGACGTGTTACGCTCTGGATGGTACCTACTGTCTGTTCCATTCATGATTATTTGTTGTTGCTGATGTTGTTGCTGCTCATAAGATCGACTGTTATTAAATGTACGCTGAAAATTGTGCTCATCATTTTTACGTCTGTCATGATAGTAATTTCTATACGGCGCATTGCGATACGAGTTGAAATAGTGTGTTGTCTGTACGTGGTTATTTCTTTGCTGCCATGCGTTACTATTTGTTGGGGCTGGGACTATACGTGCACGCGGCGAAACATTAAAGTTTGGTTGACCTTGTAGACTGCATTGTTGGTTAGGTATGCTAAGCGGCTTACTTTCATGCTGTTGTGGTGAAAAGGTCTATTGTTACCAAAAAAATGCGTTTGCTGTTAATTTTACACATACTGATGATTACGATTTTATCCGTTATTAAAATTACGCTGGTTCTGGAGTGCCTACTGAAAATTGTCACATTCGGTAAAAGATTTGTCGTATCGGGTTTTCATTACATACGTTTCTTAATTCTACAAAGAGCAATAGTTAAAGAGCAGTTTTGATAGATATAAAGGATAGTAGAAGAAAAGGCAGCAGTGCAGAAAACTAAAGATGAAACAGCACTACTAAAGCTCGGGGCCCTATGCTCGCTACGGCACATATTCATTAAAGCGTAATGAATCCCCTGAGGTCTATCACGCACTGCAACTAAATTTTAGCTTTTGCGTTGCACGCAATAGCGGTAAAAATTCAAAAGTAAATCGCTGTATTCTTGCTAATTCCAGTTTCTGCATAATACGTAATGCTGATGAAAATACAATAACAAATTGTCGCCTCTGGTTCAAAGCTAGTTTCTGCATTACACGTAATAGCGGTGAATGTACAAAGATAAATTGTCGTATACAGTGCAAAGCGTGTACCTGTACGCTGTCATTATTAAATTCCTTACATTTTCTTACAAATGCAAACTGCTTATTATCAACGTTCTCGTCACTGAATTTGAGAACACGTTCGGGTTTGTGTGAGAATTTGTTTGTCTGTGTCATTTCGTACTTCAAGTTACGTAGCTTTTCAGATTTTAAGTCGCGTGGCTTTTCGGATTTTAAGTCGCGTGGCTTTTCGGATTTTACGTCTCGTAGTCTCTGTAAATTGCTCACATTATACACGCTGCGTAAGTCTGACAAATGTTCGCAAAGTAGTGGATTCTGTGACGTATTGGTGACTGAATTAGTTTTCAACTCTGTTACTGTAACACTTTCGTCAATTTGGTTGATTTGTCGTGCAAATTTCTCGTCAACTTCCGTATTCGGAGTGTGTGAAACTTCCAGTGACTCTAAATTAACTTCGTCACGAATCTGTACTACGTTTTTAGGGCATTCTTCAGTGACTGCATTAATTTCGTGTATCAATGTTGCGTTTGCCGAACATTGTTCGGTGACTGCAATAATCTCGTCTTTATGTGATTCTATTGTGTCTACACGTGTGCTACTTGATTCTTGTGCAACAGTGCCAACTTTTTCATTACTGTTATTAGCACAAGCCTTACTATCCACACGTAATTGTTCTTTATTGTCCTGACATTGAACGGTAACAGCTGTAATCTCTTCCCTAACTTGTTTGTTCTGTTCGTTAACGTTGTCGTGTTTTTCGTTCTGCTGTTTAAGACTTTCAGAAAATTCTTTGTTCCATTCTACAAATTCTTTGTGCTGTTCATCAAGTTTTTTAATCATTTGTAGCAATAATGCTATAATTTCAGCCTCAGTAGCATTACCTGCTCTATTCTCTGTACTGTTTGACGGTGTATTTGCCATTGTCGCGTTTTGTGTGACCATTTGGTCATTCTGTAATTTACAAAAAGGTTTCTCACTCGAGTCCGTCGTATTTTCGGTACACTGACCACTTTCACGAGAATTTTTCAAACCGGGTGTGTTAGGCTCGGCAGCGCTCATTACTATAGACCGCTCCGCGCCATCAATTGTCGTCAAATTAACAGACGAGACAATTGGGTTCGTTTGTTCATCATTAAGGTAAAAGTCATCACTAGTAGTTGGAATGCACTGATTGTTAGTGAACGCAGGGTTGTCATCATTACATTGCGTGTCACAATTACTATCAGTCACGTTGTTTAAGTCGGTAAATTCATTCACAATACCTCGCGATACACTATTCATAGTCTTTCGCGGCATTTTTACAGTGGTCACAATTATTCACAAAACAATAAGCACAAATGCAAAAACAACACACAAATACAACAAAGCAACGAATTGCCGTTGACCTGTAGAAAGAAAGTCACAAGATTAGTAAAAGCGTTGCGCCAAATCCTAATTATATCTAAGCAAATAAGAGCAGATATCTGACTGTTTTTCAAAAGACTCTCAACGAAATACGATCCTGGACTGGGTGTCGCCAAGTGTAACCTCCCCGCCGTAATTTTAAAAGGAATGAAATGACAATACTTAATAGAAATGGGAGCCGAGTGTAACCTCCCCACCGTAATTTAAAAGGAAATGACAATATTATTTAGGAATGCTAATGGACATTAGGCTAAGCGTAACCTCTCCACTGAAATTTTAAAGACAGTATTTAATAGAAATGGAGCCAAGAAGCATAACCTCCCTGCAATGAAATATACTAACAAAGGCAACAAAAATGTGAAATTCGCAATCTGACTCAAATATAAATTCCTCACAAAAAATTAAAGTCCATTCACGCACGGCTTGGAGGAACTGCATTGCAAATAATAATATTCCTTTTTTCCTTGTGATTTTAGTGAAATTTTTCTTCAAAAGAACTGGAATGAAATGGGAAGTGCAACGAAATCTTTAGTTCAATAAAAAATTAAATTTTTGAAAAAATGCTTTTGAAATAAAAATTATTATTGGGGCACTTGTTGGAGAATAATTACAATAAATAAATTTTTACATTATCTAATGATTATATTAATTAACAGTATACCTCATTCAGCATCTTGACCAGTGTTGCCGACCGCCTACATCACACAACCGCACTGGGCTGCTACTACTGACCGACCGCTCTGCATGACGACTACTAGCGTACTGCACTGCACGACTACTACTAGCGAACTGCTCGCAACTAAATCGAGCTACCGACTGAGAACCGCTCGCAACACTCGCGCGGTCAAGCGCAGGCTCTCTGGTCAGGGACGCTGCAATGCCTCGCCATCGCTGCTGCGTTACATACGTGTTTCAATACGCAATAGGTTGGCAGATAGTGAGTAGCTCCAAGACTTTTTAATTAATAGAACTCAGTACTTTCTCATGGACACAGAGTGTTTAACAGAAAAAACTGTGTAGTAAGGGGTGCACGTAACCGATCTGACGGATAGGGTGTGCAGCAATCTATGGCTTTTTGCTGATGACGCTGTACGGGACGGTGTCGTTTTTAAGCGATTGTAGGAAGCTAGAGGACGACTTGAACAGAATTTGTAATAGTTGTGATGGATGACAGCTTTCTCTAAATGTACACTCATGCTCATAAATTAAGCATAATTGCAGAATGTGGTGCCACACAACGTGGCACTACACAAAAACTGGCGCTAAAAACATAGGCACATAGGGAACAAACAAGACACAGATCTGTAAGTCCACGGTATTGCTGGTAAGTTGAGAAAACCGTCCCTAAACACATGTGCTACAAAACGCCGTTGTTTCCTGCGCATGTACGCCGACATCGCTATGGGATATGATCACCATGCATGCGTACACAGGCCGCACAACGGGTTGGCATACTCTGGATCAAGTGGTCGAGCAGCTGCTGGGGTAGAGCCTCCCATTCTTGCGCCAGTGCCTGTCGAAGCTCCTGAAGTGTCGTAGGGGTTTGAAGACGGTCAGCGATACGTCGACTGACAGCATCTCAGACGTGCTCGTTGGGTTTTAGGTCTGGAGAACAGGCATGCTACTTCATTCGCCTGATATCTTCTGCTTCAAGGTGCTCCTCCACGATGGCAGCTCGGTGGGACCGTGCGTTATCATCCATCAGGAGGAAGGTGGGACCCACTGCACCCCTGAAAAGGCGGACATACTGGTGCAAAATGACGTTCCGATACACCTGACCTGTTACAGTCCCTCTGTCAAAGACATGCAGGGGTGTACATGCACCAATCATAATCCCACCCCACACCATCAAACCACGACCTCCATACAGTTCCCTTTCAAGGACATAAAGGGGTTAGTATCTGGTTCCTGGTTCACGCCAGATGAAAACCCGGCGAGAATCACTGTTCAGACTATACCTGGACTCTCCCACGAACATAACCTGGGACCACTGTTCCAATGACCATGTACTGTGTTATTGACACCAGGCTTTACGGGCTCTCCTGTGACCAGGGGTCAATGGAATGCATCTTGCAGGTCTCTGGGCGAATAAACCATGTCTGTTCAGTCGTATGTAGACTGTGTGTCTGGAGACAACTGTTCCAGTGGCGGCATTTTATGCGAGGTGCCGGGGCAAGCAGTGTATTTAACACTAAATTCTTCTAGAATCTACATATGTAAATGATGCTCTAAGCCCTCCCCCCCCTATTCTAACTCCGACTTTTGCTGTTGCACATGGATTAAAAAATATACGCGAACTGACTGTAATCAACCCTGCAAGTGGAGTAGAAAAGAGTTTGGCACCTGCAATAATTTAATTTGATAAATAAGTTAAATAAAGGAAGGTTTCATTAACGTAGTGAGAAATGATGGGTTGCTCTACCGATTAACAGAATGAAAGTTCTGTCCAAAATAACAATATGATTTATTAAGACTAAACACAAAATAATAAACAAAAACACATGAAACATTTATAATACATCAAATTGGCTCAAATTGGATACTCAAACAAACGCTGTGAAGGTGAAGTTGTCCCTAAACTAGATTGTGAGGTTTATGACGAAGTGGTATGTGGAGCCAATTCCTTGCCACTAAAACCTTAAGAGAGACACACGGCTAACCCCACATTAATTGCTGCTACCCAAGGCAGAACAAAATTAGAAAAAGACGAACAGGCGCGCTCTGCTGAGCTCTGATTATCACCTAGGAAAATCCCTATCTGCCGGTGCTGTGGACATACATTACCAAACTCTCTTCTTAACTGCCAGAACATGATCTGGCGCACCAGAGGCGATGGCTGGTTGCTTCGATGTCCTCGACCGAAAAGCGAGAGCCGACCTACCCTAGAGCACCCGTACATGCCGAACACCGAACATTCCCGCCCCCACGACAGTGGCCGTGGTTAAACGTTCCAATCAGCAACTCGAAAACCGGCGGAAAATTCCACTCCATTGCCGGAGCACTACCATTCCACCAATGGAGATTCTTGGCGCCAATTTCTGCGTTGATTTTTCTACGTCACGGAGCTATGCCCTGAGCAAGCCAATCACAGTTACTATTTTGCAGAAAGCACGGGAATTTTCCCGCCACAACTGCCTGGGTACACAAGTCATTCCCACGCCTCGCTGGTAGCCCGGCAGAAAGTGTTTTCGCTAAGTTTCTGTGAAGTAACAGAACCTCTAGCCCAGCCGCTACTTCAGGCCCCTCCGAGCGTGTCTTTTGACAATGTCGGCATCTGGAAAGCATTGACTCGACTCCCTCACAGCCTTTCAAAATCAGCAGAGCCCGCCTGTCACCGGACCACCCGGGTGACGAGGGACGCAGCGTGGGAAGTCCGCGTGTGAAGGAATAGCAACTTTCCACCGCATGCAATTAGAGAGGAGAATCGTAAGATAGAAATATGAGAGGGGGCTCATGCCACCTCTCAACTGGACTAGCAGTTTACAGCTGTATTTCGAGTACAATCAAAAATTCACGTTCCAGACATGTGAATAATATGTTTGTAGATGTGAAATAGTATTGTGGAAGTGGGTTAGTTACCAAAAAAAGCTGACAGAATATGTACGTGGTTTAGATATATCCATGCTGGCTACCAATTCAGGGTAACGGTGTAGGGGGGATATAGCATGCTTTGTTAAGAGGTTTACTGTACTGGAATGTTACATGTGAATAACGTATTAGAAACTCATAGCACAGACTTCTTCTGAGTTGCATACAGTAACAACACATTCATTGGTACACTATGTAGAGCTAGTGGCATAGATGTTGGGGAACATCTTTATTCTTGTACGCACTCTTTCTAATTGTCTCCTCTGACAAAACCAGGAAAGATATTTTGCCTATTAACGCGGCACAGTTAGATTAGGGCTACCGACAGCTTACAATTTGGTACATAGTATAGCAAGATCGTATAAAATTACGATTCCATAACGGATTTAAATTCTTTCAGCTAAGGAGTATTTTAAGTGCAGGGCCCACCTCCTGTGCTTCATCACGACAGCCATATACTGCGTTCGATACTCTAGAACATTTTGTTTATGCTCTAAACTAGCAGGTACTCTGTCGCTGATAATCTGTATCTGCACCACCATTTAAAATCTAACGTTGCTTACGCTTCGACTACATCGACAGCTTTTCGCCATCGATAAGGAAGTTTTGTTAAGTGATATTAGTATAGATGCAAACATTTTAAATAAAAGATCTGTTTGGGTGGTGTAGAGTGGGGTAAGATTGCGCGGCGGGTAAGACTGCACAAGGCTTGTATCTCAGTGTTAGTAATGCAGCAGTTGGCTACTCTGCAGGGCACGAAATAGCCTCTGTGTCTGACCCGTTATTTCTGTAGTTTGATTGTTGTCCTGGTGTTACCGGCTGCGCAGTGCGGTAAGAACTTCTTTACGTTATTTTCATACAACATTTCATGCTCCAGAAATAAGCTATAACTCAGCAATAATGGGATTATCCATTTTAACTTTATTCCATTGTGTACTACGATGCATTGTCAGTCTTGTGGTATATTAACACATCTATATTCCTACAAAGAGTTCCCATGTGCAGTCAAAAGCTGCAGTGTCGTAGTGCGGGGCAAGTTTACGCGTTGCAGGTGGGGCAAAACTGCGCAGTGCGTAATCTTACCCCATGCGTTATAATTATCAGCTTTTTCATAGATCTGGAAATATTTATGAACGTTGAGGTGGATATTATACATCGACAGTAGTCCTCTAAGAATTCTTTTTTATATTTTAGCGTCTACAAAAGGAAAAGCGAACGGAAACATGCACTCCAGAAATGCTGAAAGCTGAAAAAAACGACAAATAGCGAGGGAGCTTCGAATAAGTGAAACTGCCCTCAGAAATCGCCTTTAAGAGGTACGAGGCCCTTGCAAGTATACTTTTATCTCTATGTTTTTTATTTTGGAAACTTTTGCCTACATAGGGATAAGCTTAAAATTAATACTCCCACCCCCACTTTTTTCAGGGTTTTGGGGTAAACAAAGTGGGAAGGTTCGGAAGAACTTTTAATGATGAACAGGAACTGGAACTCGCCAAACACTGCAGATCTTTGGACAAATGTTATTATGGTATGACTCTGAAAGATTTCAGAAGATTAGTTCATGACTACTCTGAGAGGAATAACATAAAGACAAAATTAGACAAAAACACTAAGATGGCCAGAAAGGACTGGGCTTATGATTTCCTGAAGAGACGAAATCTTAGCCTTCGGATTCCACAGAAAACTATCTCGGACGTGTGATGGGGTTCAACAAACAGCAAATGATCATCTTCTTTGATAATCTTTCGCCGCTGATGGAGAGATATAAATTTGACCCTCATCGCGTATAAACGTGGATGAGTCAGGAATTACAACTGTTCCTAACAAAGTTCCGAAAGTGATTGCAACATGCGGCAAGAAACACATAGGCAAAATAGCATCTGCAGAAAGAGGTCAGCTGATAACGGTTGTATGTTGTATGGGAGATGGGGGGAGTTACATCCCTCCAGGAATAATATTTCCTCGGAAAAGGATGAAGGAGAGTTTGAAGAACGGTGGCCCTCCTGGGTCACTAATGATGTGTTCGGACACTGGGTACCTGAACTCAGATTTGTATCTCACATAGCTACAACATTCTGAAAAACATACACAGCCAACAGAAGATAATCCAGTCTTGTTAATTTTGTACAATCACTCGTCACATTTGAGTCTGAACGCCGTTCTTTACTGTAGGAACCTTATTCACCTGCTTACCATTCCTCCACACAGCAGCCACAAAATGCAGCCACTGGATCGCTGCTTTTTCAAGCCACTGAAGGACTTTTATTCACAGGAATGCGACCAGTGGCTCATTAACCACCGTGGATATATAATTACGCAAGAATGTACCGCTGAATTATTTGGAAACGCTTATCAAAGGACGGCCACAATGGCGAAGGCAACAAAGGCGTTCAAGATATGTGGCATTTATCCAATCGATCGTCACATATTCACCGATGATTTCCTGCCTTCGACTGTTACAGACCAAAGTGACAAATTTAATTATGCATCCGCAGTTGAAACTGGATCTCTCCAGAGCCAGAGTTCAGAGACATCTACAAATGAACCACACCCAGGACCAAGTACCTACGTTTCCCCAAAAGAAATAATTCCTTTGCCAAGAAGAAAAGATTAGCCTACCAAAAACACAGAAGAAAGAAAAGAAGTCAGAAATAGTATCTGAGACCCCATTCAAGAAGCAACTGGAATCCTAATCAACAGAACAAGAAAAAAAGAAACCAAAGAGGAAACTGTTTGATTCTGATCAAGCAAGCAAAAAGAAAGCAAAGCAAAACTTAAATACGTCTAGGGAAAATTTACAAATTATTGTATTTTTCAGTACAGCCTGGACAGTGAATGTCCAGGCTGTACTGAAAAATACAATAATCCACCAACAGAAGACTGGATTCAATGTCTCAAGTGCGAGGAGTGGGGGCATGAATCCTGCTCTTATTATGAAGGTTCTGGACACTTCATTTGTGATCTCTGTTAAAAAAAATTTTCGTCCGACAGGAATATTTTGCATGTTTTTGATGACAGGCCCAGATTTGTTCATTAGGTCAAATACTGTATCAACAGTAACTGTTATATACTGAGAAACAAGGTATATTACGTTTATGTACGCTATAAATCAAATAAAAGACGAAGAACTAAGTGACACATATGTTTTTCTCATTTGATAATAATGCGCGAATTTACCCCACTAGAAACGCACTCTTACCCCACGGTCGGGTAAGACTGCGCATTTGCATTACTTTTTTTACTAAGTGCGAATTACAGTTTAAATTGTTACTATGACTTTCGGACTCTGTCGTATAACAGGCAAAATTCAGATGAAATACCAGTTAAAATATAATTGTAATTTGTGACGTTTCCTTTAGTATATCGCTATTTAAACCTTAAGTGCGCAATCATGCCCCACTTTACTCTAGCAGTTACGCGCTGATATTTATCTACATACACCACAATTAATAGCGCATAAGGTTAGCCTAATCTGCTTATTTGTTGCGCTGTGTGTGCAGTTACATGAGATGTCTGCTGATAATAGGTGTAGTGCTAGCAAGTGGCACGACAATTTAAAAACATGGCTGTCTGGATAATGTACGGAACTCTAGCACAGGTTTATATCGCTATAAAAAGCCGCATAAAGAAACGGAAAAGTGTGAAGAAACGCTTGCAATTAAACTCTGAGGTACATGGTGTCCGAACAGCGCTGCCAGTTAAAGAAACACAACTACTTCAAACAAACCTGCACCTGCTTGTGGATAGTTCTCTACAGCCAAAAGATTAGCTGGACTCGCAAATAAAGAAAGTGCTGCCATCTCTTAGAAACATTTAAAATAAAAACGAGTGAGGAATACAGTAACCCACCATAAAATTTCAGTCTCAAATCTGCAATCTTAAGTAACTTCTCAGTATGATTTCCCGCGGTATTTAGGTGCTTATCGTAGCGTTGGTGGAGCTGCTGCACACGTCTGCTCGTCGTGGAACTCTGACGCTAGTGATTTTAAATATTTGCTGGATATCGCACATACTACTATATTGTTTCCATTATGGAAGCCATATCTGGGCCGTAAAGAGAGTGGTAAAGCACTTCTTATTTGAAACTTGATAAGAGTTCCCGAAACATTTTGTGGCAATGTGTGGATTCAAAAACACCACGCGGTTTATTTCGAACTTCTTTTCGTAATTTTTTTACCGAATTTGGTATTTTGTGCCTGTGCCAAAAAACTGAATCAGCATAGCACCTATAGCACCGTTCGTCACCCAATGGATACATAGTGAGAATAAGCTTCTTCGAGGTATATACCTGTTGCTTATTTTTTTTATGTTGACACACATAATTCACGTCTTTAACAATGCAGCTGGTGCAGTGGTTAGCACACAGGACTCGCATTCGGGATGATGTGGTGCTTCGAACACGCGTAGGCTGTCCTTTAAAGGGCGATTGCTTTCGCCGGCATACCGCGAAAGAGGAATATATTACACTTGTTTCAAGACCCGTGTAAACCACAAACGAACGAATGAAAGACATGTTGAGTGGTACTTAAGTAAATAAATTAGTGAAATCAAAGTGAACTAGAAATTAGAATATAAATGGAAAACTTGGTTTAGTTTAGAGAGTTACATACTCGCATTCAGTGGGCAGAACAGCAGAAGAGACAATGACCATGAAGTCAGCAAGTTCCACATAAGCGGGCGCTGTCAATTCAGCCGTCAGGGCATCGCCCGACAGGCTCACGTGTTTCTCAGTTGTCGCATGTGAGCAAAGGCCCTCGCCTACATTCCAAGAGCCAATGACCGACGTTAAGAAGATTCTTCGAGAAGCTTTTCAACGTGACGGAAGAGGCAATGACCGGCTCACGTGTTTCTCAGTCGTCACATGCGATCAGAGGGCCCCGCCTACATTCCAAGAGCCAATGACCCAGGTCAAGAAGATTCTTCGAGAAGCTTTTCAACGTGACAGAAGAGGCAATGGCCGTGAAGTCGTTCACCTCCAGTGAACTGAAGTGAATAAATACGCGAGACGTGGTGGGCCCGACAGATGAAGACAGATGAAGACAGACGGAGACGAAGGAAGAAAAGAAGAGTAGCAGTAGTTTTCAGTCAGTTTCGGTGCTGAAGACCGTCATGCAAGAAGAGACTACATCATGCACAGTCGCACCAAGTCCGCCGCTGTAATGGAATAGCAAGCAGCAGCCGCGGCGCCAGAAGACAGAAGTTAAAAGGTATTGGAAGTCTGATTTTTACGTACCCAGGTGACTCGTGAGGACGGGAAGGAGACAGCCTCACCTCAGCAGTCACCTGTGAGCTGGGATAAAGACCTGACAGCCGAATACTGGCAAGCGGGAGTCCGTGGTTCGAGTCCGGGACACTTGCCTTGCCCCGCCGCGCCGCTCCGCTGGTCGACGCACAACACACGCGGCCGCTTAGAGAAGAGAAACACTGGGACGCCACACCCAAGGTATCATCCGATGCACGACTTCGCTCGCAATAGTTAAACCGGCCACCTCGCGCTGCGCGTCTCCCGTCAGCTGGGCGAGACGGCGACACGAGATACACACCGCTACGCGTAATCAGACGCCGCCGCCGCCACCGCCGCCGCCGCTGCCGCAGTAGAAGACTTCACAAACGACACAGCCGCCGCTCTCCGAACCAGAACATCCCGTAAGATACATTTGTATAAATCTTCAATAAAAGTTATCTTATGTAAAAATGATGTTTCATTCGACCTCATACCCGAGCCAAGGAAGAACCCACCCTGCCCACATGTTGTTAGGAGAGAAAAGTTAATTTATTTAATATTTTCACCCTGACAGAATGCTTTAGAATGCTCATCCTGACAATTGACAGCATCAAAAGTGAAAACACAGTTACATTGAGTGACAGAAGTGTCTCATTTAGTAACACAACTGTTACATTTGGTGTCAAAGGCCGTTTTAGTTGTTACATTTGGTGTCAGAGAAAAAACCCTTGGCTCAATATGAGGTGTGAATGACAGTCACTAAAGGTCCCCAGTTAGTATTTTTTAATGTGTGAAGGGGTAGAGGTTTGCATAGCAGTCGTAATATTTTCTTTATTTAGAAGTGTATTTTCTCTCATGATTTTAAGAGTTTGTCGGAAATATTTAAACATCTTTTAAATTCAGTATAGGAAGATTGTGTAACTAAGAGTTTGTAAAATGATGACACGAAATCGTACAAAGTCAGAGTCAGCACCACAAGCGGTTTCTACTGAGGAAGCTATTCAGATCTTAATTAATCAGATAGAACAGCTTAAAAGTGATAATAATACATTATTTAAACAGTTGAGTAAGGTTAGGCAAACCAATTCAATCCCTCCCACCCTAGATTCCTCAGCAGCAGCCTTAGTAACTCCTTTTTCAGGTAAACCTGGCGAGGACATAACAGCCTTTTTTGATGATTTAGTAGCAGCTGCAAAGTTAGGATCATGGTCAGATGAACAGCTCTTACAAATGACAAAGTTAAGATTGACAGGAGAGGCTAAAGCACACGTCTTATACCATGAAGAATTACGGAATGCTCCAACATTTGAGGAGTTGAAGAAAGGATTGCTTAAACGTTTTCAAAAACAGAACAGCTGTAGATTTTATAGGGAACAGTTAAACGCTATCACTCAGAGGCAAAACGAGTCGTTAGAAAGCTTTGTAGATAGGATTAGAAAAGTTAATATTAACACCTATCAGTTGACAACTAGTGATGAAGCAAATAAGGTTATTTTACAAGAGGCAGAAGATAGAGCTCTGGATACATTTTTACGTGGGTTACCTCCTGAAACGTCCCGTCGTGTCAGGGCAGAGTTTCGTAAAAATTTAGCAGAAGCTGTATCTGTGGCGACAGCTTTTGAAGAAATTGACATTGCCACCAGATACAAGGAGAAGCGAAATATATTTTCAGCAGGAGTACGATGTTTTAGGTGCGATCGACACGGACATATAGCAAAAAACTGCAGACAACCTCAATGCACTAATTGTCAAAGAATAGGTCACACATTCAAGGAATGCAGGTCTAAGAAAGTTTTTGGAAATAGAAATCAGTTAAACTCAAACGGGAATGTCGGAGCCGCCGCCAGGCGTTCCCAATAAAATTTCATGCCATTAAGGCGAATGTGAAGGCGGAATGCTGGTTATCTGCTACCATACAGGATAAAGAGGCAAGGATACTGGTGGATACAGGCGCAAACGTATCAATAGTAAGTAATGAATGTATTGGAGAAAAGAAATATGACCCTCCAAGGTATAGATTGAATGGAGTAGGAGGAGGTACAGTTAAGTCATTAGGATGTACATCACTGATTTTCTATATTCACGGTGTACAATTTCAAGAAGATGTAGAAGTGGTAACAAAGGTAACTGACGGGTACGACGCGATCCTAGGGTTGGATTTCCTGAATAAACATCACGCTAAAATCGACCTCAGACAGCAAACTGTAGAACTTAGCGGAATAGTGTTTCAGCTAGGTGACACCGCTGCAAAGGGCCCTCTGCCGCAAGATTTCCCTAACCGGAAGGTGAAATCAACTATACTGCGTGCAACGTCCTTGAAGGTTGATTCGCGGGATCAGATACCATCTGGCTCAGGAAAACTTTTCTGGATGACCGTTGACCACGAAGTACCTACAGATACAGTGTGTCTAATAGAGCCTTTAGAGGAAAATGAGGAATTAGATGTATCACATTGTTTTGTACGTAGGAGTGTTGTACGGGTTCAAGACGTTGAGGGAGAAAGAAAAGTACTGGTACATATTGACAATTTCGGAGTGGAGGACAAAGAGTTGAATAAGGGAATATTAGTGGCTACAGTCAGTACTTTTGAAGAAGAAGGTTTCATTTGGTCAGATATTACTGATGGTCAGAAACCAGACGCCTATAAAACCGCATTGCGCCAGAAGATTGAGCATTTGAAAGGAAAGGATAGAGACACGATAGAAGCAGTTTTAGTTGAGTTCCAAGATTTATTTAATGCAGAAGGTCCATTACCAGCAACAGACATCACACAGCATAGGATCCCAACAGGAAATAGCCCCCCAGTTTATAGGAAGCCTTATAGAGTTGCGCATCACTTACAGCCAGTACTGGATGAATTTATAGAACAGCATCTAAAAGATGGAATTATAGAATATTCTGATTCGCCTTATAATTCAAATTTCGTAATTATTCCAAAGAAGTCTCCCGACGGTACGAAACGATATAGATTTTGTTGTGACTACAGACACCTTAACAAACAAACTATCTCAGATGTTTATCCTCTTCCAAACATTACAGACATCATTGACAGTTTGGGTAACAGTAAATACTTTTCAACAATCGATCTACGTAGTGGATATCATCAATTGGAAGTTGCTCCTGAAGATAGGCATAAAACAGCATTTTCTACCCCTGGAGGCCACTGGCAATTTAAAAGAATGCCTTTCGGTTTGAAAAATGCACCAGCAACTTTTCAAAGACTACTCGATGGAGTATTGCGAGGACTCAAAACTCAGCAATGTTGTGTATACCTAGACGATATTATTGTATTCTCCAGATACATTAATGAACATGCTGTACGTCTGCGTAATGTTTTTCAGAGACTTAGAAAAGCTAAATTAACATTAAATATGGAAAAATGTAGTTTTGCATTGACAGAGGTTACATACCTAGGGCATGTCATTAGTGAAAAAGGAATTAAAACAGATCCTCGATTAATTTCGGCAGTTAAGGACTTCCCAACACCACAACGCGTTAAGGAAGTACAAAGTTTCATTGGTCTCGCATCGTATTACCGAAAATATGTTCAAAATTTTGCTGAAATTGCCCGACCCTTAACCCAATTATTGAAAAAGGGTGCAAAATCTTATTGGTCTGAAGATTGTGAATCTGCATTTCAAACCCTTAAAGATAAGTTAACACACAGTCCAGTATTAGCCTACCCAGATTATAACAAAGAATTTATTTTATCCTGTGACGCAAGTGGTCATTCAGTAGGAGTTGTTTTGAGTCAGAATATTAATGGCGCGGAACACCCCATAGCCTATGCTTCGAGACAACTAACAAAGGCAGAAAGAAATTATTCCACAACGGAGAAAGAATTGTTAAGTGTTATTTATGGTATCAAATACTTTAAATGCTACTTGTATGGTAGAAAATTCAAGGTTATTACAGACCACGCAGCTTTAAAATGGTTGCTTGGATTAAAGGATCCATCTAGTCGTCTTACCTGTTGGGCCCTATGTCTTTTCGAAATGGATTTCGAAGTTATCCATAAACCAGGCAAAAAACACACGAATGCAGATTGCCTAAGTCGGAAAATAGCACTTTTGGAAGCAACAGGCCGAGATACTGAGGACTGGAGAAAGGCACAAGATGAGGGTACAGAATGTAAAAAATACGCAACTCAAAAACAATTTTGCTTTGAAGATGGTGTATTATGCCGTAAAACAAAACCTGGACCGCGAATTGTTGTTCCCCAACACCTTAGACAAGAAATAATGGCAGGACACGGTGGACAGCGGACAACCGAAAGACGAGTAGCAGAGCGATTTTGGCGGCAAACCAGAAAGCAGGATGTTGCGCAGTACGTTCGTAATTGCATTGCGTGCGCACAACGAGCTGAACTTTCTCGTTCAAAAATACCCTTACAGAGGCTCCCCGAGGCTTCATGTCTATTTCAAATCTGCGGAGTGGATCTCTACGGGCCATTTCATAAAACACCTGCTGGTAATAAGTATGTTCTTACAATTATCGATCACTTTTCACGCTATCTAGCTATGGTGAGTCTCCCAGATCAGCAAGCAAATACAGTTGCCCAAGCTTTAGTTAACAACTGGATACTTAAATTTGGAGTACCTGAAGCTATTATCACAGATCAGGGATCTAATTTTATGTCTGAATTAATGAAACAGCTATGCCACTTATTAAAAATACGCAAATTACGCACAACTCCGTTACACCCTCAGTGCAACGGGCGCACAGAAAGAGTTCATCGGACAATTGGCAAGATGCTTAGTTATTATATTAACGAACAACATTCTAATTGGGATACGTATTTACCAATAATCGTGTCGGTATACAACGCCAAAACGCATGAAGCAACTGGCATGTCACCTTATGAAGTGGTCTATGGGAAAAAAATGCCGTCCCCTTTTGATGTAATCAGGCAGAAAAACGGAAAAGTCGGAGAAACAGTAAGAGATTTCAGTCGAATGATGAAGGATGTATGGAAAAAGGTTCAAAAATCTAATACAAAGGCTTTGGAACGACAGGAAAGATTAGGTAATACCCAAGCTAAATATCCAAATAACAAAATCGGTCAGTGGGTTATGCTTTCAACTCCTTACATAGCGAAAGGAAAAACGAAGAAATTTGTAAAAAACTACAGAGGTCCTTATCAAATTATTGAGATCACGTCACCAGTCAACGTTAAATTGCAACTGCTCACCCGAACTACCATTGTCCATGCAAGTCGTTTAAAACCTTTTAAGGGCGCTCCAGATGCAATTCCTTCAACAATAGTGTCTGCTTTTCCGAACGGTGGAGGAAGTTCCCGTAAAGGAAAAAGAGTGGCCACGCCAACACAACATACAGACATGGCACCATACAATCTTCGTTCAAGGGTGCGAATGTCCTAGTTGAATCTTAGTAGACTGTGGACAGTTTACAAATGTAAATAATTAATAAATTATAATGGTTTATTTTTTAAGAAAAAAAAAGGTTGAACGTAGATTGATGTAGATCTTGTAGTTAACAATGTATTCCTTCTTTTCTTTGTTTTCGTTTTTACTAGGTTCGTAGGTCTATAACCATATTGTTTGCTTTTTTCAGAAAACGCCATGCAAGCATTTCCTACATAAAACCTATCCTACCTCAATTACTCCCTTGACAGCTCCCTTCTGAAGTCATTAGATATGTTCATAAACTCACAGCAAGGCAAAATTGATGCCAATGCTATGATGCAACATGTCTTACAATTAAAAGGTGAACAAAACTAAAATTATAATGCTAGAAACGGATATATCTGCAACCTTTGTGTTGGTGTTTCTGCTTTGTACAGTTTTCTTTTATTTAAGACGAAAAAATAAGCCAAATAATAATATACCACTTCATCAAATCCCTGTTAACTGGATACCACATTCTTAACTGGTGTACTTCTGTAGTTACTTTTGATCATTAGTGTATTAATTTTGTTTATTGTACTTCATTCTGTATTAAACAGTCTCTTGTTAACATAAACAATACTGTAGAATAGATATTCTTGCATTAGTATAGGGTAGATTAAACAGCTGTTGCTCTGTAATTTTCTAAGTGCAAAATCTATTTTTTGTTTATTCATTGTCATCAAGATTTGTTACACTTAGTACAACCATTTATGTAAGAACTATGTGATTCCTGACCGTACAGTGCTTTTGTAAAGTGATAAAGTATTTTCCACATACTTAATGTGAAGCGTGTGTAATCTTCTAAGACGAGAGTTTTCAGTGCTGGTGCTTTTTCCGTGTGAAGAGTGGAGGAATGTTGAGTGGTAAATTCGAGGGCGAATTTCTCCGAAGGGTGGAGGAATGTTGAGTGGTACTTAAGTAAATAAATTAGTGAAATCAAAGTGAACTAGAAATTAGAATATAAATGGAAAACTTGGTTTAGTTTAGAGAGTTACATACTCGCATTCAGTGGGCAGAACAGCAGAAGAGACAATGACCATGAAGTCAGCAAGTTCCACATAAGCGGGCGCTGTCGATTCAGCCGTCAGGGCATCGCCCGACCGGCTCACGTGTTTCTCAGTTGTCGCATGTGAGCAAAGGCCCTCGCCTACATTCCAAGAGCCAATGACCGACGTTAAGAAGATTCTTCGAGAAGCTTTTCAACGTGACGGAAGAGGCAATGACCGGCTCACGTGTTTCTCAGTCGTCACATGCGATCAGAGGGCCCCGCCTACATTCCAAGAGCCAATGACCCAGGTCAAGAAGATTCTTCGAGAAGCTTTTCAACGTGACAGAAGAGGCAATGGCCGTGAAGTCGTTCACCTCCAGTGAACTGAAGTGAATAAATACGCGAGACACGGTGGGCCCGACAGATGAAGACAGATGAAGACAGACGGAGACGAAGGAAGAAAAGAAGAGTAGCAGTAGTTTTCAGTCAGTTTCGGTGCTGAAGACCGTCATGCAAGAAGAGACTACATCATGCACAGTCGCACCAAGTCCGCCGCTGTAATGGAATAGCAAGCAGCAGCCGCGGCGCCAGAAGACAGAAGTTAAAAGGTATTGGAAGTCTGATTTTTACGTACCCAGGTGACTCGTGAGGACGGGAAGGAGACAGCCTCACCTCAGCAGTCACCTGTGAGCTGGGATAAAGACCTGACAGCCGAAGACTGGCAAGCGGGAGTCCGTGGTTCGAGTTCGGGACACTGGCCTTGCCCCGCCGCGCCGCTCCGCTGGTCGACGCACAACACACGCGGCCGCTTAGAGAAGAGAAACACTGGGACGCCACACCCAAGGTATCATCCGATGCACGACTTCGCTCGCAATAGTTAAACCGGCCACCTCGCGCTGCGCGTCTCCCGTCAGCTGGGCGAGACGGCGACACGAGATACACACCGCTACGCGTAATCAGACGCCGCCGCCGCCACCGCCGCCGCCGCTGCCGCAGTAGAAGACTTCACAAACGACACAGCCGCCGCTCTCCGAACCAGAACATCCCGTAAGATACATTTGTATAAATCTTCAATAAAAGTTATCTTATGTAAAAATGATGTTTCATTCGACCTCATACCCGAGCCAAGGAAGAACCCACCCTGCCCACATGTTGTTAGGAGAGAAAAGTTAATTTATTTAATATTTTCACCCTGACAGAATGCTTTAGAATGCTCATCCTGACAATTGACAGCATCAAAAGTGAAAACACAGTTACATTGAGTGACAGAAGTGTCTCATTTAGTAACACAACTGTTACATTTGGTGTCAAAAGCCGTTTTAGTTGTTACAGACAGTACAGATGATGTGTAAACTGAAGAAGTTTTAAATCGGTCTGTACGCTTATTGAGCAATGTATTCACCAGAGAATATAGCTTGAGGCAATCTATTCTCTCGTTTACTCTTTCATCCGATGCGTAATGTGAGCTTTCTGTCATGAGAAAAGAAAAAGCACAATACTTACGGCAGAAGGATTTGAACATGCAGCAACTATACAAGTCACGTTCTGACTATGTGTCGCTTTCTTCGAGGTGTTTCATAATGTTCGAACACTGTATATTTCCGAAACCGTAATGCAGATACGAAGCCTCCTTTCTTGTAGACACTCTTCAGACTTTAGGTACAGATCTTCCGTCGAGTCAGTGGCTGTATAAGGTTATGAGATATGAACATACTGTATTCCATTAGTGTACGGTGAAAGAAACCTAAGTGGTATGTGATCTGAACGGGGAGACTTGCCATTATTAAGTGACAATGACTTTACGCTTCAAATGCTCATCTCTCGCTAGATGGGACGAAGGAAATGTACTACTTTGACTGGAAAAGTGTATACGGATACATAGACCTTAGCAAGAACTTCACTCCCAATACTGGTGTAAGCACGAGGAAAAATTATAACTGTTTAGTTACTTATTCCTAGTTTTCGTTTCTGCATACTGTATTCAAGCCTTCCGAGTCAGTCACAGGATGTGCTACATCCTCATATCGCCATTTCTGGATAGACATATGAAATTTATGTCGTGAGGAAAAACGTCTGGTAGCTATGTAATGGTCATATGTGTCTCATCTCATTCGCGTTATGAGTTCTGACACACGTTTAGAGCAGCTATCAACAGCTGTCATCGAGCTGATGTACACACGTAAGGACTATATTGCTAGCGTCTTATGCTCTAGAATTTCAGTATACATTCCGTACATAGATATTGTAACCTCCCCACCGTAATTTAAAAGGAAAGACAATACTTAATAGAAATGGGAGCCAAGTGTAACCTCCCCACAAAAAATTTTAAAAGACAGAAATGTCAATATTATTTAGAAATGCTAATGGACATTGCGCTAAGTGTAACCTGCCCACAATGAAATGTACTGACAATGACAATCAAACAAAAACTAGCAATCTGACTCAAATATAAGTTCTTCACAAAAAAATTAAAGTCTATTCAGTGATAAGACAATTCAATTAAACCGAAATATCGGTCTTTGGCCCTGTGTAAAACAATCAGAATTAAAGTCTTACCTCATTGTAACTGGTAGTCAAATGTCTGCTCTTATTCCTGCGCACGGCTTGGAGGAACTGCATTGCAAATAATAATATTCCTTTTTTTGTGATTTTACTGAAATTTTTCTTCAAAAGAAGTGGAATGAAATGGGAAGTGCAACGAAATCTTTAGTTCAATAAAAAATAAAAATTTTTTAAAAAAATGCTTTTGAAATAAAAATTATTATTGGGGCACTTGTTGGAGATTAATTACAATAAATAAACTTTACATTATGTGATCATTACCTTAATTAATAATATACCTCGTTCAGCCTCTTGACCAGAATGCCATGTCGACGCTCGCCGACTCCTCACACACACAACTCCGCTCGACTGCTATTGCCGACATACTCTACGCAACTGAACTGAGCTACTGCTCGCAACAACTACTGACAGAGTACTGCTCTGCATAGCGACAACTAGCGAACTGCTCGCAACACTCGCGCATACCCTCTGGTCAGAGACGCTGCAATGTCTCGCCATCACTGCTACGTTACATACGTGTTTCATAACCCTCCACTGGGGGGGCAAAAATTTGGCAGCGATGGTGAGTCATTTGGACTTGCCAATCGCGGCAAAATTTTTCTTTAATTAATAAACTTCTACAATTTACAGAATATTTAGATACATGAATTAAATGCGGTGCACATGCACAGAGTACAAAACATTTCAGACAAAGACAAAATATGAGTACAAAACATAGTAGCAAATCAGAAAAATGTATATACAAATTATTTGACAGATAACAGAGTGCACAGGCACTGAAAAAATTCTTTAGCATATTCAGAACAAATAAACAGACTGGCAAAAAATATTATATTGACAAGTGACATGAGTGCACATGCACTGCAGTTGAGAACATATCAGTAAATGATGAAATGTATATACAATTAGTAACAAATGACGTAAGTGCATACGCATTGAAGTATTGAATATACAGTATAGTACAAATCATATTGAAAAATGAGAAAAGTGCACAGGCACTGAAGTTCAGTAGAAAACATATTAACACCTATCATAAGTGCACATGCACTGTAGTTCAGAACATATCATTAAAATAAAAATGTATATACAATATAAAAGACAAGAGTGTACATATACTGTACTTCAGAACAAATCGAAAAAAAATGTCTTTAGCATTTTCGCAATAAATAAACACAATGGCAAAAAAATCATGTCCAAAGTGCACACGCACTGAAAAAATGTCTTTAGCATTTTCACAACAAATAAACATAATGGCAAAAAAAATAAATCATGTCCAAAGTGCACACGCACTGAAGAAATGTCTTTAGCATTTTCACAACAGATACACATAATGGCAAAAAAATCATGTCCAAAGTGCACACGCACTGAAGAAATGTCTTTAGCATTTTCACAACAAATAAACATAATGGCAAAAAAAAAAAAAAAATCATGTCGACCAGTGACATAAGTGTACTCACACTGGAGTTCAGCGAATCGAAAAAAAAATGTATAATCCACGAACATAAATGATGTTAACAAAAAAAAAAAATTTTTTTCCTTATGTGACAAGAATCAGGATAGGAAAGGGAAGGATTGCATCATGGTTGTAGCACTTTAGATTGCACACAGCTGCTCTGAAAGTCCATATCTTTACACAGAAGTACAACACCAAGTGACACAACTTGAAGTTCTTTTCCCATCAGAATTTATCAGCGTAGCCAAGACACTGAATTGTCGTAGTAATATTCCATGTTTTCATTTTGGCAGTACATTAGGTACACCAAACAGTGGGACCATAATAACGTCTTCACCGCTCACGGTGGTGGACAGCATGTCGTGTCAACACCACGCTCTTACAAGGCACACCAACGTAGAATTAGTGCAAAACCAAAGATAGTGCTCCATGATCACTAGGATAAACAGGACAAATGGACATTGCAGTAATTCAGGGTAGTTAGCTCATGAGGTGAAGGACATCAAGTCACATAATATTGACAATTACAGACTTAATTAGTAGTTTGTGGCATTCATAGCCCAGTTATTGAACATTTCTGTACCAAGTATGTAATATTACAGAAAAATGTTCATTAATTGTTTTACATAGAATCAGTAGCCTTCTTTTCCTAGTTACAAAGTATAGCATGGTTAATTAATCATTTGCCATTCCAATATAGTAAGAATCATTAGCTTTCTCCTAATTACAAAGCATTATGAAACAATCGCATTCTTTTCCAGTTACGAAGTATGGCATAGTTAATTAATTATTTGTCAGTTAATTAATCATTTGTCATTCCAATATAATAAGGATCATTAGCTTTCTCCTAATTACAAAGCATTATTAAACAGTCACATTCCTTTCCAGTTGCAAAGTATGGCATAGTTAATTAATTATTTGTCAGTTAATTAATTATTTGTCAGTTAATTAGTAATAATCATTAGCTTTTTCCTAATTACATAGCATTACTAAACAATTGCATTCTTTCCCAATTATAAAGCATAATTAAGAATCATTAGCCTTCTTCTAATTACAAAGCATTATGAAACAATCATATTCTTTTCCAGTTCCAAAGTATCAACATTGAAAACAAGAGCTAATTAATGGCATAATTAATAACATATTCATGGAGTGACATTAATTATTGGCACTCAGTGGCCAGCAAGTATTGAATAGAATAAAACATAGTTCATCATTCAGTATTATTCAGATCATTACAAAGTCATTATTAAAAATCAGTTAATTACAGTCATAGCGTTAATAATCATGGGCATTATAAGTAGTCTCATTACAATAAACAGTGGCAGTTATTAGCCAGTTACAAAGCATTATTTTAAATATATACTTTTTTTTTGTCTCATTAAGAAGTCATTACTCAAGTGACATACTATTCAGAACTAATCAGTATTACTCAGAATTCTCTCAAACTGGTATCCCTATTTGGGACTGGTAATACATTTTTTCGTTAGCAATGCATTGCGTTGGGATCGTTAATTAATTGCTGAAGCATAACACTACTTGCTTTTGACCTATTGCTGCAAATGAGGATATGTAACGTCATTTGTCATGAGTCAGCTGTAGCAAGATTATGTAACAAGGCAATATATGTGATCACATTTATAAATGATAAACACAAATGGGTAAAAAATAAAAATGCAAGTACTAGAACAGGTATAATAAGTAACAGGTTTAGTAAGTATCATGAAAAGCTTCTCCTGAAAAAATATAAAAAATGGATTATTGACCTGAAAGAAGAAACGCACACTATGCTGAAAAGTAGTGAACTTCGAATTAACAGCTAGTGAAAAGTGTATAAAAATGTGTTCCATAGCTGTCCTTTCCAAAACTTTCCGTCATCCTACTATGCAATATAACACCTGCTGTCAAAACAAACTGCAACAAATACTTAAATAACTACATAGCATAAATACATAACTTCAACATTATCCTCATCTGTAAAGAAAACTTCATTATCCATATCATCATAACTTCATTATTATCATCACCTGTAAAGAAAAACTTCATTATTCATAATAGCATATTCTTCATCTTGTTGTTGTTGTTGTGGTCTTCAGTCCTGAGACTGGTTTGATGCAGCTCTCCATGCTACTCTATCCTGTGCAAGCTTTTTCATCTCCCAGTACCTACTGCAACCTACATCCTTCTGAATCTGCTTAGTGTATTCATCTCTTGGTCTCCCTCTACGATTTTTACCCTCCACGCTGCCCTCCAATACTAAATTGGTGATCCCTTGATGCCTCAGAACATGTCCTACCAACCGATCCCTTCTTCTGGTCAAGTTGTGCCACAAACTTCTCTTCTCCCCTATCCTATTCAATACTTCCTCATTAGTTATGTGATCTACCCATCTAATCTTCAGCATTCTTCTGTAGCACCACATTTCGAAAGCTTCTATTCTCTTCTTGTCCAAACTATTTATCGTCCATGTTTCACTTCCATACATGGCTACACTCCATACGAATACTTTCAGAAATGACTTCCTGACACTTAAATCAATACTGGATGTTAACAAATTTCTCTTCTTCAGAAACGCTTTCCTTGCCATTGCCAGCCTACATTTTATATCCTCTCTACTTCGACCATTATCAGTTATTTTGCTCCCCAAATAGCAAAACTCCTTTACTACTTTAAGTGCCTCATTTCCTAATCTAATTCCCTCAGCATCACCTGACTTAATTAGGCTACATTCCATTATCCTTGTTTTGCTTTTGTTGATGTTCATCTTATATCCTCCTTTCAAGACACTGTCCATTCCATTCAACTGCTCTTCCAAGTCCTTTGCTGTCTCTGACAGAATTACAATGTCATCGGCGAACCTCAAAGTTTTTATTTCTTCTCCACGAATTTTAATACCTACTCCGAATTTTTCTTTTGTTTCCTTTACTGCTTGCTCAATATACAGATTGAACAACATTGGGGAGAGGCTACAACCCTGTCTTACTCCCTTCCCAACCACTGCTACTCTTTCATGTCCCTCGACTCTTATAACTGCCATCTGGTTTCTGTACAAATTGTAAATAGCCTTTCGCTCCCTGTATTTTACCCCTGCCACCTTTAGAATTTGAAAGAGAGTATTCCATTCAACATTGTCAAAAGCTTTCTCTAAGTCTACAAATGCTAGAAACGTAGGTTTGCCTTTCCTTAATCTTTCTTCTAAGATAAGCCGTAAGGTCAGTATTGCCTCACGTGTTCCAGTGTTTCTACGGAATCCAAACTGATCTTCCCCGAGGTTGGCTACTACTAGTTTTTCCATTCGTCTGTAAAGAATTCGTGTTATTATTTTGCAGCTGTGACTTATTAAGCTGATAGTTCGGTAATTTTCACATCTGTCAACACCTGCTTTCTTTGGGATTGGAATTATTATATTCTTCTTGAAGTCTGAGGGTATTTCGCCTGTCTCATACATCTTCCTCACCAGATGGTAGAGTTTTGTCAGGACTGGCTCTCCCACGGCCGTCAGTAGTTCCAATGGAATATTGTCTACTCCGGGGGCCTTGTTTCGACTCAGGTCTTTCAGTGCTCTGTCAAACTCTTCACACAGTATCATATCTCCCATTTCATCTTCATCTACATCCTCTTCCATTTCCATAATATTGTCCTCTAGTACATCGCCCTTGTATAGACCCTCTATATACTCCTTCCACCTTTCTGCTTTCCCTTCTTTGCTTAGAACTGGGTTTCCATCTGAGCTCTTGATATTCATACAAGTCGTTCTCTTATCTCCAAAGGTCTCTTTAATTTTCCTGTAGGCGGTATCTATCTTACCCCTAGTGAGATAGGCGTCTACATCATTACATTTGTCCTCTAGCCATCCCTGCTTAGCCATTTTGCACTTCCTGTCGATCTCATTTTTGAGACGTTTGTATTCCTTTTTGCCTGTTTCACTTACTGCATTTTTATATTTTCTCCTTTCATCAATTAAATTCAATATTTCTTCTGTTACCCAAGGATTTCTACTAGCCCTCGTCTTTTTACCTACTTGATCCTCTGCTGCCTTCACTACTTCATCCCTCAAAGCTACCCATTCTTCTTCTACTGTATTTCTTTCCCCCATTCCTATCAATTGTTCCCTTATGCTCTCCCTGAATCTCTGTACAACCTCTGGTTCTTTCAGTTTATCCAGGTCCCATCTCCTTAAATTCCCACCTCTTTGCAGTTTCTTCAGTTTTAATCTACAGGTCATAACCAATAGATTGTGGTCAGAGTCCACATCTGCCCCTGGAAATGTCTTACAATTTAAAACCTGGTTCCTAAATCTCTGTCTTACCATTATATAATCTATCTGATATCTTTTAGTATCTCCAGGGTTCTTCCATGTATACAACCTTCTTTCATGATTCTTAAACCAAGTGTTAGTTATGATTAAGTTGTGCTCTGTGCAAAATTCTACCAGGCGGCTTCCTCTTTCATTTCTGTCCCCCAATCCATATTCACCTACTATGTTTCCTTCTCTCCCTTTTCCTACACTCGAATTCCAGTCACCCATGACTATTAAATTTTCGTCTCCCTTCACAATCTGAATAATTTCTTTTATTTCATCATACATTTCTTCAATGTCTTCGTCATCTGCAGAGCTAGTTGGCATATAAACTTGTACTACTGTAGTAGGTGTGGGCTTCGTATCTATCTTGGCCACAATAATGCGTTCACTATGCTGTATGTAGTATCTTACCCGCATTCCTATTTTCCTATTCATTATTAAACCTACTCCTGCATTACCCCTATTTGATTTTGTGTTTATAACCCTGTAGTCACCTGACCAGAAGTCTTGTTCCTCCTGCCACCGAACTTCACTAATTCCCACAATATCTAACTTCAACCTATCCATTTCCCTTTTTAAATTTTCTAACCTACCTGCCCGATTAAGGGATCTGACATTCCACGCTCCGATCCGTAGAACGCCAGTTTTCTTTCTCCTGATAACGACATCCTCTTGAGTAGTCCCCGCCCGGAGATCCGAATGGGGGACTATTTTACCTCCGGAATATTTTACCCAAGAGGACGCCATCATCATGTAATCATACAGTAAAGCTGCATGCCCTCGGGAAAAATTACGGCTGTAGTTTCCCCTTGCTTTCAGCCGTTCGCAGTACCGGCACGGCAAGGCCGTTTCGGTTATTGTTACAAGGCCAGATCAGTCAATCATCCAGACTGTTGCCCTTGCAACTACTGAAAAGGCTGCTGCCCCTCTTCAGGAACCACAAGTTTGTCTGGCCTCTCAACAGATACCCCTCCGTTGTGGTTGCACCTACGGTACGGCTATCTGTATCGCTGAGGCACGCAAGCCTCCCCACGAACGGCAAGGTCCATGGTTCATGTATTCATCAGTATTCATTATCATCTGCAAAAATCACTTCATTACTCACTATACAACTATTCCTTATCTCTAGCATATTTCATCACTAAAAACTAAGATGTGTAGTTCTCTCTGACAGCCTGCATCAATCACCTTGTATTCTGAAAGAAAAAATTAGTTAAGACTGCTATTCTACGATGAGTATAGTATATTCTTGTTAATGCTTGTTAATCCTGATCCATTTACTCTTCCTCATAAAGTTATTGCATCCTCTTTCGTTTATTCCGTAGGCGAAATTCCCATTTCGATTGAATTTATGTCTTACATACATCATTTCTTTCTGAAATTGATGAACAAAGATTAATGTCTTGCATTTAAATCATATACCCACTAAATAATGACTGGTTAATGGTGACACAATTAACCATATAGCATAACATGACAGAAAACGTAATATGTCAAAGACATTGACAGTGTTCAAAGCCAAAATGTACAGAGAATATAACAATGCAGCAGCAAAAATGTAAAACAGTCACGATGTTGAGATGTCATAAGGCAAAAAATGTCAAAGTCAACTGGTGTGTGTTATATCTTAACTATTTAACTATTTCACAGTGCATATAAACAAAACTGGAATACAATCGTACATAAAAAAGGCAAAATGTGACGTTAGTTGTATTCAGCTTGTATGTAGTGTAGTTAATCGAGGCGAGAATTAAAGACTTTAATGGAGAGAGAATTTGATGAAATTAATACGTCATTACATAGAATTGCATAATTATTCATAAAATACGTAAGTTCATCTGGAAAAATATGCACGGTCTGATGTGTAACGACAAGAAAAGCGACCTGCTAACCTTACCTTGCCGGGCACTTGCCAAGAAAAAATCTACATCTACATCTACATCTACATTGATACTCCGCAAGCCACCCAACGGTGTGTGGCGGAGGGCACTTTACGTGCCACTGTCATTACCTCCCTTTCCTGTTCCAGTCGCGTATGGTTCGCGGGAAGAACGACTGTCTGAAAGCCTCCGTGCGCGCTCTAATCTCTCTAATTTTACATTCGTGATCTCCTCGGGAAGTATAAGTAGGGGGAAGCAATATATTCGATACCTCATCCAGAAACGCACCCTCTCGAAACCTGGCGAGCAAGCTACACCGCGATGCAGAGCGCCTCTCTTGCAGAGTCTGCCACTTGAGTTTATTAAACATCTCCGTAACGCTATCACGGTTACCAAATAACCCAGTGACGAAACGCGCCGCTCTTCTTTGGATCTTCTCTATCTCCTCCGTCAACCCGACCTGGTACGGATCCCACACTGATGAGCAATACTCAAGTATAGGTCGAACGAGTGTTTTGTAAGCCACCTCCTTTGTTGATGGACTACATTTTCTAAGCACTCTCCCAATGAATCTCAACCTGGTACCCGCCTTACCAACAATTAGTTTTATATGATCATTCCACTTCAAATCGTTCCGTACGCATACTCCCAGATATTTTACAGAAGTAACTGCTACCAGTGTTTGTTCCGC
The DNA here is from genome assembly GCF_021461385.2 of Schistocerca piceifrons. NCBI lineage: Eukaryota > Metazoa > Arthropoda > Insecta > Orthoptera > Acrididae > Schistocerca > Schistocerca piceifrons. The sequence goes on along the minus strand of NC_060141.1, from coordinate 585,176,862 downwards.
TATCATATAATCATACAATAAAGGATCCTTCTTTCTATGTATTCGCAATACATTACATTTGTCTATGTTAAGGGTCAGTTGCCACTCCCTGCACCAAGTGCCTATCCGCTGCAGATCTTCCTGTATTTCGCTACAATTTTCTAATGCAGCAACTTCTCTGTATACTACAGCATCATCCGCGAAAAGCCGCATGGAACTTCCGACACTATCTACTAAGTCATTTATATATATTGTGAAAAGCAATGGTCCCATAACACTCCCCTGTGGCACGCCAGAGGTTACTTTAACGTCTGTAGACGTCTCTCCATTGATAACAATATGCTGTGTTCTGTTTGCTAAAAACTCTTCAATCCAGCCACACAGCTGGTCTGATATTCCGTAGGCTCTTACTTTGTTTATCAGGCGACAGTGCGGAACTGTATCGAACGCCTTCCGGAAGTCAAGAAAAATAGCATCTACCTGGGAGCCTGTATCTAATATTTTCTGGATCTCATGAACAAATAAGGCGAGTTGGGTCTCACACGATCGCTGTTTCCGGAATCCATGTTGATTCCTACATAGTAGATTCTGGGTTTCCAGAAATGACATGATACGCGAGCAAAAAACATGTTCTAAAATTCTACAAGAGATCGACGTAAGAGATATAGGTCTATAGTTTTGCGCATCTGCTCGACGACCCTTCTTGAAGACTGGGACTATCTGTGCTCTTTTCCAATCATTTGGAACCCTCCGTTCCTCTAGAGACTTGCGGTACACGGCTGTTAGAAGGGGGGCAAGTTCTTTCGCGTACTCTGTGTAGAATCGAATTGGTATCCCGTCAGGTCCAGTGGACTTTCCTCTATTGAGTGATTCCAGTTGCTTTTCTATTCCTTGGACACGATAATCATCAGTAATTAGTCAGGTGAAATAATTGCATTAGTAAATGGCATCATAGTGTGTTGAATCATACAGTGTCTTCATTCAATAAACGGTTTAATGTTTGAGATATGGTGGTTGCCTTTCGATTTTCTGGTTCTCAAAGTTTCGGCGTGTACAACATTGGGGTGAGGGATGCTGCGAATCCGATATGGACCTGCGTATAGAAGTTCAAATTTACTGCACTTACCTTTTATTTTGCTGGATAAATAGTGTGTATGTACTAATATCTTCTGTCCAACGTGAAAGTCTCGGCGTCTACAAACCTGTTTTTGCTGTCTTCTCCGGCGCTCTGCGGCACGTTTGATGTTGTTCAGCGCAATGTCAATTATTTCGTGGTGTCTTATTCGCCGACATTTGGGGAATTTTACTAATTCTTTAATTTTGTTTGGTGGTTCTACGTTTTTCAGTATAACAGACGGAGATAGCATAGTGGATTCATTTGGAATAGAATTAATTACATCTTGGAATGAGAGTATGTGTGTATCCCAATCAATATGTCTTTTGTGGCAGTATATTCTACACAGTTTACCAATTTCTTTCATTAATCTTTCACAGGGGTTCGAAGAAGCGTGGTACTTGGATATATAGATCGGAGAAATGTTTCTGGCTCGTAACATGCGTGTCCATACGCTACTACGAAATTGAGATCCATTATCAGAAATTACTTTCATCACATGCCCTACATGAAATAGAAAATGTTTTACAAATGCTTTCGAAACAGTTTTAGCAGTAGCTTTGCGTAATGGAATGAAAGTAACAAATTTCGAAGTGAGTTCAACAGCGACAAAGATGTAGCAAAATCCTCTGTTAGTTCTCGGAATTGGACCAAAAATGTCTACAGCAGCCATGTGTCTTAATTTAACAGGTATAATGGGATATAAAGGAGGAATATGTGAAGTGGTGTCTGATTTAGCTTTCTGGCAAATTTTACAAGACGCTAAAACTCGTCGTATACGTTTCTCCATGTTGGTAAAATAACAGTTCTGTCTCAGTATAAGAAAACATTTTCGTGCTCCGTAATGTGCGTAGCTTAAATGAGTGTACCAAATTAATTTGTTAACCAGTTCGTCAGGTATGCATAATAACCAATTGTCGCTGTCAGGATGAGAGCGGCGAAACAGAATGTCATTGCGTACAGTGTAATGGTTTCTAATCGTAACATTTTTTTTATCTTGCCAAAGGTGTTTAATTTCTTTCCACACATTGTCTTTATTTTGCTCCTTTGCTATGTCCTGTAATGACGATGAAATAAAGTTTTCAAATGCAACTTGCTGAATGTACATGACACTGAAATTTGTTTTGCAGAAGTTGGTTGCTACGTCTTGCTGATTGTTGCTGAGAGAACGCGATAGTGCGTCTGCTATAACATTTTGTGTGCCGGGAATGTGGACAATCGTAAAATTAAATTCCTGTAAATATAGTTTCCATCTACTTAACCTGTCGTGAGTAAATTTAGCTGAAAGCAAAAATTGTATCGCTCTGTGGTCTGTGTACACGGTGGTATGTCTGCCATAAAGAAAGTGCCTAAATCTCGTGAAAGCCCATACAACACATAATGTTTCCAATTCTGTAACGGAATAATTTCGCTCAGCAGGTGACAGAATGCGGCTTGCAAATGCGATGTTTTTAATTACTGTAGAGCCATCTTCTTCAATTTCCTGGAAAATGTGTACGCCTAAAGCGGTATTGGAACTGTCAGTGGCAATGGAAAAATTTCTGGTAAGATCTGGGTGCGATAAAAGTGGAGCATGCAACAAAGCATGTTTCAGGTTCATGAATTCAGAGTGTGCTTGCTTATCCCAAGACCAAATACTGTTTTTACCTGTTAATTGGCATAGTCTAGGCGTGTCTAAAGCGGAGTGATGAATAAATTTACGAAAAAAGTTAATTAAGCCCAAAAAACTGCGTAGTTGTTTCTTCGTCGTAGGAACACTAATGTCACGTAGAGCCTGAAGTTTTTCCGGATCAGGTGCAATGCCTTCTGCTGAAATCACGTGTCCAAGAAATTTTATAGAAGTTTTGCCAAAATGCGATTTACTGAGGTTAACTGTAAGTCCTTGTGCATGGAAAGTTTGTAACAGACGTTCAAGAATCATATTGTGTTCAGACCAGTTAGCTTCTGCGATAAGAATATCGTCTACGTACGTCGTAATTCTGTCTTTAAGTTCTGTCGAAAGTATAGTGTTCAAACCGCGAATAAAAGCTGCAGAAGAAATAGTTAAGCCGAACGGTAATTTGCAAAATTGATAACAGTCGCCGAAACAGAGAAAAGCTGTATATTTTCTGCAATTCGGATGAAGTTGAATTTGCCAAAATCCCGATTTCAAATCTAGTGTAGAATAAATAGCAGTACCATGAAATTTCTGTAGAAGTTCCTCTAATGTCTGTGGTCGATCTGTTTCATTAATAATAATGTCATTAATGTGACGTGAATCAAGTACAAGGCGAAGTGAGCCATCTTTTTTCTTAACAATATGTAGCGGGTTTATGTACGGACTAACTGCTGGTTCTATAATTCCTTGTTCAAGCATATCCTGCAATTCTTTTTTAACCTGTTCTCTGTGAATGTATGGAATGGGATAATGTTTAGCTTTAAATGTGTCGTGCTGTTTCACTTGAAATTCATACATAAAGCCGGACATAGTACCAGGAATGTTGTCAAAAACTGGAGCTTGCTGTAAAAGAATTTTGTGTAATTGCGTTCGTTCGTCGTCTGTAGTTGCACTGCTTTGTCTAACTTTATCGGAAATCATTTGTATTACGTCGTAGTCCACTTCGTCTGGAGTATTATAGTTGTGTACGTACGTATCCGTGAACAATGTGGGATTACAGTCTGTCACGTGTTGCGGAAATGACCTCTGTGCGGTTAATTGTTTGCTCTTCCGCAGATAAAGAGTGCTGAAATTCTAAAGCCAATTGTACATTTTCATCCTTTAACATTAAATAAGAATTTTGAAAATCGATAACTGCGTCGTGTTGTACCAGAAAATTCGTACCTAAAATTACGTCTGTTGTCAATAAAGGAACAATCCAAAAATTTGAGTGGAAAGTATGACCTCCAATACAAAATGATAAATGCGTCTGTAATTTAACGTCTACACCTTTACTCGATACTGCTCCCTTCACTTTTGTTTTGCCTGAAGGTAATGTCGGATAAGTATTCTCTTTGTTGCACTCGTTGAAAGTTTCTTCATTTATTACTGATATAGGTGATCCGGAATCAATTACTGCTGAGAATTTTGACGAACCAATTTTAATTTCGATAACAGGATGTGAAATAGTTTTCTGAACAACTGGTCTTTCCTGTAAAAGAGTGTCTCTGATGTCGTCAAAAGTAATTACATTTTCGTGAACAAAATTTTGCGTGTCTGAAGTAGTGCTTGTATTATTGGAAGATGCGATCTGTACAGTATCTAGTCAGATTCTGTCTGACGTGTTATTATTATTAGGAGGATTTTGTGGCATTTCGACTATTTGAACTGTCCTATTACTTCTTCCAGACGTGTTACGCTCTGGATGATACCTACTGTCGGGTTCATTCATGAGAATATGTTCTTGTGTATAATTTTGCTGTTGGTATGTCCGACTGTTGTTAGATGTACGCTGAAAATTCTTCTCATTATTTTTACGTCTGTCGTAATAGTCATTCCTATACGGTGTATTGCGATGGGAATTGAAATACTGTCTGCTTTGAACATAGTTGTTTCCTTGCTGTCGTGCGTTACTGTTTGTTGGATCTGTGACTATACGTGCACGCGGCTGAACATTAAAGCCTGGTTGACCTTGTGTGTTACATTGTTGGTTACGCATGCTAACCGGTTGACTTTCATGCTGTTGCGGTGGAAAACTTCTATTGTTACCGAAATGTGGTTCCTGTTGCTGATGATTTTGACGATATTGATAAACAGAATTCTGTCTGTGATTTAAGTCCTGATAGTTGTCGTTCCTAAAGCGTCTGTTACTTTTCCTATTGAAATTACGTGTCTGATCATAATTGCTGTACTTTTGTTGACCTTGGTTATTATAAGAAAAGTTTTTGTTTACAAAAGAATAATCGGATTGCTGTACTTCCAAGAGCTGTAAAAGATCTCTGAATGCTGAAATGTTTTCTTTTTGCTGGCCCGTTAGAAGTGACACTCGTAATGACCGTGGTAATTTAGAGATGCATAATTGTATAAGTGCGGATTCACTGTACGGTTCACTTAGGTACTGGTTTTGTTGTACCATGTGCTCAAAAAATTGCGTTACACTGGGAAAATTTGAGTTTTCATAGTTTGGCAAACTAATTAGTTGGTCTTTAATTCCGCGCTGTGTCGTCTTCGACCAGTACGCTGACAGGAAAGCATTCTGAAACTCTTCTACTGAATAGCATTGCCTCGCGATCGGTCTCATACGAGTTGCCGGTTCGCCTTCCAAAAAACTGCAAATAAATTCAAGTTTATGTGTTACAGGCCAAGTCGGTGGAAGAGCAAAGCTAAATTGTTGAATCCAATCCAGTGGGTGAATCTGCGTTCTATCGTTTTTGAAAACCTTAAACTTTCTCACTGACAGAAAATGTTTGTAGTCGAAATTATCATCTCTGTGTGATGGAACAGGTTCAGGATCGTAAGAGAATCTATTGAACTGTGGTTGATCGGAATCTAAGTCCCGTACTCTCTGTAGATTACCCAAATTATACGCGCTGCGTGAGTCTGACACATGTTCATAAAGTGGCGTCTGTTGTGGCATGTTATTAACTGAAATGTTTTTCATCTCTGTTACTTCTTGTTGTAAATTTGATAACTTCCTACGTAACGTGTTGTTAGATGAATCGATCTCATTAATTGTCTGCTGTAAATTTTGAAATTCAGGTGTTTGGATAAATGAAACCGGTGCAGTATCGTCTGATTTATTGTCATTAGTATTTTCGATAACATCAATACGACTGGCCAATTCATCATATTTTTCAGTCAGTATTTTTGCCTGATCATCGGTTTTAGTGTCAGTGGCATTAATCTGTTTTTGCAATTTACGCGTAGTTTCATTCAGTTTTTTAACGTCAGTTTTGACGACATCTGAATCATGTGCTAGTTCTAATTGTTCTAGTCTGTTGGTCACTGTTTGAAAATCGGTTGTGTATGTATCTGTTTTTGATTTAAGATCAGAAATTTCATCCCGTAATTCCGCGTTTAACTGTTCTATGGTATTAATTTTGTCGGACACTGTAGTAATATTATTGTCTACATACGTCTTCGCTTTCGTGAACATTTTACGTTTGTCTTCTTGTCTTTGTGCAGTGATTGTTTCCATGACTTGTCGTTTTACTTTGTTTTGATCCTGAATAAATTTACGGAAACGCGTATCACTGTTTTGTATGTGAAGATTAAAGCGTTCGTCAATCTGAGTGTTCTGCTGTTCGAATTTCGCGTCTATCTTTGCGTCCACTGTGCGCGAAAGTTCTACCGTCATTGCTTTAAACTCTTCCCGTAATTGTGTAGCTTTTTCAGAGCATTGTTTAGCGACTCCGCTAATTTCGTCTCTGAGTGTTTCTGTTGCAGCTGTTTGCAATTCCCTTAATTCCTGAGCAACAGACTTAATTTCTTCGATACTTTTTTTTGAACAAGCCTCAATTTCCACTCGCAACTGTTCCTTAGTGTCATGACACTGCGCGGCAACGGCTCTAATCTGTTCACTAAGCTGTCTGGAATTGTCGTCTAATTTTTCATTTAAGTGTTGTTTGAGATTTTCATTATCTTGTTTGTTCTGTTCCCTAAGTTGTTTAAAATCTTCACTCTGTTGTCTGACCTGTTCACTGAGTTGTTTGAGATTGTTGTCAGTTTTCTCACTTTGCTGTTTGTTTGATTCAAGAATTTGTAGCAACAATGCCTTAAGTGGATCCGACACAAAATTAGCATTTCTATTCTCTGTGCTGTTTAATGGTGGATCTGGAATTGTTTCGCTTTCTGTAACCACTTGGTTATTTTGAGATTTACAAAAAGGTTTGTCAGTCGAATGTACACTGTCGGTCATTATTTCTGAATTAAATGGATCCGTCGTACTTTCAGAACACTGTCCATTTTCATTAGACAAATTTGTTTGTTCCTCACGTGAATTTAGTAAACCAGTTGTGTTAAGCTGGGCAGCGCTCATTACAATAGAGCGTTCTGCGTCATCAATTGTCGTCAAATTAACAAAGGACATAACCGAGTTCGTTTGTTCATCATTAAGACAAAAGTCATCATTAGTGGTTGGAATACACTGATTGTTAGTGAACGCAGGATTGACATCATTACACTGCGTGTCACATGTCCTATCGGTAAAGTCGTTTGAGCCGGTAATTTCGTTCGTAATACCTCGCGATACACTATTCACAGTCTTTCGCGGCATTTTAACAGTAGTCACAATTATTCACAAAACAATAAGCACAAATGCAAAAGCAACACACAAATACAATAGAGCAAAGAATTGCCGTTGACCTGTAGAAAGAAAGTCACAAGTTAATAAAAGCGTAGCGCCAAATCCTAATTATATCTAAGCAAATAAGAGCAGATATCTGACTGTTGCTCAAAAGATTCTCAACGAAATACTACCCTGGACTGGGTGTCGCCAAGTGTAACCTCCCCACCGTAATTTAAAAGGAAAGACAATACTTAATAGAAATGGGAGCCAAGTGTAACCTCCCCACAAAAAATTTTAAAAGACAGAAATGTCAATATTATTTAGAAATGCTAATGGACATTGCGCTAAGTGTAACCTGCCCACAATGAAATGTACTGACAATGACAATCAAACAAAAACTAGCAATCTGACTCAAATATAAGTTCTTCACAAAAAAATTAAAGTCTATTCAGTGATAAGACAATTCAATTAAACCGAAATATCGGTCTTTGGCCCTGTGTAAAACAATCAGAATTAAAGTCTTACCTCATTGTAACTGGTAGTCAAATGTCTGCTCTTATTCCTGCGCACGGCTTGGAGCAACTGCATTGCAAATAATAATATTCCTTTTTTTTGTGATTTTACTGAAATTTTTCTTCAAAAGAAGTGGAATGAAATGGGAAGTGCAACGAAATCTTTAGTTCAATAAAAAATAAAATTTTTTTAAAAAAATGCTTTTGAAATAAAAATTATTATTGGGGCACTTGTTGGAGATTAATTACAATAAATAAACTTTACATTATGTGATCATTACCTTAATTAATAATATACCTCGTTCAGCCTCTTGACCAGAATGCCATGTCGACGCTCGCCGACTCCTCACACACACAACTCCGCTCGACTGCTATTGCCGACATACTCTACGCAACTGAACTGAGCTACTGCTCGCAACAACTACTGACAGAGTACTGCTCTGCATAGCGACAACTAGCGAACTGCTCGCAACACTCGCGCGGTCAAGCGCATACCCTCTGGTCAGAGACGCTGCAATGTCTCGCCATCGCTGCTACGTTACATACGTGTTTCAATATATAGGTGTCAATGTTGATACTGCTTCAAGCTCTCGCTTTCCCTGTCAGACACCTTGTTCCTCTACCTGCATTAGATCTATGCTGCTGCACCATTGGTTATAACATATCATAATAGCACGTCAGGAACTGGTGTTGCACTTTGCTTGCCTTACTAACCACCACTAATGGGACGCGACAGTTACAAGTCTTGAATACTGTTTGAACGAGTAGACATCCTGTTGTGATCTTCTCCCAGACTGTGAGTACGCCTTGAAACGTGCTGGTCACTACAAGACTTAATATAGCAGCCGAGCACCTAGGTAGCGCCTCTGACGCCATACCACACTGCAGAGTAAAAAGAGCATGGTTTAACCCTTGTCCATCCCGATGCCGACAGCTGGAATACATGCATTGTTGTTCTCGCTCACCGAGACTAACTTGCGGCCGATTCACATAGTCGCTACCTGGTTGTTTCAAAGATATGGTAAGTTACAGAACTTCGATCGTTTAGTCAGTATCAGTTATAGGGGAGAGTTCAAATGGGGCTAGTTTTTTTGTGAATAGACAGTTTAGGTGTGAGGCGAGCGTGCCGTAAAGTTAAGAGTTTAGTAACAACCCGTAACATTTGGTTTCCAGTTGTAATCCTAGGAGCGTATAAGTAATAAAAAAAAAAAAAAAAGATTCACTGAAAGCAGCAGGAAAAGTGTGCGATTGATGCCGGATGCGAAAACTGTTAGTAAAAAATGGCAAAGTGGGGGAACATTGCCTTGTACAATCGGCAGTTATGCTTGTATGTGACTTCGAACTAACATCCTCCCAGAAAGTGTACAAATGCTCACACTTAGCAGCTAGGACACTTACCATGTTACCTATAGTCGAGAGGGCTAAGAAGATCCCTGACAGCTCACAGCACTGTTGCCAGCTTTCAGATGCGAAGTGCAAATGGCTGCAGGCCTAAACAACAGCCTTCTATAGAGCTGCGACAACACAGAGGCGTTGTCATACAGAGGGTGACAAAATTGTGTTATGTTACTAGTTGAGGTAGCTGTGCGAAACTGCTGTGGCCAGCCCACTGCAAATGCCAGAGATCAACTTAATGCTTATTCAGCTAATCTGTTAGTGTGTTTATACCCTAAAGGAGGCAGATGTACTTTATTAATGATATTTCAGCTTATCATCAACACGTGGTTTGATGCATAGTTATTTTTGGGAGAAGCACAAGGATTGTTCAGAGCGTTTGTCGTTTGTGTAAATGCATCATGGAACTGGTCTCTACATTGCAGTAAAACATTTCCCAATACAAATCGTCTCATTGTAAAGATGCCTCTGCATAACTCAACATACATATTATATTAAACAGTTCATTTCATGTAGTGATGCAAGACAACTGATTCATCCTTGCAGACACAAGAGAAGGAAGCTTTGAAAAAGCAAACTCACACACACATGGTAATACTTTTCCTTTTTTTCTCAATAATTGCACTGTGACAGTGCTTTTTTTTCACAACAGCAGCGAGTGTATCCTCCCATTAATTAGACGGCTTTAGTTTGTACTTGAATGGTTAAACATCTTACTGAAAGATTCCATTTCATGTTTTAAGTATTCTGGGTGGCTTGTGTGCAACTACATTCTGGTTTCACGATTCACATCCGGCAGAAGGCACAGCTACAGTTGATAGCAAGCAGTGCATCAGTTAACAGGAAGCGATACATGTGCCCAGCATCAGCCTTTACATCTCAAAGGGAAAGTACAGAGTGATGCGTTCACATCGTGTGAGGCATGTCATGTGAATGGTGTATGTGTGGTGTACATGAGGTGTATGCATGGTGTATGTACATTGTATGTGCAGTGTTTGAGTGGAATATGTATGGTGTGTGCATGGCAATGTGATGACGTGGCATCACATTGGAGTTATGCGTAAAAAAGTCTGTGTGTAGGAAATACACACTTTGTAGATACTCTGGCTGAAGGAGTACTCACATCTTCAGCTGCTATAAAAACTAAAATGGCCACAGCAGCTATAGTATCCTTATGCATGCATCAAACATTTTCAGTATTCACATAGGGCAGTGTTCCATTGGACATTGTTGAGAGTAGATACATTACATCGTCTCTTTGGTAAGTAGTAAACGTTTTTTAAACTTTCTAGCTTCACTGTCCCTGTCATGTTAAAGACATCCATGCAATTACTCAAAAGAATATGTGTTATCTTAATGTCAAGCAGTTAATTCTACCCATTTTGATACTTGTATTTTGGTCTATTCCACCACTTTTTACAGCTCATCACATTTGAAAAAGACAATATGTGGGCGTGATAACATCATTTTTGATGTATCCATACTGTGTAGATAATATTACCCAATTAATGTCGTCTATCTGTGTGTAAGGCAAACACTGTAGTTATAAATCGAAGCTTAGTACACAAAATAATGTATGAAGATCAGCCACATGCTGCAAGACATGATCACACCTCCTGTTCTACAGTGTGTCAATTTCCTCATTCAATAATTAAAGCTACAGACAGATGAATAACATTTTGTGTTAGATACAGTGATTCTTTTGTCTTAAGACCTACAAAGTAACGTTACTTGTAGGACTCAAATCATAATTTTGTAATATCGTTATTTGACAGTTTTGTGTTGAAAAATATTTGCTTCTCCTGCTGCTTTAATGTAACATTTGCACAGTAGCAGAGGTGTTGCAATTTCGTATTAATAAGCCCTGACAAGCTGGGTTTTGCAAAAGTACTTAATGTGAGTCAGTACTTTTAGCAGTCACGAACTGGGTACAATGCATGTGTGCATCTGTTAGGATAGATTGACACTCGCAAAAATTCGAGTTCAGGTCTACTGCCACCTAATCAACATGTGTCATTATGCCAAACAAGCATTTTACAAAGTTGTACTCTAAAATATGTAGAATGCATCATTTTCTGCAGGAATAAAAGCATTTACACAGTAGGCATATACACTTCTGCATAATGTATTGAATTCTTTATTTGCTGGTACAACTTCATTTTATCCTGTCCTACCAGTTTTACCAATTTCTGGATTTGGCATCCTATCAATCTGCCATTTTTATAGCCAATGTCCCGACTTCCAGAGTTGGTGTCCTACCAATTTGCCAATTGTGCAGCCAATACTAGCAGTTTTTTACTAATCTGCCAATTGGCAAATTATGTGCCAATCATCTAAAATTTTCCGCCATTCTGCAGACTATACTATATTGTCATTATTTTATACTGTCAAAGTACCTTACCTCACCATTTTTAATGGCGAATGGCAATACTTGTGTAACTGGAATGATAATAAAAAATAATTTGTTATAACAAATACAAGGCCCAAATCCTCACTACAGAGCACTGAGCTAGAATTGACAGTGTATTGCTCAACAGCAGTGGGACCCCTACAGCCTCTCAACAACATGAAGTACAGATGGCAAATAATGGCACCCATACAACCAAATTATAAAAATTAAAATTGCTCAAGGAATGGGGGGGTGGGGGAGGGGGCTGTGCTTGCACACCACTGGCCAAAATGCCAGTTCTGCATGATCTCAAAATGATCGGCAGATAGCATGATGATATTCATGCAGACATCTAATTCCATTTGCCATGTGGAAGTGGGGTGGAAGGGGGGAAACTGGGGGGGGGGGGATAGGGGAGGGAATTCCAGGAAATATGGCAGGAGAAGAGAATTCTGGGGAAAAAATTTCTGCTGACATCGTGACTCTAAGAATGCTGATGCTAAGGACAGTGATTTATAGGGATGCTGGTACCAAAAAGGGTTGACATCAGCGATTTGTGCCAGAATGCTTACTGCCCTCCTTCTCACTATCGCCAAGCAATGTTTGAGGCAGTAAATTTTTGGTCAATAAGTCTTTACATGAGGCCACACTGTTGTCATAAAAAGGACGAACACGAGTTAGTGGCAGTAACTGTAGTTCTACTGCTTTTACATCACAAAAGGAATCAAGTTAGAAAGAACAAGAGAAATTGAGCTTTGTGGATGTGTTCTTTATAAGTAAGCAAAATGCTTCAGAAAATATAAATGGTGAAGTCTGCTGGATACATATCCATTCCAGAATTTTACCAGACAGACTGTTGGAACACTATTTCGAATATCTCATACAACCAGTTTGTCCGAGAATTGCTAAAGCTGATACAAATGTCAAAGAGTGGTTACCAGTTACAACCCAACGGACGATCATCTTCGGTTTTTAGTTACTGGCGATTCATACAGAAGTTTAATGCACCTGTATAAAATTCTCTATTCATCAGTAAGTACCATGAAACCGGAAGTATACAAGGACGATAAGCATGTAAGTAGAAGGGCTGCAACATTTAATTAAGGAAAGTTTTGAATGTGAATACAATTTTTATTTTATTTTTTTCCAGTGCACACACCACCATTTGTACTATCAGCTTTTGCTTAAGGTACGTCTCAAGATGGTATGAATCTGGTGACATCGAATGAAAACCATATGGATGAAGGGCCACCTGCTCTGCCAGTCTTCCTACGCAGATTTTTTGCTTCGCATTTGGCATAAGTTGCAAGAGTTTGGAACTTTCAGCATAATTCATTAAGTGTGATTCTGAGCTCATTTGTAACAGCTAATCAACCTTTCTTTTTTCAGGCTGTGGTCTTTGTATAGGCTACAACACATGTGGCTGCATGTATGCGTCCAAACATTCGAAGAAAAGCGGAAAGATATTGTTTTCGCTCAGACACGTGACAGCAGCCCTTCAGGTGAGAGAACTAGGAACTACGGTGTGAGCGAGAGGGAAGCATGTACTGACAAGGTCATAGATACATACAGGGTGTTACAAAAAGGTACGGCCAAACTTTCAGGAAACATTCCTCACACACAAAGAAAGAAAATATGCTATGTGGACATGTGTCCGAAAACGCTTACTTTCCATGTTAGAGCTCATTTTATTACTTCTCTTCAAATCACATTAATCATGGAATGGAAACACACAGCAACAGAACGTACCAGCGTGACTTCAAACACTTTGTTACAGGAAATGTTCAAAATGTCCTCCGTTAGCGAGGATACATGCATCCACCGTACCTTTTTGTAACACCCTGTATAGCTCTGCAATAGGAAATGTTCTTCATTGGGGGACGGAAAATACCGGCAATCCGTCGGCAGTATGTCGACAACTGTCTGCGACTTCACCAGTATAGCTCAACAGGAAAGTATAACGATCATGAAAGAATTGCTAACAATGTTTCTCAAAAAGTGTTTCAAAAGCAGTTAAACACCACACAATTTCATATAATTGCACGCAGTGGATAATAAAGATCCTGCTTGTCTCAGTGTAGGGTAGAATACGTTAGTAAACAGGTTCATGAAGGCAACAGGTGCGATCAATTTGTTTTAGCTTCATGCTTGTAGCAACCCATAGTGCAATGGAGCTGTTACCTCAGGTGTGTACTCATCTTCTCAAAGTAAATGAAATAGCTAGCGAGCCATTCCACAGTACTTCCACGTTTTTCATACATAAAAATAAAAATAATAGCTTGATATAGCGTTACCACATGTAACATCCTGGTGTCCACCAGCAGCAACCAACGCTGCCTTATCTTATTTGATGGCTCAAAGTAAGTAACTACCATGCAGAGATAATACACAAAAATTTATCGTCAGTTTCCCACTTGCATTCGTAGTACATAACTTAAAAAGAATTACTTCATTTTTGACCACTATTCGTCTAACATTAGGCCAACAAGACAGTGGTGCCACATGTTCAGTGTATTGAGGAACAACATGAATAAAAGCAATGATTTGTTTGGAAAGGATTGTGCAACGCATATTGTTAATAACGAATATATTGCTTTTCAAAAACATACATACCAATTAAAAGCTTACAATAAGAATCGTGTGCATATTCAACCTTAAAAAATAAGGTTGTGTCATTGGAAGCACAATCCGATATCATCTAGCAAACTAACCATCTCTTTCTCGCAAAACTCAGGATGGAAGAACTGAGTACAAAATAGAATGAAATGAACTTAGAAATGATACAGTAACCAGCTAATCAATACCTGATAAATTTGCTCCATTTCTCAGCCTATATCACCAATTTGCTATTGGAGGGCAGCGTGGAGGGTAAAAATCGTAGAGGGAGACCAAGAGATGAATACACTAAACTGATTCAAAAGGATTTAGGTTGCAGTAGGTACTGGGAGATGAAAAAGCTTACACAGGATAGAGTAGCATGGAGGGCTGTACCAAACCAGTCTCTGGACTGAAGATCACAACAACAACAACATCGCTGCATGAGAATACTTGTGAGCGAAAACAGGTGCGTGAACGAATGCCAGATCATAACCGAACCAACGATAGAATTCAGTGCAATAAAATAACTTGGAATGAATTAACCAATAATCTTGTGTATCATGCAGATTATTCAAAATATAGCTCTCCATCAGTCGAAAGTAATTTCATCAGCATAGCATGCTCCATCAAATGCAGCCCCATAATCAGCCACAACTTAACACTCCAAGCGCTGTACATCAAACGTAATGTAACTAGAACCAGAATGGGACGGCTGACTTGCTTTGAACAAGGAATGCACATGGGAACTCTGCTGACAAGGCACATGATCGGCTGAGAGCCAACTGCTCACTAAAGACAAGCTTTCTGATACAGTGGTTATGCAAAGAATTTATGAACATATCAGAAACGATTATCAGAGGGGATTGTAAAAGAAGTATCATAGATCTTGAAAATTATGAAAGAACCAACAACAAGCACCCTAAAGTTGATAAAGTTTCAGGATAAGCTGTTACACTTTTGGTGCAAGTTGTTACAGTTGCGGGGTAATTTGTTACAAATTTGGGGTATAACTGGCATCCCTCCCCCCCCCCCCCCACCCGCACACCAGTCGCTGACAGGTCTTGACTTGTTGGCACTGATAAGGCTCAACTTGCTCACCATTTGCTCGTTGCTAGAACAAGTCGCAGCTTGGTGGAACTAGCCTCAACTCGACATCACATTAGACTTCCTGATGTCTACACATGCACACTGACGCAATCTCCAAGCATGTCATGTTGTGCCAAGTCAAGATAAATGCATGCATGGTGTAATGACAGTATCATGTCAACTCACCATCACTGCCCCACAAGTTGCTCCAAACTAGTAACGAGTTGCCCAAGTTATGGAAAAACTGTAACAAATTTTTGCATATTGCAGAAAAATTGTAAGAGGTTGACCCAGTAGTGAGGCAATATTTTGTAGACAATAACGTTTCTGAAATGGACTGGTCTGCCCAGAATCACACCTGAACCCAATGGAACGCCTTTGGGATGAGTTAGAATGTTGACTGTGTTTCAGACGACAGTGTCCAACATCAGCACTTTCTCTGGTTTTGGCTCTTGAGGAAGAAAGGGCTGCTGTTCGTCTACTGGCAGTCTGACACCTCGCTGAAAGCATCCCTAGTACAGTTTAAGTCCTCATAAAGGTGAAGTTTTGATACACCCCATACTAATATCCACTAACAGGTGTCCAGACACTTTTGATCAGTCAATGTAAATATATGACACAACATTACAATTTACATTTACACCTAAATATGCATCCATACTCTCCAAACCACTGTGAAGCGGATGGCAGAGGGTAAGCTCCATTCTACTAGTTGCTAGGATATTTCCCCATTACATTTATATGCAGACTGTGTGAAGAATGGCTATTTAAATGCCTCTATGCATGCTATAATTAATCTAATCTCGTCCTCACGATCCACATGGGAGCAATAAGTAGGGGTTATAAAATGTTCCTAGAGTCAACATTTAAGGCCAGTTCTCGAAACGTTGCAAGTAGGTTTTCTCGGAATAATTTTCTAGCATCTTCAAGAGTCTGCCACTTCAGTCCTATCAACATCTATGTGACACTCTCCCATAGATCAAACAAACCTGTGACCATCCGCTGTTTGGTATGGGTGCCATACATTTAACCAATATACTGCACTACTGGCCATTAAAATTGCTACACCTCGAAGATGACGTGCTACACACGCGAAATTTAACCGACAGGAAGAAGATGCTGTGATATGCAAATGATTAGCTTTTAAGAGCATTCAAACAAGGTTGGCGCCGGTCGCGACACCTACAACGTGCTGACATGAGGAAAGTTTCGAACCGATTTCTCGTACACAAACAGCAGTTGACCGGCGTTGCCTGGTGGAACGTTGTGATGCCTCGTGTAATAAGGAGAAATCACGTTTCCGACTTTGATAAAGGTCGGATTGTAGCTTATCGCGATTGCGGTTTATCGTATCGCGACATTGCTGCTCCGGTTGGTCGAGATCCGATGACTGTTAGCAGAATATGGAGTCGGTGGGTTCAGGGGGATAATACGGAACGCCGTGCTGGATCCCAACGGCCTCGTATCACTAGCAGTTGAGATGACAGGCATCTTATCCGCATGGCTGTAACGGATCGTGCAGCCACGTCTCGATCCCTGAGTCAACAGATGGGGACGTTTGCAAGACAACAACCATCTGCACGAACAGTTCGACGAAGTTTGCAGCCGCATGGACTATCAGCTCGGAGACCATGGCTGCGGTTACCCTTGACGCTGCATCACAGACAGGAGCGCCTGCGATGGTGTACTCAACGACGAACCTGGGTGCACGAATGGCAAAACGTCATTTTTTCCGATGAATCCAGGTTCTATTTACAGCATCATGATGGTCGCATCCGTGTTTGGCGACATCGCGGTGAACGCACATTGGAAGCGTGTATTCGTCATCGCCATACTGGCGTATCACCCGGCGTGATGGTATGGGGTGCCATTGGTTACACGTCTCGGTCACTTCTTGTTCGCATGGACGACACTTTGAACAATGGACGTTAGATTTCAGATGTGTTACAACCTGTGGCTCTACCCTTCATTTGATCCCTGCGAAACCCTACATTTCAGCAGGATAATGCACGACCGCATGTAGCAGGTCCTGTACGGGCCTTTCTGGATACAGAAAATGCTCGACTGCTGTCCTGTCCAGCACATTCTCCAGATCTCTCACCAATTGGAAACGTCTGGTCAATGGTGGCCGAGCAACTGGCTCGTCACAATACGCCAGTCACTACTCTTGATGAACTGTGGTATCGTGTTGAAGCTTCATGGGCGGCTACACCTGTACATTCTATCCGAGCTCTGTTTGACTCAATGCCCAGGCGTATCAAGGCCGTTATTACGGCCAGAGGTGGTTGTTCTGGGTACTGGTTTCTCAGGATCTATGCACCCAAATTTCGTGAAAATGTAATCACATGTCAGTTCTAGTATAATATATTTGTCCAATGAATACCCGTTTATCATCTGCATTTCTTCTTGGTGTAGCAGTTTTAATGGCCAGTAGTGTAGGATGAGGCCAACGAGAGATTTGTAAGCAATCTCCTTTGTAGGCTAGAATGAGATTTTCACTCTGCAGCGTAGTGTGCACTGATATGAAACTTCCTGGCAGATTATAACTGTGGCGGCCGAGACTCGAACTCGGAACCTTTGCCTTTCGCCGGCAAGTGCTCTACCAACTGAGCTACCCTAGCACGACTCACGCCCCGTACTCACAGCTTTATTTCTTCCAGTATCTCGTCTCTCTTGGGTAGCTCAGTTGGTAGAGCACTTGCCCGCGAAAGGCAAAGGTCCCCAGTTCGAGTCTGTGTCCGGCACACAGTTTTAATCTGCCAAGAAGTTTCGTGTCCTTTGTAGGCTGATTGCTTAAAACCCTAGTATTCTACGAATGAACCAAAGTCTGCTACCTGCTTTTCCCACAAGTCATCCTATGTGATTGTTCCATTTCACGTCACTACACATTGCTGCACCCAGGTATTTGTGTGAGTTTACCATTCCAACAGCTACTCATACTAGGTTTCTTTCGTTTTGTGACGCATACAATTTTACATTTCTGAAAATTTGAAGGAAGTTTCCAATCCTTGCACCACTTTGAAATCTTATCAAGGTCTGACAATATTTGTGCAGCTTCTTTCAGACAGTACTTCATTATAAATAACTGTATCATATGCGAAAAGTCTGAAGTTCTGTTAACATTGGCCACAAGGTTATCGGAAAGACAGATTAGAGGCCATAGGATTTGTGGGTATTCATTGCAGTTGACAAAAATATTG
Source organism: Schistocerca piceifrons (assembly GCF_021461385.2). Taxonomy (NCBI): domain Eukaryota; kingdom Metazoa; phylum Arthropoda; class Insecta; order Orthoptera; family Acrididae; genus Schistocerca; species Schistocerca piceifrons. Next base: position 585,158,386 of record NC_060141.1, on the reverse strand, counting down.
TCTCCTTTGTGGTCGAAGTTGAGTGTGACAGCGAAGTTACATGGTCGTGTATAAAAGTTTAGGTGAAACCATATTAACTGCTGTGACAGTTCTAGAGTCATTCAAAGGGTGTCTTGGTCAGTATACCCAGTACACCCAGATCATGCATTACTAATTGGAAACGACTTTAACCTACTGAGTATAGACTGGGAAGTGTGTGGATTCATTGCGGTGGGTATAGACAGACAGTCATGCGAAATACTTTTGAACACGTTTGCTGAACACTGTCTTGAGCAGCTAGTTTTGCAGCCCACACGAAATGGAAATATCGTAGACCTCTTAGCTATCGACAGTGTCAGTATAGAAACGGGGATTCGCGATCATGATGTCATTATAGCAACTACGATTACTAAAGTTAATAAATTATTCGAGAAGGCTAGGAGAATGTTTCTGTTAGAAAGAGCAGATAAGCAGTTGTTAGAATTTCACGAAAACAATGAACTGACATCACGTAGTTCCAGTAAGGTGGACGTAGAGGAATTACGGGTTATGTCTAAGCAAATTTATAATCGTAGTCTGGAGAATTATATGCCTAGTAAGTGGATTAAGGACGGAAAAATCCCATCATAGTTTAATAACGAGATTTGGTAAATGCTAAGGAAATAGGGGCTTTTACCCTCTCAGATCAAAAGACAACGCACAAATGACGACAAGCAAAAATTAGTAGAGATTCGTGCGTCAGTGAAAAGATCTGTGTACCAAGCATACAGCTACTGCTACCGTCATAGTTAGCAAGAACTCTGGCAGAGAATACGAGAAAATTCTGGTCCTATGTAAAATCGCTAAGTGGATATAAGGCCACCATCCAGTCACTTGCTGACCAGTCTGGTGTGGCAACACGAAAGCCGACGTTTTGAATTTCACGTTCAAGAAATCGTTCATAAGGAGAATCGTACTAATAAACCGTCGTTTGACCATCGAACAGACTCCCGTGTGGACGACATAGTAGTAAGCATCAATGGCGTAGAGAAACAACTGAAGCAGTTCAAAACAAATAAGTCACTAGGTACGAATGGATCTCAGTTCGGCTTTTCAAAGAGCACTCTAAGGCGCTGGCCCCTTGCTTAGCTTGCATTTATCACGAATCACTCGCCCAGCGTAAAGTCTCAAGCGACTGGAAAAAAGCGCAGATGGCTCTTATGCATAAGAAGGGCAAAAGAACGGACCCGCAAAATTAGAGACCAATATACCTAACATAGGTTTGCTGTAGAGTTCTTGAACATATTGTGAATTCGAATATAATAAATTTTCTTGAGACGGAAACGCTGATCTCCACGAATGAGCATGGTTTTAAAGAGCATTGCTCTTGCGAAACTCAGGTTGCCCTCTTCTTACATGATACATTATGAATTATGGTTGAAGAGCATGGGCAAGGGCAATAGGTGGATTCCATATGTCTAGATTTCCGGAAAGTGTTTGACAATGTGCCCCATTGCACGCTGCTAAAGAAATTACAAGGAGGATATGGAATAGGTTCACTGATATGTGGAGTGGCTCGAAGACCTCTTAAGTAATAGCACCCAGTATGTTGTCTTCGATAGCGAGTGTTCATCAGAAACAAGGGTATCGACAGGAGTGCCTCAGGGAAGTGTGATTGGACCGATATTATTCTCTATACAGGATGTTACAAAAAGGTACGGCCAAGCCTTCAGGAAACATTCCTCACACACAAATAAAGAAAAGATGTTATGTGGACATGTGTCAGGAAACGCTTAATTTCCCTGTTAGAGCTCATTTTAGTTTCGTCCACCTACGTTCAATAGAGCACGTTATCATGATTTCATACGGGATACTCTACCTGTGCTGCTAGAACATGTGCCTTTACAAGTACGACACAACATGTGGTTCATGCGCGATGGAGCTCCTGCACATTTCAGTCGAAGTATTCGTACGCTTCTCAACAACAGATTCGGTGACCGATGAATTGGTAGAGGCGGACCAATTCCATGGCCTCCACGCTCTCCTGACCTCAACCCTCTTGACCTTCATTTATGGGGGCATTTGAAAGCTCTTGTCTACGCAACCCCGGTACCAAATGTAGAGACTCTTCGTGCTCGTATTGTGGACGGCTGTGATACAATACGCCATTCTCCAGGGCTGCATCAACGCATCAGGGATTCCATGCGACGAAGGGTGGCTGCATGTATCCTCGCTAACGGAGGACATTTTGAACATTTCATGTATCAAATTGTTTGAAGTCACGCTGGTACGTTCTGTTGCTGTGTGTTTCCATTCCATGATTAATGTGAGTTGAAGAGAAGTAATAAAATGAGCTCTAACATGGAAAGTAGCGTTTTCGGACACATGTCAACGTAACATATTTTCTTTCTTTGTGTGTGAGGAATGTTTCCTGAAAGTTTGGCCGTACCTTTTTGTAACACCCTGTATACATTAATGATTTGGCGAACAGGATGGGCAGCAATCTGCGATTGTTTGCTGATGATCCTTTGACGTAAGGTAAGGTGTCGAAGCTGAGTGACTATAGGAGAATACAAGATGGCTTGGACAAAATTTCTAGTTGGTAGCTAGATCCAAATGTTGAAAATGTAAGTTAATGCGGGTGAGTAGAAAAAACAAATCCGTAGTGTTCGGGACCGCATATAAGCTGCTAGTGCGTACGGCCTATGCTTGAGTACTGCTCGAATGTTTAGGATGTACCGGGTCGGATTAAAGGAGGACATCGAGGAAATTCAGAGGTGGGCTGCTAGCCTTGTTACTGGTAGGTTTGAACAACGCGCAGGTGTTGCAGCGATGCTTCGGGAAATCAAATGGGAATCCCTCTACGGAAGGCGACGTTCTTTTCGAGGAACAGTACTAAGTAAATTTAGAGAACCGGCATTTGAAGCTGACAGCAGAACGTTTCTGTTGTCTCCAACGTACATTGGACGTAAAGATCACGACGGTAAGAGAAATTAGGACTCATACGGATATACGGGGGCATATAGACAGTCGGTTTCCCCCGTTGTATTTACGAGTGGAAGAGGAAAGGAAATGACTAGTAGTGGTACGAGCTACTCCCCCCCCACGCGCCGTAAGGTGCATTGCAGATTATCGATGTAGATGTAGATGTGGATGTTATTTATATAAACACGAACAGCAAGGGACCCAACACTCTCCCCTGCGCTACACCCAAAGTTACCTCAACAACTGTGGATGACTCTCCATCCAAGATGACACGCTGTGTCCTCTCTGCCAAAAATTCCTCAGTCCAGCCACAAATTTCGCTTCGTACCCCATACGATCAAACTTGTTATAGTAAGCGTAGGTGTTATAACGAGTGAAATGCTTTTCTGAAATCGAGAAATACTGTACTTGCCTGACTGGCTTGATCCATGGTTTCCACTATGTCATGCGATAAAAGTGAAAATTCGCATTGACATTGACAATGATGTTTTCGAAATTCGTGCTGGTTGTCACGGAGGTGGTCATTCTGTTCGGGATACCTCACTACGTTTGAGCTCAGAACATGCTCTAAGTTTGTGTAACAAATGGATATGAAGAAGAAGAACGTGAAACATTTATTGAGCTGACATTTGGTTCACTGTTGAAAGACAATTTAATTTAATGACATTGGCGCAGAGCAGTTTAAAAGATACGTATCCTCAATTGTTTCAAAGCTCAGTTCTGGTACTTTACCATATGCAGCTATATATACAGGGTGGTCCATTGATCGTGACTGGGCCAAATATCTCATGAAATAAGCGTCAAACGAAATAACTACAAGGAACGAAACTTGTCTACACTGAAGGGGGAAACCAAGTGGCGCTATAGTTGGACCGCTAGATAGCGCTGCCATAGGTCAAACGGATATCAACTGCGTTTTTTTTTAATAGGAACCCCCATTTTTATTACATATTCGTGTAGTACGTAAAGAAATATGAATGTTTTAGTTGGACCACTTTTTTCGCTTTGTGTTAGATGAACGGTTGGTAACAGGCAGGTTTTTTAAATTAAAATACAGAACGTAGGTACGTTTGAACAGTTTATTTCGGTTGTTCCAATGTCATACATGTACCTTTGTGAACTTATCATTTCTGACAATGCATGCTATTACAGAGTGATTACCTGTAAATACCACATTAATGGAATAAATGCTCAAAAAGATGTCCGTCAACCTCAATGTATTTGGCAATATGTGTAACGACATTCCTCTCAACAGCGAGTAGTTCGCCTTCCGTAATGTTCGCACATGCATTGACAATGCGCTGACGCATGTTGTCAGGCGTCGTCGGTGGATCACGATAGCAAATATCCTTCAACTTTCCCCACAGAGAGGAATCCGGGGACGTCAGATCCGGTGAACGTGCGGGTCATGGTATGGTGCTTCGACGACCAATCCACCGTGCTTCGACGACGAATCCACCCGTCATGAAATATGCTATTCAATACCGCTTCAACCGCACGCGAGCTATGTGCCGGACATCCATCATGTTGGAAGTACATCGCCATTCAGGCATCTTATAGTAACATCGGTAGAACATTACCTAGGAAATCAGCATAAATTGCATCATTTAAATTGCCATCGATAAAATGGGGGCCAATTATCCTTCCTCCCATAATGTCGCACCATACATTAACCCGCCAAGGTCGCTGATGTTCCACTTGTCGCAGCCATTGTGGATTTTCCGTTGCCCAATAGTGCATATTATACCGGTTTACGTTACCGCTGTTGGTGAATGACGCTTCGTCGCTAAATAGAACGCGTACAAAAAATCTGTCATCGTCCCGCAATCTCTCTTGTGCGCAGTGGCAGAACTGTACACTACGTTCAAAGTAGTCGCCATGCAATTCCTGGTGCATAGAAATATGGTGCGGGTGCAATTGATGTTGATGTAGCATTCTCAACACCGACTTTTTTGAGATTCCCGATTCTCGCGCAATTTGCCTGCTACTGATGTGCGGATTAGCCGCGACAGCAGCTAAAACTTGGGCATCATCATTTGTTGCAGGTCGTGGTTGACGTTTCACATGTGGCTGAACGCTTTCTGCTTCCTTAAATAACGTAACTATCCGGACACTTGGATAATGTCGTCCAGGATACCGAGCAGCATACATAGCAATCGCCCGTTGGGCATTTTGATCACAATAGCAATACATCAACACGATATCGACGTTTTTCCGCAATTGGTAAACGGTCCATTTTAACACGGGTAATGTATCACGAAGCAAATACCGTCCGCACTGGCGGAATGTTACGTGATACCACGTACTTATACGTTTGTGACTATTACAGCGCCATCTATCACAAAGCGAAAAAATTAGTCCAACTAAACAACTAAAATATTCATATTTCTTTACGTACTCCACCAATATGCAATAAAAAATGGGGGTTCCTATTTTAAAAAAACGCAGTTGATATCCATTTGACCTATGGCAGCGCCATCTAGCGGGCCAACCATAGCGCCATCTGGTTTCTCCCTTCAAGCTAGACAAGTTTCGTTCTTTGAAGTTTTTTCGCTTGACGCTTATTTCGTGAGATATTTGGCCCGGTCACTATCAATGGACCACCCTGTACATGCAAATCAGGGTTCTCTGCTTGTATGTTGAAAGAAACTAAACACCGCAACAGACTTGACGCCGAACCTGTCATGACAATTTAGCTTACATCCATGAAACCCAATATTAATTACTTGTGAAAAAAGAATTAGCAATTTAAATTTAAATACGTCGGTTATTTTGTATTCTAAGCTACTACAAGAACTTGTGAGTTAATTTTGAAATTACTTTTGGAAGCTAATAAATATTATTTGATATAATTGTCACTTCTTTTGTAAAGAATCCATTTACAGAACGTTGCACAAAACACGTACTACAGAAATAAATTATGGTTTGCGCGATAAAAGTGGACATGGAGATTCCACTTATCGAAAAGATTAAGAAAAGCTGGTGTATTCTATCAGCAGTGGGCAGTGGACAGAAGCACTAGAGCCACTGACCTGACAATGCGAAGGGCGATAAGCAGTGACGGACGCGGCGGGTGGGGAGCGGCTCGCTGCCTGCCGGCGGAAGCCTCGAGGCAGCCCACACGCACAGTGAGTTTCTGCGGTTCGCTGGACAAGCTACATGACGCCTACAGTCAGCCGGAGGCGAAGCTCTGCGCCTCTCGTGTGAAAGGGTGCAGACTATTCAACATAAAGCGAATCTCTTCTGATCCCTGTATATGGATCCACGGTCTTCAGTGTCAAAGAGCCATAACTCTCTGTCTGCCATGTCAGTAATATGTTAACTTGCGTCAGTATTTTCCTGCTAGCCCCCGTCAGATAGATAATCATAACAACCATCGCCCTGTGACGACTACAGTAGTTCTGGAAACATGTTCTCCTGGGGCCACTTGGTTTTTGGTCTAAAACTTGTTGGTAGTGTAGAGAGAAGCATATGTATTGACCAGGATACACTCTTTAAAACTCAAAATGCAATAGGGGTAAAATGCAGGATGTCAAAAGTTATCTGTAACTTGTGTAGAAACCAAACTCAGTCGTAAGGGTTGAACGACATGAAATGGAAGGGAGTGAGGTGGGGTTGAAGCCTATCCCCGATGTTATTCAGTCTGTACATTGAGCGGGCAATAAAGGAAACTGAGGAAAAATTTGGGCCGGCCGGAGTGGTCGAGCGGTTCTAGGCGCTTCAGTCTGGAGCCGCGCAACCGCTACGGTCGCAGGTTCGAATCCTACCTCGGTCATGGATGTGTGTGATATCCTTAGGTTAGTTAGGTTTAAGTAGTTCTAAGTTCTAGGGGATTGATGACCTCAGATGTTAAGTCTCATAGTGCTCAGAGCCATTTGAACCATTTGAAAAAATTGGGAAACGAATTAAAGTTCAGGGAGAAGAAATAAAACCGTTGAGGTTTATCGATCTTGGCAAAGGACTTTTCAGATTGCTTGAACTGAATGGATCGTGTCTTGAAAATAGCTTGTAAGATAAATCCCAACAAAACTAAAAAAAAAAAAAAAAGGTTACAGAATGTGGTCAAATTAAATTAGGTGATCCTGATAAAATTAGTAGTAGGTGGGTTTGGGAAGCCACTTTGACGTCCAATAACTCATTTACTATACAAGTTACATGCTTGTAATGCATACCAATTTAGGCTCAAATGGCTCTGAGCACTATGCGACTTAACTTCTGAGGTCATCAGTTGCCTAGAACTTAGAACTATTTAAAACTAACTAACCTAAGGACATCACACACATCCATGCCCGAGGCAGGATTCGAACCTGCGACCGTAGCGGTCGCACGGCTCCAGACTGAAGCGCCTAGAACCGCACGGCCACACCGGCCGGCTACCAATTTAGGTTCACATTAATAGCTTTCTAAAGACACGTCGATCGACAAAATCGGACGAACCGTTTAGATATTGGAAATTCGTTGCTGGGTGTTACTTGTATAATTTACAGTCAGATACTAAACTTTAAACTAATAAAGATATCGGAAATCTGAGTACACTATCATAATCGTCGTGCAAATAATGGTAATGTACACGTTTCTTTTTAAGGTATCATGATTCCTCTGGCTATTATTAATTTACACATGAACTGTGATATGTCTGCCATTATAGTTTCACAAAGTTCGTCATCTTTGGCACTCCCGTCATACAAATCTCCTTCATCGACACAACGTGCAGTCTTCGACACAGCATCATCATGGAACTCCCAGCCTGGACCAGGCGCTGGGTCTACCCCTCTTGCTCCGGCTGATGTTCGGCACCACGTGGCTGCTGACGATCCCCGGCTTGCTGAGCAGCCCATGCGGCCACCCCAACTCCGAACTTGGAATGTCTTCAGGGTGTCACAACTCGCCCGTTACCTCACAACGTGCATTTATAGGAAAGCGTAAGAAATGAAAATGAAATAGAGATTTCGGTGCACGAACTAATAACTAAATACAGACGAACAAGCACAGAACTAGATTTGCTGTTACATAATTTTACAGACTAGTGTGGAAAAATAAAATTTGTTTTATAATCTAATAGTTAACGTGTAAAGCGTTAGGGTCTGTGTAGCTAGATGCTGCATAATAGGTGTACGCAAAACCTTTAATCCATGTAAGGGCTGAACAGTTTTGTACTGCAGCTACTGCTCTCACCATAGCTCTTTCTAACGGTATTAGAAAAGCTTTTACGTATTTGTCGACAGAACTGAACTACGTTATTTATTTCTTTTTCATCTGAGCGTACTCTCTTATAACGTATATTTCTGCGTTAACTATACATTTCGGCAGACACCAAGAATACGCATCAGTTGTAGTATACTAAGTATCAGTATGACTTGACTGTGCAGCGCCGACCGGCCTGGGCCATTCGAGTATTGTTTAGTATTGTCGGGTGCCTTCGGTCACGTTTGCACGTAAACGAGGTTTAGTTCCGCGTTCTACCATTGGCAACTGTAAAATAAACAGGTAATACATAGTTCGTAAATCCAATTTTATAATAAAAATCACATTATAATCTTAAATTTTTAAAATTAATATGAATAAATAAACGAATTTACCAGTCAGCAAAGTTTGCGTCTGGCTTTGACGGCAGAAAACTCGTTGACCATATACATCTTCATAGTTCAGACGGTTATGAGTTAGAAGGTTGGCTTCTATGTGAAGAATGGACAAGGCGTTCAATCTCTCCTCAGACAACGTAGAGCATAGGTAAGACTTCAGAGCCGAAAACGAGCGTTCTGCTGAAGAATTTGTGTGATATGTAGAAATATTCTAAGAGCTATGTCAACATTCGGAAACACGGACTGTAACTCTCTTTTCGTTAAAATTTACTCATTTCGACTAGTATATCACTAATCTCAGAAGATTTCAAAATTTCCGCGACATGTACACATTCACTTGGCAAGGAAGGCTCTAAATCTGTCATATGACACTTGGAGTTTTGATGCACGTTCAGCAATATCGCCAGGTGATAGGCTCCTAAGGTTACTGAAAAAAGGAGTCCAACAGTGTTCTATACCTTTCCCTCCTCCTCACTAATTCGGCGTACAAGTTGTCTAGTACTGGGAGAAATGTTTCGACTCTAAATTTTTCTCTTCCAATCAGAAAAACTCCTCCGCTTCTTCGTCATCATGAAGTCTGCGTTTTCGTGATCTTTTATAGGTGCACTCAGAGTCTATATCAGTCACAATCTCCATGGATTTATTTTCATAATAGTCGAACATGTCACGAATAGATGCATTAAATCCTACAAGTGATTCATAAAATTCATGCACTATTTTAGTATCAATATTTACACTATTAAGTCTCTGGAGTATGTCCTTCCAAACTGCCATCATGAATACTGTTTCTAGTCTGCTGAGTTGGTTCAATAAAGCTGAAGCCTCATTTCGCACAAGTGGTTTTCAAACGCATTATTGCCAATATGTGGGAGGGCATTGATAACGCCTTCCCAGTTTTCATATGGACTTACACACGCTTCCTCTGTTGCTGACCAACGTGTTTTCGATGAACTTTCCACCGGTTTGCTTCCTGGTTTCATGGAAAAAAAAAGAAGTTTATCCCAGCGCTGTGTAGAAGCAGAGAAAAAATTATAAAGGTTTTACACTACATTGAAAAATGAACATGCTTCCAGACAACAGCTTGCAGCACTAATGTCGACTAAATTCAAAGAATGTGCTGCACAAGGCACATAATGCGCTTTCGGATTTCGTTCTTTAATGTTTACAAGTAAACCAGTGTAGGTTCCTGACATATTGCTTGCGTTGTCATATGACTGGCTTCTACAGTCAGTAATATCAATGGAATTTGTAGACACGACTTTTAGCACAGGCTCAGCTAAGTTTTCGGACTTGTGTCCTGGGTTTGGTAAAAACAGAAGGAAACGTGCAATAGATTCACCATTCTCGTTCACATATCTTAATATGAAAGATAACTGATCAATACGTGAAATGTTCACAGTAGAATCTACTATTATAGAGAAATATTTGGCCTGTTTTAATTCACTTATGATAATTATTTTTATTCGTTCGGAAAAAAGCTCTACTATTTCATCACACATTGTTGAAGAAAGATAACTTGTATGTCCCTGCCCTGGATTTCCATATCGTTCAATGTGCTCTGCGAGAAAAGTATCAAATCCGACTATAAAGAAAAGTATCAAATCCGACTATAAGTTCAAGAGACATCATAAATTTACCATTATGCAATGAATGGAATCTTTCAACGTGTCCACATAGGACAAGTCCACGACTAGTTAGCTTTTTCACTACTGCAAAAACACCCTTTTCAACACACTGCTCGAGTACATTTTTTTCTGTCTCAACATATGACTCGAAATGATTAAATATTGTTCCAAGTGATTTTTTTCTTGTTAAGAGTGATAACTCAGAATTTTAGCGTTCAACTGAATTCTTACGATGAGATAAAATACTAGAAATATTTTTCCAATCTGCCATACCATTAGTAGCAGTTGCGGCCTTACCTCCGAACAATGTACATTGTGCACAAGAAACGGCACAGGTGGTACAGGAGTATAACAGAAAATCACGCAAAGTTGATTCACCATTTAAAAGTTTACGGTAAAATACATTTTTGTTAAACTATCTGATTTTATCGCCTATTGATCTTCTTGAATTAGAAAAATCACCGTTTCAATTTTGATTAATGTAATAGAACGTCGATTGTTGATTCATTGACACACCATTCTGCAGGATCATCACTAACGAGGTTATTTCTTTTTGTAGTGTCTGACTCGACACTTAGTTTTTCGTGAAATTCGAAATTAGGAACAATTTGCTTTTCTTCATTTTTAACTTTCGTTCGTCTGTATTGAGTTCTTTTACAACAGCTGCAGTACCAGAAAAATCATCCGTACTACTTGAACTCGATGTCGAACCAGCAACATTTTTTGCGAAAAATTTGCTTACTCTGCCAAGCGTTTTTAGAACATTGGCTTCTCGTTCTCGCCTTTCCTTCGATTATTTCCGAAATGTCCCACTTAATTTTGCGCGTTTGCCTTTTTCACTGTTATTCATGTTAAGGCACCTACAAAATTGTCAACCAACAGTCAAAACTAAAGAAAAAAAATTGTAAAAGGAAAAAAAGAAAGACTGTATCCAGTTCCAATCGTACTACACCGCACGTGAGCACAAAGCTTTTTACTGTGAACACGGCACACGAGCACAAAGATTTTTGCTTTAAACAGGGAGCAATGAACTGACCAACTCCGATTACTCGACATAACTGTGCTATGAAAGAGAGACAATGCAGAATAATTTACTTTCATTGTCGCCTGGTTCTCTGTTGTCAGTGAACAGTAGAAGCGCACCTGCCGGCTGGAATTCGTCTCGTAAAGAAAACGGGACAGTCCATTTTTTGGCTTCTATTTCCCGCGTCGCCGGAATTCTAGCTGGGACGCAAATATGTTCTGAATATTCTTGACACTGTCTTTCTAATTTAAAAAGCAAACAATTTTTGCAAGTTCTTGCAGTGAGGTGTGCTGGATCGACTCTTATCCCACTTATTTTTATAACATTTTAGCGGTTTCTGTGGGCAGAGAAGACAGACTACAAAGTTTAAGTAGTCTTGTTGGCAGTTGATGTGGTGTGTTGTCATTTTTGTGAACACTGCTATTATGTCTACCCACAAATGCACCTTTTGTTCCAACATAGAATAAAAATAACCTTTCCTCGAAGAAAAAAAGCTTGGTTAAGAAGTTTAATATAAAATTTGCAATGCCACATCTATTCGATTGCACAGAGTGGGAACTTTGATATCGTGCAGGCTGCAGTACAATAAATGAGACAAAGGAAAGTTGGTTTCTTCTTCTTTTTTCGCCAAATAAAGTTACTAAGTAAATAAATAAAATTTTTAAACAGTTGTGTTTAGTGTATTTCACACATTATTAGATGTTCTGCTTATATTCTTTTCGTATAAACATGTGTAGATACCTGGGGTCCCGGTATTTTCACTGGGAAAATATGATGGGGTCAAGTAGAAGCTGACAACATTCTCGGAATAATAACGTTTTAAACATTGTATTGTAGATTTCCGACCTGACAGCTTACTTCAAAATATTTTGAACAATCATGAAGACGGTACCAGACAGAAACCCAAAGTTAAATTTTCAATCAGTCACCAAGTTAACTATATATATTTTCAAGCTTGTATTGTCGATTTTCGTTCTTAAGGCATATTTAAACTAGCAAGTTGTTTAACAATATTAAAATTTTTGTCGTTTGTAAGCGCAGTTATTTTGAAACGCAAAAGGTTAAAATGAGTACAGAGCAAAAAATGCCGCCCCCCTTAAGGTGCCTCCCCTAGGCCCGTGCCTAGTGGGCCTATACATAAATCCGCCACCGGTTATTCACGCGGATCATTCATGACTGAAACACGACAGGGGGAAGCGATCGTGATACTCAAAGTACCCTCCACTACACACCAGAGGGTGGTTTGCGGATTATAGATTTAGATTTAAGACAGAGGGTCTACCCGCATCTTTGTGATGCAGCCTGTAAAGAATATTGGTGTCGGCCACGTACAACTGACGTGGCACTCGAAGGCCTCATTCCTGTGAGTGACGCGGCAGTCAATGGGTTAACGACGCAGTCGCTTCACAAAGCCGTATTTAGCGCGCCAGGCGTCTGCACGACTTTCCTTTATGGCTCTTATCCTGAGTGCACAGCAGAGGCATTCTCCTTAGACTCTCGTCCAGGATCGCAACGGTCAGTAAATGTAACGCAAGGCAACAGCTTCACTTTCACCAAGTCCTGCGACAGTACGCATCTAAATCTACATGACTACTCTGAAGTTCACATTTAAGTGCTTTCAGACTGTTAATCGAACCACTTCCAGACTATTTCTCTATCCTTCCATTCTTTAACATCACGCAGAAGAAATGAAAACCTAAATCTTCCCGTGCGAACTCAGATTTCTCATGTTTCCCTGGTCATTTCTCCTTTTGTAGGTGGAGGAGAAATTTGGTAATTGAAATTTCGTAAAAAGATTTCGCTGCGACGAAAAACGCTTTTGTTTGAATGAGTGCCACCCCGACTGCGTACATCTATAACACTCTCTCCCCTATTTTGCAATAGCACAAACTGACCTGTCCTCTGACTGTAGATGAATAGTACAGAAGACAGAACTCAGCTGACTCGTAAATAGCCCAAGACAGTAACAAAAATACTCATTGGACCCACCAGAAAAAACTCTACTTGCAACAACTAACTTTACTGTTTTAAATAATGCAGAAATGTTCGCAGTCTTTATTTTAGATTCCGTCCAGTAATAAATTAATAAGCGCTACAGTTAATATACGAAAATGCAGAATGAATATAACAAAAGACTGTACATCCTTGCATCAATACAAACAGTAAAGATTTTAAAAGAACGCACAGTACTTTGACACACCAAGTTATAGGAACTGAATTATAGCGCGGAACTGCTGGATGCCAAGGGCAAACAAACATTTGTTACTCCTCTCATTTTTAGCGACGAGGCAACCTTTCTCGTAAGTGGCAATGAGAATCGGCACAAGATTCAAATATAGAGTACAGAAAAGCTTTCGTGTGTAACTGAACATAAGCAAGACTCTCTCAAAGATGTGAGACCTGAGTTTCCACTGGCGTATACAACTTTCAACTAACTTCGGCAATTCCGCCAGGTAACACTTTCAGCGACCGCCGATATTTCGCGGGAGAACACTTCGCCATTTTCAAGGCAAACTGCAACGGACAGGCGACGTAAAAGCAAATTTAAAACATCCGTTCTCGGACTGATGCAGGCAAGATACACACACTGAACACTAGTGCCTCCAAAGATGACCAAAGTCAGAGCTATCGACAGTGACACTACGAACTCGCAGGTGAGGTAGCATTGACTCTGTCCCTCTGTTTTTTGACAAGGGAGAGAGCCGGATTCCAAACAGAGTTTAAACAAAAACCTGTGAGGAAACTGCCGCATCTCAGTCGTATAAGGCTGAAGGCAATTGGGGCTCTGTATGGATGGACCCTTGTTCCCCTAGCTGTTCATGGGACCTAGAGGGTACCCTGAATGATGAAATGAAAAGATCATATGGCTTTCATAGCTGGGAGTCCCCACCTGGGGAAGTTAGCTGCCGAGTAGCAAGTCTTTTCAGTTGACGCCACATCGTGCGACTTGGGTGTCGATGATGATGAAATGATGATGAGGACAATACAACACCCAGTTCACCAGCGGAGAAGATCTCAGACACGGCCAGAAATCGAATCCAAACCCGTAACATGGCAGTCAGACCCGCTGACCTCTCAGGTAAAGAGCCGACGAGGGAACCCTATAATTAATCAACAACCAGCGGAACGGGTGTACAGCTAGTGGGTTTCAACACGCAGTCGAACATGAAGGCTCATATAGCCAGTTCTCCTGACTCGGGGGTTATTCACTGTACTTCAGCTTATTGTAACAGAACACATGCTCCTAGTTAGAACGTGTTTTTAATAGTTAGAAGGAAAGACGCCAGTTTTGAGAAAGTTTCACCTACCTATATTCGAAAAGGTTTAGAGGGCAGTTGAAAATCAATCAGGCGATTGCAAATTGAGACACTGTTGTTTGATACTTCTAGTTCCAACAATAAAACGAACCTCGAGAATGCTAAATGGCTCGGGGGACATGCCATCAAAATGGAGCTACACAACACCTTGAACTACTTGGAAGCTGTTGTGTCACGTAGAGATCTTACAAAATAGAAAATGATGAGTGGGCACAGGATGGTATCGTTGACATGGAACATATCATGAAATGGGGGATGGGGGTGTGATAAAATCCTCCTTTATCCTTACCTTCAATAATACGAAACTCTCGGATCATATCGAGATAGGTTTTCTTTGCTTGAATGTGCAGCTCCATGTCCACAACCCAACGCGCTGTTTTAAATGCCAGCGCTTTGGTAACGCCGCTTTAGCATGTAAGGGATAAGCCACTTGTGACAAATATGGTAAGGTCAACCGCGAAGATGTCGTTTGTTCGTCTCCTTAGAAAAGTGAAAATTGTTCTCGGACCGCCTTGTCTCCAGTAGTGGCTGCAGCGTTTACCTTCAAGAAAGGAAGATACAGGAGCTTTAAACAACAAAGCCCATCCTGCATGGTAGCACCAAAAAGACCTATTAGGCCTTGCAGCCTTCGTCATTCAATACATCTTTGCTTTGCGGCGGTTGCAGTTGGTAGAGTATCAGTCAGACCCTGTGTGTCAACCTCACTTGTCGCCTATACATGTAACCATCTGTAACTACCCTCTGGTGATTCGTAGCAGTTACACTGACCGGATAATTCAACAAAGTTGTATCCAATCGGTCAAAATACCTTTCAAGATTTGTCTGTGTCAATTATCTCTCCTATGTCTAACTCATAAAACACGACCTATGTTATAGCACGTAAGCCTTTGTAGCGCCCTACGCACGTCAGCCACCATGCGCTAGCGCGAAGTGCAGTGTCGTGTACACAGAGCAACTGAATCGCTATCGAGTGGTTCCGCGCCTGGCCGCTAGGAGCGCTTCGTTGCACGTGCGATGCGTTACTTCAAGCGCACGTTTACTCTCAGATTTAATTTATTTTCTGTTGTTGTTCTGTTCGACTTCTCTCTTACACCATGCTACGAAGTTTTCATCGTCTTTTGTAATAAGGAATTGTGGTTCGGTAAGGAGACTAACGTTACATTCGAATTATCCCTGAGTCGGGCAGCATTTCCCCTGTAAAAACCAACAAGTGGTGACCGCGATGTGATGGGGAGAAACAGTACTGCGTCACTCAGTGAAGAGCGCATCATTTCAAGATTAGCTGTTCGCCTGCCACCGCTCTGGCCAGACAATCCTGTCCTTCCATGTGCGCAAGCAGTGACAAGTATCTGCTGCTTGGGACGGCTGACACGACTAAGACTGCCCTTGTCGTAAGTCAGTTGAACACAGATTTGCTGCCGAGATATGAGATGTCATTACCACGCAGCACGAGACGGACTCATACAGTAAACCCATGTCAGAAGTGATACGACGTTTGGCTGCCTCCCAGGAAGATCGCATTACGTAAGTGCTAACACAGGAAGAATTCAGCGATCGGAAGCCATCGCGGTATCTGCGTCATTTGCGCAGTAAAGCTGACACAGGCACGGTACCAGACAACTTGCTACGCACATTATGGAGCAGGCGCTTGCCATCACAGATCAAGACAATTGTCGCCTCGCAGGAGGGCACGTCTTCGGACGCCGTAGCGGAGCTAGCTGACCGCATTCAAGACGCAGCTGCACACGTGCAGTCGTGGCGCCAAATAACTGTGCGACAACAGCGTCAACGGTAGCGCGAGTAAATCATGATTCGCTTGTGGCAAAAGTCGAAATGCTGTGCCCCAAGGCGGCGCACAGTTATTACTCGACGGCGCCGGAAACAGTAGAGGACGATACCGACGACGTTCAATGAGTAGGTCGGCCATCCACGCCATGCTCAATCGAGCGATACGCTGATATGTTGGTATTACCGCCGATTTGGTGATCAGGCGAAGAAGTGTTCACCAACTTGTTCGTTCCCTAACGCCGCCGACCGTCGGCAGTAGGCGCTACTGACTGCCAAACATCCTCCAAGCGCCGGCCGAAGTGGCCGTGCGGTTAAAGGCGCTGCAGTCTAGAACCGCAAGACCGCTACGGTCGCAGGTTCGAATCCTGCCTCGGGCATGGATGTTTGTGATGTCCTTAGGTTCGTTAGGTTTAACTAGTTCTAAGTTCTAGGGGACTAATGACCTCAGCAGTTGAGTCCCATAGTGCTCAGAGCCATTTGAACCATCCTCCAAGCGAAACTTCCTGGCAGATTAAAACTGTGTGCCGGACCGAGACTCGAACTTGCTCTACCAACTGAGCTACCCAAGCACGACTCACGCCCCGTCCTCACAGCCTTACTTCTGCCAGTACCTCGTCTCCTACCTTCCAAACTTTACAGAAGCTCTCCTGCGAACCTTGCACAACTAGCACTCCTGAAAGAAAGAATATTGCGGAGACATGGCTTAACCACAGCCTTGGGGATGTTTCCAGAATGAGATTTACACTCTGCAGCGGAGTGTGCACTGACATGAAACTTCCTGGCACATTAAAACTGTGTGCCGGACTGAGACTCGAACTCGGGACATTTGCAGAAGTAAGGGCGTGAGTTGTGCTTGGGTAGCTCAGTTGGTTAGCCGGCACGGTAGATCAGCGTGTTCGGTCAGAGGGCTGCGTGCTCTTTGTAATAAAAAAACTGAGTCAAGGAACCAACGATTAATTTGAACAGATGTCTTGTGACGTCCGCCCCGACTAAACGCAACGAACTGTATCGAACAAAATGAGTAAAAAAAAAAAAAAAAAAGTTGGTAGAGCACTTGCCCGCGAAAGGCAAAGGTCCCGAGTTCGACTCTCGGTCCGGCACACAGTTTTAATCTGCCAGGAAGTTTCATATCAGCGCACACACCGCTGCAGAGCGAAAATCTCATTCTGGATCCTCCAAGCGCTTTTTTTTTATAACCGATGGAGGGTCCGACATAAAAATCATGGTAGACCCCGGCTTTGAGCGTCGGTCGCCAACCGCTGTTCGTCTGACAGCCACTAACAACGCTTCAGTCGCAACGTATGACACTCAAAAATTGGAGCTTAACCTTGGACTGCGCTGCCCATACATGTGGAAGTTCACCATCGCGGACATCACAAAGGCCATCGTTGGAGCAGACCTCCTGGCGCACTACCAGTTGCTACACGATGTGGCGATTACATGCTTGGTGGATAGCGTCACCGCCTCCACTCTCACTGGCTTCCACCGCAGGGTAGCAGTCCACAACGCCAAGCTGATGCAGGTTCCTGGTAGTGAGTACACTCCACTGCTGAATGACTACACGAATTTGACCAGGCCACCCGGTGCCCCAAGACGCATGCCACTTGATACAGTGCACCATATTAAAGGTACGTTGTCCAAGACGCGACGCACACTAGCGACTGCGACGGGTCGCTACGTGACGTCAGAAGTTGTCCGCTGGCGCATGCGCAGTTCGAGTTTGGGATGCGACGCGCGACTGTTGCGGCAGCTGTCGCAGCACTGCACCAGTGAGCAGTGTTGCGACGGAAGTCGCACGACACAAAGACGTACGGCTGCGAGAAAGATGTCGAGCCAGTCAAGGAAAACTGAAATGAGCCACTCACAGGATGTGATGCTCTGTGAGCTGGTCTCGCAACAGCCTTGCCTTTACGATTTGAAGAACCCTAAATATAGAGACACTATGTTCAGAGACAGAATTTGGGAAGAAATTGGTGCACAGTTGAAACTGGCAGGTGAGTGAAATATATAATATTTTCCCATTAATGCAAATTTTTCAGGCCTGTTATGAAAATCAGTATAATCCATGCAGATGTAGAATTAGAATGATGAAAATGAACTTGAAGGTCAATTTTCGCATTACTTTTTTTGTGACGATAAAAATTGAAAACGGCAAATACATTATAAAATGAACAATCTAAAGTACAACGAGAAAGTTACATTTTACAATACCTTCACTTTGAATGTAAACGGTAGATTGGTGTCTTGATGATACCTTCTAGTTGTGAAAAAGCACCACCAGATTGTTGTACAGCTTTCTGTAATCAATAGATGTTCGTTTTTGAGGAAGGCGTTTCTCAACAGATTGCGCAAACAGTATGCTGCAATAAGTAATTTGTCACATTCACTTCAATTCATTGGTAGAAGATGGTGCTCAAAAAACTTGTGCCAAAAGTGCACTACTGTTTTACAAGACCCTTCTGGTCTGACACAGTTCACAATTGAAATTCGTCTTTTGTAAATCCTGGAGTCATCTTTTGAGTGCAGCTTGGCAAGATTAAATGTTGATGTCATCCATAACGATGTATGCTGTCAGAATACAAGAATATGGAAGTTCATTTCGATGGGAATAAAGATTCAGTCGGCTATGAAAGTTGCCTTAGCTTGTTCCAAAAGCTTCTGCATGGGAGAAACTGACAAGTATAATTTGGGGAAATTTTGTGAACAAGCATGGTCATTATTTCTTCCACATTTCTGCCAGTGTGTACTGTAGACGTTCAGAATCAAAATTCTAGAGATGTTTAAGGTGTAACCCTATCTTGTTGTCAAGAGCTTGAAACAATGCAATGAAGCTAGCGTGCGCTTATTGTTAATAAACTTATCTTTCATTGGAATTTTAGGTGAAATGTGCAAAAACAGATGGAGGAATATTCGGGACTCGTATCAGAGAAATAAACGAGAAAGAAAGCTTGGAACAGGTTCAGATGCCTCAGCAAAACCAAGAAAATGGGTTCTGCTTGATCACTTGGCTTTAAGAAACCTACGTTTCGTGGCATTTTAAATGAAATTGTCAAGAGCATATGGAGAAATATTAGTAACTCATACCGGAGGAATATGACATAAAATGGTTTCATTAGGTCCAAATGTGTCAGCGAAACAAAACAAATGCATTCTCTATCGTGTGATGACCACACGATTCTCGTTGCGCGTCGACAGAACTGGCGGCTAGTCGCGACGCTCCCGGAGATATATGAGCCCAAATCTCGGAAACGGAGATCGATATCAATCTGATCTCAACTTAAAAAATAATTTCGATATGTTAGCTTCTTTTCATCGGCAACGATGTATGACCTAACGTGAACCATACGTAAAGTAGCCAGCGACCACATTTTTCACTGTACACAATTCAAATTTTATGCAGTAGGTTACTTGTAAATTAAATATCGGGATAACTGTGACGAATATCGGAAAAATAGACACCTCATTATCAAGCTGTGATGTTAAACTGTAAGATACGCAAACATCAATTTTTTGTGCCTTTTACTTTCCTCACAATTGATTGAGAAGTAATATACAGCGAAAAAAACACGCAAAACCGGAAGAGATACTTTTCAATTTTTTAAAGTAAAAGGAGAATCTGTATCGAAAAACTAACTCTGGGAGCCGATGTAACTTTGTTGCATTAACATACAGTATTTTTTACAGCAAGAAAATCGGAATTCTTATTTTTCTTATGTATTTGAATCCGCCGCCGCCGACCGGAGCTTGGGAAACGGCGACGACTCCAGTCGTATTGTGGCCGTGTCGCCGTCTGCCAGGGTGGGAAAAGAGGAGGGGGCAGCGTCGCAGTCGCATCCAACTGTCGCGTCTTGCACAACGTAACTTAAAACAACGGATGGATACCCTGTGGGGTGTAGGCGTAGGTATCTGGATCCAGGCTGTTTAGCAATTGTGAAGGCCGAATTTGATTCGATGTTACGGGAAGGTATAATACGCCCATCTAAAAGCCCGTGGTCCACGGCACTGCTCTTGGTCCCAAAGAAAAATGGAGCCTGGCGCCCTTGTGCGACTATCGCGCACTTAACTCTCAAATAGCTTGACAGCATACTGTACCGCTCTTAAGAGTCTTTAATTGCGCGCTACATGGTGCCACTATTTTCACCATTTTGGACTGCGCTAAGGCTTACACCTAGATACCTGTAGCTGCAGAAGACATACCAAAGACCGCTATAATAACGCTTTTTCGTTTATACAGTGACCTTCAGCTTACCCAACACAGCTCAGATGTGACTGAGATCTACAGATTACATTCTTCAAGGACTACCGTTAGTCTTTGCATACCTCGACGTTGTCCTGGCGTTCTCTGCCAATCCAGAACAACATTATCAGCAAGCGTGAGAGGTCTTCAGACAACTTGAACAATATGGAATCATAGTGAACGTAGCCACCTTTGTTGGGCAGCCAGAAATGGTGTATGTTGGTCGTAAGATTTCAGCTGTGGGCTCCCTTCCTCTGACGGAGAAAGTAGAAGCGATACTACAGCTACCCAGGCCAGCTTCAGTCAAGGAATTACGATGTTTCTTGGGTATGCTTAATTTCTGCAGGTGACAACTTTCCTGTGCAGCAGAGTTACAGGAACCTTTGGCGACGACATTGTCAGGTTCTAATGTTAACAGCAAATCTCTTGTGCACTGGACAGATGATAAATGCTCCGCATTCGAGGCTGCAAACACGAGCATGGCTGATGCAGCATTTTGAGCGCACATGAAGTTTGATGCACCACTAGCTAGTGTCGTGGATGTGAACCAGATGGCCATTGCTGCGGCACTCCAACAATGGATGGCTAACACCTGGCAGCTACTAGCGTATTACTCACACAAGCTGTCGCCTTCACAAAGGAAATGAAGTACATACGACCATGAGCTCCTAGCTTTGTAACAGACAGATATTTTCATTCTCAAGTCGAAGCGCGAGTCTTTACACTCTATACGGACCACAAGCCCTAGACATTGAAATTCAGGAAGAAAAGTGCCATCTGCTCCCTCAGCCAATTTAATCATTTCGAATTTGTGGCCCGGTCACAATAGACATTAGACACATATTTCTAATTAACAATGTTATTGCAGACTGTCTGTCACGGGTCAGCAGTGTCTCGAGTCCAATAGATTTTTTCGCACTTGCACAAGCGCAACAGGAAGACAAGGAGCTCAACAAATATGTCAACAACCCTGCATCAGAACTGAAGCAGCAGCTCATGGGTCTATACCATGATATTTCACTTAGTCGCCGTCGTCCATTCCTGCCACTGGCGTTCAGAAGGTAAGCTTCCAACATGACTGAGGAGTTGTGCCATCAAGGTGAGCGACCACCCTTCCATCTGGTATCTCAGCACTATGTGTGGCCAGGCACGCAAGAAAACTATCGCGATTGGGTCAGATCCTGTCTTAAGTGTGAGAAATACAAGATTTATTTAGATATACATGCCCCAATTGGCTATTTTCCAGATATCACTACACTTTTCACTAATGTGCATTTGGACATGGTTGGCCCACTTCATCTGTCAGACAGACAGTGGTATTTGTTAACCACGACTGATCCTTAGACCCGCTGGCCTGAATTAGTACCCCTGGACAATATCACAGCTGAGACATTAGCTTCCACTTTCGCATCGATATGGTTGGTGAGATTTGGGTGCCCATTGCATATCATTCCTGATTGTGGACGCCAGTTTGAGTCAGACCTGCTCACTCAGCTGGCCTGATTTTGTGGATACACCCATGAAAAGACCACGAGCTATAACTCAGCCAGCAACGGAATGATCGAGAGCTGGTACAGTCTTGTAAAGGCGGTGTTAACGTGCCATGACGAATTTTGGACGTCGGAACTCCTCGTGGTATCAGTCGGCTTATGGGTAACTTACATGTCAGACAGCAGCAGAATTAGTTTACATCGAAAGATTGCCCCTGCCTGGTGATTTTGTCGAAACAATTAAGACGACACTGCAAGACCAAACAGATTTTTAATGGAGTTAAGACACTATACGTCCAAAATCCGGCTTCCACAGCCTTCGCGAATGGTACACAGCAACTTTTTATGCACCAAGACCTCCGTGCAGAGGTCGTTAAACCTCCGCATCAAGCGCCATGTTCCGGCCCATACAAGGTTGTCCAGAGACATGGGCAAACAATAGACATTCTGGTGAATGGCAATATGACATCTCTCTCACTGAACCGAGTAAAGCCAACATACGTGTTCCATGGGACGCCATTGTCAGTAGCCCCAGCGTAGATCACAAGCCTCCCATTGGGGCCCCACGCTGCGTCCGCCGCCTCATACAGTGTAGCATCCGCCGATCGCCGCGATACCACCTTCGACGCGGACGACCCGCTCCGGCCGCTCCCGTCGGGGGGGCGGGGGGGGGGGGGGGCTGGCTCACGTAGCGCTGTACGCTGTACGCGTTAAACTCCACACGTTCGCACGAAATATATGCAGTATCGTGCAGTGACAGTGCATAGCAAGTGAATCGCTATTGAGTAGTTCCGCGCTTGGCCACCAGGAGCGATGCGTCACAAGTGCGATTCGTTTATCCATTCCTCCCGTTTACTCTTAATTTACTTTCTGTTGTTCTATTCGACTATTCTCTTACACTGTGCTACGAAATTTTCCAGCGTCCTTTCTGATTAAAAAATGTAATTCTGTAAAGAGGCTAACGTTTCAACCGAGTTATCCTTGAGTTGCAGGTAGAGAGTAGGCTTACGTGCCGGACTTAATAAATTCTGTTCTTCTGTTCCTGAGTTTATTCCTCCTACGTACAGAACACGTCAAACAAGGGCCGGGCAGGGTTTCCCCTGCAACAACCGACACCTTCAACTCTTGGGCACAATGGCTTCTGCCTTCCATCAAGAAAATTTAACGCCGCAGGTCTTATAATTAACGAAACATGGGTACAAACCAATCTAATACCATTAATAAAAAATATTCCTTTAGAACCTCATATGAATTTTACATGTTATAAATTCAATGTTCTCGGTTGTTAGACTGTCCATGTCAGAATCAGTGAAGACTGCAACTGATATTGTAAACTCTCTGGTTAACACGTAAATTTAGAATATTTTCAAATACACATGAATGAGGAGGACACTTGCAAATAATATTTTTCACTAAGCCGTTTAAAGATTCTGTGTCATATCAAATGGTTCAGATGGCTCTGGGCACTATGGGTCTAAACATCTGAGGTCATCAGTCCCCTAGAACTTAGAACTACTTAAACCTAACTAACCTAAGGACATCACACACACCTATGCCCGAGGCAGGATTCGAACCTGCGACCGCAGCAATCGCGCGGTTCCGGACTGAAGCGCCTAGAACCGCTCGGCCACCGCGGCCGGCTCTGTGTCAAATATCTTCACTTCACAAACAGAATAGTGGACAAAAACTTGCATTTCGGGTACCTATCTTTTTCGAAGATATAGCGTACTTCGTTATAGTTTTCTTCTGTCGAAGTGTTATTCAAGCTTCCATTTGAGGCAAAATGCTTTCGTAGATCACCCAGTACTTTCATTACGTTCAATATTTTAAATAATTCCCGACATAGTCCTGTACTATCCCAATAAAAACTCTCCGACAACACTTCATTGCATATCAGTCATATGCTATTACATATGAATATTGATATAAATAATTGTTGTATCCACGTCAAAGCACAAACATGAAATGAATTTCATAAAGCATACATAAAATTTTCTCGTTAAATAGAAAGTCGATTCATATTTGAATAGCAGTCGCAAGAGACGGCCACAAGGCCAACGGCTTCTTGTCTCTGTGCATGGCTATCGGTTGCGTGTCAATGATGACCTGTTTCTCAGCTAGCAGCGCCTGCGCCGGGAATTCCGTCGCCCTTGTGTCTTCCTCTTCGCGACCGTGAAACAGACAAAACGTAAACAAACAAACACAGTGTTTCGTACTAGACTGTGTCTTTACACTAAACATCGTAGTGCGCATGAGTCAGGACGTGCTGTCCATGTGAGTGAATATCAGCACAGTTTCAGCTCTTAAAAAGCCCTTTCCGGCGTCTGTCAAAGCAGTTGTAAAGCTGCAGTTATTTCAGAGTCTATAGTGCCCCAGTGAACGTCAGAAGAAACCACGTTGCCAACATTGCAGAGCTTCTGGCACCTCCAAAGACAGAGTCTGGTAAACAGTCCAGCACTGTCACTATTGCTGCTGCTGTAGTTCCTACAAAGCCTTCCCAGCCAAGAAACGCAAACAGCTTCAAGTGCAGCTAAAACAGATAGTAAACTGTCAGAACACGGTGACGACATTCACCCTGACTGTTCTGCCGATTCTGCTTCGGAACCAGTGAACCGTTAAGTCTGTCCGGGGCAACCATCTTGCCCCAAGACTGAAGCTCGACATGTTGCAAGGTCCCCACTCCAGCAGAAGAGACAGAATAAAAATGCAACCCCCATGATAAATGGCTCCCATCCTACTGTGAAACAATACACGCATTTTAAAGCTACTGACTCTCCTGTGCTACTAAGCTATAACCTCCACTACAAGGATGACCTAACGTGGAAAAGAGTCAAGGGAGAGCCGGCCGGGGTGGCCGAGCGGTTCCTGGCGCTACAGTCTGGAACCGCGCGACCTTTACGGTCGCAGGTTCGAATCCTGCCTCGGGCATGGGTGTGTGTGATGTCCTTAGGTTAGTTAGGTTTAAGTAGTTCTAAGTTCTAGGGGACTGATGACCTCAGAAGTTAAGTCCCATAGTGCTCAGAGCCATTTTGAGTCAATGGTTGTTTTTTCTCTCAATAACGCACACCACTCCTCTCCTCTGACTTTGGTCACTGACCTGCAAGCAATAGTTGTTATAGTTTCTGTGGGGCAGATCACTATTTACTCAGCGTATTTACCTCCATGGCATTTGAGAGACTCTGAGGCTTCCACAGGCATTATAGGACAACTTTACCACCCATTTTTCCCACTGGGAGACATCATTGACCATAATGTATAATGGGCTCTACTCTACTTGGTCTATAGCTCGAGTTTTGGAGAGAATCTTGATGTTCCAGGCGCTGTGCATCCTCAATATGGGCAATACCACTCATTTATTTATTTATTTGCACATCAAGTTCTGTAGGATCAAATTGAGGAGGAAATGGAACGTGTAAGTACATGAAATTACAATATAAAAGTAATAACGGATAAAAATAAAATGTTTCAAAAATGGTTCAAATGACTCCGAGCACTGTGGGACTTACCATCTGAGGTCATCAGTTCCCTAGACCTTAGAACTACTTAAACCTAACTAACCTAAGGACAGCACACACATCCACGCCCGAGGCAGGATTCGAACCTGCGACCATAGCGGTCAGACTGAAGCACCTAGAACCGCTCGGCCACACCAGCCGGCAATAAAATGTTTATGAACCCAAAAAAGTCAAGCCATAAGTTTAAGTAAAGGCAATCAACAATATAACATAAGAATCAGCTTAATTTTTCAAAGAACTCCTCAACAAAATAGGAGTGACCCATGAGGAAACAGTTTCGATTTGAATGCGCGTGATTTACTTCTAAGATTTTTGAATCTTTGTGGTAGCTTATTGAAAATCGATGCAACAGTATACTGTACACCTTCCTGCACAAGTGTTAAGGAAGTACGATCCAAATGCAGGTTGGATTTCTGCCGAGCATTAACTGAGTGAAAGCTGCTTATTCTTGGGAATAACCTTATAGTGTTAACAAGAAACGACAGTAAAGAATATATATATTGAGAGGCCAATGCTACTACTGGTTCGTCCTCAGACACTAAACTCTCTTTCTGCTCTCCAGCTCTCACAGGCTCTGCTCGTTGAGAAGCAACTGATGACCTTCATTCCAGTGACCACTTTCCACTGCGGGTCCACCTGTCAGATGGAGTATTGCTTGAAAGGAAGCCACCGAAATGGGTGGTCAGCTGAGATAAGTGGATGCTGTTCAGTCAGCTGGCTGTGTTTGAACATCGAGGCAGTGTCAACGAATGGGTGGACTACATCACACGAGTGATCCACCATGCCGCTGACTTGCCCATTCCAAATTCCTCACATCATCATAGGAGGTAATCTAGATCAAGCATGCAGGTCTATGTCGGTTTAAATGCCACCCAAAAGCAGACAGCCTCGAGATTCTTCGAGTCATGAGAGCCAATGCTCGAAGGATAATTAAGGAGACGGTCAAACTCAGTACAGCAAGCTACGACATCTGCAAGCAGCACCAAAGAAAATCCTCGTCGAATGTTTTAATTGTATATTGTAGACAGGTCACTCTTGCAACTCGTGGAGAAAGGTAATTTTGACACCCTTACTCAAACCAAGAAAGGACCGAGGGTGTCCAGGCGTTACAAGAGCATCACCTTAATGAGCTTTGTAGGAAAGACACTGGATTTAATGGTTAACTGTCTTATGGTCTGGGTCCGCAGCTCGTGGTTTTACGGTAGCGTTCTCGCTCCCCAAGCACAGGGTACCGGGTTCGATTCCCGGCGGGTTCAGGTATTTTCCCTGTCTCGAGATGACTGGGTGTTGTTGGCCGTCTTCATCATCATTCATCCCCACCCATTACAGTCGGAGGAAGGCAATGGCTAACCAACTCCGCTATGACCTTGCCTATTTGGCAGTGTGGGTCTCCCGCATCATCCCCTACGCTCCTCGAAGTTTGGGACCTGATCATCATCATCGTATGGTCTGAACTTTAGAGACCCACAGTGGATTCAGAAGCTTTCGCTGCCAACATCCCGACCCTGCTAGAGGCGCCTAAGCAGCAGGCTTTTCTGTGTAAACATCATTGTTCCGCTATACTCTTTCACATCAGTAAAGCATTGCAACACTACTTCTGAACAAAGTTTTCTTGGGGTCTCCACTAATGGGACTTCTGTGGCCATCTCCCCATCTTCATACGTTATTTCCTGTTTCAGCATTTTCTTAGATCCAGAGTTGTTAATCGCTTTGAGCAGGAGAATGGTGTTACTCAGGCCAGTGTTTTAAGTTCAAAATGGCTCTGAGCACTATGCGACTTAACTTCTGAGGTCATCAGTCGCCTAGAACTTAGAACTAATTAAACCTAACTAACCTAAGGACATCACACACATCAATGCCCGAGGCAGGATTCGAACCTGCGACCGTAGCGGTCACGCGGTTCCAAACTGAAGCGCCTAGAACCGCACTGCCACACCGGCCGGCCGTGTTTTAAGTGTTACCCTCCTAACCATAGCTATAAACAGTGTCACGTCTACAGTGAGGAATCCAGTGCAGTGTTCCTTATTTCTGGGCGATTTTGTTGTTTTCTGTTTCTCCTCCAGTGTTGCATCAGCTTCGCATCAATTGCAACATACAGTGCAGAAGTTAGAGGAGCGTGATGCAGAGATGGGTTTTCAGTTTCCTGCAGATAAGTGTGTGTGTGTTCATTTTGATCGCTCTCGTCGTATATTTAATTTACCTGACTTGCGTATAAGAGACACCACTCTATATGTAAAGACTCATTGCGGTTTTTGGGTCTCATTTTTGACTCCAGACTGTCGTGATTATCACACCTTAGGGAGATGAAAGTCAGGACCCAGAATGCACTGAACATCTTAAAGCGCCTCAGCCACATGTCTTGGATACCAGACAGGGGTGTCTGTTCACGTTTTGCGAGGCATTCGTGTGATCGTGACTAGACTACTGGTGCATAACATGTGGGTCAGCGAGGCCTTCTTATCTGAAGATTATTGACGCTAACCACCATGAGAGGATTAGGCTGGCTAAGAGTGTATACTGGAAGTGTTTTGTACTGTCGCGAAGTAGGATAGAAAGTGCCACAGACATGATACATGAATTGGAGTGGTAATCATTAAAACAAAGGCGTTTTTAGTTGCTACTGGATCTTCTCACGAAGTTTCAATCATCAGTTTTCTCCTCCGATTGCGAAAACATTCTAGTGGCACCCGCCTACATCGAGAGAAATGATCGTCACAACAAAATAAGAGAAATCAGGGCTCGCACAGAAAAATTTGAGTGCTCATTTTTCCCCCCCCGCACCCTTCGAGAGTGGAACGTTAGAAAGACAGCTTGAAGGTGGTTCATTGAATCTTCTGCCAGACACTTTATTGTGAATAGCAGAGTAACCACGTAGATATAGGTGAGGATGAAGAGTGCTTACAGGACCAGCCTGTATGCTGAGGCTGGGGAGCCACCACTCACCAATTGGCGGTAACTCCTCATTGTACATCAGACATGTAAATTCCTCGCTCTGTATTCACCAGAATACCTTATTACTGCTCGTTCATCTGAGGAATGCCATTTCTCCAATCGCCCACGAGCAACAACACCGTTTGCATCAGTGTGGCAGCGTGTGCTGGAGTCATTTGATGTGAAGCAAGTATGGCCTCAACTCCAGGGTTTTAACCCGCTGCCACCTCAATTACTGCAGAAGCCCAGAGTAATTTTAGATTTAGTCCAGTACAGGAGAGACTGCACTACTGCACATCTTTTTAATTCATTTTCTGTGACATTTTACGTGAACACAACAACTCTGTAGCTATATGTACGGAAGGGTCTAAAGAGGGGAACTCAGTTGGTTGCTCTGTTCTTTTCCCCGATCATGTTCTCAAGATCCGACTGCCTCAACACTTACCTATCTTCGACGCGAAATTATACTCATTTTGCGGGCACTGGAACAGATGAGATGAGTTGCGAATGTTAAATTCCTCGCGTGTTTCGACTCGCGGAAATGCGCTGCGAGAGCTAAATTTCCCTGTGTTCCGACTCATTGAGTACCCTTCACTCTCGATAACGCTAGTACCCAGCACATACAGCAGTCCGAAATAACCGGGACGCTCTCCTCCACCTACAACGGAAGGGGAAAGAGGTGACTTTTTGCTGGGTACCAGATCACATGGGTAAAAAAATAAAAAAATACAACGTCATCCAAACAGGCGTTAAAGGTCCAACGGTACCGACCAGCGTCACCACATATGGACACGGAGGGGCGCATGGTCAGCACAGTTCTCCCCTGGCCTTTTCAGCATTCGTGACCGATGCCACTATTTCTCAAACAAGTAGCTCCTCAATCGGCCTCAAGGCTGAGTGCACCTCGCTTGCCCACAGTCCTCGGCAGGCCCGGATAGCGAACCGCCCAAGTACTAGCCAAGCTCGACACCTCTTAACTTCGGTGGTCCGACGGGAACTGGTGTTACCACTGCGGCAAGGCCGTTGGCTACGTGGGTATTAAGGTCGTGATCCTCAGATATTTCAGTGTACCATCCACCTACATGCTATTGCCTCGCTGTTGAGATACAGAGCTACGTGTCGATGGGAAAAAGAGTGGCGGGAAGTGACAGACAATAAGCTGCTTCTAGTAAATTTCACAACACGGTCGCGGTGTACCTCCTTCCAGTCACACACACTGGGAATCAGGACCTCCTTACTCGTCTCCAAATAGGTCATATCCCAGTAACGAATGGTTCAAATGGCTCTGAGCACTATGGGATTTCACATGTCAGGTCATCAGTCCCCTAGAACTTAGAACTACTTAAACCTAACTAACCTAAGGACATCACACACATCCATGCCCGAGGCAGGATTCGAACCTGAGACCGTAGCGGTCGCGTAGTTCCAGACTGAAGCGCCTAGAACCGCACGGCCACCACAGTAACGAATATCTTCTTGCTCTGGCGAGAGGACCCTCAGTGATCTCTCACGTTACTAGACTGAGTTTTAGTTTCGGACCATGGGGGAACAGGTCACTTGCCGAAAGATTTGCGCTCTGTCTTAATTGACAATCAAGTTATGTGGTGCAAATTTTAAGATTTCGTGAATTGTCCGACTTGTTCCCTAAGATTTAAGGGCGACGATTGTAACGTTTTATTAGGGTCTCTGGCTCTACGTGTTTTTTGTGAGTAAGACAGCTACATATCCCCGTGAATCTATTTTAGTTCTCCTCTTCTCTCACTTAGATTTACTTAACGGGTTTCAGAAGATCTGAATCACTTTAACGCTATCTTACATGATGTGAGATAGTGTGATTGTGTGGGTGGTTATCGAGCTTGGGGGAGAGTTAGTGCTATTTTATCTCAAATTGCTTTTTGTTTCCTTTCTCGCAGTTTCTCCGTTTCAACCATATTCGTTTCTGTGGTGCCGTTGCAATCGTTACCACCGGAGACGGAACCCGATGATAGTTGGTAATCTACACGAGAATTCAGTAGACGCCGACAGCGGTCGCTCAGGACAACGCGGTAGCTGAGGGTTAGTTCAATTGGTCGTGGGCTGGAGATCAGACTACATCGCGTTCTGCCTTGCTGACTTTACATTTTGTGTAGATTTATTTTGCTGTGAACCTTGGACTCTGATTCTGGATTGCCCCTCAGGACTGACTCAAAGTTAAGTAAAGACACGCTTACCGATAATTGCTGCAGATTAATTATTGGACTCTGATTTTGGATTGTACTTCAGTACTGTCGGAAGTTCCATGCGGCTTTTCGCGGATGATGCTGTAGTATACAGAGAAGTTGCTGCATTAGAAAATTGCAGCGAAATACAGGAAGATCTAGGCGGATAGGCACTTGGTGCAGGGAGTGGCAACTGACCCTTAACATAGACAAATATAATGTATTGCGAATACATAGAAAGAAGGATCCTTTATTGTATGATTATATGATAGCAGGACAAACACTGGTAGCAGTTACTTCTGTAAAATATCTGGGAGTATGCGTGCGGAACGATTTGAAGTGGAATGATCATATAAAATTAATTGTTGGTAAGGCGGGTACCAGGTTGAGATTCATTGGGAGAGTCCTTATAAAATGTAGTCCATCAACAAAGGAGGTGGCTTACAAAACACTCTTTCGACCTATACTTGAGTATTGCTCATCAGTGTGGGATCAGTACCAGGTCGGGTTGACGGAGGAGATAGAGAAGATCCAAAGAAGAGCGGCGCGTTTCGTCACAGGGCTATTTGGTAACCGTGATAGCGTTACGGAGATGTTTAGCAAACTCAAGTGGCAGACTTTGCAACAGAGAAGGCGCTCTGCATCGCGGTGTAGCTTGCTGTCCAGGTTTCGAGATGGTGCGTTTCTGGATGAGGTATCGAATATATTGCTTCCCCCTACTTATACCTCCCGAGGAGATCACGAATGTAAAATTAGAGAGATTCGAGCGCGCACGGAGGCTTTCCGGCAGTCGTTCTTCCCGCGAACCATATGCGACTGGAACAGGAAAGGGAGGTGATGACAGTGCCACGTAAAGTGCCCTCCGCCACACACCGTTGAGTGGCTTGCGGAGTATAAATGTAGATGTAGATGTAGATGCAGACTGACTCAAAGTTAAGTAAAGACACGTTTACCGATAATTGCTGCAGATTAATTATTTGCCTTGTGCAGATATCAGACGGCGACAGTTCGCTGCTCCGCTACTCCTGGCCGTGTTGGTATCCCAAGGAAGGATACCAAAGTTTCTGCCAAATTCGTATGGGCGTCCCTGACTCACAGACACGCACACTTCGACTCATAGCTCTCGGAACGAAACGATGTTCGGCGAATGGACTGGCCTGTCCATCCCCCCGACTTAAACCTATCGACCCCACGTCGGATGCGTTGGGGAGACGTATTCGAGTACCTCCACAAGCGCCAACGACCATCAACCGCGATGATGGAGGAATGGAAGTCCTTAGCAACCTTGTGGCGATCATGTGGCCATCATGTCTGAGATGATCACACTTCCTATTAAGAAAAACGTTCCGCCTTTTTTAATGTCCAGGGGACATCATGAATCGCCTTGACTTCAGTACAGTTAGTGGCTTTGATTAAAAGTGTCATTTCTTTTCTTCTCATTCCATATTTCTTTCAATTACGTTCTGTACTATACTGTAGCAATTCTTTCTAAGGTAGTCCAAGCTTCATAGAGCTAGTTAACTTGGCAATGACTCCAAATGCGAAAGTCACTTTGGTCCGTTTTGCACATCAGTCTATGTTATTGTTGTACCGGTTTTTGACAGCAGTTTCGATCTTGAAGGGAGGTGACTGGATACACGCACGGGGCATGTAGGATCTGGCTCTGTATTACATTAGAGTCGGTATTTAACACCACAAGGAAAGCAAGAGTCATATGACATTGTTGTTGTCTTGGAGACCCTGAGGGATGTTTACGACCGCCTAATCGGCAAGGGTTTTCTTCCTCAGCGGACAATGGCCGCTTTCGACGCGGCGTATGTGAGCTGTGTCTGAATTGTATCCGTTGAAAGTAGTTGACTGTAATGGGTGTGTGCATAATGTGGTGCTACGTTCGTGCTGTATGACGATGACGGAAAGGAGGGTATGGAACCCCTTCACGGTACCTGGTGTGTCCTCTCGAATAGCGCCAAGGGGACCGATGATCTTAACGACTTCATTCGTCGAACGGATCACCATCAACAGCGGCACATTCCTTCACTCCACGAGACACTGTAAAAAAGCTTGGAATTTAGGGCAATACAAGGTGTGGCCATAAAATAGCAGGAATATTGCTGTAAACCATTTTAGTTAAAAAACATACATATTTAGTCATTGTCAACCTCAATATACCTCCCTCCTCTATCCTTACAATGCTCTTTGGAAGTCTTCCTTGATGACGAGTGCCTCTTTTTCTTTCGCTGCTTCAAAGAACTGAAGTCTTGTTTCTTTTAATACAGATTTGACCTTAGGGAATAAGTAAAAGTCACATGGTGCTAGGTCAGCCGACTAAGGAGAGTGGTCTAAGACTGGGATGCTGACGGCGATAGAAATCTCTTAACAGACAATGCGGTATGAGGTGGTGCATTGTCTTGAGGCAGAATCGATGATTTGTTCTTTCACAATTCTGGTAGTTTTTGTACACTCCTGGAAATTGAAATAAGAACACCGTGAATTCATTGTCCCAGGAAGGGGAAACTTTATTGACACATTCCTGGGGTCAGATACATCACATGATCACACTGACAGAACCACAGGCACATAGACACAGGCAACAGAGCATGCACAATGTCGGCACTAGTACAGTGTATATCCACCTTTCGCAGCAATGCAGGCTGCTATTCTCCCATGGAGACGATCGTAGAGATGCTGGATGTAGTCCTGTGGAACGGCTTGCCATGCCATTTCCACCTGGCGCCTCAGTTGGACCAGCGTTCGTGCTGGACGTGCAGACCGCGTGAGACGACGCTTCATCCAGTCCCAAACATGCTCAATGGGGGACAGATCCGGAGATCTTGCTGGCCAGGGTAGTTGACTTACACCTTCTAGAACACGTTTGGTGGCACGGGATGCATGCGGACGTGCATTGTCCTGTTGGATCAGCAAGTTCCCTTGCCGGTCTAGGAATGGTAGAACGATGGGTTCGATGACGGTTTGGATGTACCGTGCACTATTCAGTGTCCCCTCGACGATCACCAGTGGTGTACGGCCAGTGTAGGAGATCGCTCCCCACACCAGGATGCCGGGTGTTGGCCCTGTGTGCCTCGGTCGTATGCAGTCCTGATTGTGGCGCTCACCTGCACGGCGCCAAACACGCATACGACCATCATTGGCACCAAGGCAGAAGCGACTCTCATCGCTGAAGACGACACGTCTCCATTCGTCCCTCCATTCACGCCTGTCGCGACACCACTGGAGGCGGGCTGCACGATGTTGGGGCGTGAGCGGAAGACGGCCTAACGGTGTGCGGGACCGTAGCCCAGCTTCATGGAGACGGTTGCGAATGGTCCTCGCCGATACCCCAGGAGCAACAGTGTCCCTAATTTGCTGGGAAGTGGCGGTGCGGTCCCCTACGGCACTGCGTAGGATCCTACGGTCTTGGCGTGCATCCGTGCGTCGCTGCGGTCCGGTCCCAGGTCGACGGGCACGTGCACCTTCCGCCGACCACTGGCGACAACATCGATGTACTGTGGAGACCTCACGCCCCACGTGTTGAGCAATTCGGCGGTACGTCCACCCGGCCTCCCGCATGCCCACTATACGCCCTCGCTCAAAGTCCGTCAACTGCACATACGGTTCACGTCCACGCTGTCGCGGCATGCTACCAGTGTTAAAGACTGCGATGGAGCTCCGTATGCCACGGCAAACTGGCTGACACTGACGGCGGTGGTGCACAAATGCTGCGCAGCTACCGCCATTCGACGGCCAACACCAAGGTTCCTGGTGTGTCCGCTGTGCCGTGCGTGTGATCATTGCTTGTACAGCCCTCCCGCAGTGTCCGGAGCAAGTATGGTGGGTCTGACACATCGGTGTCAATGTGTTCTTTTTCCCATTTCCAGGAGTGTATTTTCTCACAGATTTGACCAAGAATATGAATGTAGTAATGTTAAGAAACTTCCTGGCAGATTAAAACTGTGTGCCGGACCGAGACTCGAACTCATGACCTTTGCCTTTCGGGGTCAAGTGCTCTACCAACTGAGCTACCCAAGCACGACTCACGCCCCGTCCTCACAGCTTTAATTCCGCCAGTACCTCGTCTCCTACCTTCCAAACTTCACAGAAGTTCTCCTGCGAACCTAGCAGAACTAACACTCCTGGAAGAAAGGATATTGCGGAGACATGGCTTAGCCACAGCCTGGGGGTTGTTCCCAGAATGAAATTTTCACTCTACAGCGGAGTGAGCGCTGATATGAGACTTCCTGGCAGATTAAAACTGTGTGCTGTGAGGACGGGGCGTGAGTGGTGCTTGGGTAGCTCAGTTGGTAGAGCACTTGCCCGCAGTGGTCCCGAGTTCGAGTCTCGGTCCGGCACCCAGTTTTAATCTGTCAGGAAGCTTCATATCAGCGCACACTCCTCTGTAGAGTGAAAATTTCAATCTAGGTAGTAATGTTGATTAATAGATTGACCTTCAGCAGTCCAGTAAAGATACAGAATTCCATGAACATGAAAAAATCATCATCGCTTTGAGTATTGATTTGCTTCTTAGAGCTATTTTCATTCTCTGTTAAGTTGGGCCCTTCCAGTGCATAGATTGTCGGATAGTTTCTGTGTCATAAATGAAAAACCAAGATTCGTCACATGTTATCACTCTTTCCAAGAAGTTAGGATTACTTCTAATTGTATTCAAGGTGTCAGTAGAAGCATTTTCATTAGTTTCTTTTTGTTCGAATTTTCAGCATCAGTTTCGCACACGCCTTTCTCATGTTGAATTGGTTCTGTATAATATGCCTTATGCATTATTCAATTCCTACAGTTTCAGCAATCGATTGAATATTCAACAGACGGTCAGGTTGAATCAGACTACCTTCTTTTTCAATATTTTCATCCGTTTTTAATGTTGAAGGGCGTCCCGGCGTGCGCCATCTTCAACGCCTTCTTGGCCACCTTGGAAACGCTTGAACCACTCAAAAACTCGCGTTCCTGATAAACAGTTTCTGTCCAACAATTCTTTAGATAGGTTTCAGTATAAGCAACTGAGGATGGTATACGCAACTAAGGTATGCGTAGGTGAGGACGACACGGCTACAAAAGTCGAAGGGGTTTCAGTAGTAGTTTTTACAAGGTACACATGAAACTTCACAATTCGTTGCTCTGACACAAAGCTCTTACGCAAACAAAGGCCACTGCCACACTGATATGTCTAAGGACAATGGTGAGTCCGCATTCGACTGGGAAAGCCTCACGCTTCACAGCTATTGGTCGTTCATCTTTGGCTCATAGGCAGTTACTCTGCGACAGCATCAATCCTGTTATCTTAAAGCCACACCTCGTTAACCGGCATAATGTCTGATCATCAGTAACTTAACAACAACACCTCTCTCTCTTTGCCCGCCAAATATTGGATGTGAAAATTCCTTCCATCACCAGGGTTGAAGCTGTGGGGTACAGGAGGTGTCAAAGATAAGTGACTGTTGGTTGATTCAAGATGGTCTAGACAAAATTTATGGTTGGTGTAATGAATGGCAGAAAATGTAGAAAAATGTACGTTAATGCGGATGAGTAGGAAAAACAAACCCGTAGTGTTCGAATACAGCGTTAATAGTGTTCTACTTGACACAGTCACTTCGTTTGAATATCTCGGTGTAGCACTGCGAAGCGATATGAAATGAAAGGAGCGTGTGAAGCTTGTGGTAGGGGAGGCGAATGGTCGACTTCGGTTTATTGGCAGAATTTTAGGAAGAAAATGTTATGTATCTGTAAAGGAGACCGCATATAGTATGCTAGTGCGACCTATTCTTGAGTACTGCTCCAGTGTTTGGGATCCACACCAAGTCGGATTGAAAGAAGACATCGAAGCAATTCAGAGGCAAGCTGCTAGATTTGTTACTGGTAGGTTCGATCAGTTCACAGGTGTGACGGATATGTCTCGGGAGCTCGAGTGGGAATCCCTGGAGGAAAGGAGACATTCATTTCGGAGAACACTACTGAGGAATCAAAACTAGACATGATTGTCTCAATGGGAATTCCGCGGTCGTTCATTAAATAAAATATGGCGTTTCAGTCTTCGATTGCTATTCTTTATTTTCAATTACCGGTTTCGGGCTAGCTGCCTATCTTCAGATCTGTTAGACAAAGTTAAAAATGTAATTAATAAGAGAGATACAGTTAGTGATAGAAATATCTTAGTTTACAAAAAGAAATTTTGGAACGTATTAAATGCCAACATACCATATATTGTAGTTACAGAATAACTTGCCGTACAGAACCCTCGGTTCGCTGTCATAAGTTAAGTAAATTTCAATCTGTTAAAACCTTATATCGCAGTTTTTAAGAGTAACCTGATTGGTAACAGTAAAAAGTGACCTCTACCTATAACAATTGTGCATCTGTTATTATTTCACCGTATATATTAATGGCGAATATTCTTTTCAATAAAACAATTTTTAAAGTAATAACATATGAGTAATCTTTTTTGAGTGGACCATGAAACGAAAAATTTTACACTAATTTAAAATTTCTTTATAAAGACACATAAAATATAATTAAAATGCAGATATTCTTTCGAAAATGTGCGTTTCCTCTTCTTTGTTTTGATTGGTGGTGGATTTCCCTACGTCAGAACGTATACAACGCCACGCCGAGTCCTCTTCCGCCGCGCCCAATTCACCTCGCCGCCAGTACGCTGAGGGCCGTTCCGCTGCAGCTGTTTCTTACTGGGGCGTGCTGTTGCATTCAAGAGTAAGCCTAAAACAGGTCTTTAAAAATATCATAATAACTTCTGTGCATAAAATCACTTTGCTCATTAAGTAGTAGGCCTGGGGTTTTCTTTGATGAGCGTATATTTCAATCTCTTCGAGCACGTTGAGATAGAGACTTTTTGGAGCTTTATGTAGCATCTCCATTTGTTCATTTATATTACTCACTTCATGTCTACTCTCTTTTACGTGTGTTCCAAATGCTGTTCGATTGCTATGACTGCAATGTTCCCTGTATCGAATTTCAAAATTCCGCCCTGTTTGTCCTATATAATAACTGTCACATTCAGCACATTTAATCTTATATACTCCGGAATTATTGTATTTCATTTGTTTTGTCGTTGCTGGTTTATGTCTTAGTCTATGTGCCACTTGCCCTTCATTCTGAAATGCCACTGCGATATTTTAGCAATTCTTTCCGACACACGCCCTTTGTATGTCACGGTGACAAACTTCTTCTTGACTTTAATTTTCCTAGAATCGCTACAGATACCCGCGGATTTGTTTTTGATCTTGTTAAACATACGTGTAACATCTTGTGTCCTGTATCCTTTAGCTGCTGCTACTTGCTTAATAATACCTAGTTCTTTCTGCAACTCATCTTCCTTTAGTGGCAATCTGAGGGCTCTGTTGCACATTGCATGAAAGTACGCTCTTTTATGCTGTGCCGGGTGGTGCGACGTCGCTACTATGATGTTGTCGGAGCAAGTGTCTTTTCTATAGACGCCGAAAACGTGCCTGCCTCCCTCCTTTCTGACGGTCAAATCTAAATAGTTAATCGCCCCATTGTTTTCCATATCTAGTGTGAATTGAATTTTTGGATGCTGCTCGTTTAAAACTTTAGTCATTTCCTCTACGTCTTCTTTTTTCCCTTTGAATAATAAAATAGTGTCGTCAACATACCGTCTGTAATAAATTAACTTCTCCTTAATTTATGGGAAAGAGCTAAAAACTTTGTTCTCAAAGTCATTCATAAAAATTTCAGCTAAAATGCCTG
Source organism: Schistocerca piceifrons (assembly GCF_021461385.2). Classification (NCBI taxonomy): domain Eukaryota; kingdom Metazoa; phylum Arthropoda; class Insecta; order Orthoptera; family Acrididae; genus Schistocerca; species Schistocerca piceifrons. The sequence continues at coordinate 585,120,008 of NC_060141.1, read as the reverse complement.
ATAGACTGTTTCCCATAGCTAAACCTTCATCTTGAATAAAAACTTTATCGTTAAAGATAAAACTATTAAAACTCAATGTGAACTCTAGCATATCAACGGGTTCGACGATTTCACCCATGCTCATTGACCTATTTTTTATCAGGTTTTTTCTTATAATTTGCAAAGTTTCCTGTATTGGTATATTAATGTAGAGGTTCACGACGTCCAATGAGGCTAGGACTGCATCCGCTGGGATTGCAATGTCCTTCACTTCGTTCGCAAAATAGTATATATAGTAGTAATATAAATGAACAAATGGAGGTGCTACATAAGACTGAAACGCCATATTTTATATTTCATATCATATTTTACTACTGAGGAAGTTTAGAGAACCAGCATTTGAAGCTGACTGCAGAACGATCCTGCTGCCGCCAACATTCACTTCGCACAGGGACCACGAGGATAAGATACGAGAAATTAGGGCACATACGGAGGCACAGAGACAGTCGTTTCTCCCTTGCTCTATCTGCGAGTGCAACAGGAAAGGTGTAAATATGCTGTTTAGGTTTTTATGTTGGTAACGTCTAGCGCTCTGTATGAAAATCACTGACTGGGCTGTGTGCAGTCTGTGGCTGGTTAAAATTGTTGGAATATTTGCTATTGTAGTGTTGGGGAGTTGGATGTGAACAGCGCGTAGCGTTGTGCAGTTGGAGGTGAGCAGCCAGCAGTGGTGGATGTGGCAGAATTTTGAGAGCGGACGATCTGGACGTGTGTCCATCAGAAAGAGTAAATTTGTAATATTGGATATCATGAACTGATATACACTCCTGGAAATTGAAATAAGAACACCGTGAATTCATTGTCCCAGGAAGGGGAAACTTTATTGACACATTCCTGGGGTCAGATATATCAAATGATCACACTGACAGAACCACAGGCACATAGACACAGGCAACAGAGCATGCACAATGTCGGCACTAGTACAGTGTATATCCACCTTTCGCAGCAATGCAGGCTGCTATTCTCCCATGGAGACGATCGTAGAGATGCTGGATGTAGTCCTGTGGAACGGCTTGCCATGCCATTTCCACCTGGCGCCTCAGTTGGACCAGCGTTCGAGCTGGACGTGCAGACCGCGTGAGACGACGCTTCATCCAGTCCCAAACATGCTCAATGGGGGACAGATCCGGAGATCTTGCTGGCCAGGGTAGTTGACTTACACCTTCTAGAGCACGTTGGGTGGCACGGGATACATGCGGACGTGCATTGTCCTGTTGGAACAGCAAGTTCCCTTGCCGGTCTAGGAGTGGTAGAACGATGGGTTCGATGACGGTTTGGATGTACCGTGCACTATTCAGTGTCCCCTCGACGATCACCAGTGGTGTACGGCCAGTGTAGGAGATCGCTCCCCACACCATGATGCCGGGTGTTGGCCCTGTGTGCCTCGGTCGTATGCAGTCCTGATTGTGGCGCTCACCTGCACGTCGCCAAACACGCATACGACCATCATTGGCACCAAGGCAGAAGCGACTCTCATCGCTGAAGACGACACGTCTCCATTCGTCCCTCCATTCACGCCTGTCGCGACACCACTGGAGGCGGGCTGCACGATGTTGGGGCGTGAGCGGAAGACGGCCTAACGGTGTGCGGGACCGTAGCCCAGCTTCATGGAGACGGTTGCGAATGGTCCTCGCCGATACCCCAGGAGCAACAGTGTCCCTAATTTGCTGGGAAGTGGCGGTGCGGTCCCCTACGGCACTGCGTAGGATCCTACGGTCTTGGCGTGCATCCGTGCGTCGCTGCGGTCCGGTCCCAGGTCGACGGGCACGTGCACCTTCCGCCGACCACTGGCGACAACATCGATGTACTGTGGAGACCTCACGCCCCACGTGTTGAGCAATTCGGCGGTACGTCCACCCGGCCTCCCGCATGCCCACTATACGCCCTCGCTCAAAGTCCGTCAACTGCACATACGGTTCACGTCCACGCTGTCGCGACATGCTACCAGTGTTAAAGACTGCGATGGAGCTCCGTATGCCACGGCAAACTGGCTGGCACTGACGGCGGCGGTGCACAAATGCTGCGCAGCTAGCGCCATTCGACGGCCAACACCGCGGTTCCTGGTGTGTCCGCTGTGCCGTGCGTGTGATCATTGCTTGTACAGCCCTCTTGCAGTGTCCGGAGCAAGTATGGTGGGTCTGACACACCGGTGTCAATGTGTTCTTTTTTCCATTTCCAGGAGTGTATATACGATAACTTTTGAACATTATTAAGGTAAATACATTGTTTGTTCTCTATCAAAATCTTTCATTTGCTAACTATGCCTATCAGGAGTTAGTGCCTTCAGTAGTTAATATCCTCTATTTAGCTGGCACTATTGGCGCCCGCTGTATTGCAGTAGTTCGAGTATCGAAGATTTTTGTGAGGTAAGTGATTCATGAAAGGTATAGGTTATTGTTAGTTACGGTCATTCTTTTGTAGGGATTATTGAAAGTCAGATTGCGTTGCGCTAAAAAAATATTGTGTGTCAGTTTAGTGATGATCAGAATATGTAAAGAGAGAAATGTCTGAGTACGTTCAGTTTTGCTCAGCTGTTTGAAAATCAAATAACGTAAGGTGTTGACCAGCACAGCAATTCATTAATTTTTCTAAGGGGACGTTTCAAAGGAAGCGATTAGTTGTAGTACTTAGCCACAGCCAAGGAGGGGGGGGGGGGGGGAGGAGCGGAATGTTTCATAAAACGAACAAATACCTTAACCACTGCCTACGTAATCACTAGGTTGTACAAGTTAATTTGAGGTGGATATGTGACTACACCGATTTCTGTTCATGGACATTTATGGAATAACTACCCTCCTCCTAACTGAGGTTGTTAACGCACATCTGCACCGTGTCGCTCGACTCTGCATCTACATTTACATACACATTCTCAAGCCACCGTACGGTGCGTCGCGGAGGGTATCCTGTACCACAACTAATCGCTTCCTTTCCTGTTGCACTCGCAGATAGAGCAAGGGAAAAACCACTGTCTGCGCAATATCTTTTCTTCCAGGAGCTAGTCCTGCAAATTTCGCAGGAGAGCTTCTGTGAAGTTCGGAAGGTAGGAGACGAAGTACTGGCTCTGAAGGCTGGTCGTGAGTCGTGCTTGGCGGATAAGTCGATAACACCCACGCTCGCGAGAGATAAAGTTCTTCAGTTCGAGTCACGGTCCGGCACACAGTTTTAATCTGTCATGAAATTTCATATCAGCACAAAGTCCACTGAAGAGTGAAAAGTTCATTCTGGATAATGTCAGTATTTTCGGCAGAAGTTTATTTGGTAGTCGAAACCTAACCGATGCAGCGTGATACAGCAGCCTAGAGTCATCTGCCTTTCTCTTCGCCTCGTCGTCACGCTCCCAGGGAACAGTTACAACGGAGTCAGAGCGGTAAGGTGGGAATGAGGACCTGCGCCACTTTCACACGATGCGGGCGGTACTGGAGGCTTCACACCGCCCTGGTGTTTGCTAGTCCGCCGACTGATTAAACGAACGAATTGTTCCACATCACCATTCCTGAAGAATACAGCCATAGGTAACGGTATCGCAGTCACGCACTAGTCACACAAAATATCTGCCACATCTTTCAAAAAACACACTATTTACTTTTGTTGGCTTCTCTTCTGATTGTTTTATTTTAATTTAGCCCAACGTAAAACCAAACGCCTGGGGGTGCTACGCTTCGTGGATTTGGTCGATTACCGGTAGAGACTGCTTGACATTGCAAGACAACGTTACCAATGTGTTATTTCACACATCCGCTGCAGAAATACGCGGTGGGAGCTAATCACTGGTGAAAATGGTTAATTCCTTCCTTACTCACCACTGTACTTTTATTTTGTGAATGTAGGTATATTACACATGCCAGTGATATGTAGGCTGATACATTTTAAATCGCTGCGCACTTGTTATTGCAATTTCACAGCAGCGAATCTCTCTGACCTATCCTTTTTGTACGCAGTGAAACTTAACGAAAAAACTATATCTACTTAGCCTGAGACTTACGCGTCTGACTACTGTTTTCGTAAATATGAATAAACATAATTTTGCGGTAAGAATGTGGTAAATCTAGGGACCGTCTTCACCAAAGCCTCTCTTTATCATGAATAGCTAAGTGGCAATTAATTAATAAGTGTTTTTCACTTAAAGCCATTAATATGGATATTCAAACTTCGCTTTCTTCCTTTATTTTCCTTAATACTTTGAATCATATATTATCTCGAAGCGGTTCAAAAAGGTTCAAATGGCTCTGAGCACTATGCGACTTAACTTCTGAGGTCATCAGGCGCCTAGAACTTAGAACTAATTAAACCTAACTAACCTAAGGACATCACACACATCCATGCCCGAGGCAGGATTAGAACCTGCGACCGTAGCGGTCGCTCGGCTCCAGACTGTAGCGCCTAGAACCGCACGGCCACTCCGGCCGGCTCGAAGCGGTAATAACGTAAAATGCTATTAATTTTACTTTTAATTGAACTAGTCATATGAGCTTAAACGAAATTAACTATCTCCCCATTGTTGAATATTGGATTATAGACCATTCAGGGTCGAAATCACTAATAGAAAAGTCGATATTTTTAATTTTAAACTAACTTATTTATTACTGCATTTTTATACAGTCGTGGTGTAGATAGCATACCGAACGACTTCAGTACTTCGTTCCCACGTAGGCCTGCAGTTTTTGCCTTGTGGTTCCCTACAAAATAATAAAACATAATTAACATCTACTCGAAGGCGCCACTTTAACTCACCACAAAAAAATGTGCCACTTCAGGCGCTATCGTTCTACCGTAGTCTCATCCCAGTATTTAACTACGCATATTACTCAGCTCAGAAACTATCCACAATAATTCAGGATGGACAAAGCGCTATATTTTTTACATACGTTACCGCCAAACACGTATACGATAGCAACACTCTCCGGCTCCACGTCTTCTTTAGACGTAAGACAATAAACCACGACCATAGACCTACACCAACTCTCACATAACTCAATACTTCAAACTGAACAACGCTTCAGTCCCCCTGCAGCAATGTACTTCACTGCAACGTGGTTAAAATTTACTTCAACTTACAGCTTGCAATTTCTCTCTCTCTTTTATTTTATTTTATTTATTTATTTATTTTTTCAGTGACAACTGTGTGCGGTGTGACATCGGTTGGTTTTCATACTGACCACCAGACACCGCCAACATTGCAGTCAAATAGACTGTGATTCTCATCACGGCCACGAGGTGTCTCTCCAAATAACCAATATTACAAGATCTACATACTACACTCATAAACTCAGTAACAATGTTCACTCTTCTCGTGTAACTTACTCGATGTATACGGCTCCTGGGGAGAATATCTTAGACTATAGGGTTTTCTCCGCAGAAAAACTCCCTGTTAAACAAACGGGACGTTACACTTTGAAGCTGAACTGCTACGAAGAGGTAATGGGGCCCTCCACTGCTGCCGATTGAGATGTGACACACCGGCAGTAAGGAGTTATCGTGTTTGGACGTGCCCAGTACCACACCTTGAATTCAATTGGTCGATTTCTTCGTGTATTAACGGGGACCGTCCCAAGTGTACACAAAGAAAGGTGTACCACTAACAGCCGTGATGTAAGAATAGTGGTCTCACTAAGATCCTAACCGACGAGGTCCTGAGACGAGCGACACACGTTGTCAGTGGCAGTCGGTTTCGAACCCGACAGTAATTGCTGCTTTTAGTGAAATGAGGTCCATCTGAACCTGTTCTCTTCTGAACATTGCAAGGGGAACTGCTTGCAACAGACATTTGAAGACGACTACGTTGTAAAAGGTCATTGCTCACAGCGGCACATAAAGCTCTGCGTCTTCAGTGGCCTAAATAACTTAGAAACAGGATAACAGTTCAGTGCATGCCTGTAATATGGCCCGACAAATGGCTGTTCAGCCCCTTTACAAATGACGTGGAATGTGAACTGCCCAATGTCGCGCTTAAAGCCACAGTAATCAATGCCAGAGGTGGTTATATGATGTTTTTCGAGACAAAGTTGGGAACTGGGAGTATTCTGAAATGGCCCTCACTGGGTTACCAACTCAGTGCACGTAGGTCTTGTGATGGAACTTATACCGTGTGCTCCTGGCAATGTCAATTGATAAGGGAGTCTTGATTTAAATAAAGATTAATAACTACGAATAATAATAAAAATGTAAAAAGACAATCTGCAATTACGTCGAGGAAATGTGACAGCGAATCTATATATAAAAATGTATATTCTTTGAAGCAAAGAACATTATTTAATGCTTCACAGCACAATTTAATTCACAGATAATAATGTGATTCTCTCTCTTGTGCTCTTGTCTGAATAGCACGCACGGTCGGCCATTGCCTACATAAGTGCAAACTGTTTAAAAACTTTAACCATGAACCATGGACCTTGCCGTTGGTGGGAAGGCCTGCGTGCCCCAGCGATACAAATAGCCGTACCGTCGGTGCAACCACAACGGAGGGGTATCTGTTGAGAGGCCAGACAAACGTGTGGTTCCTGAAGAGGGGCAGCAGCCTTTTCAGTAGTTGCAGGGGCAACAGTCTGGATGATTGACTGATCTGGCCTTGTAACATTAACCGAAACGGCCTTGCTGTGCTGGTACTGCGAACGGCTGAAAGCAAGGGGAAACTACAGCCGTCATTTTTCACGAGGGCATGCAGCTTTACCGTATGGTTAAATGATGATGGCCTCTTCTTGGGTAAAATATTCCGGAGGTAAAATAGTCCCCCATTCGGATCTCCGGGCGGGGACTACTCAAGAGGACGTTGTTATAAGGAGAAAGACAACTGGCGTTCTACGATCGGAGCCTGGAATGTCAGATCCCTTAATCGAACAGGTAGGTTAGAAAATTTAAAAATGGAAATGGATTGGTTAAAGTTAGATATAGTGGGAATTAGTGAAGTTCAGTGGCAGGAGGAACAAGACTTCTGGTCAGGTACATAGAGGGTTATAAGTACAAAATCAAATAGGGGTAATGCAGGAGTAGGTTTAATAATAAATAAAAAAAATAGGAGTGCAGGTAAGCTACTACAAACAGCATAGTGAACGCATTATTGTGGCCAAGATAGACACGAAGCCCAAACCTACTACAGCAGTACAAGTTTATATGCCGACTAGCTATGCAGATGACGAAGAAATTGATGAAATGTATGATGAGGCAAAATAAATTATTCAGATAGTGAAGGAAGACCAGAATTTAATAGTCATGGGTGACTGGAACTCGATAGTAGGAAAAGGAAGAGAAGGAAACGTAGTAAGTGAATATGGATTGGGGCTAAGAAATGAAAGAGGAAGCCGCCTGGTAGAATTCTGCAAAGAACGTAACTTAATCATAGCTAACACTTGGTTCAAGAATCATGAAAGAAGGTTGTATACATGGAAGAAGCCTGGAGATACTAGAAGATATCAGATAGATTATATAATGGTAAGACAGAGATTTAGGAACCAGGTTTTAAATTGGAAGACATGTCCAGGGGCAGATGTAGACTCTGACCACAATCTATTGGTAATGAACTGTAGATTAAAACTGAAGAACCTGCAAAAAGGTGGGAATTTAAGGAGATGGGAACTGGATAAACTGACTACATCAGAGGTTGTACAGAGTTTCAGGGAGAGCATAAGGGAACAATTGACAGAAATGGGGGAAAGAAATACAGTAGAAGAAGAATGGGTAGCTATGAGGGATGAAATAGTGAAGGCAGCAGACGATCAAGTAGGTAAAAAGACGAGGGCTAGTAGAAACCCTTGGGTAACAGAAGAAATATTGAATTTAATTGATAAAAGGAGAAAATATAAAAATGCAATAAATGAAGCAGGCAAAAAGGAATACAAACATTTCTAAAATGAGATCTTCAGGAAGTGCAAAATGGCTAAGCAGGGATGGCTAGAGGTCAAATGTAACGATGTAGAGGATTATCTCACTAGGGGTAAGATAGATACTGCCTACAGGAAAATTAAAGAGACCTTTTGAGAAAAGAGAACCAGTTGCATGAATATCAAGAGCTCAGATGGAAACTCAGCTCTAAGCAAAGAAGGGAAAGCAGAAAGGTGGAAGGAGTATATAGAGGGTCTACACGGGGGCGATGTTCTTGAGGACAATATTATGAAAATGGAAGAGGAGGTAGATGAATATGAAATGGGAGATATGATACTGCGTGAAGAGTTTGACAGAGCACTGAAAGACCTAAGTCGAAACAAGGCCCCGGGAGTAGACAACATTCCATTGGAACTACTGACAGCCTTGGGAGAGCCAGTCCTGACAAAACTCTACCATCTGTTGAGCAGTATGTGTGAGACAGGCAAAATACCCTCAGACTTCAAGAAGAATATAATAAATCCGATCCCGAAGAAAGCAGGTGTTGACAGATGTGAAAATTACCGAACTATCAGTTTAATAAGTCACAGCTGCAAAACACTAACGCGATTTCCTTACAGACATATCGAAAAACTGGTAGAAGCCAATCTCGGGGAAGATCAGTTGGGATTCTGTAGAAATATTGGAACACGTGAAGCAATACTGATCCTACGACTTATCTTAGAAGATAGATTAAGGAAAGGCAAACCTACGTTTCTAGTATTTGTAGACTTAGAGGCAGCTTTTTACAATGTTGACTGGAATACTCTCTTTCAAATTCTGAAGGTTGCAGGGGTAAAATACAGGGAGCGAAAGACGATTTACAATGATGGCAGTTTTAAGAGCCGAGGGACGTGAAAGGAAAGCAGTGGTTGGGAAGGGAGTGAGACAGGGTTGTAGCCTCTCCCCGATGATGTTCAATCTGTATACTGAGCGAGCAGTTAAGGAAACAACAGAAAAATTGGGGGTGGGTATTAAAATCCATGGAGGAGAAATAAAAACTTTGAGTTTCGCCGATGACATTGTAATTCTGTCAGAGACAGCAAAGGACCTGGAAGAGCAGCTGAACGGAATGGACAGTGTCTTGAAAGGAAGATATAAGATGAACATCAACAAAAGCAAAACGAGGATAACGCAAAGTAGTCGAAATAAGTCGGGTGATGCTGAGGGAATTAGATAAGGAAATGAGACACTTAAAGGAGTAAAGGAGTTTTGCTGTTTAGGGAGCAAAATAACTGATGATGGTCGAAGTAGAGAGGATATAAAATGTAGGTTGGCAATGGCAAGGAAAGAGTTTCTGAAGAGGAGAAATTTTTTAACATCGAGTATAGATTTAAGTATCAGGAAGTCGTTTCTGAAAGTATTTGTATGGAGTGTAGCCATGTATAGAAGTGAAACATGGACAATAAATAGTTTGGACGAGAAAAGAATAGAAGCTTTCGGAATGTTGAAGATTAGATGGGTAGATCACATAACTAATGAGGAGGTACTGAATAGAATTGGGGAGATTGGAAATTTGTGTCACAACTTTACTAGAAGATGGGATCGATTGGTAGGACATGTTCTGAGGCATCAAGGGATCACCAATTTAGTGTTGGAGGGCAGCGTGGAGGGTAAAAATCGTAGAGGGAGACCAAGAGATGAATACACTAAGCAGATTCAGAAGCATGTAGGTTGCAGTAGGTACTGGGAGATGAAGAAGCTTGCACAGGATAGAGTAGCATGGAAAGCTGCATCAAGCCAGTCTCAGGACTGAATACCACAACAACAACAACAACAACAACATGCTAATTATATGTTATCTACTTACGTATTCAGTCTACCCCTCCCCCCAAAGCAAAATAAGGTTTCAGGAAAGTGGGCTGAGATAAGCGTTTATGGCAGCTATTACGACACACAGCTAATAAAAAAAATTCCTTTATAGCTTCCTGCATGAGATACGGCTGGGATTACGACATATACGTACTCTGGAAATTAATTTCAGATATAGCAATAACAATTGTTTTAATAATATTAAGAAATTCGACCAGGACTACAGTTCAATAATTTCTTTAAGCCGCTTCTCCACCGATGTTTTATTAATAGCTTTTGAAGAATTAAAGAGAAAGAACACTAAGCAAAGAAATTATTAACAGTTGCATACAATATTCACAACGTGACTCAAACACAATTAATTTCTCATGCTTTTCACCTGTGAATAATCCCATGGAGTAGAGATATTTACTCTATGATAAATCCCTGAGATAAAAATTTTATTTGTAATATTCTCAAGTACGTAGTTACGTGAATTCACATTATTCCATTTACTGATATATAGATACGATCAGTATAAAAATAAAACCATTTAATAAAAATTACCATCTTCGAGCTTACGAGGCAATGCTATAGTATCTCTCCTTAATTGAGGGTTAGTTTAGCATTTCATTTGCACTGGATATTAGTGTTACATTGCTGACACTCGATAGCCAGAACCTTGTTAAATTGGCAGGGTATACCGTGGGCAAGTGAGTTGGCATTTGAGCGAGGGAGCCTTTATATTCACATCAACATCCCATCAATACCCCACTTTTAATAAGGTAGAATAACTAATCTTTTTTTTGGATATAAGGATATTCAGAAATTTGCTTGGACCAATATACGGTACAGATCAGTTATACATTATGTAATAGTGAGAAGGACAATATAAGATCAAATAAGAATATACAGAAGTTTTTATATTGAGACTGATCACTACCTTATAATACTTCAAACTGACACTTTCCCTAAATGGAAGCAGAAGAAATCTTTTGCTATACAGATGCAGGAAGAGGTTGTGTATCTACTCCACAATATCAGAATAGATTGAGAAAAGAATTAGAACAACTATCTACCCAGAACACAATTGAAGAAGAATGGACAAAATATATTGAAAACTGATGCAAACAGGGTATTAGGGGAAAGACTATGAAACATCGCCGAAGACACAGATTAAAAATTTGGTCAACATAAATTGTGGAAGCAATATGTGAAAAACAAAAAGCATATAAAAACCATCTTTCACAGCTTATGCTGAAGAATAAGCAAATCTATAAATATGAAAGGAATTACACAAAAGGAGTAGTGGAGAGAGCCCATCAGGAAGCCTAGGACAGATACATCGGTAAAATAAAACATGATATTCGTAGCCCTCAGCAAATAGCATATAAAGTTTTGAAACAGAAAAGAATACAATTCGTTTGAATAATGTTACGAAAGAAGAGTGGATGAAATACTATCAAAACCTATGGTAAGATCCTGACATGGAAGAGAAGAAAGAAGATTGAGAAATAGAAGCAAAAGGCCTGGATGACACAACACTAAAAGAACTCACAGCAGCTTTGAAAACCAGCAAAAATCGAAAAGCAACAGGTTTAGATGGAATGAATGCAGACTTAATTAAATCTGGAGGATTATCACTATATGTGATTTGTTATATTTGTTTAATATGTGCTGGAAGCAAAAGGATATTCCACGAAATCGTAAAAAAGGGGACTGAAAACAAAGCAGAACCTTTATCAGTTGAAGATCATGTCGGATTTAGAAAGGGACAATCAATGACTGATACCGTTTTTGTTTTGTGACAACGTATTGAAAAGCAGAGAGAGTTTAAAAACGAGACACTGTGAGGTATGCATATTATTTTGGTCACTCTTCAAATTCGGTTTCGTATGTAAATATCGATACGTATAGCCAATAAAGAGGAAAACCATGCAACTGAGTAATCTTTTACTATTGATACAATATCTTCGTATTGCCACACCGCCTATGCCTGAAAGCACTAGCAAAGTTTTCAATCGTAGTTTTTTTCTGCTGTGCACTGCTTTCGAGAAATCTCCGAAATATTTGTCTGTTTCTTTGTAAGGTCAGTTGCGCATTTGTTTCAGGAGTCAGGTTACATTCAGGGTAGAATTGCATTTTTATAGATACAGCTTCAGCTTGTATACAGTGTTGAGCAAATCGTATTAAGTCTTTATATGATTCAGTATATATTTTACGTTAGGAATTAGTTTGTTTGGCAGTAATATTTGAGAAGTTTTCGTAGACAGTTTCAGGAACACTCACTCACATTAAACTGAATAGTTTTGGCGGTATCTGTGGAACAGTTAACAGAATTTTAAAATATAAAACACGAAAAAACACCACTGAAATTTCATAAAATAGAAATGTTGTCAACCCTAGTATACAGAAATGGCCGTAGATGTTGAATAACAGAGACGAAAAACAAATACAAGGATCACAAATGAGATTTCTTAAAACAGTGAAGCGATGTAAAAGAACTGATGAAATGTTAAAAGAAGCTATTGGAAAGGGGTTGAAAATTTTGAATGTGAAAGAAGAAATGGATGACAACAAAAAGAAATGGCGTATACATTCTACAAAGAATGGGTCCAGAGAGACTACCACGTCTACATCTACATCTACATGGATACTCTGCAAATCACGTTCAAGTGCCTGACAGAGGGTTCATCGAAATACCTTCACAATCCTCTGTTATTCCAATTTCGTATAGCGCGCGGAAAGAACGAACACCTGTATCTTTCCGTACGAGCTCTGATTTCCCTTATTTTATCATGGTGATCATTTCTCTCTACGTAGGTCGGTGTCAACAAAATATTTTCGCATTTGGAGGAGAAAGTTGATGATTGGAATTTAGTGAGAAGACTGCGTCGCATAGAAAATAGCCTTTGTTTTAATGGTGTCTACCCGAAATCCTGTATCATCTCAGTGGCACAAAACGTGCTGCCCTTCTTTGAACTTTTTCGACGTACTCCGTCAATCCTATCTAGTAAGGATCCCACACCGCGCAGCAGTATTCTAAAAAAGGACGGACAAGCTTAGTGCAGGCAGTCTCCTTACTAGATCGGTTACATTTTCTAAGTGTCCTGCCAATAAAATGCAGTCTTTAGATAGCCTTCCCCACAATATTTTCTATGTGTTCCTTTCAGTTTAAGTTGTTCGTAATTTTAATTCCTAGGTATTTAGCCGAATTTACGACCTTTAGATTTGACTGATTTATCGAGTACCGAAGTTTAACGGGTTCCTTTTAGCACTCTTGTGGATGATCTCACACTTTTCGTTATTTAGGGTCAACTGCCAATTTTCGCTCCATACAGATATCTTTTCTAAGTGGTTTAGCAATTTGTTTAGAGCTTCTGATGACTTTATTAATCGATAAACGACAGCTCCATCTGCAAACAACCTAAGACAGCTGCTCAGATTGTCTCCCAAATAGTTTATATAGATAAGGAACAGCAAAGGACCTACAACACTACCTTGGGGAACGTCAGAAACCACTTCTGTTTTCCTCGATGACTTTCCATCAGTTACTACGAACTGTGACCTCTCTGACAGGAAATCACGAATCCAGTCACATAACTGAGACGACATTCTATAAGCACGCAATTTCACAAGAAGTCACTTGTGTGGCACAGTGTCAAAAGCCTTCCAGAAATCCACACATACGGAATCGATCTGAAATCCCTTGTCAGTAACACTCAACACTTCATGTGAATAAGCTGTGTTTTTACAAGAACCATGTTTTCTAAATCCATGTTGATAGTGTGTCAATAGAGCGTTTTCTCCGAGGTAATTCATAATGTTCGAACACAATATGAGTATGTGTTCCAATATCCTGCTGCATATCGACGCTAATGATATGGGCCTGTAATTTAGTGGATTACTCCTACTATCTCTCTCGAATATTGGTGTGACCTGTGCAACTTTCCAGTGTTTGGGTACGGATTTTTCGTCGAGCGAACGGTTGTATATGATTGTTAAGTATGGAGTTACTGCATCAGCATACTCTGAAAGGAACCTAATTGGTATACAGTCTGGACCAGAAGACTTGATTTTTTATTAAGTGATTTAAGTTTCTTCACTACCTCCGAGCACATTTACTTCTACGTTACTCAGGTAATCAACATCAAACCAAAAGGGAAAAGTGATCTTGGCAGACCTAGAAAGAGAGGGGGACCGTAACAGACCACAGTTGGCCTAAGATGGCAACAACTGTGTCCACAAGGCTAAGTGCATGTGTTACTGCACTATGAACACGCAGTCGACTTACCGCAGTCAGACTTATCGGCTAAATCGTTCGATCGTAATCCCATAAAAAATATGTGGCGCTATTTGGAACTGTGGGTGAAACGTAACAGTCATCATATCCTCAGTCTGGTAGATCTGAAGGGTCTGATTGCCAGTGACTGACTTCAACTGGATACGACGTACCTGACGTAGCTCGTTGGTGCTCTTCTCCGCCAAATTGAGGAAGTTATAAAAACTACAAGTGGTGTCACAAGATATACAGTACAGTCACTTTAATGTGACCATCGCCTATGTTCGACGTCAATGTGCAATAACAATTCAGTTGGCATGGGGCAACAATAGTAATGGAGGGTAAATAGAGCTTGCACAATGGAACCGCGCTTAACGGGCACCTTCCATAGTGCGCAATTCGCGCAAACAGCAAAACAAATTGTAAAAAATGACTCGGCTGCCGAGCGATGTTTCGCATAACGAGTGACGATGGTGTAGTGTGCGTCACCAGCCGTTAGCGCGCGACGGGGGAAACGTTTAACGTTACAAACGCCTTTCATTGTCTACAGCGGCATATGAATAATGTGTTTATTACGTATTGCAGTCTGGGTTATCGCTCTTTTTTTGCTGCCATCTTCGTGCAGCTTGTGATCACACATTTTTCTAAACTGGTGTTCACACAGTGTTTTTTGTGTACAAATTTTAATAACCTACGTAGAAATGTCCCCGAAGATAAAGCCGCAAGAAGATGACCGTAAGACAAAGAAAATGACCTTAGAAATGAAACGTAAGACAATTGAAAAACGCGAACGCGGTGTGAGCGTTGCTGATTTAGCAAGCGCATACAATCGGTCTACATCACTATTTGCACTGCACTCAAGAACATGAACAAGATTAAGGAGATAGATGCTTCAAAGGGAGTGACAGGAGTACCTAAACAACGGTTTCGTGTTCTGAACGATGTCGAAAGGTTGCTCCTTGTATGGGTAAATGAAAAGCAATTGCAAGGCTACACTATTAACGAGAACATTATTTGTGAGAAGGTGAGGATGATTTTCTTCGACGTCGTTAGGAAGACACCAAGATCATCAGGGGCCGAAGAAGTGTTTAAAGGAACCCGTAGGTGGTTCGAGAAGTTTAAAAGATGAACCGGCATCCACAGAGTTGTGAGGCACAACGAAGCAGCCAAATCTGACATAAAGGCAGCAGAACACTTCATCAGAAACTTCAAGGACGTAGATTCTGAGGGTTACCTGCCGCAACAGGTTTTTAATTGTGATGTTCACCTGCCTCGAGATGAATGGGTGTTTGTGTTGTCCTCATCGTTCATCGCCATTCTTGTAAGTGGTGAGACTGGACTGAGCAAAGTACGGGAATTTGTACGGCCACTGATAACCGCGCAGTTGAGCGCCCAACAAACCAAACATGATGCTGATGAATTGTGTGACCAGACGGATCTATTCTGGAAATAGTTGCCGAAGCGTACCTTTATAACAGAAGATGAGAATGTATAGCCCGGTTACTGGTCAATCAAAGACCGTCTCAGTTTGCTGTTCTCTGCCAATGCAAGTGATGATCTGAAAATTAAACCGCTCCTTGTTTACCATTCAGAAAGTCCAGGAGCATTCAAGAAGTGTAAAGTCAAGAAGAGCATGTGGAGGTCCAACAACAAGGCTTGGCTGACACGTGCTCTTTTTTGTGGTTGGATCCACGAAGTGTTTGGTCCTTCGGTGAAAAAATATTTCCTTGAGATGAATCTGAAACTCCATGTCTTGCTTGTTATGGACAACGCTTGTGCCCATTCTCCACATCTACATTTCTACCTCCCTGTAGAATTTCAATTCATCAAGATCCAACTTCTGCCCCCTGCCCCCCCCAACACCACTCCATTACTCCAGCGTATAGACTAGCAGATTATTTCTAACTTTAAGAAGTTCTACACTAAAGTATTCTTCGAGCATTGCTATGAGTTGACTACCAATCTTACTCTCAGAGAGTTTTGGAAATGTCACTTCAACATCATCGTGTGCTTCAAAATGATCGAAAAGGTGTGGGAAGGAGTTACCAAGAGTTCTGCCTGGTAAAGCTTTGGGCAGAGTGCATTGTCGAATGTGACTCTGAGGCATTTGAGTCAGTACCTGTGAAGACTGTAGTCAACGAGACTGTGTCTTTGGCCAAGAGCATGGGACCATTAGTGAATAACAATGATATCAATGAGTTTCTGGAAGATCACAACCAAGAAATGACCACCGAAGAGCTTCTGGAGTTGCAGTGTGTTTCACAGCAGTAGGTTGTGGAGAGGAGTTCTTCAGAGAAGGAGGAGAAGCCGGCAGAAACTACAACGCAGCAATCTTCCAGTGCAGTAAGAGAAATACTGAAAGCATGGGAATCGGTTGCATCGTACATTCAAAATCAGCACCCCAATAAAGCAGTGGTTACGCGTACTACAAATTTAGTTGACAATAATGTTGTATCGCATTTTCGCCAAATGTTGAAGCGCCGACAAAAACAAATGACTGTAGATGGCTTCCTAAAAAAACAGTTATGTAATGTCAATAATAAAGTACATAATACTGTTTGTATAGTTTTCTTTGAATAAATAACACGAATGAGATAAAAATTTTAGTACTTTTCTACGTGGAATGCATTATTGTATTTCACATTAATTTATATAGGACAAATTGTTTCACTTAAAGAATGTTTCGCACTACGAGTAAGGTTCCGTAGTGCAAACCTTTGTATTGCCCTTATTTCTGCATCCTAATGACGATATGCTGTGGACACCCCCAGACTCCAAGATGGCATCAATTGTACCGACAAGGCCTTCACCTCAACAGGGATGGGAAGGGTAAACTGACTGGAATAATAGCAGGAAAGTTAAAGGGGAGGGGCACTGTCATGAGTGATAAAATACCAATGGTTATAGGGTTCAGGAAAGACCCTACTGTAGGGTAGGTAGGACAGAAAGAAACCCCAAGTTTAAAGAGAGGTTAGGATTGAGACAAACCTTGAATTTGAGGAAGAAACCATAAAACATAATTCTAGCGTATTAAATCATCATAAACAGTACTGGTTAAGAATTTTCAGCAATCAGCAGAAATTTCAACTCTATCCAATTTTAACTCAGTCAATGTGAAATGTCAGCTATCTTTATTGCATCAAAATATCCGAGGACTGAGAAATAAAATTAATGAATTAATTATCTGCATAGATGAATTAGAGTCCTCAAACCCAGCTGACATAATCTGCCTTACTGAACATCATGTGACCACTGGTATACAACTTTTAAGTGTTACAGGATTTAGGTTAGCATCTCACTTTTGTAGAGCGGAAATGGAGAAAGAAGGAGTTGCCACATTCATCAGGAAATGTCATAAATTTAAGACATTCATAAATTTTGCCTAGAACAGCATATGGAAGCATGTGCAACAGAGTAGAATTTAACAAAAAATCCTTCATAATATTAAGTGTATATCGAGCACCCGCAGGTAACTTTTATCTGTTCATAAACCACCTTGAAGCTGTACTGGCCCATTTAACAAGCAAAAACAAAGAAATAGTGGTTGCTGGTGACTTCAATGTAGATTTCCTTAAAGACTCTCCCAATAAGAACTTATTTGAGTTAGTAACACTATCATTCAATTTAATTTCCACTGTAAAATTCCCCACTGAGTAGCCAATTGCTCACAAACAGCCACTGATAAAATCTTTATAGAAAAGACCAATGAACAAAATTATATTACAAAACCAATAGTCAATGGCCTCTCAGACCATGTACACAGTTCCTTCTGTTAAATGTTAATACTGAATCTGTTAAATCTGAGCTCAAGACGATAATCAATAAGCCAAAAATTGATTATTTTAGGACACTCCACAGAGACATTCACTGGAGTGGTGTTTACAGTGCTCATGGCATGAATGAAAAATATAACACTTTTGCTAATAAAGTGCTCACCTTAACTGTTTTCCCCCAAAACTAACCAAGTTTAGAGCAAAGTCTACAAAGAAGCCATAGATTACTCAAAAAGAAAACTGTATCTGTCAATCCGAAACAGTTCTGATGTTGATGCTATAGCACATTACAATAAATACTGAAAAATATTAAAGACTCTAATACAGACATCAAAGCAAATATATCACAAGGAAAAGATAGTCATATCAGATAGCAAAATAAAGACATTATGGGAGATATTGAAGGAGGAGACCAGTAGCACCAGACATGAAGAGGGACAAATAGAATTAAGAGTAAATGATACATTGGTGGCAGATGTGTATAGTGTTGCAAAACTTTTTAACAAACATTTTATAACTGTTACTGAAGAGTTGGGGTTGTCAGATTCTGCTATGGAATACCTCAGACTAGACATTTCCATAATATGAATTTGACCCCCACTACCCCAGCAGAAATAATGTCCATCATAAAATCTTTAAAATCAAAAACATCTAGTGGGCATGATGAAATATCAACAAGTTAATTAAAGAATGTGATTCTGAGTTAAGTAACATATTAAGCTATCTGTGTAACCAGTCGTTTATTAGTGGAATATTTCCTGAATGATTGAAATATGCTGAAGTTAAGCCACTGTTTAAGAAGGGAGATAAAGAAATAGTGTGAAATTTCCATCCAATTTCGCTTTTGCCAACATTCTCAAAAATTTTAGAAAAGATAATGTACGATCGGCTTTATAACCATCTTATCACAAATAACATACTGTCAAAGTCGCTGCTTGGATTTCTAAAAGGTTCTGATATTGAGAAGGCTATCTACACTTGTAGTGAAAATGTACTTAATTCATTAGTCAAAAAATTGGAGGCAACTGGTATATTCTGTGATCTGTCACAGGTATTTGACTGTGTAAATCACCATATCCTTTTAAGTAAATTTGAATATTATTGTGTGACATGAAATGTTGCAAAATGGTTCAAATCTTATATCTCTGGCAGGAGACAAAGCATGTTAATAGGAAAGAGATATGTATTAAGCTATCAGGCATCATCCAACTGGGAACTAATTACATGTAGGGGTCCCACAAGATTCCATCTTAGGGCCCTTACTTTTTCTTGTGTATATCAATGACCTTTCATCAGAAACATTACCAGATACCAAGTTTGTTTTGTTTTCCGATGATACAAACATTGCAATAAAAAACAAATCAAGTGTAGTCTTAGAAACATCGACTAATAAAATATTTGTGGACATTAATCAATGGTTCCTAGCCAATTCTTCGTCACTAAATTTTGAAAAAACACACTACATGCGGTTCAGAACTTGTAAGGGATATCCCACGATTATATGCCTAACATACGATGACAGGCAGATAGAAGAGGTGGACAGTGTTAAATTATCGGGATTACAGCTAGATAATAATTTCAACTGGGAGGAGCAAACCACAGAACTGCTGAAGCGTCTTAACAAATCTCTATTTGCAATGCGAATTGTGTCAGACATAGGGGATATAAAAATGTAAAAGCTGGAATACTATGCTTATTTTCATTTCATAATGGCATATGGGATTATTTTTTGGGGTAATTCAGCAAACCAAGCTAAAGTTACATGTGGTGTGAACTCAAGAACATTCAGCAGAAGCCTTTTTAGGGAACTAGGGATACTAACTACTGCTTCCCAATATATTTATTCCTTAACGAAATTTGTAATTAAAAATATATCACTTTTTCAAACCGACAGTTCAATTCATGGAATCAGTACTAGAAATAAGAATTATCTTCACAAGGATTTAAAGTCATTTGCTCTTGTACAAAAAGGTGTGCATTATTCAGGAGCACACATTTTCAATACCTTGCCAGCAGCCATAAAAAGCTTAACAACCAATGAAATTCAATTTAAGAGACGCCTGAAGGATTTATTGGCGGCTAACTGCTTCTACTCCATTGATGAATTTCTCAGTAGAACCAACTGATTTGTATACAGAGTGTTACAAAAAGGTACGGCCAAACTTTCAGGAAACATTCCTCACACACAAATAAAGAAAAGATGTTATGTGGACATGTGTCCGGAAACGCTTAATTTCCATGTTAGAGCTCATTTTATTACTTCTCTTCAAATCAAATTAATCATGGAATGGAAACACACAGCAACAGAACGTACCAGCGTGATTTCAAACCCTTTGTTACAGGAAATGTTCAAAATGTCCCTCCGTCGCATGGAATCCCTGATGCGCTGATGCAGCCCTGGAGAATGGCGTATTGTATCACAGCCGTCCACAATACGAGCACGAAGAGTCTCTACATTTGGTACCGGGTTGCGTAGACAAGGTCTTTCAAATGCCCCCATAAATGAAAGTCAAGAGGGTTGAGGTCAGGAGAGCGTGGAGGCCATGGAATTGGTTCGCCTCTACCAATCCATCGGTCACCGAATCTGTTGTTGAGAAGAGTACGAACACTTCGACTGAAATGTGGAGGAGCTCCATCGTGCATGAACCACATGTTGTGTCGTACTTGTAAAGACTCATGTTCTAGCAGCACAGGTAGATAATCCCGTATGAAATCATAATAACGTGCTCCATTGAGCGTAGGTGGAAGAACATGGGGCCCAATCAAGACATCACCAACAATGCCTGCCCAAACGTTCACAGAAAATCTGTGTTGATGACGTGATTGCACAATTGCGTGCGGATTCTCGTCAGCCCACACATGTTGATTGTGAAAATTTACAATTTGATCACGTTGGAATGAAGCCTCATCCGTAAAGAGAACATTTGCACTGAAATGAGGATTGACACATTGTTGGATGAACCATTCGCAGAAGTGTACCCGTGGAGGCACAATTGCGTGCGGATTCTCGTCAGCCCACACATGTTGATTGTGAAAATTTACAATTTGATCACGTTGGAATGAAGCCTCATCCGTAAAGAGAACATTTGCACTGAAATGAGGATTGAAACATTGTTGGATGAACCATTCGCAGAAGTGTACCCGTGGAGGCCAATCAGCTGCTGATAGTGCCTGCACACGCTGTACATGGTACGGAAACAACTGGTTCTCCCGTAGCACTCTCCATACAGTGACGTGGTCAACGTTACCTTGTACAGCAGCAACTTCTCTGACGCTGACATTAGGGTTATCGTCAACTGCACGAAGAATTGCCTCGTCCATTGCAGGTGTCCTCGTCGTTCTAGGTCTTCCCCAGTCGCGAGTCATAGGCTGGAATGTTCCGTGCTCCCTAAGACGCCGATCAATTGCTTCGAACCTCTTCCTGTAGGGGCACCTTCGTTCTGGAAATCTGTCTCGATACAAGCGAGCCGCGCCACGGCTATTGCCCCGTGCTAATCCATACATCAAATGGGCATCTATCGACTCCGCATTTGTATACATTGCACGGACTGCAGAACCACGTTCGTGATGAACGCTAACCTGTTGATGCTACGTACTGATGTGCCTGATGCTAGTACTGTAGAGCAATGAGTCGCATGTCAACACAAGCACCGAAGTCAACATTACCTTCCTTCAATTGGGTCAACTGGCGGTGAATCGAGGAAGTACAGTACATACTGACGAAACTAAAATGAGCTCTAACATGGAAATTAAGAGTTTCAGGACACACGTCCACATAACATCTTTTCTTTATTTGTGTGTGAGAAATGTTTCCTGAAAGTTTGGCAGTACCTTTTTGTAACACCCTGTATATGCAATCTAACTTCTGCATCATTTCAGTGCAGTAATGTGTTCATTGTAAATAAGTATTGCAGTAGTTCTATATATGTCTATTACCTTATGAAAACATGTTTTTAATTCAGTGCATTAATGCGATCTTAGTAAATGATTGTTTGTAAAATATGAACATAGTAACTGTTCCGAAAGAACAGATACCAATGTTGGCCATGCAGATTCTCTTGAAAGAAATGATAATTAATCGAAACCTTCAGCTGCCAACAGGTGTTGATATACCTCAATGAGGACACCTGAAAATGTGTGCCCCAAACGGTACTCGAACCCGGGATCTCCTGCTTACATGGCAGATGTTCTATCCATCTGAGCCACCGAGGGCACAGAGGATAGAACTACTGCAGGGACTTATACCTTGCACACTTCCCGTGAGACCCACATTCCTAAATGCCACAACCTAGATTCTTAATTTTCCTAAAGGATATTTGCCCATTCAGTGATTACTCGCACCAACCAATGTGACGATGCCCGTAACAGTTCGGGCAAAGTGTGCGCATTCGCACAGCTGTCCTCATTGAGGTATATCAACAACACCTGTTGGCAGCTGAGGGTTTCAATTAATTATCATTTCTTTCTAGAGAAGCTGCATGATCATCATTGGTATCTGTTCTTCCGGAACAGTTACTATCTTCATATAGTTAAAGGCTACCCGGCCATTGACCTTCTTCTGTGCGAAGGCGCACACTTTGCCCAAACTCTTACGGGAATCGTCACCTTAGTTGGCGCGAGTAGTGAGTGAATGGGCAAATATTCTTCAGGAACATTACGAATGTAGGTTGTGGACATCTGGGAATGTGGCTCTCACGGGAAAAGTACAAGGGATAAGTCCCTGTAGTCGCACTATCCTCTGTGTCCTCGGTGGTTCAGATGGATAGAGCGTCTGCCATGTAAGGAGGAGATCCCGGGTTCGTGTCCAGTTCAGGGTACACATTTTCAGCTGTCCTGATTGAGGCATATCAACAACACCTGTTGGCAGCTGAGGGTTTCGATTAATTATCATTTGTTTGTAAAATGATCCTTTCACATAGTGTTCATTTAAAAAACGACAATCATTCCACTTGGGACCTGTGGAAGGTACATAAGCTTATTTGTTTCAGTTGCAAATATTTGTAATGTATTATTGTTTTTCTGACATGTTCTACATGCTGGATGTCCTCACTACGGATCAATTGGAATGAAAGTAAATCTAATCTAATCTAATATAGTCAACGACGGCTGTAGGGACGTGGACGGGCGAATAGACGTGCAACTGTTGAGCAGCTGACCGCCCAGATGAACTAAGGGCTACCAACAGCCAACAGTGTCTCCTCAACGACCATTCAGTGAACACTGATGTTTGTGGGTCTTTGCAGAAGTAGCCTGATTCATGCACCTCTGCTGACTGCTGTTCATCGGCAACGAAGGCTGGAATTTGCACTCCAGTATCGCAGTTAGACGTCCACTGAGTGGCGACAGGTGGCCATTTCGGATGAATCACGTTTTGTATTCCATCGGACAGATGGCCGTTGGCGTATTACGGCCCTCCAACAGTCATCGCTAGGGTACAGGACGGAGGGGGGAGCATTATTATCTGGGAAACGTTTAGTGGCATTCCTTGGTAATTTAGTCATTATGGAAGGCACAGTGGATCGATACAAAGATGCATCTACCATTGGGGACCGTGTGCACGCCTACATGCAGTTTGTTTTTTCTTCAGGACAATGGCATCCGCCTACAGAACAATGCAATGTGTCACACAGCTCGAAGTATACATGCAAGGTTCGAAGAGCATCAGTATAAGTTTACTGTATCTCATGGCCCCCAAATTCTCGAGATTTAGACCTAGTCGAGAAGCTATGGGACCACCACGATCGAGCTGTTCGCGCCATGGACCCTCAACCGAGAAACCTAGCGCAGCTGGCCACAGCACGGGAGTCGGCATGGCTTTTCTCTCCGTGGGTGGAGAAGATTCTCTCAACCGGTGCAGTGCTGGCAGGCCAAGAAATGAAGCTGTTCACAAAAGTAATAAATCCATTTGGTAAGTTTTTGTCTTTCCCGTGCATTATCTTCCACCATTTGTTTGGATGTCATTGCATTAGAAAATGTAGCGGCAGGAAAATAATCAGATCAGCAGTCCTAAAAGACGTAGCACTTGCAATCCACTCTGGATGGCCGGCCGGGTGGCCGAGCGGTTCTAGGCGCTACAGTCTGGAACCGCGCGACCGCTACGGTCGCAGGTTCGAATCCTGCCTCGGGCATGGATGTGTGTGTCATGTCCTTAGGTTGGTTAGGTTTAAGTAGTTCTAAGTTCTCGGGGACTGATGATGAAACGTCCCCTTAGAAAAATTTATTAATTACTGTGCTGATAAACCCCTTACGTTATTTGATTTTCAAACAGCTGAGCAGAACTGAACGCACTCAGATATTTCTCTCTGTACTTATTCTGATCAACACTAAACTGACACACAATATTTTTAGCGCAACACAATCTGACTTTCAATAATCCCTACAAAAGAACGGCCCTGACTAACAATAACCTACACCTTTCATGACTCACCTACCTCACAAAAATCTTCGTTATCGAACTACCTGCCCAACACTACAATAGCGAATTCCAACAATGCAAACCAGCCACAGACTGCTCACAGCACAGTCAGTGATTTTCATACAGAGCGCTACGTGAAGTTACCAGCATAAAAACCTAAACAGCCTACTTACAATGACCTCAGATGTTTAAGTCCCATAGTGCTCAGAACCATTTGAACCACTCTGGATGTAACTCTCTAAGTCAGTTTTCTGCGCATTCTTCTTGTTCAGAAGATAATCTTCGCCCTCTGTATCTTGGATCTAAAATATGAGCAAGATAGTGAAAGCGTTCTACCCCTTGTTCCTTTCGCTTGTTTATTACATTAGTGCAGATTTCCGTATCAGGACTTTCTGAAACATCGATCCATAGCTCGACAGCTTGTGCAGTGTTTGTGCTATCTGTTGAAGAAGGTCCAGGACCCTACAAATATCTGACAGTTGTTAGAGAGGATGAGTGGCACATTTATAAATTAAACTGTATCCAAGATTTTGCTAATGTTTATTGGGAGTTCTTTACGGTACTCTTTCACAATTTCTACATAGTTAGAAAAGTTAGTAGCACAGGTGCGTAGGCAATAATGCTGGGAATTCAATCCAGTAGACTTTGGGAACTACGACACAAGACCAGTCTTTTCCTTTAACCAACCATATGGATGATGGTGGTTCCGAAAGCACTTACGAACTTCACTGAAATGCTTTATTGCACTGGTAAGTGTTACTTCTTCTTTTAGCAGTTTAACATAATAAGTTGCACAACTTAATGTTAACAAGTCAGGCAGTTCTTCTTTTAAAAACAGTCGCAGTTTTATCATTTTACTTTCACTATCAGTGCAAACAGCAAATACTTTCTCCTGAAAATTATCTTCATACCTTTTAATTGAAGTTTTCAAAGATTCTGCACAATATTTAGCTGTTTTTTGGTTGGCTTCACAATAAATTGCATTTAACAGAAATGCTTGTTGGATTGTACGGAAACTTGGTGCTATAACTGGATGATTCTTTATATTAGACCACCCACCTGGTAGCAGTACAAAATCATTATGCTCTTTTCACTCAAGTTTTATATTTGCTTCAGCATCATTCGCAATTTTATCAAGCAACATCCCACTTAATTTGAAGCTATCAAGATCAAAGTAACCAGGTCGCAATACTTGAATCATGCGTTCACAGTGGCGGTTCATGCTCACTTTCATTGGTGGGGCCCAGATAAAAAGTAAGTAACCTTTATACCGGAATTATTCTGAAGTGTTATTTATATAGTCTTTATTTATGGCATACTGCTTATTATATTCTAAAGACAGTAAATATTTTGAATATGCAGTTAAAAATATAATCCACGAAATACTGTAGTCAATAATAAAATACTTAAAAATATGAATTCACCATTTTGTGTGTGTGTGTGTGTGTGTGTGTGTGTGTGTGTGTGTGTGTGTAGTAATATTGTAGTTGGTATGGTCCACCAGCTTCATTGGTTTTCCATGTAGTTTTGTAGGAGTGTGAGGTAATGTAGGGGTGACATATTTTATTGAATAACTTCAAGAGTTTGGAACTGTTTGGTTCCAAACCGATGTTCGCCAGCTCTCCTTCTGCTCATGTTCATACTTATTCTTATTTTGTGTTTCTGTAGTCTGATTGTGGTGTAATAAGAAAAATGGGAGGAAGCATGTAATTTCTTCCCCAATGGGAATGCACCAGAGACCCTCCTGACTTTTGCTTTACGCCCAAGGGCAAAAACGCTGGGAAAAACCTTGGCTAAGAGTGGTTTCACGCATAATTCACTCAGTTAGCATTTTAACTACTCATGCCTTCTGGCAGGCCACTTATACAATATCGTGCACACCTGTTCTTCTGAATGCTGTATGTATGCAGTAAGGCACGTGACAGCAACTACAGTTGGTTGCTGTAGGCCCAGTGTGGCTGGCCAAAACACCGTGGAGACTTGTGCACAGCTGGGCAAGGGGAGAAGAGTGTGAACGCGGCAGGGACAGAGGAGAAAGAGGGGTATGGATCAGGTGGTCCGTTCTCGAGGCTCGCTTGAGTTGGCATTAAGCTGCTCTAGGACGAGGGCTGAGATAGACAAAGGGAAACAGCTTAGTCATGCCACCGCAACTGCAGTTCTACGAGCCAGGGGTGGGGTGGAGGTGGGGGGAGTGAAGGCAGACTGCCACTGGCCCCAAGGCATCGCTGGGGTGCGGGAAAAGAGTGGTACACGTTTGTTGGCCCGTCCACCAGGCCCTGTGCTTGCTGGCCCACAGCTATGCTTCGGTGAGGCGTGAGTCGTATTACTGTGACTGCAGGCCAGGATTGTGGAGTAGAGATGGGCAGTCCATTCCTGAATTGATTCAAAGAGCCTGATCTTCCTAAAGAGTGGATGATGGATGATTGCCGCGCGGGATTAGCCAAGCGGTCTAAGGCGCTGCAGTCATGGACTGTGCGGCTGGTCCCGGGGGAGGTTCGAGTCCTCCCTTGGGCATGGGTGTGTGTGTTTGTCCTTAGGATAATTTAGGTTAAGTAGTGTGTAAGCTTAGGGACTAACGACCTTAGCAGTTAAGTCCCATAAGATTTCACACACACATTTACATTTGATGGATGATTCAGATAAACTGAATGGTAGCTCATCTGATTTCAAAATGCGTCTCACGTGCCTGGAATGAGCGGGATGAAAATTCTGCTCTAGACTGCTGCGACGGCATCCCACTCCACAGCCATAAGAAAACGTTTCCCAAGCTACAAGAAATGTGTTATAGACCATGTACAAATGCGGATTTGCACACCTTATTAGTACATAAAGTTTTTCTCATAAGTGAAAACAAAAAAATAAAGAGAGCTCCTTTTTTTCAGTTTATCAGGTGTCGGGCAGTACCCATTCAGCTGTCTCAGTAGTAATAATACTAATTAGGGAGACGTGGAAGTAAATACAATACAGCACTCAGTCTCCGAGTGGAAAAAAAATCTTTGACCCAACCAGCAATCGAACCTGGGTACTTTTGCTTCACATTCTGCCGCATTGAATGCGCAGCTACCAAGGCATACAAGAGCAAAGTGCTTCTGTATGGTATATTAAGGCGGAAAACACTTCCAGCATCATGTTCCCACTCTTGATTTCAAAAGATATATCTCATATTTCAGGAGGTCAATAAACGCTTACATATTTTTGAATTAGTTGTCACTTCTTATTCTGTTACTTAGCGTTGCACTCAGAATGTGTCGCCAGCGATTATAAAAGCTGCTGTCTTCAGCCACTGTGTGATCGGAACGTATCGTTAAGTGATCCAGGCAGCACTACTCTCACAACAGCTCAGGCTCCCTACCACTCTCAGTGATCAGAGCTGCTCACTAGCTCACTGCTCCCCACCATTCTCAGGAATCAGACTGCAAGGCAACTCACTTGATCACTATTCCACACCACTCCTGCGGATCGGATTGCAAGCTAGCTCACAGCTCCCCACCACACTCGTGGAAGAAAAGGCTCTGAGCACTATGGGACTTAACTTCTGAGGTCATCAGTCCACTAGAACTTATAACTACTTAAACCTAACTAACCTAAGGGCACCACACACATCCATGCCCGAGGCAGGAATCGAACCTGCTACTGTAGCGGTCGAGCGGTTACAGACTGAAGAGTCTAGAACCGCTCGACCACTCAGGCCGGCTAAAATTAGTCGCGCGACTTCGTCTACACTACTAAGATATGTTCTAAACGATGACAATGTATTGAACAATACAGAAAATATGTAACAGTGTATATTAAATTGGCTGTATCTCGGAAATCATTCAGAATAGTACAAGTGTCCACATGAAGTTTTTTGCTTCAAATGATCGTTCCTGTCACATCCCTGAATATAGACCACTCGTGCTGAGAGAAGCTGTAAATTATGCTCAATTTTGTATTTATTCAGATAACCTGAACATATTAATGCCTTAAGGGGTCCTCTTTTATCAGATTAGAGGTTTATATGTAACTGAAAAACTCATTAAAATCACGGTTTCTTAAAAGATCATGATATTTTTAATATGACATCCCTTCTTCTTCTCTCTGCATATATTAAGCATTTGTTACGCCCTCTTGGTTGAAACTGTCGAGTTTCCTCGGTCTTCCTAAATATCTTCTACCCACTGGGTAGTATTTATCACCAATTCTGGTAATTAGTCGTCTTCCATTCTTGTGGCATAACCCTTCCAGTTGTTTCTGCATTATTTACTCTGCTCATCTAAGTTTTTCACTCACAGTTCTTTTCTGATGTTTACATACAATTTCCTGTCAGACATAATGTACCCAGCTACTTATTTTAGCAATCGAATCTCTAGTGCTTCTTTTCTGAGGGGAACAAGTGTTTCTGCTGTGTTGTCCAGGCAAGAGTTTCAAGGTCTAAGGAGCAGTAGTTATTAGTGGGTCAACAATAAGCTTGATCATTTGGTCTGCAACTCCTCCCGTGCAGTAAATGCTGAGCTGAAGGATATTTCGACAGCATTGTCAGCTCAAGAAAGAATTTTTGCTGCGGACAAAAGTTGTATCTGAAAATTACCAGGGACATAACACAAAATTATTACTCCTCATTATATATTCTTTTAAATAGGGCCATATCAGATAAAAATACAGATTTAGTGACCTGAATTAAAAAGGTAATATACCTTCCTTTTACTTATTTTTGTGAGTGAATAGTGGGTGCTGAGTCATGAAAAAGAGCTAGTTGATTCCAGTGAGTGATCAGTTCTGATCCAATCTCTGAAAAGAACAGTTTTGCCCATCTCTAGTGTGGAGGGACAACTGGGCTATGGGCCACCTGCCGCTGACCCTCAGCTATGGATGAATTGGATGGCGAAAGAAACACAAATTCATCACTGCAGAATAATACGCTTTGTGGGTATCTGCAATAGTGAGAACTGGGCCTGATTTTGTCGGGTTTTTGTCTGTCGTACGACGCCACAATCATGTCATACTCGAACTGTTTTATATAAAGCTGAAAAAAATATATCACAAAATTTTCAGTGGAGCCGGGCTCTTCTGGCTCTTTAGAACGAACCGCCCCTGTGTCTTCGTATTCTTGACTTGGATTGAAGGCTTTGTTATTAGTGTAAAAGAACTTTTTTATCAGTGTATTCAGTAGTTCCTTTGGTTGATCACTGGTTTTAATTAGAAAGTCCTTCAGGCTATCCTGTTTCTCTTTAGCGGTGATGAAGCTGAATGTTCATTGTCATGTCTTCCACTAGTGTATCAACATTACCTCAGCTACTGGAGCAGTTAGATGGAGACTCCGTTAATATAGGACTATTATTCTTGTGTGTCGCTGAATCCAGATCCAATCTATCTCAGAGAAATTGAAAAGTCCTTTCTCTTAGTGCACTTTTTCAGATGACATTTTATTTTTGCAGTTTTGCCGGTGAACTCAACATTGCTGTGTTTGAAGGAATTTTCACAACTACATGATCTTTAAAAACCTTTTGCTTAAGCAAACAATTATGATAATTCTGCAAGTCTCTGTGTGCCAAAATAAGAAATTTAATTTATCAGTTTTTGTCTGTTTAATTTATCAATTTTTCATTATTAAAATAGTTTTAAGAATGGGATAGTGTTTTGAATAAATTAATTATTAGAATTT
Source organism: Schistocerca piceifrons (assembly GCF_021461385.2). NCBI lineage: Eukaryota > Metazoa > Arthropoda > Insecta > Orthoptera > Acrididae > Schistocerca > Schistocerca piceifrons. Next base: position 585,090,213 of record NC_060141.1, on the reverse strand, counting down.
AAATTGAATTACTTATTTGACGATATGAAGAAATCCCAAAAAATCCATAGAAACACAATTAACCTGCTGGGTTATTTTTTCATAGAAAATACCCAGGTTTTTCTCAGCTCCGGTATAATGTGGGTGCTTTTACTAATAAACTCCTTGAATGGCACCCAAGCCTCCTTCTCACAAACAGTCTTATTTTTCCAACCTGAATGAGGCAGCGCTATGGTTGTTGTTGTTGTTGTTGTGGTCTTCAGTCCTGAGACTGGTTTGATGCAGCTCTCCATGTTACTCTATCCTGTGCAAGCTTTTTCATCTCCCAGTACCTACTGCAACCTACATCCTTCTGAATCTGCTTAGTGTATTCATCTCTTGGTCTCCCTCTACGATTTTTACCCTCCACGCTGCCCTCCAATACTAAATTGGTGATCCCTTGATGCCTCAGAACATGTCCTACCAACCGATCCCTTCTTCTGGTCAAGTTGTGCCACAAACTTCTCTTCTCCCAAATCCTATTCAATACTTCCTCATTAGTTATGTGATCTACCCATCTAATCTTCAGCATTCTTCTGTAGCACCACATTTCGAAAGCTTCTATTCTCTTCTTGTCCAAACTATTTATCGTCCATGTTTCACTTCCATACATGGCTACACTCCATACGAATACTTTCAGAAATGACTTCCTGACACTTAAATCTATACTGGATGTTAACAAATTTCTCTTCTTCAGAAACGCTTTCCTTGCCATTGCCAGCCTACATTTTATATCCTCTCTACTTCGACCATCATCAGTTATTTTGCTCCCCAAATAGCAAAACTCCTTTACTACTTTAAGTGCCTCATTTCCTAATCTAATTCCCTCAGCATCACCCGAATTAATTAGACTACATTCCATTATCCTTTGTAACCTCCCCACCGTAATTTTATAAGTAATGACAAAATTATTTAGAACTGCTAATGGACATTGCGCTAAGCGTAACCTGCCCACAATGAAATGTACTGACAATGGCAACAAAAATGTGAAATTCGCAATCTGACTCAAATATAAATTCTTCACCAAAAAATTAAAGTCCATTCAGTGATAAGAAAATTCAATTAAACCGAAATATCGGTCTTTGGCCCTGTGTAAAGCAATCAGAATTAAATTCTTACCTCAGTATAACTGGATGTCAAATTTCTGCTCTTATCTTTGCGCACGGCTTGGAGGAACTGCATTGCAAATAATAATATTCCTTTTTTTCTGTGATTTTACTGAAAATTTTCTTTAAAAGAAGTGGAATGAAATGGGAAGTGCAATTAAATCTTTAGTTCAATAAAAAATAAAATTTTTGAAAAATGCTTTTGAAATAAAAATTATTATTGGGAGACTTGTTGGAGATTAATTACAATAAATAAATTTTACATTATCTAATGATTATATTAATTAACAGTATACCTCATTCAGCATCTTGACCAGTGTTGCCGACCGCCTACATCACACAACCGCACTGGGCTGCTACTACTGACCGACCGCTCTGCATGACGACTATTAGCGTACTGCACTACATGACTACTACTGACCGACTGCTCGCAACTAAACCGAGCTACCGACTGAGAACCGCTCGCAACACTCGCGCGGTCAAGCGCAGGCTCTCTGGTCAGAGACGCTGCAATGCCTCGCCATCGCTGCTGCGTTACATACGTGTTTCATAACCCTCCACTGGGGGGGCAAAAATTTGGCAGCGATGGTGAGTCATTTGGACTTGCCAATCGCGGCAAAATTTTTCATTAATTAATAAACTTCTACAATTTACAGAATATTTAGATGTAGTACATGAATTAAATGTTGTGCACACGCACTAAGTACAAAATATATCAGACAAAGACAAAAATGTGAGTACAAAACATAGTGGCAAATCAGGAAAATGTATATACAAATTATTTGACAGATAACAAAGTGCACAGGCACTGAAGAAATTCTTTAGCATAAACAGAATGAATAAACAGACTGGCAAAAAAATCGTGTTGATAAGTGACATGAGTGTACTCGCACTGGAGTTGAGAACATATCAGTAAATGATGAAATGTATATACAATTAGTAACAAATGACATAAGTGCATACGCATTGAAGTATTGAATATACAGAATAGTACAAATCATATTGAAAAATGAGAAAAGTGCACAGGCACTGAAGTTCAATAGAAAACATATTAACGCCTAACATAAGTGCACATGCACTGTAGTTCAGAACATATCATTAAAATAAAAATGTATATACAATATAAAAGACAAGAGTGTACATATACTGTACTTCGGAACAAATCGAAAAAATAAATGTCTTTAGCATTTTGACGATAAATAAACATAATGGCAAAAAAAAACATGTCCAAAGTGACATACGTGTACTCGCACTGGAGTTCAGCAAATCGAAAAATGTATAACCTATGAACATAAATGATGTTACCAAAAAAAATTTTTTTTCTTTATGTGACAAGAATCAGGATAGGAAAGGGAAGGATTGCATCATGGTTGTAGCACTTTAGATTGCACACAGCTGCTCTGAAAGTCCATATCTTTCCACAGAAGTACAACACCAAGTGACACAACTTGAAGTTCTTTTCCCATCAGAATTTATCAGTGTAGCCAAGACACTGAACTGTCGTAGTAATGTTCCATATTTTCATTTTGGCAGTACATTAGGTACACCAAACAGTGGGACCATAATAACGTCTTCATTGCTCACGGTGGTGGACAGCATGTCGTGTCAACACCACGCTCTTACAAGGCACACCAACGTAGAATTAGTGCAAAACCAAAGATAGTGCTCCATGATCACTAGGATAAACAGGACAAATGGACATTGCAATAATTCAGGGTAGTCAGCTTATGAAGTGAAGGACATCAAGTCACATAATATTGACAATTACAGACTTAATTAGCAGTTTGTGGCATTCATAGCCCAGTTATTGAACATTTCTGTACCAAGTATGTAGTATTACAGAAAAATGTTCATTAATTGTTTTACATAGAATCAGTAGCCTTCTTTTCCTAGTTACAAAGTATAGCATGGTTAATTAATCATTTGTCATTCCAATATAGTAAGAATCATTAGCCTTCTCCTAATTACAAAGCATAATTAAACAGTAGTATAGTTAATTAATTATGTGTCATTCCAATCTAGTAAGAATCATTAGCCTTCTTCTAATTACAAAGCATTATTAAACAGTAATTAAGATTCATTAGCCTTCTAATTACAAAGCATAGCATCATTTGTCATTTCAATATAGTAAGAATCATATTCTTTTCTGGTTACAAAGTATAGCATAGTTAATTAATTATGTGTCAGTTAATTAATCATTTGTCATTTCAATAATAATCATTAGTCTTTTCCTAATTACAAAGCATTATGAAACAGTCACATTCATTTCCAATAACAGAGTATGAACATTGAAAACAAGAGCTAATTAATGGCATAATTAATAACATAATTCGTTGATTGACATTAATTATTGGCACTCAGTGGCCAGCAAGTATTGAATAGAACAAAACATAGTTCATCATTCAGTATTATTCAGATCATTACGAAGTTAATTACAGTCATAGCATTAATAATCATGCGTATTATAAGTAGTCTCATTACAATAAACAGTGGCAGTTATTAGCCAGTGACAAAGCATTATTTTATATATATATATATATATATATATATATATATATATATATTTTTGTCTCATTAGGAAGTCATTACTCAAGTGACATACTATTCAGAGTTGATCAGTATTATTCAGAATTTTCTCAAACTGGTATCACTACTTGGGACTGGTAATACATTTTTTTTTTTTTTTTTTGTTAGCAATGCATTGCGTTGGGATCGATAATTGATTGCTGAGGCATAACACTATTTGCTTTTGACCTATTGCTGCAAATGAGGATAGGTAACGTCATTCGTCATGAGTCAGCTGTAGCAAGGTTATGTAACAAGGCAGTATATGTGATCACATTTATAAATGATAAACACAAATGGGTAAAAAAAAAAAAATGCAAGTACTAGAACAGGTATAATAAGGAACAGGTTTAGTAAGTATCATGAAAAGCTTCTCCTGGAAAAAATACAAAATGGATTATTGACCTGAAAGAAGAAACGCACACTATGCTGAAAAGTAGTGAACTTCGAATTAACAGGTAGTGAAATGTGTATAAAATGTGTTCCATAGCTGTCCTTTCCAAAACTTTCCGTCATCCTACTACGCAATGTAACACCTGCTGTCAAAGCAAACTGCAACAAATACTTAAATAACTACGTAGCATAAATACATAACTTCAACACTATCCTCATCTGTAAAGAAAACTTCATTATCCATATCATCATAACTTCACTATTATCATCACCTGTAAAGAAAAACTTCATTATTCATAATCCTTCATCATTATTCGTCAGCATTCATTATCATCTGCAAAAATCACTTCATTACTCATTATACAACTATTCCTTATCTCTAGCATATTTCATCACTAAAAACTAAGATGTGTAGTTCTCTCTGACAGCCTGCATCAATCACCTTGTATTCTGAAAGAAAAAATTAGTTAGGATTGCTATTCTACGATGAGTATAGTATATCCTTGTTAATGTTTGTTAATCCTGATCCATTTACTGTTCCTCATAAAGTTATTGCATCTTCTTTCGTTTATTCCGTAGGTGAAATTCCCATTTCTGTTGAATTTATTTCTTACACGCATCATTTCTTTCTGAAATTGATTAACAAAGATTAATGTCTTGCATTTAAATCATATACCCACTAAATAATGTTTGGTTTATGGTGACATAATTAACCATACAGCATAACATGACAGAAAACGTAATATGTCAAAGACATTGACAGTGTTCAGATGCAAAAATGTACACAGAATAATACAATGCAGCAGCAAAAATGTAAAACAGTCACGATGTTGAGATGCCATAGGGCAAAAAATGTCAAAGTCGACTGGTGTGTTATATCTTAACTATTTAACCGTGCATATAAACAAAACTGGAATACAATCGTATACACAAAAAAAAGTGGAAAATGTGCACAGTCTGATGTGTAACGACAAGAAAAGCGACCTGCTAACCTTACCATGTCGGGCACTTGCCAAGAAAAAATACGATAATCATCAGTAATTAGTCAGGTGAAATAATTGCATTAGTAAATGGCATCATAGTATGTTGAATCATACAGTGGTTTCACTCAATAAACGGTTTAATGTTTGAGATGTGATTGCCTTTCGATTTTCTGGTTCTCAAAGTTTCGACGTGTACAACATTGGGGTGAGGGATGCTGCGAATCCGATATGGACCTGCGTATAGAAGTTCAAATTTACTGCACTTACCTTTTAATTTGCTGGATAAATAGTGTGTACGTACTAATATCTTCTGTCCAACGTGAAAGTCTCGGCGTCTACAAACCTGTTTTTGCTGTCTTCTCCGGCGCTCTGCGGCACGTTTGATGTTGTTCAGCGCAATGTCAGTTATTTCGTGCTGTCGTAGGCGACGACTTTTGGGGAATTTTACAAATTCTTTAATTTTGTTTGGTGGTTCAACGTTTTTCAGTATAACAGACGGAGATAGCATAGTGGATTCATTTGGTATGGAATTAATTACATCTTGGAATGAGAGTATGTATGTATCCCAATCAATATGTCTTTTGTGGCAGTATATTCGGCACAGCTTACCAATTTCTTTCATTAATCTTTCACAGGGGTTCGAAGAAGCGTGGTACTTGGATATATAGATCGGAGAAATGTTTCTGGCTCGTAACATGCGTGTCCATACGGTACTACGAAATTGAGACCCATTGTCAGAAATTACTATCATCACATGCCCTACATGAAATAGAAAATGTTTTACAAATGCTTTCGAAACAGTTTTAGCAGTAGCTTTGCGTAATGGAGTGAAAGTAACAAATTTTGAAGTGAGCTCAACAGCGACAAAGATGTAGCAAAAACCTCTGTTAGTTTTGGGAATCGGACCAAAAATATCTACTGCGGCCATGTGTCTTAATTTAACAGGTATAATGGGATATAATGGAGGAATATGTGAAGTGGTGTCTGATTTAGCTTTCTGGCAAATTTTACAAGACGCTAAAACTCGTCGTATACGTTTCTCCATGTCAGAAAAATAACAGTTCTGTCTCAGTATAAGAAAACATTTTCGTGCTCCGTAATGTGCGTAGCTTAAATGAGTGTACCAAATTAATTTGTTAACCAGTTCGTCAGGTATGCATAATAACCAACTGTTGCTGTCAGGATGAGAGCGGCGAAACAGAATGTCATTGCGTACAGTGTAATGGTTTCTAATCATAACATTATTCTTATCTTGCCAAAGCTGTTTAATTTCTTTCCACACGTTGTCTTTATTTTGCTCCTTTGCTATGTCGTGTAATGACGATGAAATAAAATTTTCAAATGCAACTTGCTGAATGTACATGACACTGAAATTTGCTTTGCAGAAGTTGGTTGCTACGTCTTGCTGATTGTTGCTGAGAGAACGCGATAGTGCGTCTGCTATAACATTTTGTGTGCCGGGAATGTGAACTATTGTAAAATTAAATTCCTGCAAATAAAGTTTCCATCTACTTAACCTGTCGTGAGTAAATTTAGCTGAAAGCAAAAATTGTATAGCTCTATGGTCTGTGTAAACGGTGGTATGTCTGCCATAAAGAAAGTGCCTAAATCTCGTGAAAGCCCATACAACACATAATGTTTCCAATTCTGTAACGGAATAATTTCGCTCAGCAGGTGACAGAATGCGGCTTGCAAATGCGATGTTTTTAATTACTATTGAACCATCTTCTTCAATTTCCTGGAAAATATGTACGCCCAAAGCGGTGTTCGAACTGTCAGTGGCAATGGAAAAATTTCTAGTAAGATCTGGGTGCGATAAAAGTGGGGCATTCAACAAAGCATGTTTCAAATAACATTCTCGTGAACAAAATTCTGCGTGTCAAAAGTAATGTCTGCGTTACTGTAATATGCAATCTGTGCTGCATCTGGTTAAAATTTATCGTACGTGTTATTATTTACGGGAGAATGTTGTGGCATATCCACTATATGAACTGTTCTGTTATTTCTTACTGACGTGTTACGCTATAGATGACACCTATTGTCTGTTTCATTCATGATTATTCGCTGATGTTGTTGCTGCTCATAAGATCGACTGTTACTAAATGTACGCTGAAAATTGTGCTCGTTATTTTTACGTCTGTCATGATAGTAATTTCTATACGGCGCATTGCGATGCGAGTTGACATAGTGTGTTGTCTGTACGTGGTTATTTCTTTGCTGCCATGCGTTACTATTTGTTGGAGCTGGGACTATACGTGCACGCGGCGAAACATTAAAGTTTGGTTGACCTTGTAGACTGCATTGTTGGTTACGTATGCTAAGCGGCTGACTTTCATGCTATTGTGGTGAAAAACATCTATTGTTACAAAAATGTGGTTCCGATTGCTCAAAATTTTATACATACTGATGATTACGATTTTATCTGTAATTAAAATTACGGCGGTAGTTGTCATCACGGGAGTGCCTACTGAAAATTGTCACATTCGGTAAAATATTTGTCATATCCGGTTTTCATTACTCGTTTCTTAATACTACAAAGAGCAATAGTTAAAGAGCAGTTTTGATAGATATAAAGGATAGTAGAAGAGAAGGCAGCAGTGCAGAAAACTAAAGATGAAACAGCACTACTACAGCTCGGGGCCCTATGCTCGCTACGGCACATATTCATTAAAGCGTAATGAATCCCCTGAGGTCATTTACGCACTGCAAATAAATTTTACCTTTTGCGTTGCACGCAATAGCGGTAAAAATTCAAAAGCAAATAGTTGTATCCATGTTAATTCTAGTTTCTGCATTATAGGCAATGCTGTTGTAAATACAAAAATAAAATGTCGCATCTGGTTCAAAGCTAGCTTTTGCATTACAGGTAATAGCGGTGAATGTACAAAGATAAATTGTCGTATACAGTGCAAAGCGTGTACCTGTACGCTGTCATTATTAAGTTCTTTAGATTTTCTTACAAATGCAAATTGCTCGAAATCTACGTTCTCGTCACTCAGTTTGATAACACGTTCAGGTTTGTGTGTGAATCTGTTCGTCTGTGTCATTTCGGATTTCAAGTTGCGTAGCTTTTCATATTTTAAGTCGCGTGGCTTTTCGGATTTTAATTCGCGTAGCCTCTGTAAATTGTTCATATTATACACGCTGCGTGACTCTGACAAATGCTCGCAACGTGGCGGATTCTGTGACGTATTGGTGACTTAAATAGTTTTCAACTCTGTTACTGTAACACTTTCGTCAATTTGGTTGATCTGTCGTGCAAATTTCTCGTCAACTTCCGTATTCGGAGTGTGTGAAACTTCCACTGACTCTAAATTAAACTCGTCGCGTATCTGTACTGCGTTTTTAGGGCATTGTTCGGTGACTGCATTAATTTCGTGTATCTGTGTCGCGTTTGCTGAACATTGTTCAGTGACTGCATTAATCTCGTCTTTATCTGATTCTGTTGTGTCTACATGTGTGCTACTTAATTCTTGTGCAACAGTGCCAACTCCTTCATTACTGTTATTAGCACAAGCCTTAGTATCCCCACGTAATTGTTCTTTACTGTCCCGACATTGCACGGTAATAGCTGTATTCTGTTCACTAATTTGTCTGCTCCGTTCGTTAAGGTTGTCTTGTTTTTCGTTCGTCAGTTTGAAACTTTCATGAATTGTTTCGCTAAGTTGTTTGTAATGGTTGTCAAAACTTTCATTAAGTTGTTCGAAATAATTATTCATCATTTCCTTCCGCTGTTTGTACTGTTCACTAAGTTGTTTGAGATCTTCGGCATAATTGTCAAGTTTTTCGTTCTGTTGTTTGACCTGTTCACTGAGTTGTCTAAAATTTTCGTTCTGTTCACTAAATTGTTGTTGTAGCAATCTTGCCATAATTTGTTCAAAGCCAAAGTTAGCGTTTATACTCTCTGTGCTGTTTAGTGGTGGATCTGGAACTCTCTCGCTTACTGTAACCATTTGGTTATCCTGAGATTTACAAAAAGGTTTGTCAGTCGGATGTACACTGTCAGACATTATTTCGGAATTAAATAGATCCGTCGTACTTTGAGTATCCTGTTCATTTTCATTAGACAAATTTGTCTGTGCGTTACTTGAGTTTTCCAAATCGGGTGTGTTAAGCTGGGCAGCGCTCATTACAATAGAGCGTTCTGCGTCATCAATTGTCGTCAAATTAACAGACGAGACAATTGAGTTCGTTTGTTCATCATTAATATAAAAGTCATCATTAGTGGTTGTAATGCACTGATTGTTGGTGAACGCAGGATTGTCATCATTACACTGCGTGTCACAATTACTATCGGTCACGCTGTTTAAGTCGGTAATTTCATTCAAAATACCTCGCGATACACTATTCATAGTCTTTCGCGGCATTTTCACAATAGTCACAAATATTCACAAAACAATTAAGCACAAATGCAAAAGCAACACACAAATACAATAGAGCAAACGAATTGTCGTTGATCTGTGGAAAGAAAGTCACAATATTAGTAAAAGCGTTGCGCCAAATCCTAATTATATCTAAGCAGATAAGAGCAGATATCTGACTGTTTTTCAAAAGACTCTCAACGAAATACGATCCTGGACTGGGTGTCGCCACGTGTAACCTCCCCACCGTAATTTTATAAGTAATGACAAAATTATTTAGAACTGCTAATGGACATTGCGCTAAGCGTAACCTGCCCACAATGAAATGTACTGACAATGGCAACAAAAATGTGAAATTCGCAATCTGACTCAAATATAAATTCTTCACCAAAAAATTAAAGTCCATTCAGTGATAAGAAAATTCAATTAAACCGAAATATCGGTCTTTGGCCCTGTGTAAAGCAATCAGAATTAAATTCTTACCTCAGTATAACTGGATGTCAAATTTCTGCTCTTATCTTTGCGCACGGCTTGGAGGAACTGCATTGCAAATAATAATATTCCTTTTTTTCTGTGATTTTACTGAAAATTTTCTTTAAAAGAAGTGGAATGAAATGGGAAGTGCAATTAAATCTTTAGTTCAATAAAAAATAAAATTTTTGAAAAATGCTTTTGAAATAAAAATTATTATTGGGAGACTTGTTGGAGATTAATTACAATAAATAAATTTTACATTATCTAATGATTATATTAATTAACAGTATACCTCATTCAGCATCTTGACCAGTGTTGCCGACCGCCTACATCACACAACCGCACTGGGCTGCTACTACTGACCGACCGCTCTGCATGACGACTATTAGCGTACTGCACTACATGACTACTACTGACCGACTGCTCGCAACTAAACCGAGCTACCGACTGAGAACCGCTCGCAACACTCGCGCGGTCAAGCGCAGGCTCTCTGGTCAGAGACGCTGCAATGCCTCGCCATCGCTGCTGCGTTACATACGTGTTTCACCTTGTTTTGCTTTTGTTGATGTTCATCTTATATCCTCCTTTCAAGACACTGTCCATTCCATTCAACTGCTCTTCCAAGTCCTTTGCTGTCTCTGACAGAATTACAATGTCATCGGCGAACCTCAAAGTTTTTATTTCTTCTCCATGAATTTTAATACCTACTCCGAATTTTTCTTTTGGTTCCTTTACTGCTTGCTCAATATACAGATTGAATAACATTGGAGAGAGGCTACAACCCTGTCTCACTCCCTTCCCAACCACTGCTTCCCTTTTATGTCCCTCGACTTTTATAACTACCATCTGGTTTCTGTACAAATTGTAAATAGCCTTTCGCTCCCTGTATTTTACCCCTGCCACCTTTAGAATTTGAAAGAGAGTATTCCAGTCAACATTGTCAAAAGCTTTCTCTAAGTCTACAAATGCTAGAAACGTAGGTTTGCCTTTCCTTAATCTTTCTTCTAAGATATGTCGTAAGGTCAGTATTGCCTCACGTGTTCCAGTGTTTCTACGGAATCCAAACTGATCTTCCCCGAGGTTGGCTTCTACTAGTTTTTCCATTCGTCTGTAAAGAATTCGTGTTAGTATTTTGCAGCTGTGACTTATTAAGCTGATAGTTCGGTAATTTTCACATCTGTCAACACCTGCTTTCTTTGGGATTGGAATTATTATATTCTTCTTGAAGTCTGAGGGTATTTCGCCTGTTTCATACATCTTGCTCACCAGATGGTAGAGTTTTGTCAGGACTGGCTCTCCCACGGCCGTCAGTAGTTCCAATGGAATATTGTCTACTCCGGGGGCCTTGTTTCGACTCAGGTCTTTCAGTGCTCTGTCAAACTCTTCACGCAGTATCATAACTCCCATTTCATCTTCATCTACATCCTCTTCTATTTCCATAATATTGTCCTCAAGTACATCGCCCTTGTATAGACCCTCTATATACTCCTTCCACCTTTCTGCTTTCCCTTCTTTGCTTAGAACTGGGTTTCCATCTGAGCTCTTGATATTCATACAAGTCGTTCTCTTATCTCCAAAGGTCTCTTTAATTTTCCTGTAGGCGGTATCTATCTTACCCCTAGTGAGATAGGCCTCTACATCCTTACATTTGTCCTCTAGCCATCCCTGCTTAGCCATTTTGCACTTCCTGTCGATCTCATTTTTGAGACGTTTGTATTCCTTTTTGCCTGTTTCACTTACTGCATTTTTATATTTTCTCCTTTCATCAATTAACTTCAATATTTCTTCTGTTACCCAAGGATTTCTACTAGCCCTCGTCTTTTTACCTACTTGATCCTCTGCTACCTTCACTACTTCATCCCTCAAAGCTACCCATTCTTCTTCTACTGTATTTATTTCCCCCATTCCTGTCAATTGCTCCCTTATGCTCTCCCTGAATCTCTGTACAACCTCTGGTTCTTTTAGTTTATCCAGGTCCCATCTCCTTAAATTCCCACCTTTTTGCAGTTTCTTCAGTTTTAATCTACAGGTCATAACCAATAGATTGTGGTCAGAGTCCACATCTGCCCCTGGAAATGTCTTACAATTTAAAACCTGGTTCCTAAATCTCTGTCTTACCATTATATAATCTATCTGATACCTTTTAGTATCTCCAGGGTTCTTCCATGTATACAACCTTCTTTCATGATTCTTAAACCAAGTGTTAGTTATGATTATGTTGTGCTCTGTGCAAAATTCGACCAGGCGGCTTCCTCTTTCATTTCTGTCCCCCAATCCATATTCACCTACTATGTTTCCTTCTCTCCCTTTTCCTACACTCGAATTCCAGTCACCCATGACTATTAAATTTTCGTCTCCCTTCACAATCTGAATAATTTCTTTTATTTCATCATACATTTCTTCAATTTCTTCGTCATCTCCAGAGCTAGTTGGCATATAAACTTGTACTACTGTAGTAGGCGTGGGCTTCGTATCTATCTTGGCCACAATAATGCGTTCACTATGCTGTTTGTAGTAGCTTACCCGCATTCCTATTTTCCTATTCATTATTAAACCTATTCCTGCATTACCCCTATTTGATTTTGTGTTTATAACCCTGTAGTCACCTGACCAGAAGTCTTGTTCCTCCTGCCACCGAACTTCACTAATTCCCACTATATCTAACTTCAACCTATCCATTTCCCTTTTTAAATTTTCTAACCTACCTGCCCGATTAAGGGATCTGACATTCCACGCTCCGATCCGTAGAACGCCAGTTTTCTTTCTCCTGATAACGACATCCTCTTGAGTAGTCCCCGCCCGGAGATCCGAATGGGGGACTATTTTACCTCCGGAATATTTTACCCAAGAGGACGCCATCATCATGTAATCATACAGTAAAGCTGCATGCCCTCGGGAAAAATTACGGCTGTAGTTTCCCCTTGCTTTCAGCCGTTCGCAGTACCAGCACAGCAAGGCCGTTTTGGTTATTGTTACAAGGCCAGATCAGTCAATCATCCAGACTGTTGCCCTTGCAACTACTGAAAAGGCTGCTGCCCTTCTTCAGGAACCACACGTTTGTCTGGCCTCTCAACAGATACCCCTCCGTTGTGGTTGCACCTACGGTACGGCTATCTGTATCGCTGAGGCACGCAAGGTCCATGGTTCATGGGGGGGAGGAGCGCTATGGTAGGACACTGGTATTCAGGAGGAAGGCGGTTCGAATACCCTTCCAAACATCTAGATTTAGGTTTTCCTTTATTTCCCTGAAGATTTAAAGGTAAACGTCTGGGTGGTTTCTTTGAAAGGGCACGGTTGACTTTGTTTCCCAATCCGAACTTGGGCTTCATCTACAGTGAGTTCGTCGTGGGCGCAAGTAATTTTTCGAATATTATGTCCATTAACAGTCCATAAGATTCAACACATAGTTAATCGTGCATGTGCAACAGAAATTTCTGTGGAAATTAAACGACGTGTGCGTACTGCAGGGTAGTCAATAGCCGATGAACCATCTTCCTAAAACAAAAACAAGTATATAAACAGAAAATTAAAATCAAATAAAATGAGACAGGACAGGAAACGTGAGACTACGTTACCAACATGGTGGCCATTTTAGAATCCATCATCTAGGATGCAGCTCGTAACTTTCACATGGAACAGGGTCATGTGACATATCAAACAGAAAGAGAATGCTGACTGTCATTTGAGCATACTTTAATTGATTTCGAGGTATGACTGATGTGTTACAAGTGACATGAAAGCTGTTGGAGTCAACACTACCCGAATGCTTTGAGATCCTTAATGTCAGGAGAGCGGAGGACCAATGTTATCTACGAGGATGTCAACTGACACCATTCACAAGGGGACGGGGTTTATTCGTCAACATAGATTTCGTCCAAATGTATGTCATGTGTAGGGCTTGGCTAGAAACGAACGTTACAGATGTAGAAGCTCCAGAAAGCAACTAATTTAGGAAAAAAAGCATTTTTGGCGCGGGTCGGGTGATGAGTGAATCATTTATGTTAGAGCAGGTTCCAGGCAGCGGTTGGAGCAGCGGAAAGAGCACAGAACGGTAATTCGAAGGGAGTGGGATCGAGTTCCCAGGAGGAAACTTTATTTTTGTATTTACAGTGTTTGCAGTACATACACTGCAAGCTCTAACGGCAGAAAGTGAAGGTGAAACTTCTTTATTAAATATTTTACTTAAACTACTGAGTGAGATTGAATGCAAGTGAACCTACATTCTCTTTACTTATTCTTATTTATCATGTCAACGCTCACCCACAATATTCTAGCGCAACGCAATCTGACTGCTCAAAAAAAGGATAACCTGACTTCAACGTTGCCTAAAGAGAAATCCTAACAATAATCTATACATTTCATTAAGAACTTACCTCACAAAAATCTTCATTACGCGAACTACTGCAATACAGCGAGCGTCAATACTGCCAGCTAAATAAAAGATTCTAACTACTAAAACCACTAACTACTAATAGGCATGTGGTTAGCAAAGGAAAGATTTTGTTGCAAACCAAATAATGTATTCTTTACGTTAGTAATGTGACATCCAGTTCAGACACAAATATAAACCGTCGTTGACATCTAATTCAAAAGTATATAGTCATGAATAATTTTCAATATCCAGGTCGAACACGTACAGATCGTCAACCTACGCTAACACTTCAGACCTCTACCCTCCATCAATGCTAACTTCTCACATCTAACATCCATCACTGCTGGCCGTTCACCTCCGACTGCCCAACAGTGCTCCCATCTCTGCTGGCGACTAACTTCTCTTGAACTGCCCAAGACTACTGGCGATTAACTTTCGACAACGAGTCCAACCAGCCACAGAGTCTCTTACAAAGTAAGCGCAGTCAGAGATCCAATGCAAAGCGCTACATAGCGCTGCCAGCACAGAAGCAGCCCACTTGCAATGGAGAACTTAAAACGATCCTGAACACAAAGGGTAGAATAATGGAGCATGAATTCCATATGACAATAGACACACATAAAACAAAAGTTCTAGTCTGCGGTAAAATAACAACTGAAGCGAAGGAGCTATAAGAGAGAGTATGCTTAACTGCCCAGGTCAAAAATTCTTTTAATAAGAAGAAAAACAGATTTACTACAACGAATATAGGCCTTGACGTGAGGAAACAAATGTTGAAGACGCACGTTTGGAGCATTGCAACACACGGCAACGAAGCTTGAGCGATACGAGTGAGAGAGGAGAGCAAACTCGCAGCATTCGAAAAATGGTGCTACAGAAGAATGATGGCAATTATCTGGAGAGAAATGTTCATGAACGACGACAGGTTTTCGTTACAGAGAAAAGATGCTTCATGAAACACCTAAAAAGAAGAAGGACTCAGCTGATAAGCCATATATTCCGGCATGATAGTCTGTTGAGAACAACAGTTGAGCAAGCAATAGAAGGCAGAAATTACAGACGTAAACCCGGACTGGAGTACATTAAACAAATAATGGGGGGTATGAATTTTTCTTCGTACTACGAACTGAAACGGAAGGCGGACAAGCGAGAGGAATGCGGAGCTGCTGATGACTAGAGAGAGAGTGTGCAAATAAAATGAAATAAAGCTCAATATGTTACATTTATTGGTATTTCTAAAAAAATGCATGAAAAGAAATGGTAAAAGAATAGCAAATAAATTTCCAAGAAAAGATTATGGCTACAGCATTCACGAGGACTTTGCAAATAAGTTTCCAGGATTGGATTGTAAGGCGTACACGACAAGTTGGCATATAAAATTAGATCGTTTTGTTATTGTAAAGTTGACGATATACACGTCCTGCGGCTATACTCATCGGAAAACAAGGGACGCGGTTATTTTCTCGCTCTCTTGCACACCTTATAAACGCTGCATTTCTACAATTACATGGGTGTTACAAATTTCCTATAAATAAACAAACTCGATTTACATTCACCAAAGGTTCTCTGTCACCGCACTGTTTGCAGCAAACCACGCGTAACGCTGCTCGAAGATCAAAATTATAAATTAATGGAATACGAAATCCCTTAAGCTTTAATTACATTCCCGTCTTGGAAAGTTATTTGCAGAATCTTTTTGGACGTTATAAGTGCAATCACTCGGAAATATGTTTGCAAACTCAGATTTCCCTACGCCTTTCCTTTTCAAGCATTTTTTGAAAATATTAAGAAGTTCAGTGTATTGAGCATTTCGTTTTATTTACAGCATACGTAACATAAAAACTGAAAATAAAAGAAATTGTACGTATCGGGAAATGGCCCCGCGACCCTTGGACTTACGTTCTGTACTCTTTCTGCTGCGGTAACAGCTACCTGGAATCTACGATAACCTAAATGGCTCGTGATACGCCAGACACGCGCCAAAAAAATGCTATTCTTTTTTTAACGCTTGGGCATCATTAGCCAATACCCACAGCGCGGCGTTGAAACGCGAAATTACGTGAAACTGGCTCTGTTACAGACAAACCGAAAGCTGTATGATCGTTAATGGCTGCAGATGCTGTTCTGGCATCGTTAGCAGGAGTGCAGAGCGCAGTACTGACCGCACTGACGGGAAACTGGTGCCAGAAACGTGGCACACCTCGCTGTTGATGCTTGTGCTCGCATTCCTGTCAGTTAAAAGCCCACGAGGAATGGGCAAAGCGAGTAACAACAACCTTATAACATGCTGGCCCTTACATGTGATCAGCAGTATTTGCCTTGTTCTGTACAAAGTACGTGATAGTTCGGGAATAAGTACAGCAGTGCTCAAAAGTAAGGCATCATTGTTTTCCTCGTGTAATTCTGTATCTGCTTGATAAATCACATGATCTCCTCTGCATTTGAAAATTACGAGTTGTTTCCACGATGGCGCCCCCAAAATTGCTGCTATGTTGGCAGCGTAGTCTCGTACTTTATTTTCAGTTTCTATTTATGCACCTGTTTTTGATTTAGAAGGGTGGTTGCGTATCTACGGACCAACCTGCAGAACAAAACTGTATGCCATCCATATTATAATTTAAATGAATATCGATAACATTGCTAAGATGCATATTATGTAATTTAATAATTTACGCCGTGTCTCGGAAACCGTGATCCCAGTTCTTATAATAAACTAGCCGATCTCTGGAAAGACTCTATTTCCCTGTACTATCATCACGCGTCGTCTTTTTTAATAGGTGCTAATACTGTTTGTAAAGGCTATAAATGTTTTTGTAACTAAATTCCTTTTTCCCACTTTTAACCTAAAGTAAGGATCTTCGGTATTTTTGTTTATTAAAAGAATGAGAGTTCTTTAGGCTGTTTTTTGAGCAGACCGAGGACTCAAATGACGCAAATTAGTTGTATTTGTTAATTTCACACTGTCTTACGAGATATATAAACAAGAACGAAAATTTACGATGTACAGTTTACTGTGAGGCTATATCCAACATTTGTGTTTTATCTTTTACGTTAGAACGCATCATACACACTGAAATGTTTAAGGTTTACTTACTTTTTTAATTTTGTAATTTTTAATTGTTTTTTTTACTGATGGAAGAATCTCCTTTACACTATAGCAACGTAAAACATATTGAGTGGGTTGTGCACGTGTTGCATGACTAACTGTACAATTTTTTCCTCACCACATACTTTGTATATCATTCGTATCACTGTTGTCAAACTGCACCTTGTGACACCAGGGACTTCTGGGGTCCATTAAGTTTTGAAGTTATTTGTCCTATCTTTGATGGTATTCTTGGTAATGTTACACTTCCGAAATTTGTATTTTGTCGCCTCTGTTTCCTGTTCCAACTTAGGTCTTAAGATGATCTGCAGATTAGATCGAAACCGATACCCGTTAATAAAAGAAGTTGTGGTCCAGACGGTGTTTCTCATTTGTTGGAAATTTGAGTATTAACTGCAAACAAAAAAAAGGCGGTGGATGATATGGTTCTTTGTTATCATTTCAGGATTCAGCACACTAAAAACTACGATAATAAGCCACTTTCAGATAGAGCCCATTATCAGTGAGAAAGTATATCACTAATCAGCAGTGAAACGGTTTTTCAAAATGTTTCCAGAATGAGATTTTCATCCTGCAGCGGATTGTGATCTGGGAGATTAGAACTGTGTGCCGGACCGAGACTCGAACTCGGGACCGAGTTCGAGTCTCGGTCTGGCACACAGTTTTAATCTGCGAGGAAGTTTCTTTACAAAATGTGTTTACTTTAGTCTCTGACCTCGCGTAAAAATACCAGAAAACCTCTGCGCTCAGGTTTCCCTTTGTGGCTTCGCATTGTAGATGCCTATATTTACTATGATCGCCGCTACTAAGGATGGGAGTTTCGGTGCTGCTTCTGCGAGGATGAATCTGCGGTGTTTTTTTTTTTTGTTTTTTGTTTTTTGCATCACGTAGTTTCGAGCCGTCTGCCGTGTGGTCGGGGAGACTGCCTCTGCAGCATTTCCACCTTGACTAAGAATGAGAGCGCAATAAACTGTTACTTGGTGGTGAAAGTAAACTCTAATCAGTAATGTGTAAACCGAAAAACAGTAATGTGGCTCTGGTTACTGTTTCATTCGTGGGGACCTAACGCAGAAAAAACGGTGACTGAGATAAGAAACTTGAGGATCGCGCAGCTGAGATTTGTTGCAGCCTTCCGTGGCTCCTGAAGTGTGTCTCGCACTTAGAGTATGTGTTAATGGTTTTAGCGATGTCCATTTTTGCGCTGCGTCCCTCGTGTCTCGGAAGCCTCTAAATTTCTGGACAAATCGATGGGACGGTTAACTTCTAAGGCATCGCTGCTTGCTTATTCCTCGCTCAGTCATACCAGAGACAGTGCACCGTCGGCTGTTTATACACCAGAGTGAAACTCAGAAGGTTACTTTTATCCGCCATAGTGTTCTATTTTACCCTGGATTGTATTCCAGCATGGTACTTTAAATTGTTGCTATTATCTCCGTAATGATTTTTCGAAGTGTCTGCTACAGTGTTTTACATAAGGCTATATAGAAATACGAATTGTTGGTAAATGGTTTTGATGCTATCTGAAGGCCGCAACGGTAATTAACAAAGTTGCTTCCGCGACCTACATTACACTCAGACTACTACAGCGTTCCAACGGCATTGCAGCGCCGAATGTAAGTGTCCAGCCTACATGCTAAGCCAGATCACTACGCTTGTGTGTCTAGAACAGGGTTTTCCAAACTGTGTTCCTCGGAAAAGTAGTGTTCCGTAGGAAATGAATAAGTGCTCCGTGAAAAACAGTTAATAACACGGCGATTCTTCCCAGATATTTTAACGATACTAATTATTTTTTACAATTTTATTGTCATTTCTGTGTTGTTAGTTATGGCTTAGAATTGAAGTAATCACTGAATAAAACAAGATTTTTCTCATCTTTAAAAATTTTGTTAACTTTCAAAATAAACAAGGTGTTTTATCAAAGTATCAGTAGTCTAAGTGTTCCGTCAGAGGAGAAGTTTGGAAAGCCCTTGTCTAGGAGGTGGTGTCTCACGTAGTTACCTGCTAGGCATGTCTGTAGACTGTATACGTCACCTAATTACTAACTAAATGGCACACTTTAGTCAAGTGTTCTGTTTCTTAAATTATGTTTTTCAGTTAGTTGATTCATCAACCTTAGCTATGCTTCATGTGCTCTTTATGAACATTCCTTGACACCGACTTTAATACAGCAGAACCAAAGAAAATCTTGACTTAGCCAGATTGTAGTTCAAAAACTGCTTATAGAAATTATCGGAATGATTTTAGGAAAGAACGCTAATGTACAGATTTTTTTTTATCTGTTGGACAACTACCTGAAAAACATACATAAGTCAGCCGGCCGCGGTGACCGTGCGGTTCTAGGCGCTTCAGTCCTGAACCGCGCTGCTGCTACGGCCGCAGGTTCGAATCCTGCCTCGGGCATGGATGTGTGTGATATCCTTAGGTTAGTTAGGTTTAAGTAGTTCTAAGTTCTAGGGTCCTGATGACCTCAGATGTTAAGTCCCATAGTACTCAGAGCCATTTGAACCGTTTTTTCGTACATACATCGATCTAGCTGCCCCATATGGCTTTCATATAGCGAGTGAACAGGAAACTCCTATGGCTGGTTCTTCAAGAAAATGTATGTCCGAAACATATAAAAACTGTTGTGGACTGACAAGACAGCCAGTCCACAGTGACGGGTAACCGAAAGGCACGCGTTTAAACTCACGCAGGCTGGCGTGAGGTCTGAAACAGGATACGTAATGAATGCTATAAAGAAAAGTACGTAACTGCTGGAATACTTAACTTTAATCCACAATTGGTGAACATTGGTCTTGTTACTGTACATGCTTCATTAGATACATAGCAAAGGATAAATGGCGCCTTGCTAGGTCGTAGCAATTGACTTAGCTGAAGGCTATGCTAACGATCGTCTCGGCAATTGAGAGCGTAATTCTCAGTGAACCATGGCTAGCAACGTCGGCTGTACAACTGGGACGAGTGCTAGGAAGTCTCTCTAGACCTGCCGTGTGGCGGCGCTCGGTCTGCAATTACTGACAGTGGCGACACGCGGGTCCGTCGTATACTAGCGGACCGCGGCCGATTTAAAATCTACCAGCTAGGTAGTGTGGTGTCTGGCGGTGACACCACAAAAACAACAATAGAGCTTCATACAACAGTACCAAATTAGTAACTCATCTGCCAAAATCAAGTGCTGAACAAATAATTATGAACGAAGATACCCGTCAGTGATGCAGGTTTTTAATATATGTCTAGGTGCTTTGTCCGAAGGTTGGAAAAACTGTTGGAATACAAGAGAATAAAAACTGAGCTTAGCAGATCATTATTGATGCTTGTTTTTGCTGGTGGTCTTTCAGTTGTAGACCATACAGAACACAGGTTTCTGTTCGCTATTCATAACCTGGATCAAATCTGCTCAGACTACAATTTTAAGACGTCAATAAATAAATAAATAAATAAAGCAACAGCACTCGTACGAAATTACCTACATAAGTGAAAAATTGCTAATAAGCAAGTCGAGACAAGGTCCTCATTTTAGCTGTTTATGCTGCGATGCCAGTTATATCTAAGCCAAGGATAAACAGATGCTTTGTGCGGTACAGTTAAACGCAGTCTGAAGAATAGAAACTCAACTCATATTTTATAATATATGGCTGCACCAGTACTTCTTTATGGAAGTGAGACATGGGTAACAACCATCCAGGACGATAACCATATAGAGGCAGCAGAGACAAATTCGCTTGATCAGTTAAATGATAACTGGACAAGAGAAGCAACACTAGTCAGAGAAGAGGTTACGGTTCTTAGTATCAGTGATAAAATAAAAGATCGCAGAAGGAAGTAGCAGGAGGAATTAAACAGGATGGAAAATAGCAGAGCACCAAAAATAGTTCACAAGCCAATAGTCGAAGCAGTGTTGGAAGAAATGAAAGACGCGCTAATGATGGTAGCCAGAACGGGTCATTTGATATACAATTCCTTGAAAGGGAAGAAGAAGACACTGCTTACATTCATTTCTTCGTGATTCTTCGTTGAAAAATTATAAAAACACGGATTAAATTAATGTTTGTGTGGTCTATTTCTGAGCAGGGTGCTCCATTGTTTAAGGTATAGTCTTCGTCGTCAAGACGACGTGACCATTCTGACTTTTATTTTCCACTGCTTTGCTAGATCACTCACTTTGAATGCTTCAACATGACATCATCCTAAATAAAAAGTAACCGGTCCACGATAACCTACATACGAAGATGACGTTAAACTTTACATTATCCTTTCATTTAAGTATTTCTTCCAAACCAACTATTGTTTTAACGATAGTTTACGTATTTAGAAGATAATCCACAGTAACTTTTCGGAAGTTGGAATTGTCGCTTGTCCTTGCACTTCTCCTCTCCATTATAAGGTAATTTACACTATCAATAATTCAAGTGACGTTTTAATGGTAGATTCTTCCTTAAAAAGTTACACTCAATTGTTGAGTTGTGATTTTTCCAAGCTTCAGCGTTGTATTGGAGCTTACGATATGAACTTCCTGGTGTTACTGTTATTTTAAAATAGATCCAAGCAACGTATTGCGGAAAATTCGAGTGCCAACGACTAACACGATTCAAACCTGCATTGAATGAAAATTTGTTGCAAAACTGTAATAAACTGAGCGCTTTTCGAATCTAAAATTGCATTATTCATAGCGTTAGGGATATAGATGTAGATATTTTTATTGAAGACTGAGGACAGTGAACTGAAGTACATTATAGCAATATCTTCATTTGCAGACTAATAATTGTAGCCATTCGGAGTAGTATGTTTTTAGGTTGGGTAGTACCTCAAAGCACTTGCTCATTTTCCCCAGAGCAGCAGATCAGGCGTTGAAGTGTGGACGGAAAACGGATAATCTATACTGACACTCGTAACCTACTTCGTGGTGCAGTTGCGACCAAGATGGAAACATCTGGTTTAAATAACGTAACGTGTGTGCTGGAAGACTGTTAGACGCAGAAAAAAAAAACGACTAACATCCTGAAGTGGGTACATATTAAACCACCAGTGATCACAATATCTGCACTTATATCACTAACATCCTGGGTAACGAACCTTTAGACTTTGATCAGTATTGTTTACTGAATGTTCTCAGTTAACGATTCCTTGGTCTGCAGTGGCTCGTTAGACCTGTTACGACGATCACCTTACTG
The DNA here is from genome assembly GCF_021461385.2 of Schistocerca piceifrons. NCBI lineage: Eukaryota > Metazoa > Arthropoda > Insecta > Orthoptera > Acrididae > Schistocerca > Schistocerca piceifrons. Next base: position 585,067,664 of record NC_060141.1, on the reverse strand, counting down.
CGGTGCACAATTTTCACAGTTGTTGTAAAGAACATGTCTGCGATGTTACGTACTGTACAGCATTCTTTGTTTTGAAAGGCTTTGTTATTTGTTGCTGTTGTGAGGTTACGCCTTCCGGTGAAGGAGTATCAGGACAACTGTGTTGTCAACAGTGCAAGACCATGAGTGCATGGAAATGCGTTATTTACAAATACAACAGGTATTCCATACTACATACATGGCATGTACAGGGTGAACCATAACTATACCATATATAACAATATATACAATATATACTATACCATATATAACAAACTTTCACAGTTGATAGTGTGGACCAAAACAAGAAAAAATGCCTGGTAGACATACGCTCTAAAACACGTAAGCTAAGAGCTATAAGCATTCGTTCACCTTCTTCCATATTTTTGGAGGAGTTGGTATGGGTCAAGACAAGAAAAATCTGTCCAGTAAACATTGTCTCTAAAGTGCTCACTATCATCATCATCATCATCATCATCATTTATTGCCTTATCGGGCCTTTAAGGCCTACAGCAAGAAGAACAAAAGGAAAAGTAAAGACAAAAAGACTTACAAAAGTACTCTATACAGTAGTAAAAGTTACATATGTACATTACAGCTCACTATAAAGCTATAAATACTTGGTCATCTTCGTTACTGTAAAGCACATCTCTTCTGCTGAATAAGTGCTCACACCTATTAAGGAAAGCGTTTTAGAGACCATATTTATCATATATTTTTCTTGTTTTCGTCCATATTATCTCTTTTCAAAATACGGAAAGCAAAGACATTGCAGTGGAAGAGATGTGCTTCGCAATATTGGAGATGAACAAGTGCTCGTAGCTCTCACAGTACGCATTTTAGGCCTATGTGTACTTGGGGTGACCAACTCTCCCGTATTTCTCGGGATCTCCCGTATTTAGAGACATTTTTTCATAATCTCCCGGCTCCCGTACTTTCAGGCTCAGTGGCCGTTTATCTCCCGTTTTTAACTTCATTTTTCTTAACATGTACCGGTATGTAAAATTATTTTTCAATCATTTAAATTTTCCACGCACTGTCAGGATTCGTTCGTAGACAGCAGAGACAGCTGATTCTATATCGACCTTCGACCATAGATGTCGACATCATGTCTATCGAATATCTTTGGAATGATCGAACGACGCTTGGCGGTTAGATGTGACTGTTTCTGTGCCAGTGCTTACGGTGAATCGTCGTTAACTTGTTCAAGATTTTATGATGGGCAGCGAAGACGAAGCTCAAACGCCACCAAAAAAGAAAACAAGGTAGTAAATTTGATAATACTTCAAAGAGTTTAATCCCACTATGTCTAGAAAGGGAACTGACATTCAATGACGTGCATGAAGTTGTAGAATATCTTAAGCTGGATTGTATTAATTAAGATGAATTATATGAGGAGTTTTGTGGTTCTAATGATGCAATTAAATGTGCTGTCTCTTTAGATGGTAATGTTAGCCAGAAATGGATACAGGTCTTTACAACTTTGAAATCAAATAATTTTAATTTTGAAAACTTGGGTAAGCTGGTGTGTTTTGTTATGAGTATACCAGGAAGTAATGCTCACACTGTGAGAGTATTTTCTCTTATGAATAATAAGTGGACTAATGTAAGGAACAGAAGTAGCACAAACTTAATCAAATCTGAACTACAAGTTGCCATGAATTTTCCTTATTCCTGTAGTGAATTCTTGGAATTCGCTAAAAATGATGTAAAACTACTGACTGAGGCAAAATCTGTTGCAAAATATGTATAAGTAATTGTGATGTCCACCCCATGAACCATGGACCTTGACGTTGGTGGGGAGGCTTACGTGCCTCAATGATACAGATGGCCGTACCGTAGGTGCAACCACAACGGAGGGGTATCTGTTGAGGGGCCAGACAAACGTGTGGTTCCTGAAGAGGGCAGCAGCCTTTTCAGTAGTTGCAGGGCAACAGTCTGGATGATTGACTGAGCTGGCCTTGTAACAATAACCAAAACGGCCTTGTTGTGCTGGTACTGCGAACGGCTGAAAGCAAGGGGAAACTACAGCCGTAATTTTTCCCGAGTGCATGCAGCTTTACTGTATGTGCATGGAGAGCTGCATCAAACCAGTCTCGGGACTGAAGACCACAACAACAACAACAATTGTGATGTGTAAATAAATAGTCTACTTTTACAAATACTGCTTTGTTTTTTGGCGAAATTTTGCCGTGCTATTAATCTCCCTTATTTTTTGTCAAGGATGTAAGAATCTCCCTTATTTTCGTTTAGAAAAGTTGGTCACCCTATGTGTACTAGACATTTTTTCCTTGTTTTGGTCTATATTCTGAAAGTTTGACGGTGGCGTTCTGATCACCGGATATAATACTGCCACAAAACCGAACTCTGGTAACAAAAGAAACAAAACACTCCGTAACGTGCTACTCTTGGCAGTGGCGCCTTGCATCAAATCAGTTCCCGCCAAAAAAGCCAGATCAGGCATTCGAAGATTGTTGCAGGAGCTCTGGGATTCACCGTCGTATAAAACCTCGTGCTGCTCGCTGGTGAAACCTTTCAGAAAATACTCCGAAAACTGGACTGTTCATAGGACATACAAACAGTAAATATGAGCTTCTCGCCAGGCCGAGAAGGCCCGAGTGATATCACCTGCCGCCGTGTCATCCTCTGCCTTTCGGCAGCGTGCGGATGCGGTACGGAGGACCACGTGATCAGCACACCGCTCTTCTGGCCGTTTCGCGAACTTTCCAAACCGCGGAACCGCCTCTACTCGGTCAGGTAGCTCCGCGATTCGCATCACCAAGCTGTCTGCATCCCGTACCAGCCCTCACACCAAGGAAGAATCGTTAGCAGTACCGGTAATCGAACCGGTGTCCTCCACACGGCAGCCATCTACTCTGACCACTGTGCTATGGAGGCGGACACGAACAGCAAATACCTATAGTTAAATTTTCTAACAAAAATAATTTCTTAACCCAAAGTGATAAATGAAAAATAAATACTTGAATGAAATAACAATAAAACCCAGAATCTTTCTGAACTTGTACATGGGTTGGACAAAAATATGGAACCACCGCGAGAAATGCGTGTTCGAACATAAATACAGATGCTAGACAAGCCTGCAGGTTGCTCTGTTGTATTTGTCCACCAACGGCAACTGTCTCGTGTACTCAATAGGTTGCATGTAGTTGTGAGTGCGTTATATCAAAACTAAGCGAATTCGAACATGGGCAAATTGTTGGTGCTCGTATGATGAGTTCTTCCGTAACCAAAGTAGCCGAAGTGTTTGGCTTTTCAAGAAACACCATATCGAAGATCTGTACCAAATAAAAGGAAAGCGAAATAAAAAAAAAAAAAAAAAAACACGAAGGGAGCTCCATAAGCACGTGATACCGAAACCATAAAACCTGCACTATGGAGCAGTGGAAGAATGCCATGTGGTTGGATGAGTCTTGATTCACATTGTTTCCAAATAGACGAACTTACCTGCCAAGAGTGAAATATGTCAACGTGGTGATTTGGGCTGCCATATCGTGATATTCCATGGTCCCCTTGGTTATTTTACAAGGTTGCGTTACTGCCAAGGATTGTGTAACCATTTTGGTTGACCAGGTCCATCCCATGGTACAATAGTTGTTCCCCATTGGCGATGATGTGTTTCAAGAAGACGGGCCTCCTGTCCACGTATCTCGGATAGTCCAGGGTTGGTGTAGTGGGCACAAGGATGAACTGTCGCATCTCCCTTGGCCACCATGCTCACCATTTCTCAGTCTCATTAAGACTTTGTGGTCTGCTTTCGAGTAAAGGAGGCGTGATCGGTATCCATCATCGTAACTGAACGTGCCACTGTTTAAAAAAAGAGGATGATATAATATATCCTTGAAAACCTTACAGAACCTGACGACTGGACGTTGCTCAGAATGCCAACGGTTTTCCCACAATGTATTAGGCATGCTAAGGTGTTTTTTTTCCATAATTTTGTCCATCTCCTGTACATGTTCTTACATTGTTCGCCGTTTGTAATTGAACTTTACATTAATATTTGAAAGGGAAATATAAGGAATCGTGTTAATGAACTGACTGGATCTGTTTTACCTACTGATTTGGCTTGTGGCATACTACAAGCCTTTCTGGTTGACAACTTTTGGGAAGATTGCATAACATGTGTCCTAAGTTTATCTGTCCAGTGAAGGTGAATGTTAGTGGTGCGCATTTAACATGGCATCCTATGTTGTGGTGGAGTTGGTGGTTGGTGGTGGTGGTGGTGGTGGTGGTCGTGTGAGAAGGGGAGAGGTGGAACACCAAAGAGCCTATCGAGTTTATCCTAAGGAGTGATCACTATGTATAATGTGTAAGTAGGCTGTTTAGGTTCTTATATTATATGGGTAACGCCACCACCACGTAGCGCTCTGTATGAAAATCACTGACTGTGCTGTGTGCAGTCTGTGGCTGGGTGGCATTGTTGGAATTTGCTATTGTAGTGTTGGGCAGTCGGCTGTTAACAGCGAGTAGCGTTGCGCAGTTGGAGGTGAGCCGCCAGCAGTGGTGGATGTGGGGAGAGAGATGGCGGAATTTTGAGAGCGGCGATCTGGACGTGTATCATTAAGAAAGAGTAAATTTGTAATATTGGATATCATGGACTGATATATATACATTACGACTTTTGAACACTATTAAGGTAAATACACTGTTTGTTCTCTATGAAAATCTTTCTTTTGCTAACTGTGCCTATCAGTAGTTAGTGCCTTCAGTAGTTTGAATCTTTTATTTAGCTGGCAGTAGTTGCGCTCGCTGTATTGAGTAGTTCGAGTAACGAAGATTTTTGTGAGGTAAGTGATTTGTGAAACGTATAGATTAATTTAGTCAGGGCCATTCTCTTGTAGGGATTATTGAAAGTCAGATTGCGCTGCGCTAAAAAATATTGTGTGTCAGTTTAAGCAGTCATGTATAATTTTTCTAAGGGAACGTTTCAAATGTTGAACACCAGGAGATACTGCAGAACTGCAGAGAGGTTTAGAGTTAAACCTAGGATTTATGCTCGAAGTTTGATGGTAAGGAATTTTATGCCATCACCTTTAGTACTTTTGGGGCCACGTAGTTTACTTATTCATTAGGAGGAATCGAACCGGCTACCTCTACATACAAGTCCACCTCCGTAGCTGATTGGTCAGTTCGGCTGACTGCCATGAGGAGGACCCGGCTTCGATTCCCAGTACTGCCAGGGATATTTCCTTGGTGAGAGGACTGATACAGGGTGCACTCAGCGTCGTGAGGCTAACTGAGGTATTACTCGACCGGTCAGTAACTGTTCCAAGGTTAGCCAGCACCGTAGCTGAGCATGTTCTGCAATAAACAAAAAAAAAATCTGAGTCAATGGTTCAACGATGAACTTCAACTGGTGCCTCGGGACCTCCGCCACAAAAAAATTGCCACGAACAATAACGAACAAAATGAGATTAAAAAAAATGAAGGTTAAGAAATACAACGACCGGGAGAGCGGGTGCTGATCACATACTCCTCCATATTGCATCCGATGACGCCACTGGCAGAGGACGACACGGTGGTTGGTCGGGCCCGATTGGCCCTCTAGCGCCAAAACGCGAAATTTTTTTTTTTTACCTCTGTATATAAAAAGAAACATCGGCTACTCTTCCTTTTATCCTACTCAACCACAGTTTTTATTTATATTTTTAAACTACGTGTTTTCGTAATTTAACAAAGAACACCAAAATACAATCAGCTTTCTAAATGCTGGTAAAAACCTCTTTCATATGAATCCAAATACAATAATTATTAACATACAGAAGAATACTTAAGATTAGACAGATAGATCACATAACTAATGAGGAGGTACTGAACAGAATTGGGGAGAAGAGGAATCTGTGGCACAACTTGACTAGAAGAAGGGATCGGTTGGTAGGATAAGTTCTGAGGCATCAGCGGATCACCAGGGCAGCGTGGAGGGTAAAATTCGCAGAGGGAGACCAAGAAATGAATACACTAAGCAAATTCAGAAGGATGTAGGTTGCAGTAGATACTTGGAGGTGAAGAAGCTTGCACAGGACAGAGTAGCATGGAGAGCTGCATCAAACCAGTCTCAGGACTGAATACCACAACAACAAGAACAACAATTATTAACATCGTTACTTTTAAAACAATAACTGTGTTGAAGTAAATACTTTTAATTTCGTTGGCTTTAAACCACAGAACTACTTTTGAATATCAGTGTGATTCGGGCTGGAGACATAAATTGCAGTTTAATAATACACAACACGATATGTTTACTGATGCACTCACTCAGGCACGTTATTGAAGGTACTGATAGCACACAAATCACTGAAGCAATTTATTTTAGCAATAAATCGAAAATTCATTAATATGGCTCTTGAGAGAATCATCTTAGAACAACTTTTGCTATTTGTATTCAACAGTGACTTGAACGACAGTAAATATGGGGAAAAATTCTCCTCTGATAATTGCATTACTGTATTCACAAACGAAATACTAGAACTCCTCGTCATGAACGCAAATGAATTCCTCACGGTTATTGACTGATATTCAATAAACTACCTATGAATGTAACGAAAACAAATACTGCGAAGCAGCGGGAAAATGACCTTGTAGGAGGAAAAAAAAGCGAATACGTTCCTCTTTAAAAGACTGACAGAAAAGTGGGGAACCTGCTGCTTCAAACCTCATTCTGTCTTCTTCACCAAACTAGTTGACATGCGAACATATGCCCGCACTTTTAAAACAGAATGTTCTGAACCCTTTTACCCAGTCTCTTTGTAGTTACCCGTTCATGGCCAGCACCTCCCTCTCACTGCCACAGTCTATACATTATGTCTCTCTCCCACTGCGTACTTTCTCTCCCATTCGTTTACAGTGTATCCCACTGCAACTGCCTTCTCTCTCACTTACATTGCCTCCTTTTGTCTTTCTTTTCCACTCTCACTGTCTCCAGCATACTTCAGAAGCTCAAAACTTCTGTCGGGTTCAACCTTTTTTCCCATTGACTCATGTTTCCCAAATTTCAGTCCAAAATGCACCCTCCATTGTACTTGTATGTTTATGTTCGCCAATTTTTACGATCGCACCCCGAAGTCTTCATGTGTTCTCCACTCATCTGTACTTTTCATTTCCACTGTCTCCTCTCCCTTTTTCCCACTGCTTTTATCTCTATGCATCTTTCTCTTTAACTGCCACTGTCTCACACTGATCATCAATATTTCCTCTCTCTTCGGCTCCCACTGCTATTGACTTCATCCATCTCTCTTTCTCTTTCACTGCCACTTTCTCTCTCCCACCATCACTGTCTCCTCTCTTTTCTCTCCCACCGACAGTGTCTCCTCTCTCCTCCACCATTACTTTCCCTCAGCTACTCTCTTTCAGCACAAAAAAAAGAACGCGAAACTTTCGCATACCAAAATTTTTGGCGAGGAAGGCAGCATGAGGATTGAGGTCGCTGGTTCCACACTTCCTTGTCAGAGTCTTTTGAAGAGGAAATATTCTTCTTTTTGTGTTCCAACAGGAGCATTTTCCCGTTGGTTCCCATCTTTTCTCCGCTGCAGCATAATGTGCTGCTCATATAAAACGAATTCAGTAGGTCAGTTAAGTTCTGAGTTTATTTATGTACTTCGACACATTTATATATTTTGATATATACGAGCAACAAATAAGTGCACATAAAATAAACTTAATGCAGGTCAAGCGTTTCTTTCATCCAAATGCGAATCGCCGTTCGTTGCGTTGCGTTCGAATACAAAATTGAATCCTACGTTAAATAAAAATATTTAAAACCATCGCTTAAGAGTGAAAACAAAAGCATTTAAAGCGATACTACAAACGCGGCATAAAGCGACCACAAAACCGATGCTTTCTCTAGTTTAAAGCGAGCGCAAGGCTCCCATTCACCTCAAGTTCACTTTGCGCTACTTTACATAAAAATGCTCAGCATTTTTATGCTACACCTACAGTATGCCCAAAAATGCGGTGTTTGTATGTAAGTACAAAAACTTACGTAAATTTTTGTAAAGTTATCGAATAATTTCCAGGTGACAGCAGCCTAGGTGTGAAGTGGTAATTATACAGAGACAACGTGTCATGAAGTTTTATTAGTGAAAAATGCTGACTGAAAACATAGACTGCTGACCTCAGACTCCCTGCGGTGTGCCCAGGACCCTTGCCATGTGTTCACTTCGTCAGTTAAAACTAAATTTACGCCTCAGGCCGGATATTACATGCATATTTTACATGCATAAGTATGGTAACTTTGAAACACTGGATTTCGGTAACGGATAATAATAGCCAAAAAGTTTCAAGGTTCCCTAAGAGCATCTTCAGAAAATACTGTAAACACATTGGCTTCCTGAGGTGGTCTTATATTTCAACGCTTCAATTCGTGGGTCTTCGTTTACTATTCCTAAACCTTTTTTCAGACAGCTAGGATTCGTAATTCCTTCTAATATTAAAAATGCTGGGTCAACTGAAGAATGTGATACAACCCGTCGGCTTTCGCCACTGACGTCATAGTTAACTCATAGATATTAATGTCTCTCTTTAGATCCATAGATAGCCGTGCGGGATTAGCCGAGCGGTCTAGGGGCGCTGCAGTCCTGGACTGTGCTGCTGGTCCCGGCGGAGGTTCGAGTCCTCCCTCGGGCATGGGTGTGTGTGTTTGTCCTTAGGTTAATTTAGGTTAAGTAGTGTGTAAGCTTAGGGACTGATGACCTTAGCAATTAAGTCCCATAAGATTTCACACACACAGATCCATAGATAATAAATGGGTTACCTTCTTTGGCGAGGCGTCATTATTTTAAATTGAAATAACTGAATATGTTTTAAAAGACAGTGCTAAAAATTGTATACGATTTTTGTAGCTCGTATTAATTTAAATCAATTGCTCGTTCCAATCCATTCGCTACTTGTTTTATTGTTAAGAGTTTTAGATATTTTGGTAGAATTGGTTTTCGTTCTAGACAATTTTTTTCTTTTTGATTTTCGTTTGTAGGTACGGATTTACCTATTCCTATGAATATGGAATACTTGAAGAGGATTTCGTCAACTGCAGTACGGAATAGAAATTTTACGGTTGTCGCACAGTTTTCCAGTCCATACTAGAACTATCAAAGGCGAAAAGACCGACATACGAAAAATTTATATCCTGACCTATGTATGTCAACTGAAGAATAGGATACTGGTGCCAGCAAAGACGAAAAAAGCGACATACGTAATATTGTCATGCTGTACCTCAGTTGAACTACGAAGGTAATTTCAGGTTCGTCAGTTGACCTATGTAGTTCAGCTGTATTTCGCGATACTAATCTTATGTATGTCGGTTTTTTCACCTGCGCTAGCACTTGTATCCTATTCTTCAATTGACCCATGTAGTTCAACTGAAGTACGGCATAAAAATTTTACTGTCGTAGGTTTTCTCGCCGTCGCTCGTACTACTATGATAATTTTCACTCTATGCTATTAGTATCGAAGACGAAAAAGTATTGTCTCTCATACTTCAGTTGGTCTACATAGGTCAACTTAAGTATAGGATACAAATATTTTCACCTTCTCGTACTTCAACTGAGGTAGAGGATGTCAATGTTACGTACATTGATTTTTTCGTCTTCGCTAGCATTACTGTCCTGTTCTCCAGTGAATCTATATAGGTCAGCAGTATTTTCATAGAACAATGTACGTCTTTTAATGCAGTTGAGAAGTCTTGACAAAAAGTGCAGAGAAAGGACGCTCATAATTATTGTCTTTTCGCAACAAGACTGATAAGCGTGAGGAGGAAGGCTGTCAACATAAGCAGATGAAATTACGTCTGCAGATTTGTTTTTCTCGTTTAGCAATTCCCGCTGGCTCTTTTTACGAAACGTTTAATTGATAACTGTGGTAACAGTCTTATCATTAGACTCCTCACGCTAACGACTCTCGAATCCCATTAAATACTACACAGTTTCATTTTTAAAATCTTCAGTTTTTTCTGTATCTCAAAAGATACAGCCTTACAGCAAAATACTCTTTGTACATTAAGACTTCTTAGAAATCTTATTCCGATATCTTAAAGGTTATAAAACATTTTCAAGATTAACAATTTGGTTGACGAAACCTGCATATTTGTTTTCAGTATACCACTGGTTATTTTTCTGCTCTGGGAGACAACTTCTATCATATTCCTTTTGTTTCAAATGACAAAAAATGAAATGAAATGAAAAAAATGATCTTATGGCATTGTTGGCCGGGAGGCCCCATGCGGGGAAGTTCATCTAGCAATAAATGTCATTTGAAGTCCGCAGCTCGTGGTCTTGCGTTCTCGCTTCCTGCGCACGGGGTCCCGGGTTCGATTCCCGGCGGGATTTTCTCTACCTCGTGATGACTGGATGTTGTGTGTTCTTCATCATCATTGACTCGCAAGTCGCCGAAGTAGCGTCAACTAAAAAGGACTTGCAATACGCATGTGTAGTTTGGGCCTTAAAAGCGGCCCTGATTGCAGTCAACAGCCATTTGAACCAGCAGTATTGTTTCGCATATTCCTACACTTCTCCTCAACCTAAACTGATCTACCATGAAATGTATTTTCCGTGGCGAATATGGATCAGTTGCGAATATGGACAACCATCAGCTGTGTAATAGAATGACTACAATGAAAATTTGTGCTGAAACGGGACTTGAACCCGTATTTCCAGCTTATCTCGAGCGGTCGGTCACCTTACTTTTAGGCTACCCGAGCACGCTTCACGGCCAGATTCTCATGTCGTCAACCATGTGTCTACAATCTGCATTCGAACATCCATGATGTATGTTCCCGTACAGGAGAGGCATTTTAATACAAAATAGGTTGCCCGGTGTCCGCGGATAAATATAATATTTCAGTGGCTGTTTTGTTCAGAATTACGATGCAATGTTCCTTCGGATTTCATAATGCTCGTTGCATACAATGTACACATTTCCTAACTTATTTATTGACATCTTGTTTCCTGGTCCTCTGTGAAAACTTTACAGCTGCCTCTTAGTCAGTTGCTCTGTGACCGCCATTACGTGTCAACATATGGTCGTGCACTTGTTTCAAAACTTCATTCTTTAACACCACGGGAACCACCAAATATGATCTGCACTTTGTCGTTCTGTATCACAAGCCACTGTGCATTAGGAACTGCAGCTGTGACCCAAATGCCTGACAGTCAGTGTCAGTTGCCTGTTCTCTCCCATTCAACAATTCCCTTGCCCAGTGCTTACAAAACTCCAATTTTCCTCCTTAAGCTACTGGCATTATTAGGCTTCTTCCCTGGCTTGCACATTACCTTGTAATCGAATTCATTCTAATTTAGTACCCACCATATCAGTTTACTGGAAGGGTCTTTCAATCCCAACAAGCATTTTGACGAACTTACTGTAATAGTTACAAAGGCCTAAAAATGATTGTATCTTTGTCGCTGTTTCCAGTGGCAAGAACTTAATGAAGTGCCGACACTAATCACAAATCAGTTTTTACACGTTTCCGGCTGATCACTTGCCCGAGATGGTTTACTGCTGTCGCCGCAAAACGGGTTTTGTCAATACGCTCAGCTAGACATGCTGTTTTCAGTCTTTTAATACGCCCTCCAGTCGTTATACTTATTAATACATGTCCTTCAAAAACACTGCAATTTCATCCAGATACACCTGGTATCATTTTGGTTTTAACCCTCCAAGTACTCCATCCAGTAGCCTCTGAAAAGTGGTTTGTATATTTTTGAGACTGATGACATTTGGTGGTACTGATAATGACTCATTGGGATGGTGAAAGTGGTCTTTGGCCAGTCCTCCAGCACTACCTCCAAGTTGAGATAGCCGTTCTTCCAATCCATTGGCCAAAATTATTTACACCAACGCAAGTTGTCCAGAGTTCTTATTATGTTTAGTATGAGATCCACATTGGTAATAGTTCTTATGGTAATGCGCCAATAGCCACAGCAAGCTCCGTACTTCCTAGTGCCATCTGTTGACTTTATCGCGATAAATACCATGGCTGCGCCCCAAGGATTGTCGCTATGTTCAATAATACCATCGTCCTGCTACTGGCCAGTAGACTCTTTCATCAATGGTTGCAAACATGTTGAGACACTGTAGGGTTTTCTGTATACTAGAGAGTTATTGCATGTTGGTATTCTGTGCTATGTGACTGGTGTTACAGGCAGTGTAGCATATGGACTAAATGAATCCGTGAATTGCAATAAAAAGGCTTCCATTGCTTTCCCATAGATTCCTCGTTATTGCTTCAGTTCTCACATAATGCAGATGCATTAACAGTTTGCTTGTGGCGAAATACGTCTCTTGACCTGTCTGTATCATCCTCCCATAGAACATCTAAATTAGGAATTAATAAACAACTTGGCAGACTTACCTCGTCCATGTAAAATTATCAAGACTAACTGAAACCAGATAATCTCCATATTTTTCTTGGAACTGTACTATATTTCTGCATACAAAACCATATGATTGATTCAACTCATTATTGCTCTCTAATTGTTGTAAAACACACAAGACTTTCTTTGGTAAATCCGTGCCTACACTAACCCAGACTAATTTCCCTGTAACTTGCTGTATGCTATCATGGGCACTGATCTTTAGCGTATATAACCACCGTTCATTTGCTAAAACCTTCAGGGTCAATGAACATTGCGGCATTATGTCACTTGTAGTCGTTGCCTCCAGTGGAAGCAATGGTCCCACTAAGTTTAATTGTACAATGCGAAATGTTAATTTGTGCACGATGTTTATCAAAAAAGTCGAGTCCATGATTGCATAGTATCTTAACCAACATATGACAACATTTCCATATGCCCCTGAAGAGTTTTAGTTTCAGAGCTAAGGCTGAGAAGTAATGTACCCAATGGTGTCATGTCTTTCTCAGCTACCCCCTGTAACATATACTGTGGAGAATTCACTCTCTTCCTAGCTAAGACGTCTAGATTGACGATTGACAAATAAACACCCATTGTGGGGCGGCGAGTAAATTATTGTCACCATTTACAAGCGCCTGAAAACTATTTTTGAGGTCACCCAGAAAGCGATGGAGAAGATACTGAGCATAATTATCGGCCCGTAAGTTCACATTAGTCACTGAAAGAAAATGTTCCTACTTGCTATTTACTCAGTAGGATCAGGAAATATGACTATAAATAAAAAGTTTTAGTTGTAGTTGATTAATATATTGAGTAAAACTTCACATGCACAAATATTTTAATATTCCTGATAATAGTAATAGGGTCCCTATCGGAACCAACACTATTAACAGTTCAGAGCTGACCTCTATGGCAAGTTCCAAGTAAAATGGTCTATCACCCTGACTTCTAATCATCCTAGTTAATTGCTCTTCTTAAAAATGGAAAATAATCTTGCCACTTGCGAAGTGCCTCTACTTACAGCTGTATTTATGAATGGGCGCAATGGACCGCCGAACCGAACATCTCCTATCAACCGCTGCAGGCACAGACATCAGCATCGAAATGGTCCCTGTCTCAGACATGTATTAATTAATAACTCTGTCGTTTAAGAGTTTATAATCTTCTTAATTTTTATGTAATTAGAGTTAAGTTTGCTTTACTTACAGAAAAAGTTTTAGCTTGACTACATTTCAACTTTGTTGGCTAGAATTTTTAGAACGGAAATGACAATAGAACATGACCTTTGAACTGCTTCTTTAAGATTCATTATAAAGATAGTTATTTATCGTAAAGTCTTGAAACGCGGTATTATTTAATGAATGTAATCAAGTGATGTAATTAGAACTTTCTAGAAAAAATACAAATGATACTTAATTTATTATGAATAAGGACGTTATTGTTCCAAGTTTAGTTTTTAGTGAATAACTTGAAAACTAATACAGGTAGCTTAATGGAATCACATAGTTAATGTTTTTATATCAAACTGAGGCTACAGATGAATTTTCAGCTTTGTGGGTCTGATATTTAGCGCCTTCAAATTTTCTTAAAAACGCCGATTTTGGCCAAAATATTGCTCCGGTCAAGTTGGGACTTGTAACTTCTGATTGTGACGCACATTTGCACAATATGAACAATTTTTAACTTTCTAGCTGCATTATTTAGCGTCACTTCTTTTTTCTTAAAATACTGTATTTAGATAATTTTGAGACTTCACAAAGTTAAGCATACATTGACAAAGTTTGAAAGAGTTGTTTTAATTTTTAATTTCATTCTTAGTTTATGATCCAATACTTTGTATGGTACGCACAGACGCGTTATGAAGACGCGGCGCTAGTGGTAGTGAACTGGGATAAGTTCCGGCACACTCACTCTCCTCTGTATCCCTCACAATGATACAGCGCTTGTTTCGCCACATCACCCCCTATTTATTTTTCTGGGAAAAAGTATTTTGTATTTTTGAATAAAATTAAATATTAGGAACAAGTGACGTTACTATAGCTGAACATTTTTAAATGAAATAGACTTTTGTAAAATTTTCCTTAACACTATACCAAATATATATGTGTTGTGTGTTTCCATTTCATGATTAATGTGATTTGAAGAGAAGTAATAAAATGAGCTCTAACATGGAAAGTAAGCGTTTCCGGACACATGTCCACATAACATACACTCCTGGAAATGGAAAAAAGAACACATTGACACCGGTGTGTCAGACCCACCATACTTGCTCCGGACACTGCGAGAGGGCTGTACAAGCAATGATCACACGCACGGCACAGCGGACACACCAGGAACCGCGGTGTTGGCCGTCGAATGGCGCTAGCTGCGCAGCATTTGTGCACCGCCGCCGTCAGTGTCAGCCAGTTTGCCGTGGCATACGGAGCTCCATCGCAGTCTTTTACACTGGTAGCATGCCGCGACAGCGTGGACGTGAACCGTATGTGCAGTTGACGGACTTTGAGCGAGGGCATATAGTGGGCATGCAGGAGGCCGGGTGGACGTACCGCCGAATTGCTCAACACGTGGGGCGTGAGGTCTCCACAGTACATCGATGTTGTCGCCAGTGGTCGGCGGAAGGTGCACGTGCCCGTCGACCTGGGACCGGACCGCAGCGACGCACGGATGCACGCCAAGACCGTAGGATCCTACGCAGTGCCGTAGGGGACCGCACCGCCACTTCCCAGCAAATTAGGAACACTGTTGCTCCTGGGGTATCGGCGAGGACCATTCGCAACCGTCTCCATGAAGCTGGGCTAAGGTCCCACACACCGTTAGGCCGTCTTCCGCTCACGCCCCAACATCGTGCAGCCCGCCTCCAGTGGTGTCGCGACAGGCGTGAATGGAGGGACGCATGGAGACGTGTCGTCTTCAGCGATGAGAGTCGCTTCTGCCTTGGTGCCAATGATGCTCGTATGCGTGTTTGGCGCCGTGCAGGTGAGCGCCACAATCAGGACTGCATACGACCGAGGCACACAGGGCCAACACCCGGCATCATGGTGTGGGGAGCGATCTCCTACACTGGCCGTACACCACTGGTGATCGTCGAGGGGACACTGAATAGTGCACGGTACATCCAAACCGTCATCGAACCCATCGTTCTACCATTCCTAGACCGGCAAGGGAACTTGCTGTTCCAACAGGACAATGCATGTCCGCATGTATCCCGTGCCACCCAACGTGCTCTAGAAGGTGTAAGTCAACTACCCTGGCCAGCAAGATCTCCGGATCTGTCCCCCATTGAGCATGTTTGCGACTGGATGAAGCGTCGTCTCATTCGGTCTGCACGTCCAGCACGAACGCTGGTCCAACTGAGGCGCCAGGTGGAAATGGCATGGCAAGCCGTTCCACAGGGCTACATCCAGCATCTCTACGATCGTCTCCATGGGAGAATAGCAGCCTGCATTGCTGCGAAAGGTGGATATACACTGTACTAGTGCCGACATTGTGCACGCTCTGTTGCCTGTGTCTATGTGCCTGTGGTTCTGTCAGTGTGATCATGTGATGTATGTGACCCCAGGAATGTGTCAATAAAGTTTCCCCTTCCTGGGACAATGAATTCACGGTGTTCTTATTTCAATTTCCGGGAGTGTATTTTCTTTCTTTGTGTGTGAGGAATGTTTCCTGAAAGTTTGGCCGTACCTTTTTGTAACACCCTATATATATATATATGTATATATATACAGGGTGAGTCACCTAACATTACCGCTGCATATATTTCGTAAACCACATCAAATACTGACGAATCGATTCCACAGACCGAACGTGAGGAGAGGGGCTAGTGTAATTGGTTAATAAAAACCATAAAAAAGTGCACGGAAGTATGTTTTTTTAACACAAACCTACGTTTTTTTAATGGAACCCCGTTAGTTTTGTTAGCACATCTGAACATATAAACAAATACGTAATCAGTGCCGTTTGTTGCATTGTAAAATGTTAATTACATCCGGAGATATTGTAACCTAAAGTTGACGCTTGAGTACCACTCCTCCGCTGTTCGATCGTATGTATCGGAGAGCACCGAATTACGTAGGGATCCAAAGGAAACGGAGATGGACTTTAGGTACAAAAAAGACTGGAACAGCACATTACGTCCACATGCTAACACCTTTTTATTGGTCTTTTTCACTGACGCACATGTACATTACCATGAGGGGTGAGGTACACGTACACACGTGGTTTCCGTTTTCAATTACGGAGTGGAAAAGAGTGTGTCCCGACATGTCAGGCCAATAGATGTTCAATGTGGTGGCCATCATTTGCTGCACACAATTGCAATCTCTGGCGCAATGAATGTCGTACACGCCGCAGTACATCTGGTGTAATGTCGCAGCAGGCTGATACAATACGTTGTTTCATATCCTCTGGGGTTGTAGGCACATCATGGTACACGTTCTCCTTTAACGTACCCCACAGAAAGAAGTCCAGAGGTGTAAGATCAGGAGAACGGGCTGGCCAATTTATGCGTCCTCCACGTCCTATGAAACGCCCGTCGAACATCCTGTCAAGGATCAGCCTAGTGTTAATTGCGGAATGTGCAGGTGCACCATCATGCTTATACCACATACGTCGACGCGTTTCCAGTGGGACATTTTCGAGCAACGTTGGCAGATCATTCTGTAGAAACGCGATGTATGTTGCAGCTGTTTGGGCCCCTGCAATGAAGTGAGGACCAATGAGGTGGTCGCCAATGATTCCGCATCATACATTTACAGTCCACGGTCGCTGTCGCTCTACCTGTCTGAGCCAGCGAGGATTGTCCACGGACCAGTAATGCATGTTCCGTAGATTCACTGCCCCGTGGTTTGTGAAAACCGCTTCATCGGTAAACAGGTAGAACTGCAACGCATTCTCTGTTAATGCCCATTGACAGAATTGCACTCGATGATTAAAGTCATCACCATGTAATTGCTGATGTAGCGACACATGAAACGGGTGAAAGCGGTGACGATGCAGTATGCGCATGACACTACTTTGACTCAGTCCACCGGCTCTCGCAATGTACCGTGTACTCATGTGTGGGTTCATGGCAACAGCAGCTAACACACCAACTGCACCCGCTTCTCCTGTGACGGGCCTGTTACGGACCCGTTTGCGTGCTACGACCATACCTGTTGCATACAGTTGGCGGTAGATGTTTTGCAATGTGCGGCACGTTGAATGCTCTCTGTCCGGGTACCGTTCTGCATACACCCTGCAGGCTTCAGCTGCATTTCGTCGACACTCGCCAAAGATGAGTATCATCTCCGCCTTTTCAGAGTTCGAATACACCATGGTCACAGTTCCTACAACACTACACTATCACAGACGTCTGGTAACACGGTGTACTACAGTTGGTCTGCGTGCGGAGACGAATGCAGAATAACAATAGCAGCAAGCGCTACATGCGGACACTGCGACAGCTACACCAAACCACAACAGTGCTCTACAGCCGCACTCGTAAACACGGTCGTCATCGTTTGTCCCTGCAGATGCTGCTCGCCGACCGTTGCCCGTGTTTGTTACAACACGCAACTGAACGTCGGAGGTTTCAAGGTTACAATATCTCCGGATGTAATTAACATGTTTCAATGCAACAAACGGCACTGATTACGTATTTGTTTATATTTTCAGATGTGCTAGCAAAACTAACGTGGTTCCATTTAAAAAAAACGTAGGTTTGTGTTAAAAAACATACTTCTGTGCATTTTTGTATGGTTTGTATTAAACAGTTACACTAGCCCCTCTCCTCACGTTCGGTCTGTGGAATTGGTTCGTCAGTATTTGATGTGGTTTACGAAATATATCCAGCGGTAACGTTAGGTGACTCACCCCCTATATATATATATATATATATATATATATATATATATATATATATATATATGTGTGTGTGTGTGTGTGTGTGTCTCACCTAACTCAGCCACCTAAAATATCCCTGGAACAACAATAGATATTCATAAACGGTTTTCACCCGCATGAACGTACGGCAGGGTTCAAAATGGTTCAAATGGCTCTGAGCACTTAACATCTGAGGTCATCAGTCCCGTAGAACTTAGAACTACTTAAACCTAACTAACCTAAGGACATCACACACATCCATCATCCATGCCCGAGGCAGGATTCTAACCTGCGATCGTAGCGGTCACGCGGTTCCAGACAGAAGTGCCTAGAACCGCACGGCCACAGCGTCCGGCCCGTAAGGCAGGGGCTTAGTAAACCAAATACTACACGAAATTTTAAAATGTAAACAAATACTATTTTCAACACAAACTTGTGTATTTTTAAATGGACACCCCCTATAATTTCGTATGAAATCAATAGCATGAAAAATCACAAACATAATGGTGTTGGTTGCATCGCAATACGTCAATTACATCCCGAGAAACTGTTAATGTATGGTGTGGTAATGTATGACAACACATCATTGGCCCGTATTTCATTGATGGCACTCCTAAAGGGGGATAGTTCAGCCCCTTCTTGAGCTGTACCTTACCTGAAGCGGTCCACCTCTTATAATGTGTCAAATAATGCGGTATCAGAATGATGCATGTCCGTTGCATAATGTTTATTGTTGCAAAATGACAACTAGAAGTACAATTAGTGGTAACACACTTGGTTTCACGTTTCTAAACCCCATAAGTTCTGAAACATGTAGCTTTTAAAGGATAGCAACGGCGTCATAGTTTCTGACGTAATGCATCGCATGTAGTACTGTGCTCAGAGCAGGGGTTGCCTGCACTGGCGCCTGTATCCTGCCTGTCGTAAACATACCGATATCACCACGGCACGCTCTACCTTCAGTGTACAAGTGTCTCCTACATCTATATCTACGTGATTACTCTGCTATTCACAATAAAGTACCTGGCAGAGGGTTCAATGCACCACCTTCATGCTGTCTCTCTACCGTTCCAATCTCGAACGGGACGCGGGAAGAGCGAGCACTTAAATTTTTCCGTGCGTGCCCTGATTTCTCTTATTTTATCGTGATGATCATTTCTCCCTATGTAGGTCGGTGCCAACAGAATGTTTTCGCAATCGGAGAAGAGAACTGGTGATTGAAATTTCATGAGAAGATCCCGTCGCAACGAAAAACGCCTTTGTTTTAATGATTGCCACTCCTATTCGCGTATCATGTGTGTGACACTATCTCCCCTATTTCGCGATAATACAAAACGAGCTACCCTTCTTTGTACTTTTTCTATGTCATCCGTCAGTCCCACCTGATGCGGATCCCACATCGCACAGCAGTACTCTAGTCACTTAAAAAGGCGTTAAGAGCATTTTTATCAGCTTTTTTTAAAATAGATATACTTTGTGTTTCTTTTTGATGGTTGTAGGTGTTACGGTATTCAGCCTAGCAGCAACTGCCTTGTGGTCGCTAATCCCTGTATTCGTCACGACACTCACTATTTGTCCAGGATTATTTGTTGCTAAAAGGACAAGTATGCTTTCGCAACCTATTTGTCCAGGATTATTTGTTGCTAAAAGGACAAGTATACTTTCGCAACCATTTACGCTTCGAGTGGGCTCATGAACTAATTGTTCAAAATAATTTTCTGAGAAAGCATTCAGTACAATTTCGGATTTTATGCCTGCCGCCGGCTTTAAACGTATAATTTTTACAGCATATCGAGGGTAGATTGAAGTCACCACCGATTATAATTGTATGAGCGGGGTACTTATTTGAAATGAGACTCAAGTTTTCAGCAACAATGTCTTCTGAGTCGGGGGGTCGATAAAACGATCTAATTAATTGTTTAGTCCGATTGTCAGGTGTAACCTCTACCCATACTATTTCACATGAACTATCTACTTCAGTTTCGCTACAAGGCAAACTACCTCTGACAGCAATAAATACTCCACCACCAACTGTATTTAATCTATCCTTTCCGAACACTGTTAGGTCGTTTGAAAAAATTTCGGCTGTACTAATTTCCGGCTTTAGCCAGCTCTCTGTACCTACAACTATTCGAGCTTCAGTGCCTTCTATTAGGGCTTGGAGCTCTGGTTCTTTCCCAACACTGCTACGACCATTTACAACTACAATATCAATCGTTTCTACAACTACCTTACTGTGTTTTACCTGCGCACTTTCTGACGGACGCCCCTTCTGTGGTTCCCTGAGACCCTCTAACCTAAAAAACCACCCAGCCCCTTCCACACAGCCCCCACTACCCATGTAGCCGCCTCTTCTGTGTAGTGGACTCCTGACCTATTAAGCGGAACCCGGAAAGCCACCACCCGATGGCGCAAGTCAAGGAATCCGCAGCCTACACGGTCACAGAACTGCCTGAGCCTCTGATTCAAACCCTCCACTCGGCTCTGCACCAAAGAACCACAGTCGGCTCTATCGACGATGCTGCAGATGGTGAGCTCCGCCTTAATCTCGGAAGCAAGACTGGCAGTCTTTACCATTTCCGCTAGCCGCCCGAAACCAGAGAGAATCTGCCCCGACCCAAAGCGACACACGTCATTGGTACCGACATGAGCCACCACCTGCAGTTGGCTGTATCCAGTACTCTTAACGGCATCCGGAAGCACCCTTTCCACATCCGGAATGACTCCCCCAGGAATGCACACAGAGTCCACACTGGCTTCCTTCCCCTCCTTGGCAGCCATGTTCCTAAGGGGTCCCATTACGCGCCTAACGTTGGAGCTCCCAACTACCAGCAAACCCACCCTCTGTGAATGCCCAGTCCTTGCGGGCCGAGAAGCTTCCTCTGGAACAGGGTGGACGACTGCATCCGGCTCAGAGACATCGTCAGTCACAGATAACGCCCGAAACCTGTTCGTCAAACGAACCGGGGAGGCCCTACGATCGGCCCCACGGAAAGTTTTTCGCTGCCTGCCAGACTTTGGAATGATCTCCCACTCGACCACGGGTGAGGGGTCAACCTCAGTGCAGGCAGTACCCGGGGAGGTCACAGCAGTGGACCGATTGGAGGACACGTGGGACGTGCTCGACGTCCCTCGAATCCCCGCGTCCGATCCCCCACAGTGACGCCCTTTGGCAGCAGCCTCAAGCTGTGCGACGGAAGCCAACGCAGCCTGAAGCTGTGAGCGAAGGGTCGCCAGCTCAGCTCGCATCTGTACACAACAATCACAGTTCCTATCCATTACTGCACTCCTTCTGTTTGAAGCTCGTAAAAATATGTCAAAAGCGAACGGTGTGCTCGCCTTAGTAGTAGCAGGAACTAGCGATGCGCTCTCGCTGACGGTCTAACTGACACCTAATCTGGTCTGCTGAACTGCTCTCACACTGTAACGTAATTCACTTACGTTGCCACATTAAAACCTGTTTGCTTGTGGCTTGTTACATTTGTCGTCATCTAGTCGATATGCCGGCCTTCAGTAATGAAGAAAAACTAGATATTAGTTTAATTTATGGCGAATGTCACAGAACTGCAACCGCAGCTGTGACTCTGTATGCTGAACTCTACCCAGATCGGCGGTGTCCGTCGCGTCGAACCATTGGCAACATCTGCAAGACACTCACGGAAACACGGAACCGGGCTGCCATAAAACGTCGACCTACAACGCCAGCGACTGGCAATTGCTATTCTGGCTGCTGCAGCGCACAGTCCTCAGATGGGTGTACGGGAAATTGCACGAGATGTAGGAATAAGCCACAGTAGTGTATGTGTGCAGAATCTTGCATCGGCATCGGTTTCATCCGTTCCATATCTCACTGCACCAAGAACTGTGCGGGAGTGAATTTGAATCCCGCTTTGCATTCTGTCGTTTTGCACTTCAGCAGTTGCAAAGTAATCCAGTATTCCTTAGCAATACGTTGTTTACGGATGCGGCTTTATTTACAAATCATGGTAATGTGAATCTGCGGAACATGCCCTACTGGTCCGTGCAAAATCCTCACTGGCTTCGCCAAGTTGCTCGTCATCGACAGTGGAGTGTCAATGTTTGGTGTGGTATCATTGCTAACTGTATTGGAGGTCCCTGTTTTTACCGTGGAACATTGAATGGACAGCGATTTGCATCATTTCTTCAACACACACTAGCGCTCCTCATGAATGATCTAGTATTGGAAACTCGTCTATCAATGTGGTTCCAACATGATGGATGTCCCGCACACAATGCAAAAGTTTCCAGAGACCTAGAGGCGACAGTTCCAACTGGGTGGGTGGGGCAGGGAGGTATTGTGCAATGGCCACCACGGTCCCCCCGACTTGATGCCACTAGACTTCTTTCTCTGGGGCGCAGTGAGAGACAGAATGTATCAAGAACCCCCCACCTACAGTAGAGGATATGCAACATCGTATTACTGCGGCGTGTGCGGCAACATCTGTAGAAACTCTACAATCTGTGTAACATTCTCTCGTTACCCGTCTGCAAACGTGTATTGATACAAACGGAGGGCCCTTCGAACATACGTTGACGTGACACAGTTTCATTGATCAAGATGTGGGTGTATTTTCTATGCCGGATGTAAGGCACAACAATACAGTTTCTGTGGGCGGCTGGGCACTAGTAAATGTGTTTAGCAAAGTGAATTCAAGTGTGTTATCTCTAACTGTAGCTCTAGTTGTCATTTCGCTAGAATAAACAAACATTTAGAATTTGAAAAACGTAACTTCGCTTTGGACGTGTTACTTGTTTATTTTTGTGGATTTTGCATACCTTGCCATTGTGTGAGCCCCTGACACAGGCAGCGTGAGGTGCACGCTTGAGTCTCAGGACGTGCGCCAGCTGTGCGCTTCATTTATTTCAAGTGTCAACTTCGCTTCGCAACTTCTCGGGACGTAATTGACGTATTGCGATGCAACCAACGCCATTATTTTTGTAATTTTTCGTGCTATTAATTGCATACGAAATAATAGGGGGTGACCATTTAAAAAAACACGAGTTTGTGTTGAAAATAGTGTTTGTTTGCGTTTTAAAATTTCGCATAGTATTTGGTCTCCTAAGCCTCTGCCGTACGTTCAGGCTGGTGAAAGCCGTTTTTGAATATATATTGTTGATCCAGAGATATTGGAGGTGACAGAGTTAGGTGAGACACCCTGTATGTGTGTGTGCATGTCTGTGTGTGTGTGTGTGTGTGTGTGTGTGTGTGTGAGTGTGTGTGTGTAAACACACACACTAGGAGGACATAAAATAGTGGATTTCTAACAAATCATGTACATGAATAACACAGAAATATGAAATAGAATTTTCGGTTATTACAAAATTAACTTCGTGATTTAGATTTTTCTGTCTTTGCCTGAAAGAGAAACACACCAAAAACACTTCGCTGTTCAGTACTCACTCATTCAATTACAATCGTAGGCACTGTTGCGTGTGTCCTGAAAAATCACTTTTACTGAAACATGTAAGGTAGAGGGTGGGAAACTGTATGTGGCTTCTTCACGGCACTCTGTTACCAAAAGGGAAAGAGGAGGAGTCACCGTTGTATATGTCCTTTTCGGTTCCTTCTCAAATACAGCTTGTAGGCTGCCTTTCATGATGCCTACATGTCCCTGAGAAAGAGGTAACGTAGCCTAAGCTTCTATTCTTTACCTGCATCTAACAAAACATATTCTTTATTCTGTTTTTCTTCTATACATTAAGTAAACAATTGAGAAATTATCAGGAAATTTTTCATTTTAAAAAAACTTTTTCAAAATGATTATTGGCAATACGTCTCTTCATAAAATCTTGATGTTTTACTTCTTTATGAAAATTGAATCATGAACTTTGCAATCCTTTTTTAACCATGTCTGTTATGCTCTGAAAGTCAAAATAGATTTTTAAAACAGTCACATTTTTGGCTAGTTTCCAATTTACTTTTTACCCTGGACGTTGCTTTGCTTAGAAAACTGAGTAACCTTGGTATGTTCTATGTCGGTGTGGCTCAATTATCGTGTGGTTATTATGCTATAGATGTCATTTGTTTGACAGCAGTTACTTTACTTTGTCACCTACATTATCAAAAAGCAGTGTTATTATACTATACCAATACTCTACAACCTGTATTTCTTAACACATTCGTTAATCTGTATTGCTGCTTGTATTTGTCAATATTTGTCTTTTAAATGACCATCTGCCTTATGCAAGATTACACTTTTATCAACCTTTTTACGAGATGTTAGGGAATTACTCACTAATTTTCCACCATTTTACCATAGATGTCAGCCTATTGACGTCATTTCTCCTGTTTCTCCCCTTTTTGATTTATTCCTGTTTTTCAATTTTCTCCATATTTCGACTCCTCTTTCTCCGTTTTATCTTTGTCAGCCTACTGACCTAATTATTTACATATATTATTGATGTGAGCTACACCACTTTCACACATCTCCTTCAATTAATATCAAAACACTTTGGCTTGCTCCTAGTGACATCTAATTATTACCCTCTCTTGCCTATAGAAATCTTACTTCCAACAGAAAATTATAATTTTTTGGCATAGTTTATTGTTTCAGATTTTAGAAATTTTCAGCTTCAATTACTTCTCTTATTGCAAAGTACTTGTATTTCACTGTTACTAATTTTGTGTATCTCATTTATTATTTATTTACTTCACCCATTATATTACTATCATTGGTGCTCAAAAGTTATCCACTGTTATTTTAATATTCAGAATATTCTCATACTCTCTTATAAGTCATCATTTGGGTGTAGTCATTTTTGGGAATCATTCTTACTTACTAGGCAGACATTACAAACTAATAGCATATGTACAACATGAAGACACATACTACATATTTACTATACAGAACAGAAGGAGAGAATGAAACTTGAAAAGGAAATAAAGTTTCATCCAGCTGGGGTCGCACAGTACACCAAACTGCGTATCTGCCAAAGAGTGGCAGACTCCCTACAGATTTTTATTACCGTTACTTTCGGAAGGCTTCAGATCTGCAGTGTTTCGTAGAGCTAGTTTTCTCTTACTTTCTGGGTATTCCAAACGGTATGAGTTTGCATGTGATTTACCTACTATCCTGAATGGTCCTTGATAAACATGCATAAACCTCTTTGCTTCCACTGAAATTTACTTGGATTATTCTTTTGTCTTGACTAACGCTAGTTCACCATTGTTAAAACTAATGAGGGAAGATTTAACGTCATGCCATCGTTTTCTGTCCAAAGCCTTTTTATCAAAAATTTGATCAATTGATTGTCTCATAGCCTCTATTTATTGTGGATATAGTTCTTTTTCGCATTAGCATCTTGCACATTATTCTCAAACTCAGTATGTTCCTGCAAATATCCTTTATTCCTCATTACTCTAACAGACAGTTCCCACGCTTCAATATTGCTGCCAACATAGTTTGCTATTTGGTTCTGATCAAGGGCAGTCTTTCCATGATATTTCATTAAAATATCTGTGCCAATTAACATCTCAAAATTTAAACAGAGCATTTTTAAACAAGGATGATCTATTCTTATGTTACTTATACGAATTGGTATCAAAGCTTCGTGCCGTACTTGTCTAGAAACTTTTCAAGTAGCACGTTTTATTTTTAAACCACTTATTTTCATGACAGTTAGTTCGTTATTATTAGGAATAGAATCAGAGCGAGATTGTTACAAAGCCCTTGCTTCGCTGCACTGTCAAGAAGACAAGGCACTGTTACTCATGAAGTGTTAGTTTTTAGAATAGGGCAAGTTATTCTAGCCTGAACAGATTCCTCATAAAAGTCTTCTAATAAATCCTTTTTCATCTGCTTCCAGCAAAAATAATTTTGCTCTGTTGCAAGTACATTTACACACGGATTCATGGGATCACCAGTCTTGGCATTCTCAGCTGCCTTTCCAACCTGTCTACCTATTTTCAATCAAAACCCCTGACGACTTCCTCTACTTTCGTTTGCTGCACATCAGCTACACTAGTCTCTACCTCTGAGCAACTGCGCCCCTGCACAACATTGCTATCTATAACATTGTCATCGGCTTTTACAGTTTGTGGCAAGTCAACACAGCTAAACAGCCTCCTTGACTTCATTATTATCGTAATCCCCTTCATTGAACTACTTCTCGTTTTCAGAACTTTGCAAAACTGACTTTTTTTCCTCTACAGAAACTTCAGGTTGTTATTATTGTTGAAGATGTAAGCTTTTACTTCGTCTTCGTCCTTAGTGAGTCCAACATATAAATTTGCTCCTCCCTGTTATCTGTAGCGTTTTCCTTTTCCTTCTTCTCTTATTTTTCTAATGTGTTCAAAAGGCTGTCAACTCTATAACGAGACTGATGTAGCAAATCACTTGTACTGCCTATTCCTGTTTCATCAATCCTGTTATCTGTTTGCGCTTGCTGATTCACTGTGTCTTTGTTTTCGTTGCCGGCTGTGTTACTGGTGAGAGCCAGTTTCATCATAGACGGGACTTAGTTTCCCACACACGACCTGTTATGTTGATTCTATTCAGAATCAGATTGGGTAACAGTCTGCTCTCCGTCTTGTCTCAGAGGCACATTATTTAGATTTCTGCCTTCGTCATAATAATTATTGCGAAATCGCGGTGTCTGTCTACCTCTCCTTCCTCTACCACGGCCTTGATCACGGTAATTAGATCTTGTATTCCAAACCTCCATACTTCTAACATCCACGTTCCCACTGCCATTGTTTCAGTTGTTTACATAATTGTGAGAATACCTATCATTATTTTGCACTTGCTCCACAACAGCGGCTATTCTTCCCAATCGCTCCACATACTCAGTGAACCTGTCTGCATTATCTCTAGGTGCGGAAATGTTCTTTCTGACAATACCAAGCCAGCTTACCTTCTTGTCCCTTGATAATCATTTCCATCTTTATCTTTTCTACCAGATGAGACAGCTGTGAGACCCACTTTCTAGGGAACTCTTTAATTGATTCACGACCTGGAGTAAACTTTGAACCACACCAAAATTCTCTCAAAGCATCATTTTGTTTGTTGTGAGACCAGTACTCATAAAGAAACGCAGTTTTAAATTCAGAAAGCGTTTTGCGTCTAATCATTACGTCAGCTGACCATCGCAAATCATCTTCTGACAAACGACTTCTTAAGCAAGAAATTTTCTCTCGTTCTGGCCGTGCATTTACTAAAATATTCACAACATCATTCCAGAACTCTAGTGGGTGAATTTGTTTGTCTGTATCAAAACGTAAGAATTGACGACATCCGATGAAAGCGGCGCAACTGAAGCAACATGCTCTACAATCGTATTACAAGAGCTACCAGAGGTAACTGTATTTTCTATGTTAGTAATACCAGTATTTAGTTCCTCTGCTTGTAGTTCTACAGCCTCCTCTTTGTCAGAAATTTTTTTCAACATCCTCGTATAATTTCACACAGTTAGTTTTTTTTTCTTAATATCCTTTTGACAAGCATATACTTTAGTACTTACTTCTTCAAATTGATTAGAACAAATTCATTGCCTGTTATTTCTGACAACCTCCATTCCGTAAGATCATCTGCGTCTTTGAAATCTTTGCGAAAATCACCAATTTTCCTTTAGAAAATACTATGTAAATTAGTTAGCTGTTGCCCTAATTTAACCTGCAGATCATGGTGGTTAGAATCAATTTTATAATTTAAGCTATTCAGTCAAGTTTTAGTTCTTTATTGCTATCCTTTAGTTCTTCATAACTAGACTCGATCTTACTGTTAGGTTCTTTATTAATATCCTTTAGTTCTTTACCAATAGGTTTAGTCTTACTGTCCAGTTCTTTACGATGTTATTCAAGTTTAGAAAACAGTAACTGCATACAACTTGGTGCCTCTACCTTGCCACTTGGCATTTCCACCAGTTTTAAAGGAGTTTCTAGCAATCCCTGATTTGGCTGACTTTCAGAAATATTGAACTCAGTTCCATTACCTGATAATTCTATTAATGAAAGCAAAGAGATCAAATCAACACTAATCATGAATGTTATTAGTTATCTGAGGGCCAAAGATTTCCTTCAATTAATACTGCTGATGAACAAATGTTTCATTCTTGCGCACATATTGGTTACCTTGAAAAATTCTTCCAAAAATATTCTTCATCAGCAGAATCGATAACATATGTTTACGAACAACTTTTCATCTCCATAACAAAGTATACCAGATACTTTCTCTGAGGTTCACAAATTTCAAACCTCCATCTCTGTCAACTTCAACTGCTCATTACCATACATCAAACAAGAAGGCCCCAGTGTTACACAACTAACTGATGAGCACGTGAACCACAGAGACACTTAAATACAGACTCAACGATTTTATTCACGCCTCGTGCAGTGCGCTCATTCATCTTTATCCCAGTACAGAAAAGATGAATTATTTACAGTGGCAGAAAACATATGATAACCTTACATTATCCACTGTCCCCCAGAAAGAAATCCATACAGATTGTCTTAGCTGTGGTAAGGAGCATGAAATTTTAAAAAATTACAGAGAAGTGCGTACAATAAGCTACAGTGTTTGAACTTAAGGTTACAAAATGTGCAAGTGAAAGCTCTGATTTGTGTTTTACGTATGAAGATCGTCTTTGCATAGGGAGAGACTACACACACTATTTGCCGAGCTTTGTATTTTGTAAGTAAATATTGCAACACCTATAACCACCAAAGATTTGCTTCAGTGGCTCATATCAGTAATCCAGAGGCTAGTGTGGCAATACAATTGAATGTAAAATGTTGCATCATTTAGGACCAACGAAGGTGCTGCTCAATGTCTCCTGTATTTATCCTGTGGCTAAGTAAGGGAATGCACCTAGCACTATTCTGACATGTTGCTTGACACATTGTGAAAGTTATATCAGAGATTGTAACATTACTGCTAGGAATATGAGTAAATATAGCTATTTAAAACTGCTAAATTGTAATGTTCACTGGTACAGAACATATGTACTTGTACCGAATTTTAGATCGAAACTAATAAAAATGAAAACGTCAATAAAGTTCTTGGGTGATGTAAACTCGGTGGTAAAATTTAATTCTCAATTTTTAGATCTTCATATCTGCTCTGCTATTGACGTCCTGTTGTCCATAATACATTGCTGTAAGAAACTGTAGCAATCTTGCTGCAGCATGGAAATCATCAATGAAAGTTCAGGAGTTGCAATTAATTCATTTATTACTGTGTAGGTGGTGTGGAGCAACGGGCAATTGGCGTTACAAACTTACTACAACTTGACTGGCTACACTCTGTATAATGATAGTTCTGTCGCACATCTATTTACACTTTTAGTAACAATCAACAGTGTTGTTTAAGATGCAAATCCACAAAAATTACAATAGAAAATTAATACACTGGGATAAACTGTGGGCAGCGTAATTTAGGTACATTATTTCCTGATGAGTATGTACAGGTAGTTTGTAAAATAAACAATTTAGAAGCGTGGATCTAGGTAATATACAAAAAAATATGCAATGCAAATTACAATTGATTAACTTGTAAGCAAAATATAAGTTGTGTCGTTTTACTAACAAAAATTGGAGTTATAAATTAAATATGCTTCCATTTAATAGTAACCACATAGTTCAAAATGATTGCTAGGGCTGAAAATCAATATATTTTTACATTTATAATAAATTTCTCTTTAATTTCAAACGATGTTGCAAGTATTTTACATTGCTGACCTATCATACTGCAAACTCTAATGAAATAATGTATACTGTATGAACAGAATATGAGGCAAATATAAATTCTAGTTAACATTGGTACTCATTAATGTAAACAAAAAATATTCCTACCAATTACAGAGTCTAAATATGTAGTCATGATCTCTCTATTTGGCTTCTAACCACAACTTCCATATTAACTGCTGTGTGATTGACATAGTAATTAGTATACAATTGCAGTATTTGAATGTCTGACGATATTCAATATGTTTATCTGGGGCTAAAATGGATATTCAGAGGGTATTCTGTAACAAGGTAACTCAGTAAGGCAACTGTTTGTCCATCACTGAGAACACTCTGAAGATTGGTAGCAAATGTGGAATCAAATATGAGCAGACGTGTGGCCATAATTTTCCACTGACAACTCACATGTCAATTTGAAGTCTCATAGATATCTTCACACTCAGTACTACTATTTCCTTTAAGTGCTTGCAAAAATTAGTTAAATCCCTGGCAACTTCAATGATTTTCTGTTTTTTCTATACATTACAAAAATCTGAGCGATACATGCAGTACTGTCTCTCTAAGAAATGACCTATGAACATCTGTGTGAAATAATCAAAACAATATGAAGCGTTCATAGACAGTAAAAATATGACCTTATTCCTAGCAAATATGTGAAATAGTACAAGAGCATTGCAAGAAAATGTAAGATGAAGCTTATATACAAAACATGAATGTCTGTAGGCATAATTTCATAGGGACTTTGGCCTCCACGATCGCCTGACCTAACACCACCTGACTTTTTCTTCTGGAGTGCCGCAAAAGCAACTGTCTATAGAAACCGTCCAAAATCCAGCGATGAATTGAAAACTGCAATATCCACTTTCACTGCTTCTGTTACAGAAGAAATGTTACAGCGTGTGTTTGGAAACATGATTAGACGAATTGAATTTTGTATTCAACAACAGGGGAGACACTTTCAACATTTAATGTGAAAATTTGTAAGTAAAAACGAATATGCAATAAATTAATAACTTGTATTTCACTGAGTTTCATTTCGGTATATTCACTGCGGTATAGGGCACGCGCGGCTAACAATCATACGGCACCGCGGAGAGACTTTTTGAACACCCCGTATTTGCCAAAAAAATTTCACACAAAATCACACAGAAAAATGACAATCAAATTACAATAGCTTAAAGAGAAAATATAAATGTTAGTATATATACGAATAGCGCTGATATACTTTCGAGAACCCTTGTTGCAATCTAACTACGTTATCACAGAAAAACCAGAGAACTGTCCTGTGCGAATAGGGTCTACATGTGAATGCTTTCTATAAAAATGCAGCTATAAATGAAAATACTGAATATTCTTTTTTCAAAAACTTCCTTCTTTTGTTACTTGCGCTTTAGACATCGTATTCAACTGCTGAGTAATACTGATTGTTGGTTGGCCCTGTGTTGCACATGTGAACAGTGACGTGAAACAAAACTTTAAACTTAGTGTAGTACTGAATTTAAAATAATGAAAGGTAATCTAATTAAATTCCAAAAATAACAAATTGTGTAGTCTGTGAAAACCTTTATGATGCTTGCGTGATATGATGTGCAATTTGTGACTTGAAATGGACACAAAAATAAAACACTGCTCCTTACTCAGAGGAAGAAATGACTGTTTGAGATTACCTACTCTGTTCGCCGTAAATTAATCTGCTTTTTTAGCACAACATCTGATAATTCTGACTACGAACTGTTTCCTCATAAGAACGCAAAGTGCCCTGAAATAAAAGTAACTTACCTCATGCTCAGCATATTGCTTTGCGTGCGGTTCTGCTAACTGTCCAGAAAGCAAACAGAAATCAGCAGATGCAGCAGCTAAAGAAAAAGTAAACCACTCACTGCAAATTTTGTTTTTGGCTTCTCAGAAACAAGGTGTGGTTTCGTGTGGCGTAAGGTACAATGCACACATGACAAAATGCTCAAAAGTTTACTAAGGATGATAAAGGAGGGTTTTATTTTAAAGAAAGTCGTTCTTGAAAAATTAAACTGTGACTATTGTCAAAAAAGACTGTACAATCTAAGAACACCGTAACAGTTAAGAAACTCTCTTAACAAAAAAATTACATAGATTCCAACCAGTTGCGTTATTTGTGACATAACGAAAACAAAGAGATAAAATTAACACTAATCATGAATTTTATTAGTTATCTGAGGGACAAAGATTTCCTTCAATTAACAGTTGCGATAAACAAACATTTCATTCAAGTGCATGCATTGGTTACATTGAAAAATTGTTCCAAAAATCGTCTCCATCAACAGAATCAATAATATATCATTACAAACATGTTTCTATCTCCATGACAAAATATTCCAAATAATTTCTTTGAGATTCACAAATAAGAAGACTCCTCCTATTAAAACTCAACTGCTCGCTACTCTGCCTCAAATAATAATGTCCCAGTGCTGCAGAACTAACGGCCGAGCAAGTGAACCTCAGATAAACTTAAACACGGAGTCAAGGATCTTATTCACTACTCGTGCAGCGCGCTCATTGTATTTGTCCCTGACAGCATGGGTGAATTATTTACAATAGCAGAAAACAAGAAAAACTTACAACGCACGTTATGTCTTACTTCTCCATACTCATAACGTGTTGGCTTGTGACACTGCTTTTTTGACGTTGTCCATATGCCCACATCTATAACACGTTACCTCAGAGGAGAAAACATTACGATCATTTCATTCCTAAGTAGCAATGTCAGTTTCCTCCAAATGTATGGAAATCCTAATGACGACGGACAAATCACTTAGATTTTCCATTCTGACTTCTTGCCATGTCAGCGCAAATACCCCTCACAAACTCATCTATAGTCCTGTTTTCTACCTCATGTAGGATGACTCTGACAGTCTCTGCATTACGCTGTAGCTTTCTGTGCATTAAGGTTTTATATCTTCTCAGAGAACGATTCCATTGACTCATTCTGCTTTTGAAACAACCCATTCAGTTCCTTGCTAAAAAATCTCCTACAATTCTATTTGCAATAAAACTGGACGAGTCCGTTAGCCAACTGGTCAAACTCTTGCGCTTTACTAAGAGTCTCGCGGTGTTTAATGTAAAGGCTGTGCTGACGTTAGATGCATATTAGTTGATTTCCCGCTTCGTTGGCGCAAGTTGTAACCTTTGCAGCTAGAGGGCTCCGAATTGCAGTGTGTAGCATGGCGGTCTGTAGCGTAACTACGTCGGTGTCTGAGAAACAGCATGCTGCAGTCACTCAGAAAACGGAAAGTACAAATTCGAGCTCGCTCACACATGGGGCACCATCTCCTTCAGCATGACAATCCTAGTCCACACACAACTGCAGCGACATCTGCAGCAATCTGACGCCCTGGACTCACTGTCAGTGAGCTCTCCATACAGTCCTGACTTGGCCCGATTTGCATCTGTTTCCAAAACTTATAGAAGACCTTCGAGGACTTCACTTTGATAGTGATGAAGCGGTGCAAGCAGAAGTGTGATTCTGGCTCAATCAACAAAATCAAACATCCTACAGTGACGGTATCAACAAACTAGTCCCTAGTTAGTCCATCAAATTCTGGGAATGCAGCCGCACAAATAAAATTTCTTCCACTGATATTTCGGCCGTGTATCGTCCGGCTATCTTAGAGTAAGTCGCCGCGAAAAGTTGAAAAACCACATAGCCACTCTTTGGGTGAAATTTGCTCGTCCTACAGTGCCTACATTGAGAAATAGATATGTAAACATGTAGAGTGTTAATAAAGTCGGTTTTGTTTAACAAGCTTTAAAAGTTTTCATTCTTGCATAAAAAATTCGGAGGCATTTTTGTTCCACATGCACTCATATGTCTCTGCGTCAACAACTAACTGTAACTTAACCATATTTTTAAAAAATTCGTCTGACCAGTTGCACAATTTAGAGGCAGCCTTTACATCACCAATTTATGTAGACACATCTTGGGTTGTTCTCTTTGAAACATGAGTTACTATATTAGCTGCTACAGGATCAATGGAACAATCGGCTATACTCAACAACTTTTTGTCTCTCCTGAATCTGACTGTACTTGCCCACCAGTGGCTCGCAACACTTCTACTTTACTTTGTAATGCTTCGTTAATCTCCTTCTGTACAGCATTAGTTCCTAACACCGTGGCTATCTTCCTTTACAAAATTTCAACGGTCTCATGCAATGTCGCCGCACGTGTTTTTGGCATTTGCATAACTTTCGTCTGCCAATAAAACTAAAAAAAAATTGGCAGGCGCGGGCAGGACTCGCGCACAGAGGGTTCTGTACAAACATAATTATGTATACAGACATTCATCCACTCCGGGAATCGAGGACTCGATAATTTTTGCTTTTTATCGACGTTGATAGTAATTCATTATTTTCTATTTTTTTTTACTTTACTTGCGTTGTGACACCATGCTTCTTGTCAAATTTCATGATTTTAGGTCAGCTGGAAGTACCCTACAGGTTGTGATGACTGAGTTTGGAAGCATCAATTATGTGGCCCTGTCTTGTGAGTGCATTGACGTATAAGCTAACGTTAATTATATCGCCAAGGGACCGTACCTCATAGTATGTGAAATAAATTTCTACATGATACGTCGACATGTTCCTGAGAACAAGAGAACAAGGGGTCTTAATAGACGCACGGACAGATAGACCCTTTGACAACAAATGATTAAATTTTGTCGTGTGATATAATAAATTAACAATTTTCGGATTTTTTTCTTTGATTGTAGTGTGAAACCGTGCTTCTTGTCAAATTTTATGATTCTAGGTCAACGGGAAATACCCTGCAGTTTTTGATGTGTGAATTTGCGAAATTCAGAATTTTATGACGTAAATCGTCGTATCTTTAGATTGTATTGACTTAGAAGCTTTACTTTTTTACATCGCCAAGGGACGGTAGACCTTAGAATGTAACACAAATTTCAACTTGATACGTGTGCTCATTCCTGACAGAAAAGGTTTTTAACAGTCGGGCAGACAGAAAGACGGACAATGAAGTGATCCTATAAGGGTTCCTTTTTTACCGACTGAAATACGGAACCTCAAAAATAAGGAAACTGTACCCACAATGCACAAACGAGAGCCGGCCGGAGTGGTCGTGCGGTTCTGGGCGCTACAGTCTGGAGCCGAGCGACCGCTACGGTCGCAGGTTCGAATCCTACCTCGGGCATGGATGTGTGTGATGCCCTTAGGTTAGTTAGGTTTAATTAGTTCTAAGTTCTAGGCGACTGATGACCTCAGAAGTTAAGTCGCATAGTGCTCAGAGCCATTTGAACCATTTGAACTACAAACGAGGAACAAACTATATTTACCCTTGCGTCGTGTCATGTCCCAACGGGGTTTCTGTGCACTGCTGTGCCTCATGGCCTAATCGTCTACAAGTAGCATACATAACTGTTACTGCGTTAGCAGATGGCTACCTGTATGCAAACGAATGACAAAATTAACATCTCACTGGTCGCAGGTAGACTTCCCTACAACTGCCACGATATTGGCTCTTGCGGTTTAACAAAACTAACCTTCCAATTTCTACGGGTGTCCCTATGACTCAACATGGCCACAAACAAAGGAGAAACAAAAAAGACCAACAACAGGCAGTCACTCACTGCACCACATATGGGTGAACTGCAGACTGTAGCAGCGAGCTTGAGGAGGTGCTGGACAGGTGACGTCGACTGCTGATACTGTAGACGTAAGGGTGTGGCACTAGGTGTATACGTCTCTACAGATGGTGGCCAATCACCAGAACAAACACATGCTTCTGATACCAAACAAACAGGGCCAGAGATATGGCTTCGACGACCTCCAGCATGGCGAAGAGCGGGGTGCTGTTCAAAGGACTTTTCGAACGCCCAGAGGTGCTAGTAAGACACTGTTAACAGAATATACATTTACTGTTCATGGATACACATTCGTCTTCTCAGCTATTAGTAGATGGGCAGGCAGAAGGGCGCTAGCCACACCGGTATGCACTGATGCCAGCGAGCCTTGCACTTTTGGTGGTCGCAGAGGTGGGGGCTACACAGAAGCAAGCGGCTACATCACAGGAGGTTGCCGATGACACGCAGTGCGCGTATTGCCCGCATGTCCCGGTGGCCAGCAGCATGGCTAGCAAGTTACTGGAGCCCTCCCATTGGCGTCGTAGATAGTGCCCTGGTAAGGTATCCAACAGCTCTGCCTGAGGTGACTGTAGTTGTGAAGAGATACTTGTTGGCCTCTCAGCCAGCGAACGGACAGCGACGCCAATGTCTGCTTGTAGACGCAGTTCGGGGGTAGCAGTTATTGCTCTCCCCCTGTATGATGGTGGCATGGCAGCTCGCCAGCCTACAGTCATTTATGTGTTCGAGGGTGTGGTGGTAGGAGATACCCAAGTATTCTCATCAGTGAAGGCAAAGACAAGGAGCCAATAGGTAGCCCTCGGCAGCCAAGTACTTTAGATTGGGCTGGCTGTTGCATCACAGTTCGGAGCCATGTAAGTGGACCGTGGATGGTGCATCACAGGTCCCACCTCAGAACTGGATAACTACAAACTGAGAATTGGGATTTGGAAGTCAGGGTATTTCTACCGATCAGTGTGCCAATGATGTTATAATGAGGCAGGAATGACCGAATGTGGCTTAATTTTCTAGACCTGTCAGTGCTCTACATCGGTCTGTGGTGTCACAACTCTTCTCTTCAGGCTTGCAGATTAGTTATTTCTAGACTTCCCCTCAACCCCCCCCCCCCCCACTAGAAAAAAAGTTTACAAAGCCAACAAGCGTCCTGCGCAGCCGAGTAAACCGGTTTATGAATTCAGTGTCTCTAAAAAAAACTAATAATGGATATTGTATGATTAAAGTTTCCCTACATAATACACATTCGAAGATGTAAAATATATTTTCTTGAACATTAATAATTGGTTCTCTGGAAATGTACCACCATTAAATTTGTGCAA
Source organism: Schistocerca piceifrons (assembly GCF_021461385.2). Classification (NCBI taxonomy): domain Eukaryota; kingdom Metazoa; phylum Arthropoda; class Insecta; order Orthoptera; family Acrididae; genus Schistocerca; species Schistocerca piceifrons. Next base: position 585,030,775 of record NC_060141.1, on the reverse strand, counting down.
AATACATACAATTCAGTAGTACAAGTGTCCTGAACACACTATTAGAATTAATGTATGAGGTTAAATCAATAAATGAAACAGAATATTCAAAATTCTTAGGTGTTAATATCGATAAGAACATAAGCTGGAAGTCACGTGTGACATACTTCATTAAATGTATAAGCTTTGCAACCTTTGCTTTAGGAATAATATAACGTTTTGCAGGTGAAAAGGCCAATTAGTTGACTTACTTGTCCTACTTTGTTTCAGAAATGTGTTACGATATCATATTCTGGAGTAACTTGGCACAGAGGAAAAACTTGTCTGTTGCATAGAAGCGTGTAATAAGGATAATTTGTGGTATCTACGTAATTCTAGAGACTCGTATGCGAGTAGACAGCTGTTTAATCAGTTGAGCATACTGACAAGGGCTTCACAGAACGTTTAATTCCTTACGTAGTTTGTTGCCAACAATCAGTCGCTGTCAGCGCCGTCTCTAATTTCGCCGCTCGTGCGGAATTTTCAAGCGTCGCCACCCCAGCCTCTCCCTGTGACTCCTTGCACTTTCAGACATACTCAACCTTGTCCACAATACCATTAGCCCATGCCGCCATATTTTGACCAGTCATATGTCTTTCTGACGCGAATTCGCCTGTAAGAGCAGAGAAAGGAATGGGGTACCGATCAGTGAAACATTAGTACTGAAGTGAAACGTTTACAGTGTAATATATTTTGAGTTATAACGCCAAAATTAATTATGCAATCAAAAATAACTTATGTCAGTTGCAGAGTACGTAATTAAAATATGTTCACTTTTTCTTATTCTCTGAGCTCTTACATCTGGATACTGCATTATCGGTGATACCATCGGAGCTTCTGCTGTACAGTATGGAAGGTCATGGGACATCGAGTCACTTACGTATAAATGTTTTATTTGTTGAAAAAGAGTGTACAAATCGACATTGCCTATTTAGTGTGTCCGTAATACGTGAAGGAAAAACGGCTACGGTCGAATATTGAGAAGGTTTGCTTTCCGACATGCCACTGCATGGGAATGAGGAAAAACTTAAAATAAGTTGCAGGAAAGGAGAAAAAAATTAATTTAAAGCGCCGTGACAAGAAGAAGAACATATGGTATTATTGGCAGATTCAGAGCAGAGGGAGTGGTGGGAAAGGATTCCATACATCTTTCCGCGTCTAAACGTCCCTTAACTGCAACGTCAAGATTCAAAAGATTATGGCATGTGAGAGGCACTGGATATTTAAATTACTCTTTATTTATTTATTACAAAATGTTTCTCTCAGCGACACGTCTTTAAGCATTTAAGGAATTGTCAAGTCATTCTATGCTGAAATTTATCTTTATTATAAAGATTTTCGCTGCTATGGGGGCTTTCAAGCCGGTATACGCACATTTCAAGTTTTGCGTAGGCGCATGGTAAAAATACAATTGCTAATATTGCTAGTGACAATCTTTGCTGTTTTGAACGACGCAACCAATGTGACAAACTCCAGCGCTTCCTTTGTCATATGTTTCAAAACCCAGTAAACAATTTATAGGAAGACACTAGATTTTATGAATGATTTGTATTTCCAACTTATTCTCACACTTCCTCATTTATATTAAACTTTCATTGTCTTGTTGAATTCGTCCTTTTGCTACCATAAGAGCATGTAATGTTTTGCTGACCTCAAAAACCTGCCGCCACCGGCGGTCATACAGTAGCCCTCCCTCCCCCCTCCACACACCATCCTACAGCCGGCGCTAGGCGCTGGTCGCAGTTTGAAAACAGTGACAGTCATTACTACAATACTGGAAGAAGAATTATTTACAGTATCCATCACTCTGTCCTAATCTGGCATGGAAAGGAGTCAGGCATTTAAGCCACAAAAAGCTTTGACCATCTAAAATGTGATGTAAAACATTTCTCCTTAATCTTGTAGCGCTTGTCTCGTATATCACTTTTGCTTGTTGCTTAAAGTTCCTCACCCGTGTGCGAAGTCTATTTCCATAGATATTCTTCTTATAACTAGCCCTCTTTTACCATGTATCTTTCCTTGAAGAATGTTGTGCATTATGTTATACCTGTTTCTATCCCTCGTTACATGGCCGAGAAATTATAGTTTCCTACATTCTATTGTGTTTAGGACCTCTTTTTCTTTCTTTCGCCGGCCGGGATGGCCGAGCGGTTTCAGGCGCTAGAGTCTGGAGCCGCGCGACCGCTACGGTCGCAGGTTCGAATCCTACCTCGGGCATGGATGTGTGTGATGTCCTTAGGTTGATTAGGTTTAAGTAGTTGTAAGTCCATGAACCATGGACCTTGCCGTTGGCGGGGAGGCTTGCGTGCCTCAGCGATACAGATAGCCGTACCGTAGGTGCAACCACAACGGAGGGGTATCTGTTGAGAGGTCAGACAAACATGTGGTTCCTGAAGAGGGGCAGCAGCCTTTTCAGTAGTTGCAAGGGCAACAGTCTGGATGATTGACTGATCTGGCCTTGTAACAATAACCAAAACGGCCTTGCTGTGCTGGTACTGCGAACGGCTGAAAGCAAGGGGAAACTACAGCCGTAATTTTTCCCGAGGGCATGCAGCTTTACTGTATGATTACATGATGATGGCGTCCTCTTGGGTAAAATATTCCGGAGGTAAAATAGTCCCCCATTCGGATCTCCGGGCGGGGACTACTCAAGAGGATGTTGTTATCAGGAGAAAGAAAACTGGCGTTCTACGGATCGGAGCGTGGAATGTCAGATCCCTTAATCGGGCAGGTAGGTTAGAAAATTTAAAAAGGGAAGTGGATAGGTTGAAGTTAGATATAGTGGGAATTAGTGAAGTTCGGTGGCAGGAGGAACAAGACTTCTGGTCAGGTGACTACAGGGTTATAAACACAAAATCAAATAGGGGTAATGCAGGAGTAGGTTTAATAATGAATAGGAAAATAGGAATGCGGGTAAGCTACTACAAACAGCATAGTGAACGCATTATTGTGGCCAAGATAGATACGAAGCCCACGCCTACTACAGTAGTACAAGTTTATATGCCAACTAGCTCAGCAGATGACGAAGAAATTGAAGAAATTTTTGATGAAATAAAAGAAATTATTCAGATTGTGAAGGGAGACGAAAATTTAATAGTCATGGGTGACTGGAATTCGAGTGTAGGAAAAGGGGGAGAAGGAAACATAGTAGGTGAATATGGATTGGGGGACAGAAATGAAAGAGGAAGCCGCCTGGTCGAATTTTGCACAGAGCACAACATAATCATAACTAACACTTGGTTTAAGAATCATGAAAGAAGGTTGTATACATGGAAGAACCCTGGAGATACTAAAAGGTATCAGATAGATATATAATGGTAAGACAGAGATTTAGGAACCAGGTTTTAAATTGTAAGACATTTCCAGGGGCAGATGTGGACTCTGACCACAATCTATTGGTTATGACCTGTAGATTAAAACTGAAGAAACTGCAAAAAGGTGGGAATTTAAGGAGATGGGACCTGGATAAACTAAAAGAACCAGAGGTTGTACAGAGATTCAGGGAGAGCATAAGGGAGCAATTGACAGGAATGGGGAAAATAAATACAGTAGAAGAAGAATGGGTAGCTTTGAGGGATGAAGTAGTGAAGGCAGCAGAGGATCAAGTAGGTAAAAAGACGAGGGCTAGTAGAAATCCTTGGGAAACAGAAGAAATATTGAATTTAATTGATGAAAGGAGAAAATATAAAAATGCAGTAAGTGAAACAGGCAAAAAGGAATACAAACGTCTCAAAAATGAGATCGACAGGAAGTGCAAAAGGGATGGCTAGAGGACAAATGTAAGGATGTAGAGGCCTATCTCACTAGGGGTAAGATAGATACCGCCTACAGGAAAATTAAAGAGACCTTTGGAGATAAGAGAACGACTTGTATCAATATCAAGAGCTCAGATGGAAACCCAGTTCTAAGCAAAGAAGGGAAAGCAGAAAGGTGGAAGGAGTATATAGAGGGTCTATACAAGGGCGATGTACTTGAGGACAATATTATGGAAATGGAAGAGGATGTAGATGAAGATGAAATGGGAGATATGATACTGCGTGAAGAGTTTGACAGAGCACTGAAAGACCTGAGTCGAAACAAGGCCCCCGGAGTAGACAATATTCCATTGGAACTACTGACGGCCGTGGGAGAGCCAGTCCTGACAAAACTCTACCATCTGGTGAGCAAGATGTATGAAACAGGCGAAATACCCTCAGACTTCAAGAAGAATATAATAATTCCAATCCCAAAGAAAGCAGGTGTTGACAGATGTGAAAATTACCGAACTATCAGCTTAATAAGTCACAGCTGCAAAATACTAACACGAATTCTTTACAGACGAATGGAAAAACTAGTAGAAGCCAACCTCGGGGAAGATCAGTTTGGATTCCGTAGAAACACTGGAACACGTGAGGCAATACTGACCTTACGACTTATCTTAGAAGAAAGATTAAGGAAAGGCAAACCTACGTTTCTAGCATTTGTAGACTTAGAGAAAGCTTTTGACAATGTTGACTGGAATACTCTCTTTCAAATTCTAAAGGTGGCAGGGGTAAAATACAGGGAGCGAAAGGCTATTTACAATTTGTACAGAAACCAGATGGCAGTTATAAGAGTCGAGGGACATGAAAGGGAAGCAGTGGTTGGGAAGGGAGTAAGACAGGGTTGTAGCCTCTCCCCGATGTTGTTCAATCTGTATATTGAGCAAGCAGTAAAGGAAACAAAAGAAAAATTCGGAGTAGGTATTAAAATTCATGGAGAAGAAATAAAAACTTTGAGGTTCGCCGATGACATTGTAATTCTGTCAGAGACAGCAAAGGACTTGGAAGAGCAGTTGAATGGAATGGACAGTGTCTTGAAAGGAGGATATAAGATGAACATCAACAAAAGCAAAACAAGGGTAATGGAATGTAGTCTAATTAAGTCAGGTGATGCTGAAGGAATTAGATTAGGAAATGAGGCACTTAAAGTAGTAAAGGAGTTTTGCTATTTGGGGAGCAAAATAACTGATGATGGTCGAAGTAGAGAGGATATAAAATGTAGGCTGGCAATGGCAAGGAAAGCGTTTCTGAAGAAGAGAAATTTGTTAACATCCAGTATTGATTTAAGTGTCAGGAAGTCATTTCTGAAAGTATTTGTATGGAGTGTAGCCATGTATGGAAGTGAAACATGGACGATAAATAGTTTGGACAAGAAGAGAATAGAAGCTTTCGAAATGTGGTGCTACAGAAGAATGCTGAAGATTAGATGGGTAGATCACATAACAAATGAGGAAGTATTGAATAGGATTGGGGAGAAGAGAAGTTTGTGGCACAACTTGGCCAGAAGAAGGGATCGGTTGGTAGGACATGTTCTGAGGCATCAAGGGATCACCAATTTAGTATTGGAGGGCAGCATGGAGGGTAAAAATCGTAGAGGGAGACCAAGAGATGAATACACTAAGCAGATTCAGAAGGATGTAGGTTGCAGTAGGTACTGGGAGATGAAAAAGCTTGCACAGGATAGAGTAGCATGGAGAGCTGCATCAAACCAGTCTCAGGACTGAAGACCACAACAACAACAACAAGTTCTAGGGGACTGATGACCTCAGAAATTAAGTCCCATAGTGATCAGAGCCATTTGAACCATATCTTTCTTTCTTTCTTTTGCGGAAAAAGTCGTTGTTAATAATTTTATGTTACTATGGCGTTCTCATAATTCTCCTGGACAGCCAAATCTCAAACGCCTCAAGTTCTTTGCCCGCCGTCTGGGCCAATGTCCATCTCTCAGTACCTTGGCAAAAAAGGCAATATTTAGCGATATATAAACTCTAATTTTGTTTCGATTGAGAGGTGAGGCTCTTGAACATTAGCCCTTTTACAAAATATATCTTTGGTTTTCGCAATTTTGACCCCAATCGCTTGCGACTTTCCCACTGGTTGGTGATGTTGATTCCCAGATATATAAAGAGTTTAATGAATGGCAAAATTAACTTCAAACACACACAGAAATCATATTTGCTTGAAAGCTCCTTCTACTCCATGGCTTACAGAGTAATGTGTGCTACTATGGTGAGTATGTGTGTTTAAAGTTGAGGAGGAGAGAGACAGAGGGATTGAACGTAGCTAAACATAAATAACTGGACGCAAATGAATAAAGCTTAAAAAACCCTGAAAAATGTCACCATGTTCATACCTTCCGCTGAAAAGATGTACTGTAACTGTAAAGCTGACTCGTTCTACATCGTACAGAGAAGTTGCACTTATAATTTACAGAACATTAAAATTACCAAATAACTAATTTGGTTGTGACATGAGAAAGCGTTTGTCAGCCACCGCGAAACTAACGTGAGTTTGTCCTTTCTCCCAGTTCAGATTTAGGTTTACTCGGTCTGGTGTTGTAGGAAACTCTGATTCTTTGGATACGTTCCAGGAGAGGCTGTCGTCACGGTATGAAGCAATACTTCTGCGGAGAACACTACTCAACAGCCAAGCGGCGGCTCCGGGAGACAAGATTACTGAAGGTCAATGAGGCGTTCGTTAAGTGAGCCGGGAGGCAGAGGCCCCTCCAGCTGAGAGCGTATCGGCCACTATGTGCTAGCGCTGCCCACACGCCTGTGGACGATGACTTGTCCATTCTGAACGCAATTCTGAGCAAGGGCGCCAAGGAATTTTCTTCTTGCCACGTAACTACTCAGTTTGAACCATTACGTGAACTTATTCTTATTATTATTATTCTACGTGTCACACCCAATCTCTCTGATACGTCAAGTATACTGGTCTGCAGAGCTTAAGGACGAGCTAGATATAGTAACGTAACATAGTAGTTACTAAATGGAAATGAATGAAAGTAAGGAAGAATGTTTCCAGAGGTCTCCTACATGACGTACATGGCGTGAGGTAAGCATGACTGTAGCCCCAAATGAGGTTGGCCCCACAACACGAGGCTTTGAAGGAATGGGATAAGACAGTGTGGGTCAATTAAATAGCAATTTTTATTTTTTATTTTTATTTATTTATTTATTGTTCCGTGGGACCAAATTAAGGAGAAGTCTCCATAGTCATGGAACGAGTCAATACATGAAATTAAAACACGATAGTAGAAACAGATAAAATGAAATATAAGAAACGCATTCAGGCGACAATTCGAAAGTTTAAATAAAGAAAATCAACAATGTAACACTGGAATTTGCTTAATTTTTCAGCTCTTCCAGGAGCTCCTCGACAGAATAGAAGGAGTGAGCCATGAGGGAACTCTTCAGTTTAGACTTAAAAGTGTTTGGGCTACTGCTAAGATTTTTGAGTTCTTGTGGTAGCTTATTGAAAATGGATGCAGCAGAATAATGCACTCCTTTCTGCACAAGAGTCAAGGAAGTGCATTACACATGCAGATTTGATTTCCGCCTGGTATTAACTGAGTGAAAGCTGCTAGCTCTTGGGAATAAGCTAATATTGCTAACAATAAACGTCATTAAAGAAAATATATACTGTGAGGGCAATGTCAGAATTCCCAGACTATTGAATAGGGGTCGACAAGAGGTTCTCGAACTTACACCACATATAGCTCGAACAGCCCGTTTTTGAGCCAAAAATACCCTTTTTGAATCAGAAGAATTACCACAAAAAATAATACCATATGACATAAGCGTATGAAAATATGCGAAGTAGACTACTTTTCGTGTTGAACTGTTACTTATTTTAGATATTGTTCTAATGGTAAATAAAGCAGCATTTAGTTTCTGAACAAGATCCTGAACATGGGCTTTCCACAACAGCGTACTATCTATCCGAACACCTAGGAACTTGAACTGTTCCGTCTCGCTTATAATATGCCCATTCTGTCTGATCAAAATATCGGTTCTTGTTGAATTGTGAGTTAGAAACTGTAAAAACTGAGTCTTACTGTGATTTAGCATCAAATTATTTTCCACAAGCCACGAACTTATTTAATGAACTACATTATTTGATAATGTTTCAATATTACCCACAAGATCCTTCACTACCAAGCTGGTGTCATCAGCAAACAGAAATATTTTTGAATCACCTGTAATACTAGAAGGCATATCATTTATATAAATAAGAAACAGCAGTGGCCCCAGCACCGACCCTTGGGGAACGCCCCACTTAACAGTGCCCCATTGGGACTGAACATCACTATCACTCTCAATATTGTGGAGAATTACCTTCTGTTTTGTGTTCTTAAAGTAAGAGGCGAACCAGTTGTAAGCTACTCCCCTTACTCCATAATGGTCCAATTTCTGCAGTAATATTTTGTGGTCAACACAGTCAAAAGCCTTCGTTAAATCAAAGAAAACACCTAGCGTTCGCAACCTTTTATTTAATCCGTCCAAAACCTCACAGAGAAAAGAGAATTTTCAGTTGTTAAACCATTTCTAAAACCAAACTGTACATTTGACAGCAAAGTATGTGAATTTAAATCAGGGCTTCACAACATACGTGCTCGCGGAGCAAGCTGTGAGCAGCAAGGCGCGAGCACAGAGCAGCGCGAGCACGCTAGCCCCACTACCGGACCAGAACGGAGAGTGGGGAGAGTCACGTGGGGCACACAACAGCTGCCGCCAGTCAATGTAAATCCGCGGCCACCTGCAGGGATATCACTCACGAATTATACTGCGACAAATGCAACAAATAAAGGAGAATGTACACGTGCCACATAATTTTATTAGCTTTGTGTATGCCTCTACATTCGTATTAATTTGTGAACTGTTACACAATGAAAGGTGTCACTGAAGTGTGGGATTCTCGGTTATCTTGTACTTTTTGCCCTTTACAATTGCGTTTATGTTCGGAGTAATTGTTCTTGTGCATTGTAGGCGCAGCGTGCAGCTTAAATTTCGATCAGAAAATGCGTTTCTCAGGCGCGTCTTGTTACATTTCATTGCAGTGAACAGTTGTTCACAAACATACGTAGAACCGAACATTGATATTGTAGCCGCCAGTTTGTGCAAACGAGGAAATCTATGCTGAGGGAAGTGTCTGTAGAATTCCAAAATGTTTTTCTTGTTCTGAAATTTGTCTCCGTATTCTCTGTCACACTGCAGGTCAATAATTTCTAGTTGCAGCTCAGGACGAATCTCTTCACTATTCGCTGAATATGGAGAGGATAACAGATCAAAATCACTGTCTAGTGCTGTCAGATCTTGAAAGCGTTGGTCCAATTTTTCCTTAAGGGCAACTAAACTATGTGAATAACGATCTCAGTTTTTGTGAACATCTTGCATGGATGGTAATTTAGGAAAATGAGCTAGATTTCCTGTTTCCAGCTGACTCACCCAAAGTGTCAATTTCATTTTAAAAGCTCGTATTCGATCTATGAAATGAGTAATTAGCAGATCTTTACCTTGTAGTGAAATGTTCAAAGCATTCAGATGGCTGATTAAAACTGCTAAGAACGCGAGATCACATTTCCATGAAGGCTCTTTCAATTCAGGAACACACATGTTATTTATTTCCATGAACATATTTATCTCATCTAATAGGCAAAAAAATCGATTTAATAATTCGCCACGACTAAGCCAGCGGACCTCGCTGTTATAAGGCAGGCTACCATACTGGTTTTCTACATCCTCAAGAAAGCTTTTAAATTGTCTGTGTTGTAGCCCATGCTTCCTTATATAATTAGTTGTACGAACAACAACACTCATCACATTTTTTAGAGTGATACTCACTGCACATAAGTTTTCCTGGTGTATCACACAATGAACGCCGCTTATTTCATTCGGCACGGTCAGTTTTTGCATTTTCTCCTTCAACAGCGCAACGAAACCTGAATTTTTCCCTGTCATCGCTGGTGCACCGTCTGTAGACACTGAAACTAAAGAATTCCACGACAGTCCTATATTTTCAACACTTTCTTCAACACTACTTAAAATATCACCTCCAGTTGCAGTGTTCTTCATGACTACTACATCGAGGAGCTCCTCCCTCACCTGAAGATCTCTATTAACACCTCTAATAAATATGCCAAGCTGCGTTGTTCCAGTGATATCAACACTTTCGTCCAGAGCTAGAGAATACGCCATAAAATCTTCACAGATATTTGCAAGCTGGCTCTGGACATCGTCTGCCATGTCCTGTATGCGACGCATAATGGTCATGTTAGATAATGTCACAATCAGAAACTGTTCAACTTGAGATGGACACAAATGTTCCGCTGCAGCTACCAAACATTCTTTTATTAAATCGCCATCAGTGAAGGGGCGCAGGGATTTTGCTAAAAGCAAAGCAGTTTTGTAACTCACTCTGAGAGCTGCCTCATTTGATTTTTCTTCGTCGTCCAGATCTTCTTCGGATAGCTTCCTTTTAAGTTTAATAACTTCCTGTGCACGATCTGGTCCATCACATTTTCCACTTCCGTAGTCTTTCGCGTGGTACGACATATAATGTCGCTGCAAATTAAATTTCCTAAAAGAATTCAGCGTTTTGTGACATACTAAACATTTTGCAACTCCATCTTTTTCTGTAAACAGATACAATTCCTCCCAAAGGGGGGTTGAACTGCGAAAGCATGGTTGGGGTTACACAACGGCGACTTGACATGATTCTTAACCAGCGAAGTGACTGTTAGAGCTGATCGTAATACTTTAAACGTTACACAGTCGGTGCGAATTCAATAGGCACGCTGCGGCCCTATTCAAACGTGCGCGCGCATTTCCCCTCCCTCCCCTCCCTCCCTACTCAGCGACCTTGCACCTGCTCGCGAGCACGTGCCTGAGCAGACGCGAGTACTTGCGCTCAAAACCGGCCAGTTGTTAAGCCCTGATTTAAATGCTCCAGTAACCTTGTATATACAACCTCCTCGATAACTTTAGCAAACACCGATGGCATTACTGGGTTTGATAGTGTTCTCCTTTACAAAATGACCCAGAGACAACATCTGGCTGACTTCACGCGGGGAAGAATCATCGAGAAACTGGAAGAAGGGCCCAAGACGTTTGATACTGCTCACAACACTGTTTCACGTGCATGGGGAGTTTCCGGACCACAGACAATGCTGCTCGAAGGAGAGAGGATGGTCGACCATGGTCAACTACAGCAGCAGATGGTCGCTGAATTGTGCAACAGACAAAGTGATACCCACTTCAAACCCCAGGCGCAGCTGCAACCGCATTTAACAGAAGATCACAGTGCACAATCTCGCGCTACACAGTGGCACGATGACTACTTGGAGGTAGTCTCTTTTCCCAATGACTAGCACGTATTGTTACATTGACACTCACACATCGCTCGATCCATTTTCGATAGCGCCAGAGCATAGGAACGCGACCAATGAGGAGTGTGGTCGCGAGCTCTTCCCGGTTGAGAGTAGATTCAGTGTGAGTAGTTATCTTGGATCTGGCAACTGCTGAGAACATCTAATACGCCTAGGAACATTATCGAAAATGATCGTTTTGGGGTCCAGGTATTATGGTGTTGGGAGGCACGATGGTGTATGGGCATACTGACCACCAGATCTTTGAACACGTTGCACTCACTGTCCAGCGTTGTTATGGCACTATGTTCCAACCTCATTGTGCGTCTTTTAGGGCTGCAATCGAATTTGACTTAATTATTGCGGATAACAACGCGCGACCACTTCTAACAGCACAGTTGGAGGAGCTCTGGAACGACAGGATTTTCGGCGAATGGATTGGCCTGTCCATTTCCCTCGATTTAAATCCCATCAAGCACATTTGCAATGCGGTGACAGTTTTATTGCAACACGTCCACATACACCAACGACCATCCATAGCTGTCAACAGCACTGGTGCAGGAAGGGAGCTCCCTACCACAAGAATTCCTTACCAACCTCGTGGCCAGCATAGGAGCACGTTACACGAGCAGGCATTGTTATCCACAGTAATTACACACCTTATTAAGGACCACGTTGCGCCTTTTGTAGCGTCCAGGGATTATCACAAATCGCAGTGATGTCATTGTAGTTATTGTCTTTGAATAAAAGTTCCGTTTCTGTTCGTCTCATTGCACATTTCAGTTACCTTCTGTACTATTCTGCAGCAGTTCTTTCTATATATGGTTTCAAGCCTCATCGAGCTACGTTAATTGGCGGTGACACGTCATCTGAAAGTTACTTCCCACCCGTAATTTTGCACGCCAGGATACGAAGGACAATTCTCTGTTTCTTCAATAACAAATTTGACTGCTTCACAATTTCAGTGGAAACCGGATTTAGTCAAATTTATAATATTAATTACATTAACACAAAATGCATTTTGGAAGTAAAAGTTTCCATCTTATGACTCAAAGCATCACAAGAAACAGAAAATCAACGTATAAAAGTACAATCTGGAACATACGATGATGATGATACATTTCAGAGTGACCAGAATGAGATTTTCACTCTGCATAGGAGTGTGCGCTCATATGAAACTCTCCTGGCAGGTTAAAACTGTGTAGGAGACGAGGTACTGGCGGAAGTAAAGCTCTGAGGACGTGAGGACGGGGCGTGAGTCATGCTTGGGTAGCTCAGTTGGTAGGTCAGAAGGTATAGCTACCCTCTGTAGTAAAAAAAAAAAAAAAAAAAAAAAAAAAAAAAAAAAAAAAAAAAAAAAAAAAAAAACAGTGCACGAAACAACGAACAACCCGAACGAGTGTAGAGCACTTTCCCGCGAAAGGCAAAGGTCCCGAATCTCGGTTCGCCACACAGTTTTAATCTGCCAGGAAAGTTTCATTTCAGAGTAAGTTGTCTTCCTTTATTGTTGAGCACCATCTCCGTCATGACACTGCAGTGTGTTAGTACTAAGGCATGAAAATATACTTGGCCAGTCTGCATTGGTGAGAGATTTTCAATGATGTAATCGATATTTTCATCATGCAACATTGTCAGATTTCCTCCCTCTCCCTCCTCCCACCTCTCTGACGTCACAGATGAATTGACCTATGTATTAAATCGTGGTAAACTCAAAAATTAGTGAGGAATTCAAAATAGCCCGATTATGTTACAGCGTTTCCCCCACTCCTATGAAATCGTAGCTCAGAGTTCAATTTTCCTAAGTGCAGCTTTGCAGGAAATTCAAAAATGGGTAAATTTCATATCGGTGGGAAATCCAAGTAGGTCGCTTGTGCTAAGTACTGAATCCTATGCAGGTGATCTGAGGATATTGGGACCGCCTGAATATTTGTCAGACTGACTGAATTTTCCCCAGCCTCATGACATCACAAAGTACTGTGGTGAGCACTTAGACAGCCTACATGATTGCCTGGTGATTCCTGCCTAGTTTAGAATCCAGCCCTAAGTTTAAAACGGCGGGAAGCTCAAAATCGTTGGTTTTCCCCACTCCATTGATGTTATAATTTACTTTGAATAAGAGTTCACTTTCCCTGTTTTGAAAACAGTGCAGTATGGATGTTTAAACTATTTCCATCACCCCTCTGATATCACAGCTTACATTTTTAATTAACTGACATCATAAGTTTACTCTCTGATGTCACAGCTTACATGTTTAATTACTGACATCATAAGTTTGGAATCCAAGAGCTGACTTGCCTGACTTGTACTATACTCATATTTAATATTCATACCATCTACCTCACCCAATTGGTGCTCCATTTATGCTGTTACTACTATCACTTGATAGGATGGGAACATCTAATTAAAAATTTGGGAGGGTCTCTTCTACACATGTCGCAAAGTTTGCGAGTTCCTCACAGGCAACCGTGCCACTGCCAATGGAGTGTCGGTTTGTGGGGACTGTGCTGCTCTGCCATGCACTGATAACTAGAGACTGCCGCAACCATCAGCAGGCTGCTGTATGGGCGCCAGCGATTCTGCCATGGCAGACTGTGTACTGCTACTGCTGCCCACCCACAGTCCAATGCGCCAGCCATGTGACGTAGCAGTG